>NC_140658.1:28026973-29226973 GCF_978046115.1 Saccoglossus kowalevskii
AGAAGGAAGTAATATGGAATACAGGAGTTGCGCCATGTTGGTTTTAACGAAAATAGCAATGGTAAAAATAAGTGGCTATTTTAATAGAAAAGTGCAGAAGAGAGGAATAACAAATGTGCCGACCAGCTTCTAACATTGTTAAACTGTCCTATTTGGTGGAAAATGAACGAATTGAACCCCCGTGTGATGGAAATAAAAAGGAAGTAAAATACCGACTTGTCTCAGTGTATGATGCTGCATCTGTTCGGAAAAACAGGGAACAACAATTATGGCTAAATACAAGATAAAAAAATTCTCAGGAAGAATTACTCCTCGTAATGGTAGAAATACTTCTATAATGATTATAACAGGTGAGATTGGGTTAAAAAACATTGGAGAACAAGACAAGGCGAATAATGGCAGGAACTAAACTGACAACTGGCGTGATGCTTATTTTGTAGCTATGCTTCGCGGAACGCCGTACGCAGTTGGTCCCAGGGGATAAGCTGTTTCACACCTAAAACAATAGTCGTTGCCAGACCGGTGATAGAGGGACTGTGGACTGGTGTTACAATTCGGATCATTATTTTCCCAAGACTTATCCATTTCTAAATACTCTAAAATACTTTATTTTCGCTATTATCGCTGAAGTAATGATTCAGTGAAAATAAAATCCAGCAAATATATCTTTTTACATTCAACTCGTCAAAAAATCAGTGAAAATAAATTCCATATAAAAACCCAAAACGTCTTTTCAGTGAAAATTAGTTCCAGCTAAAATAAAATATTTTTGATACCAGATACCTTTACCATCCATCTCTATTTCCTGCTTTAACTGCAGAGATATTGCACTAAAAAAACCACCAGCTGCCCCAAAATAATCACTTAATTTTATTGTTTTATTTTTGTTCTGTTTTACAATTTTACATTTCTTGTATTGTTTTATTTTTGTTCTGTTTTACTTATTGATTTAGTTTTCTAATTGTTTACTTTATTTTGTTACTTTTTTAGCTAGCTGTTGTTTATTTAAACAACATACTTTATTGTATTATTTTCAAGATCTCAATAAGGATACGAAATCAATAAAGTTATTTACTTACTTTACTTATACATATATACATGTATATATATATATATATATATATATATATATATATATATATATATATATATATATATATATATATATATATATATATATATATATATATATATATATATATATATATATATATATATATATATATATATATATATATATAAGACTGTACTTACCATGGAATTTATACAAGCCACCGAGGTGGTCCAGTATGGTTTCCAAAGACTTGGTGACTGGAGGCAATTCCAAGAATCGATGTATAACAATGTCAAACACCTGAAATTTAGTCAAGTTGATGAGTAAATCTATGCAGAGGAACAGGTTGATGAAATTATCATCAGATTCAGACTTGGTTCACAAATTCTGTATTAGTCATGCAGATGTATTCAGGTTTCAGTTTGTTGCTATGGTAATGTATCAGTGTCACAATGGGAGGAGGGGTGATTTTATGACCATTCATTTTCAACAATAAATTCCAGTATTATTAGTAAATTGTTCATTACTTCTGCAGAATGGCAATTTGAAGCATATCACTATGTGAGAAATCCTCGTTTCTATGGGAATGAGTCTGGTTAAAACACCCTTATTTTCCAGAACTGTAGGAACTTAAATGACAAGTTTGAGTTTTCTGACTGTTATGTTACTGCAAGTGTGCAAGTATGGTATCTACAAGAGAAAAGTCAATGAGTCAAAAAGTCACGAGTTTGTGGCAGTTTTTCATAAGTTTGATTTATTCAGATAGTTTCCCCTCAAAGATGTCTTGATGCCACAAATTCATGAAGAATGAATACCTTTTTCCTATTTTACTAACTTTCAAAAACAACCTGGATGTCAACAATGCAAACTCAACAAAAACAGAAGCAGAACACTAAAAATGATATCTATATATAGCATATCTCATGAGTGACCCTTTAATATTACGGTAGATAATTAAACAAGTGTAGTAATTTTCATTTGTTTCCCAGCCTTAAGAAACAAATTTGATATCTTGTTTATGTCATGTATCTATCTCACAGTTTTAAATCCAACTAGAAGACATCATAGAGCATTCTGCCTCATTTGCATATTGATCGTCATTCATGGACACTGATATCATTAATTCACCCTAGTGTGATTAAAAAATATAATTATTTTTGCAGCTATATGATTCATAGGTGCATTGGAAACATAATTACTAATTCTATTCAAACCATAGCATGAAAAATTGCCACTATAGACATGTATGAAACAAAAATTCTGTGTGCAGAGAAATTGAGGTTGGGAGAATCTGAAGTGTTACAAATATATGTGGCTTCATATCACACGTATGTTTTACCAAGCGTCTCAAACTATCAGAAATATTCAAACTTGTATAATTCTTAATCAATCAAGAATTTTGGATAAAACAAAAATCATGAGATATTTTGTGATACTCAGTCATGATGTCAATGTTTCAATCTGTATGCATGGACCAATCAAATTGCCAGAAATGTTATTAAGTAGTATGGATATAGAAAAAATGATAACCCGGCACTGTCATGATATATGGAATAACACTTCATATTATCGTAATAACAGTACTTCCGGGCCTTGGCACCAAAGTACACAGACAACAAATAGTACTGTGATATTACCACATATTCTTGATGACAGGAAGTTGTGACCTCATTTGCTTGAAAGATTACATTGCATGCCTAGCAACTAAAAAATTCAATACTTGACTAGAAATTGTAAAAACTATCGGATTATCTAGTTGGGACGAGGAAGTTATTTCCATGAAGCAATGACTTTGTGAAATTGTTTATTGCCAATAAAAACACATTCTAATAAATACTGTAAAGGGATTTATTATTCATTGGGTTTTAATTTTGCTTATTTCACTGACTGGAAAATGCGCTATAAATTAAAACCCAGCGAATATGTAAAATTTAGCATAGAACACATTATCTAAATGATAAAACCGTGAATATGCCTGAAATGGTAAATCAGCGAAATTTAAACCCAGTGAAAATTAGTCATTTTACAGTAGTTTACTTACCGGTAAGAAGCGGAGACATACATTACCAAAATATATTGGTAAGTACTGGTGGGATGACTGACTACCCATCCCACAGAACTCCTGCAGTCCCTCAAAATAAAATTTCTCAGGAAATTTCTGAAAACAATAAAATATCAAAATGTCAAACTGACTTAGTGGTGTAGGGGCAGAAGAGGAGGTTGGAAGAAGTACAGTCACATACATATACATGTACGCTATCAGTTATTTTAACATGTACTGTTCATATTTGGAGTATACCTTGCACTACTATATAGAGCATTCAACCAAAGTGTATTAAACATTGGCGCTGAAAATTAATAAGTTCACTCAGATGAAAAACTAAAATATAGCATTTTATACCAAGAATGCATTATGTTTTAATCATTTTTCACAAAAAACTCAATAAGGCATGACTCATTGTAGATTGGAAACATGTTGTAAATCATTAATTTTAGCTAAAAGTGTTTGCTATTTTATAATTTGAAGTCACAGTGACTACGGTATGTTTAAAGGATATTTCTGAGAATTACCCTCATGCATTTGGTGGTTCATTTTTGACATACGATTTAATTGACAAGCACACCATCTTGGATTTACCAAGAGCGGTCAATGTGATTTTTCGCAAATATTATTTTGTGTACATATTCAGGCTATAACAACTTTCTGAAAGTCACTGTGAGTGTGTCTGTGTTCTACAGCGATTTCCAGAATTATTCATACAAGACGGTTTGCAACTTTCTGAAAGTCACTGTGAGTGTGTCTGTGTTGTACAATGATTTCCAGAAATATTCATACAAGACGGTTTGCAACTTTCTGAAAGTCACTGTGAGTGTGTCTGTGTTCTACAGTGATTTCCAGAATTATTCATACAAGACGGTTTGCAACTTTCTGAAAGTCACTGTGAGTGTGTCTGTGTTCTACAATGATTTCCAGAATTATTCATACAAGACGGTTTGCAACTTTCTGAAACAGTGTTTGCTTTGATCTAGCCTTGACAGCACAATTTGATTACATGATGATTTACAAATATGATTTTGTGTAGGTATTCAGGCTTTAAAACAAAAATGTCATCTCTGTGACAAATGAAATTATTCGTTTATTTATTTTCAGAAAGTTGACATTCCAAGTTTTACTCATCACTACAAGAATACCCACTGCAAGTATCCACAGACAGAAAATAACAGCAAGCATTATACGCTGCATTAAACTTTGATAGAAAAAAACAAATATTTTAAACATATAACAAATAACTTGTTGATGAATTGTAATACCGTACTTATCCGGGTAAGGGCCCATGCCTGGACAAATGCCCAACCCCCACTTTTGACACAATAAAGAAGTTGCGGTCATATCCGGGCACACGCCCAGGGAGTTTTTTCTACACAAAACAAAAAAACTATTTTCTATTCGTTGACTGTGGTTGTATTAACAGTTGACTTTCTTGGAGTCTGTCGTGATACTTATAAAAATTGTTAATTGCGTAAAACAAGGAGTGAACGCAAAATAGCTGTGACAGCTTTCTGCCTTCAGGGCAGCGCGTTCACCGCTGATTTTTTTCAGAATCATAACAGTCAGCAAGTCTATAAAAACAAGTCATTGAAAATGACACAGTCCCCGTTAAGTTCTCTTCGTGCTCGTCATATTAAAGCGGAGGGGTTGTCGCGAGTGTGTCCTTGAAACTCGAGTTCCAAGTGGCATATACAACAGATTGTTTATTTACATCAAAACACGTGTTCCATGTAGTAGTAATATGGCCAAAATAAAAACAGCCATTATTCGGCCATCTTTGATCTGATTATGAAACACACTGATATGTATGATGTATGTGCCAAATATGAATGAAAATGGTACATAAATTGTGGAAATATAGTAGTAAGGCCGAAAAAGTCAGATGGCTGTCAATCTGCCATCCTTGACCAGATTTTGAAACAAATTGTCATGGACATGCATCCTAACATGTATAAAGTACATGTATGTGCCAAATTTGAATGAAAACTGACAGAGCACGTCCAAGATACCGCATAAAAAAACAAAAACAAGATTCCTGCCAGTCGACCATCTTTGATCGAATTGCGAAATAAATCGTCATGGACATGTATAATCTATGTACCAAGTTTGAATGACAACTGACAAAGCATGTCCAAAATACAACATTTTCAAAAAACAAGATGGCTGCCAGTCGGCCATTTTGAATCGAATCGCTAAACCACTGCATGTGCATTTGTCCCACATAAGGTACTAGGCACATGCAAAGAATGAACGGAATCGGTCCACAGGATTCTGAAATATGACGTTGGACAGACTGACGCACGGACAGACGGACACACAGATGGTCGGACAGACTCAGAAACTCACGGACGGTCGGGGACATGTATCCTAACATGTATGATCTATGTACTAAATTTGAATGAAAACTGACAAAGCATGTCCAAAATACGATATTTTCAAAAAACAAGATGGCTGCCAGTCGGTCATCTTTGATCCAATTGTGAAATAAATCATCATGGACATGTATCCTAACATGTATAATCTATGTACCAAGTTTGAATGAAAACTGACAAAGCATATCCAAAATACAACATTTTCAAAAAACAAGATGGCTGCCAGTCGGCCATTTTGAATCGAATCGCTAAACCACTGCATGTGCATATGTCCCACATAAAGTACTAGGGACATGCAAAGAATGAACAGAATTGATCCAAGCGATTCTGAGATATCACTCCGGACGGACGGACGCACAGACACACGGACGGATGGAGACCGAATTATAAGTCCCCGTTTTCGGACTTCGTCCGAACGGGGACTAATAAATATTAAAGTAGAAACGGTAGTTCTCTTTTTGAAATATGTCGTGACCCTAAAAAGGGTCAGTCGTTTGGTTTGTGCTTCCTTGGAAACGATTCAAACAAATCGTATAAGGAGAGCCGCTAAGCAAGTGTCGCACTAGTTTGGCTTTAGCGTCCTCGACAATGAAGACAATGTTGCAATATTGTAGCAACCCGTACCTGGGGGGGGGGTGAAATCAGGTTATTTTGGCTTTATAAAATATTTTGTAGCAGCTTGCAAATCCATAACTGGGGCCAGCAATTTTGCAATGTCGCGCCGAAGACTGCCAACTTTTTTTACCATCTTTTATCACCGCTATTGCATTTCTGTCATGAAAACTATTCTTCTGTCGTTGGATAAAAAAAAAACTTCCTATTTCAAGTCCACCGCGATATCCATATAGTGAGACATTCCAACCGCCGGAACTTGCTGAATGATAACTTTCACCGTGATTAATAGTATGATTAATACTAGTACTAGTAGTGATGTCATTCTTAGCCAATCAGTAAAGCAGATGCATAAAGACCAAAGATGATTGCTAGACTGTAAACAAAAGCATTGTGTGCCATCGCAGCAGAGCGACCCCATTTTTCTTGTCTCTCTATTATGATTAGACATGAATGAAAAGTGTCAAGCTGACAGACTGCGAAATCCGTGGATTAAAAGTGCTAAGTCCAAATTGTGTGGGACGATATCGACGAACTTCAGGAATAAGTTGTAGGGATTTTGTTCGACTTGGACATTTGAGGGTTTCGAGTTTGACAAAGATGGCAAAGAACGTACAAATAAAGATCTGAGAAGTTTTTTTCAAACAGCTATGAATTTTTATAATTTTTACTGTGTAAATTTGTAAATTATTATTGATCTTGCATGACGGTTGATTCGTAATTTGTCGAGACCGGAAATCATTTTACGCAGTTTATCCCCTGACATTTTAATTCATTTTGAGTTCACGCGTATTGGGCGTGTTTGTCGGCGGGAAAATCCTAATTCAAATGATTTCTCACTGTCGATTTTTATTATTTCTGGTTTATTTGTCACATTATAAGCAATACAATATTTTTGTTTTACTTCTAGTGTTGCATAGTGTTCATTTATTTCCGTTGCATGTTTTCATTTGCCGTTCTATTCCCTGCCGCAGTTCGATCTGCCTGTTGTCAATTTTCGGGAATTTTCGTTTTTTTTGCCGGGGATCTCCTGGCAAACGCTCACCCCTTCTTTTTGGCAATTTTCCATGTTCAAGACCCTGGGCTTATACCCGGATAAATACGGTAAACAAGTGATAAACTTATTTAGACTCTTCTAGTCTAGCATGATAATAGAGGATAATTGTGTGAATTGTGCTTACAAGTCTAAATTAGACAAAAACAAATTGGAAAGTGCAAAATTGTAAGCCATCTTGCTAAATGACTAAAAAACTAAAACTAAAATTATAGTAAAATACATAACAAGCAGCCTGTTGGCTGATATAACTCAGGTGAATTGTTAAGACAGTGAAAATGACAAAATATTTAACTTATTGTCACAAAATGAACAAACTGCTTTGCTGTTTTTAAAAAAAAGTCAAAAATATTAAGTTGATGCCAGCAGCCAACAATCAGTACTATGAACAGCTTTGATCTGTCGACTAAGTCCACAGCGGACCTAAAAATGTGCAAAACTTTGAGCCAAATCTTATATTATAGAAAAAAAATAAGCAATATTTTTCATCAAAATCTTGTAAAAAAAATGTTGACACTCACCCTGTGGAAAGCCATATGTTTAGAGTACCAGTCGGTCTGCAGCCAATGTTCTGGTGAGTTTTCTTTTACAAAGTCGTTGACTCGGCTTCGGAATTCACTCGTTTTCAGCAATAGTAACTGAATAATAAACGAACAAACTTGTGCTTCATTTCCTTCATGACTACGCAGCGCCTGCAGAAAAACAAGATCCAATGGTAAGAGAAGTAAATAACACTAAAAGTAATAATTTCAATGTCAAATCGCATAAAGTAAACATGTGCTACTCAAATCAATGCTCACATATGGCACCTAATTGCCTAGCTTCACAGCACGTTTTCCCCTTGGCTAACAGGTATCACCGAAAAGAGATGTTTAATAACCAAGTTTATGATGGTTGGTATTGTATCATGATGTGATCATTGTCTGCATAGAGACATTTTAAATTATGCTAAACAGAGATCAAGACACATATTTTACAGGCTGCCTAACTTTTGAATAAATGGCACAGATATATCACGGTGGATAAAGAGGTTGACATGGACTTGCATACAGTCTTTTGTTTGATGTTTCTTTCAATAAAATATTATGTGAGTATATAAATATCAAAAGCTTGGTTATCGCTATGACAATGCTATGTCTTTTGTCTGTCCTGTTTTACATTTGTGTTCACATATACCACAGGATCTCACAGTGAGCGAATTGGGATTGAGAAGCATATCGAATGATTGTAATGTCCATCTACATCAATACCAGTATCAGCACCAGCAATTCTGATAGGCCATCAGTTTAAATCAAAATTGTCATGGAGCAAGTTTGCAGTCTGAATACAGTACAGTTCTCGCGGAAGCTTTGGCTTTTGTGGCATCATTGTCGCCTACGCATGGCTTCATTGTCGCCTCAGCACGCATCACATCATTGTGGCATCAGCTTCGTGTCATTGAAAATTGAAGCTGTGTTCGCCTCGCTTATTTTGTGGCATCATCGTGGCCTCAGCTTCGCAGTCTCATGGCATCAACATGGCACCAGCTTCAAAGTATTGTGACATGAGTATGACCTCATTATTTTCACATGGAAAGGCAGTAGAGAAGCGATAACCGCCTAACTTTTTAATGTCGCGACATTGATGCGATGCTAAAGCCATAACAATGCCATAATGATGCGCTGCTGAAGCGAAGATGAAGCTGAAGTGAAGCCAAAGCTTCCTCGAGAACTGTACTGTACTTGCTGTAAGTACTATTGAACAAACTATAGAAGTAATACAAACTACCTACCAGGCACAAGACAAGTTTATCCAATGTTACAATATTGTACTTCCATATCATATCATTCAATGTTTCAATACACTGGTGGAAAAAATGAATACATAAGCAAATCAGATAGAGACTGAATTGCTTGGAACATCTCACTGCACTAACACCTAGGTATGGTGTAAGTAATTATTAGTTGTGGGAAGCTATTGACAGTAAATATGATGTTTTCAATTTTAGCATTGACAATCACCTATATAAATATTACAATCAAAACATAAGAACACTATTATATCCCTCTATGTGTACTTGAGTAACAGTAAATGAACAAGCAAAAAGAATAGTCAGTCACTTATTTTACTTTTCATTTTATACTCAACTTTCATTTACTTACTTTTTAGTTATTCTTTATTAACTTTATTACATTTTAAACACCAAATTAGAAATGTAAAATTTTCTACATGGTTGTAATAAATCTGTTATCTATATCTATATATCTACATACAGCATTATTAAACTTTCCGACATGCAGTTTCAAACTGGTGAATGAACAGAGAGTATTTGATACCAAATGACATTCCATATAGTAAATTTAATACAACATCATGAAGAATGAGAGGTTAGCATATTTGGATTAGCACGCCACAGTGACCTACTGAAGGGGGAAGTGAAATTTAGCAAGAAGTCCAGATGTCAGCAGAGAGTACAGGGGTAAGCAAAGAAACAGCAATCAGGTAAAGCCAGTCTAACACAATATTGTGAGGTTATTTGCATAATGATACCTTGTTCACATGGTTACCAGCTACAGACGTAGAGAACTCATAGACCAAGAAATCAGCAAACGTTCGAACATGACTTGACAATGCTCGTGCCCCAATTCTTTCTAAAATCTTCACGGCTACAGCGCTCACATGGTCCGTCTCTAACAACATCTTCCATAACAAGCTGCAAATAAAAAAAAAAGGCAATCTCTGTAACATAGTGAATCTATTAAAACCTTCCAATCATTATAATTATCAGTCCACAGTAACATTATAACAAGCCATTGAACATTGCGTTAAATCATTCCAGTACTTTATCAAATTATCAAGCATTATTTTATTGCACACCATCGGTCCATAATCTACAAATAATTTTTAAGTTAAATTCGGAAACGAAAAATCCTGCAATATTGGTGTTATGTGGGGATATGTTAAATTGAAATAAAAGTATAATACAATAATCTAAACACTTCAGAATAAGAAACATTTGTTTACAATCAACTATTAAAGCATGTTGTTTTCATGTCTCAAAAATAAATAATATGAATGTTTCATAGCCATGCCATTCTATACTTTGCACCAAGTAAATATAGGCAGTGTCATCTCGTACATGTTGATATCAAAACACTATATACTTAATAGTAAGCATGACTGTGGTGGCTTACACAAGATCTCTCATAAAATCAACTCCTTGTTGAATATGGAACTACGAGTTGTTCATTCATTGTTATGGGAAAACATTGCAGCCCGTTTTATGCATAACTGCCCAAAATGAACACATACTCTATAACATAGTAAAAGTATAGAAACCTTAATAACCAAAATGAACACATACTCTATAACATAGTAAAAGTATAGAAACCTTAATAACCAAAATGAACACATACTCTATAACATAGTAAAAGTATAGAAACCTTAATAACCAAAATGAACACATACTCTATAACATAGTAAAAGTATAGAAACCGTAATAACCAAAATGAACATATACTCTATAACATAGTAAAAGTATAGAAACCTTAATAACCAAAATGAACACATACTCTATAACATAGTAAAAGTATAGAAACCTTAATAACCAAAATGAACACATACTCTATAACATAGTAAAAGTATAGAAACCTTAATAACCAAAATGAACACATACTCTATAACATAGTAAAAGTATAGAAACCTTAATAACCAAAATGAACACATACTCTATAACATAGTAAAAGTATAGAAACCTTAATAACCAAAATGAACACATACTCTATAACATAGTAAAAGTATAGAAACCTTAATAACCAAAATGAACACATACTCTATAACATAGTAAAAGTATAGAAACCTTAATAACCAAAATATGAACACATACTCTATAACATAGTAAAAGTATAGAAACCTTAATAACCAAAATGAACACATACTCTATAACATAGTAAAAGTATAGAAACCTTAATAACCAAAATGAACACATACTCTATAACATAGTAAAAGTATAGAAACCTTAATAACCAAAATGAACACATACTCTATAACATAGTAAAAGTATAGAAACCTTAATAACCAAAATGAACACATACTCTATAACATAGTAAAAGTATAGAAACCTTAATAACCAAAATGAACACATACTCTATAACATAGTAAAAGTATAGAAACCTTAATAACCAAAATGAACACATACTCTATAACATAGTAAAAGTATAGAAACCTTAATAACCAATATGAACACATACTCTATAACATAGTAAAAGTATAGAAACCTTAATAACCAAAATGAACACATACTCTATAACATAGTAAAAGTATAGAAACCTTAATAACCAAAATGAACACATACTCTATAACATAGTAAAAGTATAGAAACCTTAATAACCAAAATGAACACATACTCTATAACATAGTAAAAGTATAGAAACCTTAATAACCAAAATGAACACATACTCTATAACATAGTAAAAGTATAGAAACCTTAATAACCAAAATGAACACATACTCTATAACATAGTAAAAGTATAGAAACCTTAATAACCAAAATATGAACTAACTTACCAAAGAAAGAGTGGCGGTGCTCCTTGCATTGAAAAGTGTGTTGCTATATCGTTTTCATTGGTCATAGCTGTGATAAAATCATACAATAAAGAATATGATCTAACAAGGATACACACTTTGTGAATGAGCAAGGACAGCAGATTAATAAGCAGAAACCGATGAAAAGTAACCTTTCACAGACACGCTAATTTCAACAAATGTACGCTTGTCTTGTGATTTCATGACTTTGGAAGATTTTCAAAGCCTATCCCACAAATAGACCATTTTCCGTACACTGCGAGAATCACGCGTTATGCGTGAAATCAAACGTAAAAACAGGACAAACAAAGGTCATAGCGTCGTAGTCGCGTCAAACATCGCGTGGGATTCGACAAACGCGAAAGTATTTCGGGGACATTTCCATGCTTAATAATGTGCTTTCCACATTTGATGATAGGCAATTTCGATTAAGTAAGGGTATTCGGAAGCAATATTCCTCTGTCGAAGATCGGCCGGTCAATGTAAGCTACGAAATAAAGAAATTCTAGTTCAAAATCAAATCGTTCGATTTTTGCGGCAAACGTTCGACGCGCGTCTTTCATGCATCTCGCGAGATCTCGCAATTGTACGGAAAATCATCTATTCACATATATTATCGGCTCTACTTACAAGAAGAGTTGCAAAACAAAGTCTGTCAAATTATGTTGTTGTATTTTCGATAAGCAAGAAAATGTTGATGTCTGAATGAAATTTTTGTGGTGTAATAAAGCTTGGTACCTTGAATGTTTCAACAATTTGGTCGTTCAAAAAAAAATGTTGTTTGAAAAATGAGGTATGTAGGTATGTTACTTCCTAAAAGTATGACATAAAAGACAGTTTATTATCAGGGGGTTTTCTAAAGCGGGGTAACAGGAGCACAGCCCGCTTACTGAATTACCAATTGAACTTTCAAGTCATAAATATATTTCTTTCTCAAATATATTTTTTCCATGAAAACTTCCCAGCAACACCAGCTGACAATGTGTCTAGACACAAAATACACTAAAATTACTCCAAAAATATTTTAATGGCGATAGATACATCGTTAAAACAGAGCAGAAACCTTCCGATATGGCGTCGCTCCGCTCCCTCGCCTGTGTGTGCTCCCTCTTGTTCATTTTTTCTAGAAAAAACCCTGATTATTATTCAATAATTTGCATAAACTTCCAGTGAAATACAACACTGAAAGCCAATGAAGCCAAACGTAGTGTAGAATGTATAGGGAAAAATTAGCATATTTGTCTTGTAATCTGCAAGGCTAATTACATATGACATCCCTAACAAATTTAAAATTATATACACAATACATATAAGAAAGAAAGATATCTACAGCTGCCAACATTTGGAGAAAACACAGCTTATGTCCCTTTAACCATTTGAAACCCTACATTACAATACATATCAACCACATATTTGAATATTTCTAAAAACTTACATTTCCATTTCTTGTACTCTTCCTCCACGCTTTTCTTCATTGCGGCTCTATTTTCTTGAGTGGCAGGATTCTGTCTGAAGAACTGTTGTAATGGGGCTGGGAAGCATGATAGTGTGTGACTTGCCCAGTTATGAGGTGTGTTGTGTATAAGAGTAGTTAAGATATCTTTGCACCAGTTTCCTGAAAAAATACCAAAACCTAAATTAAGAGGAAACAGAAAACATGGAAAAAAAGAAAAGAAAAAAAATGTTACCTCTTCTATATAAATATATAACATATATAGTGCTTTTCCCATTATTCACCTTTTCTATAATCCAACATTCTCTCATTTATAATCTTTGCCAGTCTGGCAATATGCACTGGTCTACATTTGTTTTTTGTTCTGAATATGTTTCATACAGTGAAACACAGTATATTGTGCACATTCCAAATACTAAAAGCACATTTTTTCTCTACTAAAATCTAAGGCAATATAATGTATTATATTTCAAATTTAGTAAATATTTAATAAAACAACATTGATACTAAAGCTTGTGTGTGCAATATACATGTATCACAATATTACATATCTAGCACCAAAAACAACAAAATTTAACAGGGACTTATGGATTGACCTCTGTGCTTCCGTGTGTCCATGCATCCATGCATCTGTGTGCGTGTTTGGACCTGTATCTTACCTAGACATACCTAGACCGATTACATTCAAACTTCACACATACATCATACATTATATTATACATATGCACATCAATTTATTTCTCAATCTGATTCAAGATGGCTGAATGGCGGCCATTTTTGTGCAGAAAAATTATCAAAATCAAGAATTAGGGAAGGATTTTATTCAAACTTGGTACATACGTTGGACATTATGCGTCCTTGATGCATGTCATTTTATTTTTGAAATCGGATTCAAAATGGCTGACTTGGTGGCCATTTTGTTTTAATGTATGCGGTTCTAGAGCCATATTTCTGACATGATTTGACTGATTATTTCCAATTTTACATATTCACTATACATATGTTAGATATACAGATGTATTCAAAATGGCCGACCAGTGGCCATTTTGTTTTAATTAATGCTGTTCCAGAGCAATATCTCCCAATATGGACAAGTACTCGTTTGACGATCAGAAACAAGTTTACTGAATGTCAATCATTTCAATATTAAAAAATCATCATAATCAAGCATCAGCCCTTTGATCCATATCTCTGACATGTTTATGTTCCAACTATATTACTATAAACAAAACTATATATCTTAACTTTGATAACTAACGGGGACTGTGCCATGCACGGCTTGTTTTATTTATATTGGATGCAAAATCACTATATCATGTGATGGAAATAGAATCCCTCCACTGAATACAATCGTTTAAACAAAGCAACATGCTTGAATAATATTTTTAGCTATTTTTAATAGTTATTTAGGACTACGATTACCAAATATTATCTTCTATATACAGTACAGTTCTCGCGGAAGCTTTGGCTTTTGTGGCATCATTGTCGCATACGCATGGCTTCATTGTCGCCTCAGCATCGCCTCAGCATCGCCACAGCATCGCCACAGCATCGCATCATTGTGGCATCAGCTTCGCGTCATTGAAAATTGAAGCCGTGTTCGCCTCTCTTATTTTGTGGCATCATCGTGGCCTCAGCTTCGCAGTCTCATGGCATCAACATGGCATCAGCTTCAAAGTATTGTGACATGAGTATGACCTCATTATTTTCACATGGAAAGGCAGTAGAGAAAAAACACATGTACAGAAGTTCGATATGTAATCGAATTGAAATTCAAAGCGGTAAGGGGAATAAAATAATATGACCAAGAGTAAAATGACATTTTAAAAAGATATCTTGTTTAATTATTTAATGTTGCGAGTATAATTGGGTACCAAAAACTATGTGAAGTACATTGCAATCTGCAAGGTGACGAGTGTCATATTGACTGCAAGGAAAAACGTGATAAATTTAAATGCAATCATCGTTTGGAAACAACACAATTTGCTATACGTAATGAAACTGTTCTTGTTATAAAATTACCTTATTTTTGTTCATTTTATTTGCTGGTAAGAGAACAGATTCAGATTCCTTATTTTGGTGGTATTTTTCTGTGTTTCGTTTAGTTTTAGCCGAGTCCGATCCCATGCCCGGACTACTAATACATGCAAAACACGCGAACGCCGCCTGGCGTTGTCGCCTGCCATCTTGATACAAAGTTCCAAAACAAGTGCGTACATTTACAACTATGATTGGATGGTTGTGGTGGCGTCGGTCTGGTAAAATTTTACATCCAATTTTCAAAATTAAGTCACGATCAGTGACCTGAGCTCGATCTATACGTACTTTAAAAGTATCCTCACAAAAAATATTTTCGAATAAAAACGAGCCACAGGCCTGGTAAAAAATCGAATAGCACTTGACGTGCAGAAATAATTTATTGGGCTTCAGAAAAAAAGTGTTCATTTAGTTGTAGCCATAATATTTGGTGACCAGTCGATGAACAATTTGAAACTCATTATACACACGGAACTTGAAGTCCTTCGATACTGAATATCATCGACCCCAGTCTGGTTTACCTTATTTCCCAACTTGCAAAACTGATTTGTATCTCAGCCCAGTTTTTCTTTTTTCTTTTTTTGAACTGAGGTCAAATCCCAGCCGTTTGTCAAAATATACCGATGTTTTTCAGTGAATGATTGTGAAGCCTGTCACAGCACAGTGAATTGACGCCGGAGATTGGACAGTATGACAATCCTTCAATTAGCGTCAAATATGCTTTGTTACAACATCATTGATTTGCTGAAAGTCACCTGATCGGAGCACGACCTGGGTCACAGAACCATATTTGTCCGTATTATCAACGGGACTTTGCGAGAGAACCACACCCACATTTTCAACCATTTTTAGCGCGGAAGTTACCAACAAATGTTGAAAAACTCGTGAATTTTATGGACTTGAATAAAATAAAGCTAGCGATTGGTAAGACTGGTTAATAATATATCCCCCGATGCTCTTCGAATTTTTTTAATTTTATTTCAAGGCGAGAAATGGATAATTGAAGTTCCATCGATTTCAAGGCGACTGTTTCACCGCGACAACTCTACGCTGTGTTGTAGTTTCACGAGGTAAAAAATATATATAATAAATAGAACATGTTTAATTATTTGGTTTTACAGCCCGCAAATTACGGGACATGATACCCATGAATTACGATAAATAAATGCTGATTGTGTTGAATAATGGACGTCGGGACTGTGTGAAGAAACCAAGGGGGATCGATATTCCAAACAAATTATTGGGTCACGGTCGGTAGACATTTCAAACAAATGAAATTATTAACGAAAGACGAGATTTTTCCAGATATTTACGAACATACTGTCACAACAAATATATGCAAAATTGACAAATACACAAAGAGATATTAGGTTTTATTTTAGCCTTAGAAATATTTTCTTTCACTCAGTCCATGCGTGGTACTTCTATTTAGCTTCATGGTCCTTCGACTTGTGTTCTCCTTTGGGGGAAATAACAATAATTATACAAATCGTAAACTCAACACAGTCAGGAAAAGAAACCCGGGCAACCATGTCGTACTTCTGTTGAAATACATTTTGTAGCAGTGCGTCACGTCAGAATATTGTTTAAAATAAAATAGTCAATCCCAGCCAAATCTAGGTCAAAGGGTCAGATTGCGTGCATATAATTATAGATAGTTAAAACAAAAAGTATTCAGACTTTTGACAGTTGTTTAACATCTATGCACGGTTACTAAACTAGTAACCGTGATCTATGAAAACCAGAAAATTGTTAGTAGTCCGAATTTTTGCACAGTCGAAAATAAAGCGGAATTTCAACAAGCGGTCGCAAAAGCGAGCGATTGAAAAGCGGAAGCGGGCGAGAGTTGGGCGAAATGAGTTCTGTACTTCTTTGTTTGATGAAGCGATGCTGATGCCACATTGTCGCCATAATGAGGCCACAATGAAGCAAAGCCATAACCGCCTAACTTTTTAATGTCGCGACATTGAAGTGATGCTGAAGCCATAACAATGCCATAATGATGCGATGCTGAAGCGAAGGTGAAGCTGAAGTGAAGCCAAAGCTTCCGCGAGAACTGTACTGTATCATATGCTTGAATACTGTAAGGTAGTTTGACCAAAGCTCCACAGCTGTGTTTATAACTCAGCTGTGACAAATTCCACTCTGTGATACACTGACCCAATGATTTCAGGTTGGTGAAATAACTGATATTTTACCTGTTACATGCATGGCTCTGGCAATTGTCAAAACCAATGCTCTATTCAGTTCTTCAGATTCAGTTGACAAGAGCTGTTTTGGATCATTCAAGAACCTAGATAATTGGGGCTGTACCTCTATACTGCCTAAACTGGTGATTAGACGTAATGCTGTGGTCTCAACACTTAAAAGCAAAAACAAACAAAAACTTTATGACAAATACATGTATTAAAAAAACAACAATGGCATACTAAAAGTATTCCATACTGTCCTATTACAGTATAGATATAAACAATAAGTTCAATAAAGTCAGATGTTATAAATAAAAGAAAGTGAAAAAAAATCATCTTATTAAAATTACAACACTCAACAATGGCTCCCTCAGTTACGATGACTTAAAATGGCCAAATGTTTTTTTCTTCAGGTATTTCAACTCACTAAATATATGTCAAAATTCTCTTTGAGGCACGACATGGGGTAAAATGTTGATGTAAACAGCTGCATAATAGGTGATTTTCTGTTAAACTGCGAGATCTCGCGAGTTGCATGAAAGACGCGCGTCGAACGTCTGCCGAAAAAACAAATGATTTGATTTTGAACACGAATTTTTTTATTTCGTAGCTCACATCGACCGTCCAATCTTCAACAGAGAAATATTGCTTTTGAATACCATTACTTCATCAAAATTGCCTATCATCAAATGTGTACAGCACATTATTAAGCATGGAAATATTCCCCAAAATATGCGATGTTTGACGCCACTACGACGCTATGACCTTTGTTTGTCCTGTTTTTACATTTGATTTCACGCATAACGTGTGATTCTCGCAGTGAACGGAAAACGGTCAATTAATTTTATTTTGAACAAATAATAATATACAGATTACAATATGGAAAAATTGGCAAAGACATGAGAGCTTGACGTGTTCCCCCTTTAATGGCACAATTTACAAAATGTACTCACCATAGATGTAACTGATGCTGATTTGTCTGTGGAACGATTGCTAGAGAGTGCAGATGACTCAGTAATTGTACTCTATAATGCGGTTGTATGTGGTGTAATCGATAGCTGAACATCTCTAATAAGGTGTGAAGTGTCCCCCATGCATGACTCTTGAATACAATTGGCAACAGCTGACCTAAGTAACAAACACATACCATATTAGGTCATTGGTATCACAGTATTGCCAGAGTTCAAAACCCATCTGAGTTGAGCCCTTTTGACACTTTTACAATATACGCCTAGATAATGTTTGCCATTTTTTTCAAAAATGTTGATCAAAATCTGTAACTAATGGTAAATAACGGAGAAATAAATGTGTAAAATGTTCGACCAAAATTCAGCCGTAGAAATTACGACATTCAAAATGTTAAAGAAATAGCATACAGAATGTGTTCCCATTCCATTCCATTTCATGTTTGGCAAAACAATTTTTATCTGACACCAATCCAGTCTCTTTACCAACCATGTGTTTACAATTACTCACCAATAAAACCTTTAATTCCAAGAGATTCAATCTCGATGTAGACTAACAACCGACTGTACGTCTCCACCAATGCCGGCGCTAGTGCTATATTGGCCGTCATAGGATTCTGGACCATCTTCATCACCTTGGTAACAATACTATGAATCAAACTAAAAAAAAAAAATCAATGAAGTGAATTCAATTCAGTGCCATATTGGATGAGGAGTTGATTCAATGAGAGACAGAGTTGTGAGCAAGCCCAAGGAGCAAGTAAGCTATGATTGGTTTCACTTGTCTCAGACAAAAAAAATCTCGCATAGAAAATATAATGATCTACAGCATGTGTGGTAAGACATTCACATAAGATTTCTTTCAATCAAAACTAAAAAATATGCGACAAAATCCTGGGTATGAATATCTAAAAAACAATACATGGCAGTGTTGGGAGTTCATTATCATTACGTTTACAGTAGTACATAGGTAAGTGAATCCAGTAAACTCATAGATAATGGTGTGATCGGTCCTGAAGCGACACAATTGACACCAGCTATTGGTGTAGTTGTTATACTGAATTCACAATAATGCCACAGGTCAGGTTTTTATCAAAGATACATACCTCATCTTTGCATGGATGGTAAGGGAATCCAGTAAACTCATAGATAATGGTGTGATCGGTCCTGAAGCGACACAATTGACACCAGCTATTGGTGTAGTTGTTTTACTGACTTCACAATAATGCCACAGGTCAGGTTTTTATCAAAGATACATACCTAATCTTTGCATGGATGGTAAGGGAATCCAGTAAACTCATAGATAATGGCGTGATTGGTCCTGAAGCAACACAATTGACACTAGCTATTGGTGTAGTTGTTTTACTGAATTCACAATAATGCCACAGGTCAGGTTTTTATCAAAGATACATACCTCATCTTTGCATGGATGGTAAGGGAATCCAGTAAACTCATAGATAATGGCGTGATTGGTCCTGAAGCAACACAATTGACACTAGCTATTGGTGTAGTTGTTTTACTGAATTCACAATAATGCCACAGGTCAGGTTTTTATCAAAGATACATACCTCATCTTTGCATGGATGGTAAGGGAATCCAGTAAACTCATAGATAATGGCGTGATTGGTCCTGAAGCAACACAATTGACACTAGCTATTGGTGTAGTTGTTTTACTGAATTCACAATAATGCCACAGGTCAGGTTTTTATCAAAGATACATACCTCATCTTTGCATGGATGGTAAGGGAATCCAGTAAACTCATAGATAATGGCGTGATTGGTCCTGAAGCGACACAATTGACACTAGCTATTGGTGTAGTTGTTTTACTGAATTCACAATAATGCCACAGGTCAGGTTTTTATCAAAGATACATACCTCATCTTTGCATGGATGGTAAGGGAATCCAGTAAACTCATAGATAATGGCGTGATTGGTCCTGAAGCGACACAATTGACACTAGCTATTGGTGTAGTTGTTTTACTGAATTCACAATAATGCCACAGGTCAGGTTTTTATCAAAGATACATACCTCATCTTTGCATGGATGGTAAGGGAATCCAGTAAACTCATAGATAATGGCGTGATTGGTCCCGAAGCAACACAATTGACACCAGCTATTGGTGTAGTTGTTTTATTGGAGCCATAAATCGTCTCAACTAATATCCCCATCGGCAACGTGAAATATTCCGTATTGGTGCTATCTGCGAGTTTAAGAAAATGGTAGATGAGACCAGTGTGCCCTCTAACAATACTAATTTTGTAGGACGCCTGAGTCAAAATGGAATCTCAAAAATTAAGTTGAGACAGCTTGTTAACAGCTGGGAAGGTCAGTCTTCAAAAAAAGAAAATTGACAAAACTAAACTTACAAGCATTACATAGAAGTGCAATGCGATAATCTGACATTGGTAAACTCTTTGTTGTAATACTCTGATCAAGAAATCTGCAAAATATAATCAGATTATGTTTATATAAAATTGAGCAATGTTGATCAAATCGGCTTGAGTTTGGTTGTGTATTCATTTGTCATTTAGAAAATAGTGAAATCAACAAGCAAGTGTCTTCCTCAAAACAAAGTTGATAATGTTCTGCATGACGAGATATTAATATACATGTATCTGGTCATGGTAATTTGTGTTCCAACAGTGTTCTTGTCTTATAACAACCATGGTAGTTTCCTTGGCCACAAATCTTATGGAGATCAACCCATGGACCCCATATACCAAGTGCATAAGCAATTGAGCAGGTAGTTTTCAAGAAGAAGAAATAGCATTTTTTACCAAAAATGACAACAAATTTCACTAAAAATTGGGAATTTAAAGTGCCTGTGCAATGCCCACCTTCACGTTTCCCATTTTAGATCTGTGTCGCACTGAAATGGGCAGTTATTGATTTTTTTGCTGAAAATGATTGCTCGTATCCAAGTTAATTTGGGATATTTCTCGTGTTGTAGCCACGCCCACCTATCCTGAAACGGTCGACTGTTTCCGGATTTCCGACTCTCGCCGAAAGTGCGCCACCAAATGCCAAAAAGTCATACCCCTGAGTCGTAATAACACTGGTCATTCAGTATACTTTTGAACGATATACATTTTTCGGTCGGCCTTTTTTTTTTTCGTTTTTTTTTTTCTATTTTATTTTATTTTTTTCGAGAGAGAGTTTTTAGATGTTGTGTTATGGGCAGTTGCAGTGAAACGTATAGTAATAGTGTAAGTATTCACACGTTTCTAATCGATCCGAAAGTGCGACATCAGTGGACGAAAGCCACTTAACCTCAGCTTCTTTTTTTTGAAAAAACTGTCCTCGTCCATGAAAAAAAAAAACTAGGTTTAAAGAGAAACGCCGACAACATAAAGCTGGCACAACACTTTTGAAAGAAATAGAATCCGGACCATGATCACCGAGGCAGATTTCAGAAGAGATAGAGAGACGGCAAGTGTTTCAAATGAGTTGACTTTTTTTGCGATCCTGATTATCGTTTTATAGAGACCATTTAGTCCCTGTTAAGTAAAGAGTAGCAATAATTTTGACAGTGACATGAAAACGAAGCGTTGGACGAACAGGAAATTACACAGCCCTTACACACTGCTAATTGTTTTCATTTTCGAAGGCTAAAAGTTTCTGAATTGTTTGGTGATTGGTGTTGAATGTCAAATTCACACCTCTGTTCTTTTTTTACCTCCATGCTTGCAGCTTGATTTGCATAATACTTTATGAAATAAGAATCCGGGCTTGGTCTATGTGTTTCCACCAAATAAAGTTTTAATATGATGTTATAATTATGACAATCACGTCATGGATCACGCTAACTCAAATCCACTCTGAATTTATCTGTATGTGTGTCGATCTCAATTATTTTTGTTATCCAATTAAACACCGCTTTTAACGCACTTGCCCTCGTCGTGACCCGACGCGTTCACCTATTTCAACAAAATTTCAATTTATTTCCACGCGGCTGTCATTTATTTAGTAACTGTGATTTGTCATTTTTTTAATTATTTTATAGTGATCACTATATTCTAATGTTTAGAATGTCAAAATATGTTCTCTTTTATTTTAATTTTGAAAGTTTTACTCAGACGATCGATGAAATAAAACAGTGTAGTGACGTGCCTAGTAACCTATTTTGTCCAGCGACAGTGGACAGTGTACAAACGTGCGCCGGTGACGATCACGGTGACCAGCTACACCAGAACGGACATATTTCGCATCTAACTCAACCCTATGCAACAAAAATTGATGCTATGTGCTCATTATGGTCCATTCCTCCTCGACGAACAAGTACATAAGTGAAAATTTAGTCAAAGAGGAGAAAACTGCACAAGAAATTTGTCTTATTTACACGTATCGGCAATGCAAGCTGCCATGCGACTTCCCCTTCTGACGTCACACGGGGAATTTCTGTATGCAAATAAGAAGCTAATGAGGAGCCTCGTTTTAAAATACACAAAAATAAAGTTGCCGTAGATTGAGTTTAAAACACATTTTTTCACTTAAAGAAATAATTCATGCTTAGAAACATATAAATTAATAATATTTATGTATCAATGGATAATTTTAGGCGTGAAAATAGCAGCCATTTCACAGGCACTTTAAGATAATGTCTCGAAATGAACAAATCTCACAAAGGGTCACCAACAATACCTCTATACCAAGTATGAAAGCAATTGGGCTGGTAGTTTTCGACGAATGTTAAGTCCTATATAAACAGCTCCGCTCTGTAATGATTGGTTGAAGGGATGAAAAAGACTGACAGAACTAACAGACAAACACAAAGACAGACACTTACTCTAGCTGTGCCTTGAGAGCTGTAGGAACAGGTCTTTGTAGCTTGGCGAATTCGTTCTGTGCTTTCTTATTGAGATGAATCCAAATACATGTCATAGCAAATGAATGTGTGGACTGTGGTTTAGAAATGTCAGCTACTGGTAAACTCTGCCAAAAAAATAAACATACAGTGAAAACTAGAAATTATTTTATTCTGTTGTTTTACAATAACAGACTGGCTATCTGAATACTCTACATGGTATACATTAATAATAATAATACAGTAAAATACGTAAAATCCATTCTACAGTAGTAAAAACCAGTAAGGGTATAATTTTAGATACTACCATTCAACATCAAATTAAATTGACATTTGTTATGGAGTCCCATTGCTGCCACCATATGTAAACTGACTTCTCAAGGTAGAGTGAACTAAGTGAGTATTGGTCACCAAATCCAGGAGGAGAATAACGCATTGGAGAGGAGCCAACTTGAAGGTGTTTATTGCTCAACTGCTAGGCCTGGAATTGAGTCTAAATACTCACGAGATGTTTCATTACACCCATACAACACATAAATATGAAATACACTTTTTTGTTGACAACAAATTCAAACATGCATGGCTTAATCACTGGGATATATCAAGTTTTACGACTTACATCGCGTTCTGGATACAATAAATCAAATAATTTCATAACCGGCAGGAAATCACTGAGTGGATTCTTCTGTATACTGCCAGATATGAACTGTAATAATACCCACATCAGATGATCACGTCCTTTTGTCAAGTCTCTGGAGCGTAACTGAATAAAGCAATGAATACAGAAATAAAAAGAGTAAAATATGAGAATGTATTCATGGTATAATGTGCGCATGACAGCAACCTGCCATGTCTTGCCACACCAAAATTTTAATGCAACAATTTTCACATTTGAATCTAGTTTTCTAATTAGAAGCATATACATGTACACAAATAAGAGGGGTATGAAATGATTCACATACACTGCATGCAATTTTTTTGGTTTATTTACATTCCTATTAAAAAAGCACTTAATAAATTTCTTTGTTAATTTTGTCAAAAATAGACATAATTTTAAAAAAAATCAACGTAGCTTTATTGTTTGAAAGTAATGTTTCACGGTAATATTTTTTTTTAAATTTTCTCGGAAGAAAAAGTTTCTAATGTACCAACCCTATAAATGACAATTTTTCATTTCACCAAAATTTGGATGCATTTTGCAAATTTTTATACATTTTTCTAATTTTGTTTGTTAATTTTATACCAAATTGTAAATATTTCATCTTGGCTACATGTCTTGTTGAAAATTGTTATTTTTATTTTGTAAAAAGTGCTGAAAAGTTGACTATGACACTCTTATGGTACAGTATGTAAATCAGAGACAACAAACTTACTTTTTGATGTAAAGATAGAACCATGTGAGGGAAACTAGCAAATTGGAATAAAACAAAATAGATGAGCTGACTAGACAAATGTTGCCATAGTACATGGCTGGATGACCCTTCTTCTACTGTGATGTCTGTTTCTGTTCTCTCCATGGCAACAACAACCAAATCCACCAGTTGATCCTCAAGTACAGGACATCTCTGTTTTTGCTGAAGATATAAAAATAAACATTTCAAAAAGTAAAAAATTATAGCATAATATGAGTCAATATGTTTTGTATTATTAGTGCATGGTGCATGTGCTGGTGTAAATGACAGAAGTTTTTGTCCATTGGTTAATATAGGTTATATTTCAATTATCCAACATTGCCATTGGACATGTGGTTCAAATACTGTAAAATACCATATTTTTGCTGGAATTAAGACTTTGTGGGTGTTTTGTATGGAATTTATTTTCACTGATTTTTGACAAGTTGAATGTAAAATATAGGAAAACAGGTATATTAACTATGTTCAATTACCCACCATAGACTCCGGTCAGTCAAAATGACTATTTTGAACTGTAGGCATTAATCAGCGATTCTGCCAGTGACAGAGAGATAGAATCTAGGTCAGGGGAAGCCCCATGACCTCAAGATTCTTTTACCCCTTACGTCACGAACCCACGTGACCGAGGCCACCTGGCAGCACCACAGGTAGCCATCTATCACTCTTCATTTTTCTCCGCCTCGACGGGGAATGATTCCGAGCGGCTCTGCCCGGCCTTGTTGCTTTTTCCTCTCCGGGTTTCTAGCGGCATCCGACATTCTAGCTGGTAGTTTACCCTTGTGTCGTTTTCCCCTTTGTGTGTTATGCTTTCTACAACAAAGAAATTAAAACCCGGCGCCACTACGTAATCACATGTTGATTTCATGGCGGCGCCTTTTACAACTGTAATTTGTTTTTTCCCTCATGCATGTCGTCTTTTATTTTTAATATATTTAGAAATGGACAGATGCACTGGCAACGCCAGAGGCTCATCGCCGGTTTTGTCTCTTCAGTTTACGAGGCGGATTTGTACTAATGGAATACCAAGCAAAAGGCCCGATAGTGGGTGTACCGATATATTTCGGTCTCTCCCCGCTGATCGGAGGGCATCTACACAGTCTGTTTTTTCAGGCAGTGGGTTACCCAACTTTACTGACAACAGCGAGGCTGTGCCCCTGGAGGTCTTTCCTTCTATGGGGCCCGCGCTGGGGCCCGCGCTGGGGCCCGTTGTGGACCCATCCTTGCATGGCGCCAGTTTTGCCGCTGAAATGAGGGCATTGGTCGAAGGACTGTCAGGGCGTCTTTGGCAAGCAGAGTAGATCACCTGCAGGCGGAGCGAGCTGTCTCCACTGCAGCCTCTCAGCAGGCAAGTAGAAAGAAACACAGAAAGCACCGTTCGCATTCTAAACCCGTCTCTTCCGGGGAACCCCCCGTTTCCGGCCGTGGACGCAATCTCGGATTCGGACCCCAATTTGTGGGACGAAACCAGAAGACCCCGACCGGACCCCGAGGCTCCTTCCCCGGACCCCAGTACTACAAACTTCTGTTTTGCTAACCGGGTGAAGGGGGACGGCCGCGTCCATGGTCATTCTTATCGACCCATTCTGAGACTATCCAACATGCCCTGAAAGCGGAGTTACGACCCATCAATTTCCTTGAATTCGTGGGCGCCACACTGGAGCGCATTCTTGTGCGCACCCAGGACTCTGAGACCTCAGATGCAGAACGCACCCGCCTCCTAGACCAGGCGACACAGCTAATGGTAGGCCACCGCACGGCTATGTGCGAGATCCTCCAGTGTCATATGGCTCTCTTGGCCGGGGCTACTACTGTGCAGCGGGACGCGGTTCTAGACGCGTGTGTTTTCACAGGCGAACTGAGTCAGGGGGTATGCCACCGCCTCAGTTACGCAGACTGGAGATCCTCCACCCTTTGATGGGGAAATAGCGGGAGCAGTGGCAGAGCTTCGGGGTGTAACAAACCAAATGGTTCAAGTCGAATCCGCTAGCCAGTTGGCCGCTGCCAAGGGGAAGCTGAGGGCGCCCCAAGCACAGAAAGCACAACGCCCTAGGACTAGCTCCGCAAAACAGAGTCAGCCAGGAGGGAAGCGCTCAACCCATCCGCGAGAGGACCAGGTGGTGGCTCCTTCTCCTCCTCGGGTAGTCATCAACCCCGGCAGCGGGGTAAGCATGTTTGACGCTTACCTCTGCGACGGGGGGATGGGCCTGCGTTCGGCAAGAGATTAGGCTACAAGTTAGTAACCACAGTAATCTCCGGGGAGGCTCACCTCACGGTAGAGGAGAACCCCCCCCCCCCCTCTTGCAACCGCCAAACCCATGGCTACAGACCCCGTCGCACACAGATTGCGCCGGTGCATTCCGGCTTGGAGGCAGCGGGTAACCGAACGCCAAGCTCCTACCATACGTAACACTCCTGTCGACACCAGGAGCCTGGGCCGTGGACGTCCCAACCGGACGGCACACTACCAACGAGCCCAGCAGTGTACCACTCACACGCATGGAGGCTCACAGTAGACTCGCGCAGACGAAAGGTCTATCTAAGCGGGCTGCCAACGTCCTGGCCAGGGCGAACAGGGATTCAACCAACGCTGCCTACGACCCGAAATAGCGAGCATACACTAGTTGGTGTAGTGGAAGGGAGATTAATCCATGCCATCCCTCTATCGGCCAGGTAGCAGACTTCTTTGTCCACTTGTTTGACGAAGTGGGTTTGTCCTACGCAGCGATCGTTGGCTACAGGTCAGCCTTGTCCCCAGCCATAGAAAATTCTTTGGGGTCAAGCCTAGCCGATTGTCCCATTATTAGGAGACTGTTTACTGCTTTCCATAATCAGAGGCCCAGGGCTCGTTCATGGGAACCGCCCAATTGGGACCTGTCGGTTGTTTTATCAGCCCTAAGCAGACCTCCCTTTGAGCCCCTTGTTTCAGCACAACTCAAGTTTTTGACGTGGAAACAGTCTTCCTACTGGCCCTCGCCTCAGGTAGGCGCCGGTCAGAACTAGGCGCACTGTCCTTCGTGGACGGTTGTGCCGCCTTAATGGACGATCAAGTTGCACTGAAGACACGAATCAGGTTTCTCGCCAAGAACCAAATCCCAGGACACGATCCCCATCTGATCGTCATCCCCCGGCTGTCAAATATTGTCGGTCCAGAGGATCAGGAGGAATTGCTTCTCTGCCCGGTCCGAGCGCTGAGTTGCTACGAGAACCGTACCAGGTTTTCCAGACGGGGAACCAAACACATGTTTTTGTGTTATGGCCCTGGCAAACAGGATAAGCCGGCTTCCCCGACTTCCATCTCCAGGTGGATTACTGCAACTGTCCTGGAGGTCTATAACACACGATCCTCCTCTACACAGTCCTTGCAGAGACACCAAGTGCGAACGCATGAGGTTCGTGCGATTGCTAACTCACTAGCGCTGGCGTCAGGTGCCCCCCTCAAACACATCCTTAGGGCAGGCTTCTGGAGAACGCAGATTGTCTTCATCAACTACCACCTAAGAGACACCCAATCTATTGAGCAGTGTCTCTTCAGGTTAGGCCCCGTCGTAGCAGGACAGGCTTTGGTTACTGACCCAGCCCGAACGATCGCAGGGGCCCATGCGGCATTCTTGCGGGCAGATTGTCTGTTCCACTAGCACTTCCTGGAAGCTCCCAGGTTTCGCTTCTTTCGACCTACGCCCTCATGCGAACTGTTTCGGTCCTACTTCAAGCTTATCACCCCCGAATTCGGCTTGGGTCTAGCTTTCTTGGGCGCACCGAACCCTGTCACCACAGCAGCATTGGCTTCTTGCTTCGGGAACAGCACAGGCAAGGTAAGACACCACCCTTCTTGGGTCTCAGCTTAGGTTTTTGAGTTTGTTTTCATCCCGGACCGGGAAAAGACTTTCGACATTCCCTTTTTTCTGTTTGCTCGGAAAAACCCGCCACCTATCGGTGTCTGACTCTGCCTACAGTTCAAAATAGTCATTTTGACTGACCGGAGTCTATGGTGGGTAATTGAACGTAGTGAATTTAGGCGAGGGTTCTCCGAACCCGCCTATTCACATAGTTCATACCCTCCATAGACTCCGGGTCCCCTCAACCTCCCCACTCTTTCCAGAACCAGAGTGATAGACGGCTACCTGTGGCGCTGCCAGGTGGCCTCGGTCACGTGGGTTCGGGACGTAAGGAGTAAAAGAATCTTGAGGTCATGGGGCTTCCCCTGACCTAGATTCTATCTCTCCGTCACTGACAGAATCGCTGATTAATGCCTACCGGGTACAGTTCAAAATAGACATTTTGACTGACCGGAGTCTATGGTGGGTATGAACTATGTGAATAGGCGGGTTCGGAGAACCCTCGCCTAAATTCACTGAATTTTATTTTCACTGAATCATTCCTTCAGCAAAAATAGCAAAAATTAATTTCAAGCGAAAATAAAGTATTTTACAGTAGAGCAAATATGGTAATAAAATTCAGCACTACTGGTATACTTGGAAATTCAACTCCTATGTCAATTTAAAAAGACAAACAATGTAACTCTTTATGTTATAATTTATTGATTTTATTTTTGCACTGAGAAACAAAACAACACACAAGTCCAACAGCTTTATATCTCCACCTGACAGGCTGTCACACATCAGATCTACAACTGATCTGAACCTTTTAAATTATGATTTTAAAAAATTCTTAATTAAAGACGTTAATCATACATACCTGTTTATTAAGCCCCAACATAGCACATACCATATCCCTAGAATACGGCTGTTCTAACACATATCTTAGTAATTCAGTTTGTGGCTTACATAATGTCTACCAATAAAAAAGAAAATGTATGCATAAATTATACTAAAATAATACAATAACACAAACAAATTTAACTCTATCCTTGCCCTCTATCACCCCACAAATTAATCATATGTGTTCCTCTTGATGAGAGGGGCATACACAATTGAATTACCTGAAAGTTAAGGTTAAGGTTACAGTAGAAAATCAGCGTGCCTTAATTTTGTGGTATTTTCATCCTGCCATATTTATAGCGATCTACTACAGCCAGATCTGAAGGCCTTTGCCGCATTCTGGCCATGCCGTGTGTGGCGCGTATCGCGTGGACGGGTTTCACGTTCTCTGCACGTAATAAGCTCGGTTATTAAGCATCCTTTTTTGGGGATGCCGGTGGCCGAGGGGAAGACGTGTAGTGGCGTGAAGCTAGGCGATTTGGTGCCGTACGCGAGCGCCGGTTCGAGTCACACACGCAGTACGTATTTACTATAATTAGACATAGTCTTTACCTTGCCGTTTATTCGGTGTTATTTGCTTACTTTACTTCCTATGTCGACAGCAACTATGAGTTTAAAATTTTTTTATATTTATAGTGAAATGCAAATTCCAAATATGGAATGATTACGCGTATGTACTGGACTCCACACAAAGAAGCTAGCTGATTCTGTTCTAAACTTTTTGGATTTCGACATTCCCATGATGTATCCTTGGAAGGAAAAGATGTATAAAAATATGGTTATTACGAGAAAACTGAGTATGCACTCAGACAGTATATCGTTGCACGTCAGACGATACTTGAGCTCTACCGTCTTTGTGCATACTTTGAGGTATCCTTATAAAATAACCTCATATTATCTTACCTTATCAAATGGAAGCATGCCCTTTAATGGGAAGGTTAATCCAGCGGTTTCTAGTTTCCAGGAATAACTACCAGCCCCAGAATGCACAACAACAGGGAATAGTTTATGACGACCTGAAAGTTATTTAATAATAATTCAAACCAATTAAAATTCACTGTTTATTGCATGATAACAGAATCCACATTAATGCTTTATTCAGAAGCTCACCTCTATTACTGAACTTAGAATAAAAATGTCTCAAACGTTCATACATTTCTGAAATTAGTTTCTAATGTTACCAATGTATTTATAAACATTGTGCTGCATTTTGCAAAACTGAAGACAACCCATAAACATTTGAGACAACATTATCATTTGAAGTTCTTTTGTAAGTATTGGATATTCACAATCTGGGAATGGAATCAATACTTCCTTACAGTGTAAGATTATGGTGATTAAAAAATCCATCAAAATGTAATAGAAAACTCACCAGTTATAGTTACCATATGTGCTGTTGGTCTGAAACTATCAACAAAATTGGCTACAGTTTCACCAAGAACCTGTAAAACATATTGTTATGTTAAATTACATGATACAAAATTACATTACAATACATTACATTGCATTACATTACATTGCATTGCATTGCATTGCATTACATTACATTACATACAGTGTAATACAATAGGTGAAGACGGATCAACCCTTTTTATTGAGTAAATTCAAAAATAAATGTATGCCCTCAATGATGAAAAATAACAGTGACCATATTTTGAGGTCACAGATTACATATTACAGATTTTAATAAATCTGATACCAAAAACAATAGAATTAAAACATTAGCGAGTTTCACCATGCTATTCTCACGCTCGCAATGCCTCATGGGGAAGATGAGAAGTTTGAGATCAGTCAGTAGACGAGTACAGCCGATAAATCTGAACATTTGTTCTCATGTGTATTCATTTAGTACCATTTAGATCAGTATTTACTGAAATCCTACATGCTGCAGATATCTCTTTACTTTGACCACCTACCCAGTGTGGAATGGGCTTTGAATCTGGAAAAAGTTTTCTGATTTCATTGATGGCAAAATAACTTGGCAGGAGACATGCATTTCTATCTAGTATGTGAGTAACAACCTAAAAATAAGAAAAGAGTACATTGTAACTAAAAAACATTAAATACGGTATAGCACTGTCACTAGATTCCTCTATGTACACTCACTGCTCTATGATCAATCAGTCTTCTTAATTATGTATTCAAATGAGGTTAACTCTATCTCCACCATTATTAGCCATTTCACCAACATTATCAACTCATGTAACCTTCCACAAAATAATCTTCCACGAAACTAATAAAATTTGAAATCATTGATCGAGATCTGCAGTTTCAAAATAAACAATAAAATCAGAAAAAATTTACAAATATTTGAACCAAAATTTTAGCAGAAAGACAATTGTGCTGTGAAAGGATTTAGCCATGGCAATTACCCGGTACTGGGTACTAGTTACCTGCATCCTAGTTGCTGTTCGCAAGGGATCACAGAAACTAGTGAATCTGATAATACCAGAACTACAGTGTACATAAAATTATTGGTATCATAGCATAAAGAATAAAACAAAGCTGAAAATACCAGTAATTTAAAGTTTCTAATAATCTGGTCAAAGATTAGGTTCAAAGATAAAAATTATGTTTCGGGTCAGCGTGTGCACCACAAAAGAAAGTCTTGGCCGACCTTTTTTTTCACTTATTTTGCCATTGCACATAGTACAGCACCCCCTGTTGATGAAGTAATGAAACCTGAAAAAGTTTGACCAGAAATATTGTTTTTATGCAAGGCCACTTGTCACTTTTATTAATTTTTTCTGCAAAATACAAATTTTTCACATTTCATATGATAAAAATTATCAGATGCAATTAATTCCCCATTAATTCTTGTTCAAATTTATTAAAAGTGACAAAAGTTGACATTAGTGTTCAAGGGTTTCATATCTTATTATATCATATGACTTACCTTCATAGCGACCTCTAACTGTTTCAGTGTAGATACGTTTAAATTCACAGGAATTGAATTAATCCTCTCTAGGATGGTTCGAAGTAAATCGGTACAGCCCTGAAAAATCGAACACAGCTATCAAGTCAGTCACATAGACTACTAGATGTGAAGAATAAACTGTGCCAGCAAGATAAAATAAATATCTGCTGTCTGGTTATTCTCTATCACTGGCTAAACCATGTAACTATTTTTCAAAAAATCAAAAATACATGGTGCAAAAAGTAAACCCAAAACTAAATAGGATATTTACTGTATTATGCATGAAAACAAATCAATGACGAATGCAACTTGTTATCATGCGATGTTAAATTGACTGAAAAAACAAGAGAATACAGAGAGAATGACAGCCAAGATTGTTCTAGTTGTGATGTACAGCCTTGATCAGAACACCATATAAAGAATGATCCTTAATTAATATTGTTGAAAAACAGTTCATCTTCATCGCCATGATATGTGCAATATGGGTCCCATACAACAAATACATTGCATGTAAAATACATTGTTTATACAAAATTCAAAAATATGCAATGCATGATGACTATGGCGTTTCAAGGATATGCTACACATTGTAATTACATTGACATTTTGCATGTTGCTAATAATTAGAGGCAGGAGATTAATCCAGTGATAATGTACACGAGTAAAAGACAACCATTCTTTATGATCGTCTTATTGGTTATTTTCATACCCTGTAATCAACACTTCCTATAATTTTCCTTATCAATACAAACGTCTGGTACCACAAATCGGAATTGTTATAATCCAACTTACTGCACTTTAACAATGCGTCACAAATTAATCTGGATGGAAAGACAAAAAAACAATTAAGAGATTCATAAAATACAGATTAATCTACCGATTTTTTACTCATATTGTAACATATACTGTAAAATCACTAATTTTACTATTTAAAGATTTATGTTCATGAATTTTGAAAGAAACGAGTTATTTTTATTGTTATTTTACATTGTTCATGTGGATGTAATTTAGCTGATTTTACTTATGAACACATTGAATAACTCCTTGGGTTTTGACTAAACAGTTGGCTTTCGAACCTGGCTGGCGCCGACTCGTGGTCACGTCCACTCTGGGCGAGTCTATATTGCATTAGGGAACATAGAATGCTTTTACGTCTGGATTCTCCTGAATGATTTGCTTTGCAAGGCGTGATTTCCCTGGTCAGCCTGGGAATGGCCTGAGAATGCAATTAATCCACCGATATTTTACCATATGAGGGTAGCCATCTTGAACACTGATTGAAACTAAATAAAGGGAGAAGTTGAGAAACAGTTTCCTATAAAGCAAGGCGAAAATAAATTTACACATCCAAACGATTCGTTGGGGTAACATTAAACCAACCGCTACCCCGGTAATAAAATTCGACTTCATTCATCGTTTTTGCGTGGACAATCCTTTGTATCGAACACCTCATTACATGAAGAAAATAGAACACTTTCCCCTTATATTTGAAAGTGAAATCGCCATCCAACTAAAGTATGACGACCGTGCCCTACTGTTATATAGATTCACCAAGAGTGGGCGTGACCACAGGACGGTGCCAGCGAGATTCGAAAGCCAACCGTCCAGTCAAAACCAAAGCAGTTAGCCAATTCGCTAGCGAGTTTGCAATTGTATTGGCTGCCTCAATACTTCTGAGACTTGCTGTAACAGTTACAAGTGCAGAATGTGATCAGGTAAACAGTTATCCACAGATGATTGTTGGTGATGTTTGTTTGACTTTGATACTTTCAATGCTCTTCAAAGGTATGGCTGGTAAAAATACCATTTTATGTCTTTAAGAAAATGATATTACCATATGGCTGCTATGTTGTATGCAGAGCTGTATTACCAATATTGTGTTTTGAATCTAACCACTTGCACACTTAGTATGAGTTTGTACTACACTAATCTGATTAAATTCTGTTGACTAATAATGACTAATTTTTGCTAGGTTTAAATTTCGCTGATTTACCATTTCAGGCATATTCAGTGGGTTTTAAATTCACGGTTTTATCATTTAGATAATGTGTTCTATGCTAAATTTAAATATTCACTGGGTTTTAATTTAGCACATTTTCCAGTCAGCAAAATAAGTAAAATTAAAACCCAGTGAATAATTAACCCTTTTACAGTCATGATGTGCTACATTTACTTTGGGTACAACTACATCTGACAAAATGACCATTAAAACATGACTCTCTGTACATTCATCAACCAACAAGTCATTGTTAATGACACAGCCGGTAACAAGATTTCTGATTGGTTGCATATCATACAAAACTTGAACATGATTGGTCAGATATAGTTTGAGGCGATGACTGGTAAACTGACCAGAGCCTCTCCTACATCCATTTTTAATATGATTGCTACTATACCCGATGGAATCTGCACTTACTTTGGCGGGATATGGCTGGTTTCAACAGCACTTCCCACTAATACTCGATGGAATCTGCACTTACTATGGCAGGATATGCCTGGTTTCAACCGCACTTCCCACTACTATACTCGATGGAATCTGCACTTACTTTGGTGGGATATGCCTGGTTTCAACAGCACTTCCCACTAATACTCGATGGAATCTGCACTTACTATGGCAGGATATGCCTGGTTTCAACCGCACTTTCCACTACTATACTCGATGGAATCTGCACTTACTTTGGTGGGATATGCCTGGTTTCAACCGCACTTCCCACTACTATACTCGATGGAATCTGCACTTACTTTGGTGGGATATGCCTGGTTTCAACCGCACTTCCCACTACTATACTCGATGGAATCTGCACTTACTTTGGCAGGATATGCCTGGTTTCAACCGCACTTCCCACTACTATACTCGATGGAATCTGCACTTACTTTGGCGGGAAATGCCTGGTTTCAACCGCACTTCCCACTACTATACTCGATGGAATCTGCACTTACTTTGGCGGGAAATGCCTGGTTTCAACCGCACTTCCCACTACTATACTCGATGGAATCTGCACTTACTTTGGCGGGATATGCCTGGTTTCAACCGCACTTCCCAACATGTCGCACAATAATTTGATTCTTTGTCTGCTTCTGAGTGAGTGTATATACGAGACATAATACTCCATAACCACTTTATGTGATTCCTAAAACAAAAGAAGAAAAAAACAAAAATGTGAAAAGTTGACGACAGACTACATACTACAGATGCCGGACAATCAGTAATATGAAGAGCTCAGCGCCATCGACTTTGTCAACAGCGAAGCTAAAAATTAGACAGGTGACCCCCAGCTTTTTTTAGGTCAATATCATTTTGTTGAGTACAAGTTTTTGAAAAATGAATAAATTCTGGGTATGTACATTTATAAGTCATTTATGAGTCAGTCCACCATAAGGTAGAGATGCACCTTTTCAATAGGGCATAAGGTGATGAAGATAACATTCAAGACATTTCAAAATCTGAGTATTTCTCCTTATCAAGAAATGTATTTGAATTTTATTTCGCTTAAAATTCACAGTATTCCATGGTAGTATTACAAGAAAGGCACAAATAACCCCTCTTTAGAAGATATTTACCGGTGGTACTGATTTCCAGAATGTTCTGAAAGATTCCAAACAACATAAAATCTTCTTTTTGTCATCTTCCTGGGAATGCAGAATGTATCTAAAACAAAATGAAATCATTTGATGCCGAGTGTTGTGAAGATGAAAATAAACTGTGATTCTCATCAAAACAAGTTTCTATTTCATTCCACAAATTTCTTCTGCTTGAACATCAACCCAGTAGGCTAGACATCTCAACATTGACAACCAGGTAATTTTATTAATTTGGACTCCTGGGTTTATATTGCAAAGTATGAACAATAATACAGCCATGTGTAGCAGTGGTCAATATGTCTGTGATACTATTTATCAACAACATTATACAGCAGACACCAAAAACGATAGAATTCATCCATTCGTAAAACGCCATACAGATGTGTTCAAACCTATTAGGAGCACATTTCACTATCTTCCTTATTTGGAAAATGTATGACAAGTTTATGTCCATTCGAACAGTTTTTTGTTTACATTGAGCACAGAATTACCACAGCAGATAGCAGAAATAGATCCTAGTTAAAGCGGGGGTGTCGTCAGCTACGCATGCATCAGGTGGCCATAGAATGTCATTGTTTACAAACAAGCGCCTACCCATGAGCCTTTGCACTCTTAGCGTGCGTTGTTAGCATCGCTTGGGACTCAATTCTCGCACATGATGACTCTCCTGCTTTAATACATGCAAATTCACTGAAAGTTATCTCTCACTAAATTATTATTACAAGTAGGAAATAGATGTATATTAATTAGCTTATCGCCTTTGTGCATACTTTGTGATATTTTTGTAATAACTGTTTACTGTTCTCACTATGACCATATACATCCTTCAAATGACTACTGTAGAATACTTTATTTTAGCTGAAATTAATTTTCACTGAATAGACTTTTTGAGCGTTTTGTATGAAATTTATTTTCACTGATTTTTGACGAGTTGAATGTAAAATATAGAAAAAAAGGTATATTTGCTGGATTTTATTTTCAATGAATCATTCCTTCTGTGAAAATAAGTTTCCCAAGTGAAAATAAAGTATTCTACAGTTTTCAGTAATTTCTGTAAATTATTTTCTCATTAATAACCGTATCATAAACAGGCATTCACTATTTTAACCCCACAGATTCTGGCAGGGGTCCATAATTTTATCCAAATAAGGAAATATTTAAACACTGTCTGATACAAATTTTAAATATCATTTAATGCAGGTTTTTATTAACAGCCATTTTCTGTTGTTCTCAGTTGCAGTTGTAGGAATAAGTATGGGTAAATATAAACAAGCTCTACAAACCCACAAAAAGCTTCTTCAATGGCAGTAGTTTTCTGAAAGTAGGAAAAATTAAAAATGTTATAACAAAATATAACATTATAACAACAGAACTTAATTCACATAATGATAAGAACATTATTTTTGAACAATAACTTCAATGAAAGTTTGCGCATGGTAAAACAATCAAGTTCAATATGTAGAGTACTTGCATGTACCAGTGAATAAACACCTTGAAATAAACACATGACTGTGATTGGTAGACAGAATGTGAACCATACATTTTTTAAAAATATAATAGCAAGCGTAGAGAGAAGGAGCACTTGTGTTAACGTGTATATACGTTTTTGTATCAGAGTACAGGAGAAATCTTTATACCCTAAGAATTTAAAATGGTGAACCTTTGATTGATGGGCTGTGTAATTATTTGTTGTTATTTCACAAATTCATGAAAAAACATCTTCAGAACATTCACCTTGAAAATTCAAGATGAGGTTAGACAAAACTCAGAACTTATATAAGACTGCTAAATCACTGTCAAATAATGATGTTTTACCATCCATGTGTGTTAAAAGTAAGAAGAACATTACCAAAATTGGGTATAAGAATATTAGGGGACTCAAATCAAAAAACATGAAGTATCTAGTTTATTACACAGTGAGAATATTTTGATTTTTGGTATTTGTGAGTCTTTTCTAAAAAGAGATGATATAGTGCACATTCCAGATTACAACATTGTACAAACATGTGGAGCTAAAGGTGGAGGTATTGGATTGCAAATTCATAATTCAGTTGTTATTCAAGATAAGGAGTGTCTTGACTCTCATAGTGATGATGTGAAAGATTGTGGGTTAAAGTCAGATTTAAGGGTGCAAAGGAATGTGTTTGTATAGTTTATTTTCCTCTTGAGGGTAAAAATAAGAATTTAGTTGATGAGCTATACCGTATCACCAGTTATTAGTAGATGTATTAACCCTTGAAAATCAAGGTAATGAAAATATTTAGCTGATGGATGACTACAATAGTAGAAAATGAATTGGCTTTTGTGAGGATTCTGGCCTAACCTTTGCTAACACATCACAATGTGCTGAAAGTAAATTTACCTGGTTTAGAAAAAATCAACAATCTATTATTAATAACTTTTTGATTTTTAAAACTATTGAAGATATTTCACAAAAATTCATAATAGACGATAACTCAAACTACCATCTAGGAAGTGATCACAACATAACAACAAACCATACAATAATTAAAAATAACCTAAAACATTACTGGAACACATTAAGAAAAATGAACAAATCTTTCGTTGAAGAGGAAAATATGACAGATTTTCATAAAAAAAAATATTAGAAAGTTTAAGAGTAATTAGAAAAATACAATCCACTGTGGATTAATATTATTATTAAAATTAATACAACTGTACAAGTTGTTCATGGCACCATCTTTTTTTACTTCCATGATGCCACCATTTCGAATAATAACTAAACACCCACAGTTTACTTTGATAATAATCTATGGTTAGTTCATTTCTATTTTTAGTAAATAAACTTTTGGCTGCACTCGCTCACCAGGCAAATTTTTTTCAAATAAAGATCTTTCATCTACACATGGAGCTCCACGATCTCCGTCACTTTGAATGTCGGTGGTCTGTTATGGAGAGGCAGGGTCAGCATACATGTGTATATTATTGTCTGTTTCAATAATTTGCCATTTTGGATTAACCTTGACCTCTCAACTTTGCCCTAAGTTGCGGAACATTTTCAGCTTAAAGCTTCGACCATTATTGCATGTCTTGACCTGGGCCAACATTGAGGGTTGGGTTTATATAATAATGTGTTGTATTTATTTACATTCACACACTAGTTCGAATTTCAAGGAAGTCTGACTTACCAGGACATCCGTCAATATATCCTGTAGTTTCGTTTCCATTGACGACATAGTGAACAAATCTTAATGAATAAATAAGTGTCTCAAACGTATATCTATGATCAGGGTGAACTGTCGCTACAACGAGTAGAAAAAGATGCCCTCAGCATGACAGATCTGTCTCAAACAATCAACATTCAATAAAACATTGAATGCCCACGCTGATGCCACGCTAGATCTTAAAAAGACGGTAGAAGACAATTTTAAAAGGAATTTGTTCCATAAACGCGGAATAATTCAATGATGTTTTTGTGTAAAACACAAATACTACCAAATATTACAGGTGCTTGCTCGGAAATGTGACATTCGCGTGAAATGCTTTGTTTTGAACGAAACACTTTTCACTTCACACAGGGAGCCATTTTGTAAACGAAGGGTAGATTGTAGTACGACTCAGCCGTTGGGGGAGCTCCGCTTGGACAAAACCATAACATTTTAAACAAAGTTCATTCATTTTTTTTGGAAAGACATAGATGTTTTAAATAATGAAAAAATGTGACAATAAATGTATTATATATTCTTAATTCTAAAAATATGCATAGTTGCATCTCGAAAAGGAAATGTAGGCAATTTTCTGAAAAAATCAACACTGGCACCCCTACATTCTCTTTGGCCGACTCAATATAATATGACGTAATTGCGTGGTCTACTGCGCAGTCGCAGTAAGATCAAGGTGTGTTGGTAGCTAAACTGCAGGGTTTCGAGACAGGTGAAATTGGCTTCCAATTGTGAGTATATTGATCGTTTTCTCGCTTTTGTTTTTGACATTTGTGCATTTTTCTTAAGAAATCAAATTAACAACTGTGCCTCTGTGTTGTAATTTGTGCGAAAATATTCGTAACATGTTAGATATTTCGCCTCAAATTTCGTCTCTGTCACTTCCGAATTCGACGCTAAAACTCTTTTTATTTCATACCTGCCCCTATCGAAAATTAAGTGATCGATGATGTGAAACCCACCGGTTTACCGGTAATTGTTGTATTTTAGCGACATCTAGAATGTGTTATTTATTAATAAACCCAATAAGTTGACAAGAAAATGTCACTTCCGCTCGGAAATTAGCAATGAAGAGAGCAGATTTTTACGTGTTGTTGTGACTCAACCCAGGGATCTGGCCTGTCGGTGTCGGGCAACGCTGCCCGTGTGATTGGCAGAGGGAGGAGTATTTACCGTTTATCGTTATCGTTCCTAATTAAAGCTGTAATTATCGCGTGAATATTCTGAAACAGGTAATTCTGGCAGTGTAATATCATTAGGTTTTTTTTGGCTTCTGTGCTGTGCTGTGCTGATTAGGAGGGCGTTGGAATCAATCGACATCACATAGTTGCCATTCCTAATATGGTCCACTCCTATTTACATATCAATTGTTCGCTGAACACCGAACATTGTTGTCTTCGTGGTGTGGCACACGCTATAAAAAAACACATGTTTAAATATAATGCATCATTTCCCCTGTCTAAATTTTTGCTCCACTCCGATGTGTGTGTGGCCGTGAGAATTAATATAACAGAAATTAATATTTAGTATATACTACCTGTTGATTGTCAGCCTTTTGAAAAATAAAGTGAACTTTCACAAATTAATTAAACATGTGTAGTTTTTTATAGCTGTGTGTCCATAGCTCTTCTAGTGGTATTTTAGTCATTTCTGAAACATTTGTTGTCCTTAAAGTTATTTTTGGGATATGAATACTTTATTGACACAGAAGACACAGTATGTTAAAATTGTTGGAGTGAAAATCATGACAAAAACGATAGGGTTGATGTTGTTTTTTCCTGGATTTATATCAATAAACCATACTCTTTGAGTTGTTGCACAGTTCTAAGTTGAACATTTCTGCATGTGTAGTGCTCGTACTGAAATCACGCCCTCATTCTTCAATCTGTTATTTCACCCAAACAGGGAAAACGATGCGCATATGATGATAATAATAATAATTGCTATATTGAAATTATATTCATTTGTTGTTATGGTATTTATTACGAGTCATCATGCATATGAACAGCAAAAAAGATTCAGAAAACACCAGTTGCAGCAGAACATAAATATGTGTCACTGATGACAGTTTGCATTCATTTCATTCATTACTACAGCATATGACCATATACATGTATAGCTTCACTTCCTTCCATTGTCATGTCATACTTGTATGAATCAGTACATGTATATGTTCTCATAAAGTGTAGGTCAACGTGGCAAAAATTGTGGGCTGTATAGATCTTAATAACCATTTCCAACAGTTTTACATCCATGTTAATTTTTCCTCATTATTATTGTGGTCGTGGGTGACTTTTAAACATGTCCCAAATTAGCTCACTGAGGATGTGATTTATGTTTGTGCCGAGCGTTCAGGTAGCAAATCTCGGCTTGTGCCGCGTTTTTGTCTCATTCATCTATCGGGGCCAAAATTTACTGCTTAACTGTGAAGACAAAGTTGTTTAATTAGTCCCCGTTTGGACACAGTCTGAAAACAGGGACTTGGGGATTGACCTCTGTGTGTCCGTGCATGTTTCCAGACCTATATCTTAGACATGCCTGGACCAATTACATTTAACTTCACACATTCATCATTATTATTATTATTATTATTATTATTATTATTATTATTATTACATAATATTATACATATGCACATCAATTTGTTTCACGTTCTGATTCAAAATAGCCAAATGGCAACAATTTTTGTGCTAAAAAATCATCAAATATCAAGCATTTCTGGCATTTATGGATTGATTTTGTTCAAACTTGTACATACATTAGACATTATGGGTTCCTGATGCATGTCATTTTATTTTTCAGATCAGATTCAAAATGGCTGGCTGGCTGGCTTGTTTTAATGAAAGAGCTTCTAGATCCATATCTCTGACATTCTTTGTCTGATTATGTTCAAATTTTATAATATAGATGTATTCAAAATGGCCGATTTTGTTTTAATTAATGCTGTTCGAGAGCAATATGGACAAGTACTTGTTTAACGATCAAATACAAGATGTCAATCATTTTAATGTTAAAATAAAATTGTATCATAATCATATTCCTGACATACCAACTATATCACTATATTAGCAAAACTATATATCCACCCCCTACTTTTGCGCAATTTTTATATATGGGGTCACATTCGGCAAAGCGCCCACCCCTTAAAAATGCAACTAATTTAAAACTTGGTCTTGCGTAATGAATCTTGGTAATCGTTTTTATATGATACAGCGTGGATATCGATCGCTGTGAACATGTTGTGAATGCGTAGAACACTGTAACCGTGCATAAACTACGCTTCGACAATGACCTGTTAATACAAGTAAAATGCGATAAATATTTCATGCCTTATTCAGTTTACCTCTCATGGCTAGTTACCAGTTTTTTGGAAAAACCATGTCGTTTATTCACTGAAATCAATTCCAACAGATCGTACTTCGACATCGATTATTCACTTCCGCATTGCGTTACCGGAAAGTCTTCGGGAATTTCCGAAGAATTGCGTCAGTACAACACAGCATTCTGATTAGTTAATAACCAACTTTGACCCATTAGGTCAAAGGACGCTGCTGTAGGTCAAATCTGCAAATGCATCATGGCGGAAAGTGATTTTCATCGAGAGTTTGCGTACGATCCAACAACTTTGTCAGTGGAAATAATACATGTATGACAATTTTGACTTCGACTGTGTTCCAACAGACTCAAATGTTTTTAATTCCGTAAATTATGGTGGTACGTAATTAATATTGTAATAAAATGTGCATATTTTTTGTGATCATTTCTATTTCTTCATTGTGAAAATCAATGACGACGCAACTAATTTAGTAATTTGATTTTCCCTCAAAGACGTAATCTGTCACTTGATGAATCAAAATTTTCGTTTGCACTCTTTTTCGAGGGTGGTGCTCGGGTAATCGCCCACCCCAACAAAATCGTGATTTTCTGAGTTGAGGCCCCTGGGCGCTAACGCGGTCGAGTATGGTAATTGTCCCTAAAAAACTAAGAACACATAATCCTAATTTACTATTAGAATGGATGGTATACAGGACAGAGTGCTTCTAAATCTCTCTTGAAATCTATGTACTTCTGCTAGGACTTGGTACAGATTTTTCTCCATATTTACTTTATCCCGATGCATACTAGCAATAACTTATCTACAGATAACACGTTTGTGCAGACATAATAATCATGGTTCAAGGGGTAACTTTTTATAAACCTCATCTCACAGTAAATAAACAATGGATAACAAAACAGATTGAGTGAAAATATCCCGAACAGAAATGACTGGGCACGAACAGCGTGCGATATAAACAGTGCAAGTAAACAGAACGAAGCGAACTGGCTACAAGAATCATGCGCAGTAGAGGAACTAAACAAACAAACGAAGCTATGCAAATGAAAAGTATGCAAATGAATAATTAACAATTTTGAACTACCTACAAAATACAACATTGAGTGAAAATATCATAAAAAATATTTTCATAAACTGTTAACCCACTTTAAAATTAATTACCAGAATACATAATTTTCGAATTATGTCACAGTGACCTTCTTGAAAATATTCAATACAGGAAAACACCCTTATTAGAATCATCAAATGGTAATACTTTCAAATCACAAAAAGTGTAAACTAATTCTGCATGGACTACCATGAAAGTTTTCTGCTCATCTTTTTTTCCACCTACTCCCTGTGGCTTTTAATGAAATCGTCATGGTGTGCCACACCGTTGCCATCAATTTCACCGGATATAACTGACATTTTTATGCTGAAATATTTATCTCTATGTCAAAGGTCCCTTGTACCTTTATGGTAGGTCATGACTTGTGTGTACATTTCATAGTCCACATGGCCACAGGGTATCTGTTAGGTTTCTGGTCATTGAACACACTAGTTATACTTGCAAATGTCAGTAGTGTGTCAGAAATCTAAAATTCTAAAACAAAAATCAGATTTAAATTGAACTTGTGGTAGAGGTGCTCTGGAATAAATCTGACCGCAAACCACAGATATACAATCAAATTTATTTTCTGTGAGTATTATAAACTTCTATACTGGGATTCATATTGTTTTCACATTGTAAAACTTGAATAGCAGACAAATACTAGTTGCCAAGCTTTTTGTTTGAAAGGCTTATTGTAAATTTTTAATTAATTTTAAATATGCCTCAAATACTCTCTCAGCACACAAGATCTTCCTAACCTTTCTTTCTTTTTTGTTTGTTTTTGGCCTTATTTATGCCTAAATTGGGTTTAAACTGAACCTCTTCTCTTTTCTCCACTGAGCATTTTGTCCAAGCTGTTATCTGCCATTTGTTGCTGCCAGTGAAATATTCTTGTTATAATATTTCATTTTTGTGTTTCCTTGGCAACAGAGTAAATTACAATAATACATAATTATCCAAGATGTCGAGCCGTAAGACGAAAGGAAAGACAACGAAGAAGCGAGCACAACGTGCCACTTCCAATGTGTTTGCTATGTTCGATCAAGCACAGATCCAAGAATTCAAAGAAGCATTTAACATGATTGATCAAGATAGAGATGGCTTCATAAACAAAGAGGATCTTCACGACATGTTGGCATCCCTTGGTAAGTAGCAATAGGTGACTTGAATTCAGGGTTGGGGTAGGTTTGATTATATATATTGTTTATATATATATATATATATTGTATTGCCATTATTTTAATAATCCATTATACAATAAAAGCTTCTAATAGAGCTAATTTGGTGAGGCCATGGAGCTAAAAAAAGGAGACTGAACTCCCTTTGATGCTATTGTTACTGTGGCTTGACGACTGAACTGTATTTTATCATGCGTCGCCGAGCAGGTTCAATTTGTAGACTTATGGATAACGCAACGTTTCGTAGTATGTAACTAGTCTAACATCGTTTATTGTACACTGACTTAAGTTCAGAACAATACAAAAAACTACACTCTTGAGCTCGTGAAAACTCCAAAAGAAGAGCGTAATAAAGTTGGTGCACTGAAACTGATACGCAGCCTCTTTCTGGTACCGGTCTCTGATTGGTCATATTTATAGGTAATATTTAGTGTTCTCGCTGCATCCAGCGACAGTTACCATGACTTCTGCCAACTATTTGGTCAACAGATAACACTTGACGGGTTTTCAGGAGATTACTGAACGTAAATATTTAATTAGATATGATCAAATGTTTTTTAAAACAACTCAAGTAGGAAAAAAAGACATGGCCAAAATTATAAAGTAATTGCTAAATTGGTGATGTATAATACACGAGTAATTGTGATGGAATCAATGTAGTAGGGAACAAAATATCGTTAATGTCCAAACCGCCACAATTTAACTATCTCCTATCCCTTAATAATAGAATTTACTGGAGCTCAAATTTAACAAGTTGTTTTATCCAAAGCATATGTTGTCTGAGAGCTCACACAGGAATTAAGTATATAAAGACAGATGAACGGAAACGTGATTGTAAATTTGGCCATGGGAGCTTGAACTTCAATTCAAGCTTGATGGAAAGTGCATGAAAAATACTATCTGTAATTTTATCGTCCACGACAAAATCAATTTCTTGTGAGCAATGTTTTCAACACTACGAGAACTACATAAATTGTAATAACTTGCTGAAAAACTGTCCGATTTTCATGACCCAAACGCAGACCTGCAGACACTCTTCCGTAATTACTGCTACGCGCATGTTTACCGACCTTTGACATCAACTGCCCGAACAAAAATTATCGTTACACCTCACTAAGGTGAAGGCGGCTGAATTTTAATAAGCATTGTGATGGCAGTCAGAAGTCATCGTCATGAATGGCGCGTAAACACAAAAGAATAATCAGCTGAAAAAAGACTCAAGTAGGATTAAAACCAGTTCAGTCTCTTTTTGACTCCCATGTGCGAAGCACAAAATGGGAGTCTTTGCAGTTAGTGTGTCTGTATGTGTGTATGTGTGTATGTGTGTATGTGTGTATGTGTGTATGTGTGTATGTGTGTATGTGTGTCCGACTGTTCCACTGCTATCTCAAGAACCATACATCGGTTTTTGATGAAACTTGGTGCATAGATGCTCTGGGCCAATGCGCAGATTTGATTAGGTTTTGGTAAAAATCCATGCTCGTTAATTACCTAATTTGCATGATAATTAGCTAATTTTTAGCTGTTCTATGACTGTTCCACTGATATCTAAAGAACCACTCATTGGATTTTGATGAAACTTGGTACATAGATGCTCTGAACATATGCGCAGATTTGATTAATTTTTGGTAAAAATCCGTGCATATTAATTACCTAATTTACATGATAATTAGCTATTTTTTAGTGGTTCCATGACTGTTCCACTGATATCTAAACAACCACTCATTGGATTTTGATGAAACTTGGTACATAGATGCTCTGAACTAATGCTAGGTTTTGATTAGTTTTTGGTAATAATCCGTGGATACTAATTACCTAATTTGCATAATGATTAGTCAATTTTCGGTTTTTCCACTGATATCTCAAGTACTAATCATCACATTTCAAATGAAACTTGGTACATAGATGTCATACGACACTGCACAGACCTGATAGTTTTTATGGTATATCAGTACATATTAATTACCTAATTTGCATAATTAATTAATTTTCAGCATTTGATATAAGTAGTTAGCATTACATTTCAATGAAACTTGGTACTTACATACTCAAGGACTATGCAGAGATTGATTGTTTTCGATAAATATTTGTGCATATTAATCACCTAATTTGCATAATTAGTTAATTTTCAGCTTTTCCATGGGTATCTCAAGTACTAATCATCGCATTTCAATGAAACTTGGTACATAGATCCTTTAGTACTATGCAGAGACCTGATTAGTTTTAGGGTAAATAATTGTGCATATTAATTACCTAATTTGCATAATTAATTTCAGCTTTTCTACTGATATCTAAAGTACTAATCATTTACATTTCAATGAATCTAGAATTATGCAGACCCAATTAGTTTCCGGTAAATATTTGTGCATATTAATCACCTAATTTGCATAATTAACCAACTTTCACACTGATATCTCAGGTACTATACATCACATATCAATGAATGTACATGGATGCTGTAGGACAATAGACAGACCTGAATAATTGTGGGTTACAATCTGTACATATTAATTACCTAATTTGCATAATTAACCAATTTTAAGCTTTCACACTGATATCTAAAGTACCGTAAAAACTCCAAAATTTCGACCGGTTTTAAATAATTTGCGTTAGAAATGTGACATGTTTTTAGAGTCGTGGCCGAGTTGTAACTCAAAATCTAAACAAAGTCATCAATCAGTGAGTATTATGCAGTGTTCTCCCCAAAGCGTTTTAGCGTAGCGGGGCCGCTACTCCATTATTTATGCCGCTACTCTGAGAGATTGCCCGCTACTCTGTGGCATTTCCTGTTACTCTTTCTTTTAGCTTGTTAATACACGTGCGAATCTGTTAGTCAGCGTCATCAGCGTCCGGTACTGTGAGCCAAATCAGGTGTGAATGGAAACATGTCAGTGCTTACGCAAAGACAATGGACTAATACAGCTTCGTACTTCGACAATAAACACTTTCGCCCTATTTAATTGGGGTAATAGCGAGTATTTTCTCAGTAGCATATTTGGCTGGAAGAAGCAACAATGTCAAACAGCAGAAATATTACGTTGTGGTTCCGCGTAGAACGCCCTGCTGGGCCCCTGGTTGCGAGCGATAAACCCACCAGCAACGCGGTCACCGGTACCCCTGTCGGCAGTGGTACTAAACGTGTCCAAGATGATGTTACAACGAAAAGTGCAAAAAAATAAACTCTAGATTTGATGCACAATGGACAACAAAATATACGTGGCTGAGAGAAACATCCGATGGCAAAGGTAAAAAAAGTATTTATTTGTAGCGTTTTACTTGGAAGCGAGTTTTGACCTAGTTTAGTAAATTTTTGTATGGCTTCATTTTTTGCCGATCGTCGAAAAATTTTTTTGGAAACGACCTTCTTTCTGGAAGTTCAAAAATTGTTGGCTACGATTTATCAAAGTAACTAATACTAGTATTGTGTTTTGAAATAGTTGGGTAAAGTTTATCGTGGCAATTTTTAAGTTTAGCGACTTTTCAAAATGGCGGCAATTTGTTTATTTTCGTGTTGATCGTGACGATATTTTTTAAATACAAGTATTGATTCGCTCCTATTTCTTATCTTTTAGGAATGCTGTGTCACATATGTGGAAAATTCAACTTAAAAACATCCAGAAATAGTTCTTTGGTATGGAATTCTATGCCATGTATAAATATTACGAAATATGCTATCGATAAACACGCACACTCGGAGATGCACAAGAAGGCCATGTCATTTAATAGAAGTGGGAAGCAAAGAAAATCACGGCGTTCTCAAAAGCTGCAGATCACTGGGCTTCCATGAAAGTCCGAAGAATCAACATTACATAGAAATCACACAGCAGCAGATTCATTTAATCTTCTACATAAATTTGTTAAAAAATAAAGACACATTTTCATCCATGCAAGCCTGTCATTATTGTTTTCTTTATCTTCAGACAAATGCTAATGATATGTAAATTATATGCAAATTAGCCGCCACTCTGATACATTTTTCTGGGGAGAACACTGTTATGACAAGCAAAACAAAACATCAAGACGCGCAGAAGAGGTCAGCACAAAACTAATAGGTCAAAAGACAAAGCTGTCTCGCACTACCTAGGAAAACTTGCGAATGTTCGAAGTACAGGTACCCATTGGACAAAAGATACATGGAAGTTTAGCAAACTATCTCCCCGACCCAGTGCAATGTATCCGGTTAGAATCAAAGCTCACGTGTCCCTTATTTGAGGGACCAAATTCTGCCGTAAATTCGCCCTTGGATTAAAAAATAAAATGGGATTTAAGAAAATAAAATGGGACTTTTAAGGTGTATTTTGGCGTCATTTTTCGGACATTTCAATCAATCCTGCCGGCTAAAATAGAGTCTAAGTTTTACCGTAGTCATTGACGTCTGTCTATTCAAGAGTACACGTGTATGATTTTTATCGTGACTAGCGTGAGCGGGTAAGCTTCCTTTCGAGAATGAGCTGTTATCACTGTGAACAATGTTAAATTATTCTTCAGATGACCAGTTTATTTTTTAAAAACAACTAATTTTTTTATTTAAAAAAAAATCATGACGTTTTCGCATCAAAATCCAAGCCAAAATATCGTACTACAACATCAATCTCTTCGCATTGCGTTCAATAACATTAACATATTTAAATAAGCTATGGTAATTTGAACACGTTGGCATCATCCAGCTTTTTGATTGGTTAATTAGCGATTTGACCTATTTGACCTAAGAGAACATGGCGGATATCCTACAGCATCAAACGTTTATACGAGACCGGAATCATTCGCTTACGATGAAACTTAGTTGACTTTTATTTGTATTTCATAACCATTCAACAAATTTATTTTGTGTACATTATTATAATCACTACTGAGTACAGTAATAATCAACAATTCAGAAACGCAGCATGCCGAGATTTTTGTGTTCGTTTTTATTTGAAACTTCGTTTATTTAGAATATATTTTCGTTACCAATAAAATAAAAATCTCTCAGTCAATCAGAAACCCGGATTCATGCCTTTGAGGAAGGTCCCGTTTGAACGCTCACATCGGTTTTTTTTTTTCGTTTGGGGGAAAACTAAAACTGGTCGCAATTTTCGAATAAGAATGAGTCGGCAATTTTTAGTGGAGTCGAAAATTTGGAGGTAAATAAAACACCGAAACCCGGCAAATAAATAGCCAATCGAATTTTTAGAGGGGTCGAAATTTTGGAGTTTTCACGGTACTAATTATTCCATTTCAATGAAACTTAGTACAAAGATGCTCTAGGACAATGTACAAACCTAATTAGTTTGGGGTAAAAATCTGTTCATATTAATTCCCTAATAAGCATAATAATTCATAATTTTTTGGTTCTAATCACATTTCAATTAAACTTGGAGACATAGATTTTCTGTTACATTGCGCAGACCTCATTAGTTTTACACTCAAATCTGGTCATATTAATTTTCTGATTTGCATAATTAGTTTTCAGCTAAGTAATTTCGAATTATATTTAATGTGTCTCCAATACTCTCAGCACATGGGAGTTCTTTCTAAGCTTTCTTTGATTTGTTTTTTTAGCTCCATGGTGAAGCCAACTCTTCTTTGTCTAGATTTCTCATGCTGACCTCGTATGGTCAAACTGGATAGTGGTCAATAAAGGGTGGTTACTTTTGATTTTTAGCTGTATGCTAGACAAATTATTCAAATGAAAATGGTAACCCATACACATACATGGTTAAAAAAATGCTCCTGCATAAACCAATTAATTTGCCCAAATAAAAATAAAAAAATATTTAAGAAAACAAAAAGTTGTTCATGTATGTATATACCTACCATATTTTTGTTTTCAATGTTACCAGAGATACATTATATTTTATATTTTGCCAACTGTAATTTATTCAGTGTTTAGTCTATCTATTGTATAGTGACTGAATGTTTACATTCCTAATTACATAAACTCAACATTCATTTACAGCAAGTTGACAGATACTTGGTTTTCTTTTCAGGCAAAAACCCAACAGATCAATATTTAGATAGTATGATGAATGAAGCACCTGGTCCAATCAATTTTACAATGTTTTTGACATTATTTGGGGAAAAACTTAATGGCACAGATCCAGAAGATGTTATTAAGAATGCCTTTGGATGTTTTGATGAAGAGGCAACTGGTGAGTAGAATGTACAAATGTCTTACCTGTTTATAGAAGTTTCATATTGATGTAGTTAAAGGGGAATCTTTCAAACCCAGGGATTGCACCAAAGAATCACAGGACACTATTGTTTATGTTGTTTACAAAGTTAATCTATCTTTTGTTATCCATTGTAATTTTAATCCAGAAAGTAAATTTGTTGAGATATTAGTCTTAACTGGAGATGCCCCGTTAAGTGTTCTCCTCATACCCAGATTTTATCCCCAAAAAATAACAATAATTCATAATATGTGCAGTTTGCTTAAACCAGACATCTTTACAAAGATTATTTTCTTGCTATTTGCTATTATCATAAATATATGCCATGTTGTATGACATGGTACAAAGTACATGTATGTACCATGTTTTTTAACATTTCATATCAACAAATTAAAAAAAAACAGCTCATGGCCTCTTAATTTTCTAGATAATATTTTCTAAACAAGACATCTTATCATGTAGAATGAGATATTCATAAATTACTTAAAAAATGCATTTTCCTCACCTGCTTACAGGATTTCTTTCTTATTAAATGTACAAATGGATTTTCAATAGACTTCCTCTTCTATATATAAAGCTACATCCTGTTGTAACCTTCATATCATGACAATTCGTAATAAATATCTTGCAATATACTATAAAAGCATTAATTATTTTCTGGTTTTTAATTTCACTTATTTTACCCAATAATCAGCTAAATTAAACCCATGTAAACATGTAAAATAGAACTCATTGTTTCCCCGTCAAGTTAGTGAATTTTTAAGACCCGGTGCAATTGCCCAATACATCAAAATAGTTAAATGGTTTTACAGTACTTGACATTGGAAAATGAATTGCTGGTGAATCAAGTACTCTTTATAGAATTACTTTAAATTTGTTTTGTTTTTCATCAACATTTTCGGGACCTTATTTTCTTTAAAATGTGAGAAAATGTCAACTTTTATCACCTTCTACGATATACAGTCCTGCGTTTTCAATAATTTTGACCTGTAGGCAATGGGAAATTATGTCCATTTGGTTCAAAATTGAGACAGAAATTCTAGAAAATGAATCATGTTTGATGTGTGTTCCATGTGACATGTGCAATGTATGTAAAATACCTTAAATTAGAATACACATTGCATAAAGACTACAACCCTTAACTTGTGTCACAAGCTTTTATGGAAATTCTTGCGAACACTGACCTTGTCGCAATTTATAGCGTCACTGAGCACTACTGTAAAATACTTTATTTTCACTTGGAATTAGTTTTCGTTATTTTCACTAAAGGAATGATTCAGTGAAAATAAAGTCCAGCGAATATACCATTTTTACTATATTTTACATTCCACTCGTCAGAAATCAGTGAAAATAAATTTCCTACAAAACACCCAAAAAGTTTTTTCAGCGAAAATTAATTCCAGCGAAAGTATTTTACAGTATGTCATGCAATAAATTGTTCTTGTATACGTTTGACTTGACAAACTGAAATTCACAGCAAAATAGCACAGTCAGCGTTGAAATGTTCTTATCATTTACCCATGTTGCCCTCATTCAATTTTTATCACGAAATGTGGTGCATTCTTGTGTGCATGGGCACGCGAGTTGAGTCGGTTGCGGGTAGAAACCCGGAATAGAGAAATCGAGAAGACAAGTTTACCGTACAGTAACAATAACCCGACTGTTTATTCGCTTCAATCGATTACAAGCAAGTTACAATTAAACAACAAACAAACTACTAACAGTAATGCTGGGATGTGATTGATTGAAAGAACTGTGGGTATGGCAACAACAATGGGTGTCTAATTAGGTCAGACTAACAGTCTCCACAATTCTATATAATTTATGTCAGATCTTGTAAATCCAGACAAATTTAATCAGTATTTTTACTTTTCATTCTTGTTCAAGGTTTCATCAATGAAGATAGGTTACGTGAACTTCTTATGACCATGGGAGATAGATTCACAGAAGACGAAGTAGATGAGATGTTTCGTGAAGCGCCCATTAAAAACAACATGTTCAACTATGTGGAATTCACACGTATACTTAAACACGGATCGAAAGATAAAGACGATAACCCAAATATTTAAATTTTCCTGCAAATTTGGTATTAGTGTCCTAACACATAAACATCAGTAGGTTCTAAACACATTAAACATGGCATATGTACCTGTAGCTGTTTTTTGTGTTAAACCGCCATGTTCACTTCCACAGACATGCCCTCATAACTGTGAATGATGGTCAATTACTGTAGAATACTTTATTTTCGCTTGTAATCTATTTTTGCTATTTTCGCTGAAGGGATGATTCCGTGAAAATAAAATCCAGCGAATATACTTTTTTTCCTATATTTCACATTAAACTCGTCAAAAATCAGTGAAAATAAATTCCATACAAAACGCCCAAAAAGCATTTTCAGTGAAAATTAATTCCAGCGAAAATAAAGTATTCCACAGTATTAGGTTAATATTTACTAATAACCATCTATTGAAAGTATTAGGCACCAAAATAGAGGTGCTTGTTGAATTTAGAAAAACCTTGTGTGGTCTGGTGTTTGTTCGACATTATACAAACACTGTGTTAACAGCTACCATAGCTTTTTTCATGCATGTATTTTAGTTATTATTCAACTTCTGCCTTGTGTCACGCTTGTTGGTGCATCCGCCGTTTCTTTATGATGGTGCTCCCAGATATAATTTTATACAAAAATGAAAAAAAAAGGAAATTATTCAAAATTCATTCGTAGTGAGTGGTATATAATAATATAGAATGATTGATGGTGATGTTGTCCTTGTCCTGCCTAGCAAGTAAAAGAAGTTGAATAAAAGTAGTGGCAATAAAGTAAGCTTTATTATAGGGTATTTTGGACACTTTTATTAGTTTTCATTTAATTACAGATGACTAGTTTTATTGTGCTTGGAACAAAACTGAATAATGTGATACAAACTTGTAATACTGTAAAATACATTTTTCTTGGAATTAATTGTTGCTATTTTCGCTTAAAGAATGATGCAGTGAAAATAATATCCAGCGAATATACCTTTTTTCTTGCATTTTACATTCAACTTGCAATAATCCTTGAAAATAAATATACAAATCATCCAAAAAGTTCCAACTAAAATAAAGTATTTCACAGTAGTTCACTTAAGGTGGCGATATTTACACTGCTAAAATGGTTTCACCCTGTTGATTTGCATATGGTATGCATTAATATTATCTAAATCTGTACAAGGCTTATTTATTCATTTGGTTTTATTTTCACTTATTTTGCCATGGCTAAATACACTAAATTGAAATCAAGTGAATATTCACATTTAACAATAGAATATATTGTTTCCTCCTCAAACCAGAGATTTTAAAACCTAGCGAGTATCTTAGCAACATCAAATATGCTAAAATGAAAATTGCTCAAGTATTTACTCAAATTTTTGTTCGTCCACGCACAGCTTAAAAATGAACACACTTTCTGACAAAAGTTATCATGCATTTGCCATAAAGCATATTTCAGTCTTACTTGCATCAGTCTACTATTTTTGTTTTATTAGAATCGCATCTTGTTGTGTGAATCACTTGATAAAAGGTTACCATAAATGGATCAGTATTTGGTCTACTTAAAATTCTTCACATGTGATTCTAATGTAAACCAAACATTGATGAACACCCATGCCCCAATATGGCTTTTTCCGTTTTAGAATCATCACTGACTGCAATAACAAACTTCAGATTTCACCAATTCTGTTAAAAGGCAGTTGTCATGCCACGCATGTGCGAGATGTGTGTCTTGTATGAAAAAAATTCGGTGACTTTGACTGTTGCGCAGACCAATGAGTACAAACTGAGACGTTACTAAGCATTAACGAGGTAATTTCTTTGGTGATTGGTAGGTTTCAAAGGAGTCTCCGGTGGTAATTAGTGCACCCAGTTCGAAACTCGTGCTCGTGCTCATGCTCGTGATTTTCACGAGACGAGCACATTGGATTGTGGGTAAATCGATATTCATCAACACAAATGTCACGCATACACAGCATGACGACCGCTGAATTTTAAAATATTAAGTATTAGTTCTCTCACAATTTTTTTTCAATTATTGCATTTTTTATTTCTCATAACATTCCAATTATTTGACAATTTCTGTAAGATTTTTTCTGTCACTATGATGTATCTTTTATTCATATAATTGTGTTATTAGAATATTTGTTCAATATCTTTATTTTTATATTGACATCTGAATATTCGCTATACAATTACTTTGTGTCAGACTCTTTAAAATAAATCTACTAGTATTCCTATACATGTGGTGTGGTTTTCTTTTTTGCAATTTCTTGAAAACCCAAATTCAAAGTCTGTAATGTTGATACTTTGATATCCAAATTTGCCTCTCTATCGACTAAATGAAAGTAGTAACTTATCTACAACAGTGCTCGAGACATGACAGTTGTGCATATTAATGAGGTCACCTGATATTTTATACATGCCACTTGTCGCTTCCCTTTTCTACTGTAAAATGACTTATTTTCACTGGGTTTAAATTTTGCTGATTTACCATTTCAGGCATATTCAGTGGGTTTCAAATTCACGGTTTTATCATTTAGATAATGTGTTCTATGCTAAATTTTACTTATTCACTGGGTTTTAATTTAGCGCATTTTCCAGTCAGCGAAATAAGCAAAATTAAAACCCAATGAATAATTAACCCCTTTACAGTATTGCATTGGTTGCATGGTGCTATCTGCAACAGTGCTTAAGATATGACAGTTATGCATATCAATGAGGTCACATGATCTCCCACCCCACTCAATCACTATTATTATTGTTAATGACTGTTCCTAGAATGAACTTTTAATTGAAAACACAAATTCCGAATACCATTTCCCTACGCAAGTGCATTGACATTCACTATATAGAGATAATACTAGGGACCCTCCCCCACCTTTCCTATGATTAATTGAGGCGTAACATAAATACATGAAATAATCATTCTAAAATATTCTCTAAAATGGCTCAATGTCTGGGGCAATTGCAACAGATTGCTACAAGTACCAGGTCATGTGACCATGCTAAATTTAAACACAATCTGTGCAAATGAGAGTGCCTAAAAAACGGTGGAAGAATAATAAACACGGCAATTACAAAAGGTGTGCCCCATAGGGCTCAAAACCCTAATTACAAAAGGTGTGCCCATAGGGCTCGAAACCCTAATTACAAAAGGTGTGCCCTATAGGGCTTGAAACCCTAATTACAAAAGGTGTGCCCTATAGGGCTTGAAACCCTAATTACAAAAGGTGTGCCCCATAGGGCTCGAAACCCTAATTACAAAAGGTGTGCCCTATAGGGCTCGAAACCCTAATTACAAAAAGTGTGCCCTATAGGGCTCGAAACCCTAATTACAAAAGGTGTGCCCTATAGGGCTCGAAACCCTAATTACAAAAGGTGTGCCCTATAGGGCTCGAAACCCTAATTACAAAAGGTGTGCCCCATAGGGCTCGAAACCCTAATTACAAAAGGTGTGCCCTATAGGGCTCGAAACCCTAATTACAAAAAGTGTGCCCTATAGGGCTCGAAACCCTAATTACAAAAAGTGTGCCCCATAGGGCTCGAAACCCTAATTACAAAAGGTGTGCCGTATAGGGCTCAAAACCCTAATTACAAAAGGTTTGCCCTATAGGGCTCGAAACCCTAATTACAAAAGGTGTGCCCTATAGGGCTCGAAACCCTAATTACAAAAGGTGTGCCCTATAGGGCTCGAAACCCTAATTACAAAAGGTGTGCCCTATATGGCTCGAAACCCTAATTACAAAAGGTGTGCCCTATAGGGCTCGAAACCCTAATTACAAAAGGTGTGCCCTATAGGGCTCGAAACCCTAATTACAAAAGGTGTGCCCTATAGGGCTCGAAACCCTAATTACAAAAGGTGTGCCCTATAGGGCTCGAAACCCTAGTTACAAAAGGTGTGCCCTATAGGGCTCGAAACCCTAATTACAAAAGGTGTGCCCTATAGGGCCCGAAACCCTAATTACAAAAGAAATAAATGTAACTAAAAACATTTAACAAAATTACATACGCCCCTGGTAGTGTCCAGCAGTGTTGGGAGGCTGGTGGTAATTTGTTTTATGCTGTTTTCCATCATAATAAAAACAGTTATGAATGTATTTGCTTAGTTCCTTAAGCACTGTTTCATCTTTGGCTTTTAACAAGTGTGTAATTTTTTCTTTTCTTTCTGCAGAGTATAATCTACATTTCAAAAGGAAATGTTCTTAATTCTCAATTTCCCCACTATCACAAATTTGACATTTTCTGTCTGTCGCATCTTTTCTGGTATATCTGCCAGTCTCAGTAATAAGTGTGCGCTTATATGCAGTTTAGCCGTTGCTGATCGTTGGCATGGAGTTTTTTTTACAATTTCCAAATTGTTTTCAAGTACAAAATCATCTTTTGTTTTTGTGATTTCTGCCTTTATCATCATCAAGTATGTGTTGCATAAAATTATGCATAGCAAAGAACAAACGAAATCACATTTAAGATATCTTGATTACTTACTCAGCACACGTTAAAAATGTTGAATGCTGACACAGAGAGACTCGAAGGTATATTTTGTCGACTATAAACCCACTGGTCAGAGCAGGAAATTTCATGTCCTGTATTCTTTTAAAGACAACATGACTTTCGAATAGAACTAATTGGGTTATTGGAGGATGCTGTGTGTGCATAATAGCTATTGGTGTACTGATGCCAGATGAGAAACATAGTTAAACTACACATGGCTTGCCCTGTATATGTAAGGGTGGGCAGATCATAGCATTGGTTGGGAGATATCATTACAGATGTGGGGCAGATCACATTATAAGATAGAAAGATGGGCTACAAAAGGTAAGAAAGATCACAGCATATGCTAGGGAATGTCACCTATGCATACAGAATAACCATATATTTAAGTTGGAGAGTAATCACCTAATAAGAATCTAGAAAAAAATATGCGAGTTACTCATAATGACTCTTTAAATGTGTAAAGTACCGTAAAAACTCGATTAATTCGCGGTAGTAAAAATAATTATTTTTTCAAGTGCACGAATTAATAGCGTCAAAACGGAAATTATTGGTTTTTGGTGCGCGAATTAAAAGAGTACTTTTAAAAATTAGCGTTCGAAAATATAATGGGTGCGCGAACTAATAGAGACCGCGAATTAATCGGGTTTTTACGGTAGAGTGTATTGTGTACAGCAACACAACGAAAGTGTTGAAGTTATCCGTGCTGTTAATTTAAGTTGAATGACCTAACCCTTATATTCACAAAATCAACACTATTGTTAATTTATTTATCATGAACTCGTACAAAATCTTGTAATCAGCCTGATTAGATTAGACAAATTGTTAGAAATCATAAATGCATATCCCTTCCTATTTTGCTGAATGGTTTAACCCAATTAATATCACCATGGTCTGCGATCAGTTCTAGTAGATATTTGTAGAAATTGAAGTTATTGAACAAAACGTTAAAGCCTGGGCCGCCCTCTATTGATAGTGTTAAACATAATAAAAATAAAAATGCTGAGACAAAAAGTAATTCGAATAAAAAACATGAAAATTATAGATTTCTTCATTCAAATGAAAAAAAAAGAAAAGAAAGAAGTAAAAGAAAAATTGTTCCTATCATTGGATTTGAATTTGCGATCTTCCACTTGCAAGACAAAGGCCCACAATGATGTTGCCCAATAGACACTTTATATACTTTTTTAAAAAAATCCCATAAAAATACAGTGTTTGGAAGATCAACTCTGAAATCTATACAGGGCAACTGAATATTATTGGAGTTATCACGACCACAAGAAAGTTACTTTCACGGGGGAGATTATTCTCCTCTGGGGTTCTTCACACGTGTCAGGGGGGAATATCGTCTCGTCTCTATATCTCGTCCCCTTGAGGTACGGGATTGGGAAAGTCACTTAAGCTTTACAGTCAAATAAGACACACACAACGAAATACGTTTCAACTCTCGTCTTAGTCGGTCAGTCGAGCACTCTATAAGACACAGCGTCCTAACTTCTTTCCAATCTCGTAAATTGGCTGATTCTATGTTGATAACGTTGAAGAGATGGTATTTCTTCACAATACATGCAATCATACTGGCATTATCTCCTGTATATCAGTAAATAAGTCGTGTGAAGCTAGTCCCGTAACTAAAACACATCTGATTGTTTCAATATCTCTGTTAGGTGTATTGGGAAGCCAAGACGTAGACGCACTGATACCAATCCTATTTTCATAACTACATTGTAGACGATGGCCTCTATGTGGTTCACTCCACATCGGCTCCGCCTCTATGTTTATTTCCCACCGGGTTTCTATCCTATAGTGCAACAACATTTCTGTTTGTATGACAAACTAGTGTTCGAACTCATGGTCGGTTATTGGTGCGAAATGACCACGCCCATAGTTTAGAAACCACACCCACTTTTGCAAAACCACGGCCACTTGATGTTTAATTAATGGTTAAACACGGTTAGTTAACACATGGAGCTAACATAACATGGTTAACATAACATCGAGTTACGGGAATATTGATTTTTTTGTTTTGTGTAATGTAGTATGTTTGGCGCAACTCGAAGTTCGGTTAACTAAATTTGAATAAAAAACTTCAGTGCAAACCAAAATCCAGCCGTGGAAATGCGGGTGAATCAGCTTGGGGAGAAATATGGTTCTGGCAAGGCATGTCAGTACAGACCTTGGCTCTCCCTTGAACGATATTACTAGTAATTATTATTGTAATATATACGGGTATGCGAGACACAAACTTGTGGTGAAATTACGGTTCGCAAAATTGCATAGTTAATACATAGTTTATGGTCAACTGAACATACAACAAACACACATACACTAGTTCAAAATATGACATAAGAGGCCCATTGCCCAATATAAAACATAATATATAGACCCCCTGGGTTTTTGCCTCACAAATCCGTTGGTAAGTTCCTACCAGTGATCCTCCAGATCTGTAAATAACGGAAGGTGACAAGCCCAGTGATTATATTACCAAAGAAGTGACACAGCACACCGATCATCGCTCAAGATGATCATACAAAAAGAACTCGCCTGCGACGTCAATATTGCGTTCATTCTGAAAATCATGATACTACGTGACTATGGCGAGGAGAGGTAGTAAAAGCTAAAGTTAAGGTAGTAGTAAAGTAGTATATACTCTTCCGAACACGCTTGGTCACAATTACTACCATTGAGTACACTACCAAAAGTATGTTTTATCTGCGACCAATAATTCATAAATTGAATTAAACACCGACACTGAGGTTATTAAGTTTAAAATAAGATTGTCCATCATTAGGTCAAAGTTGGCAAATCTGAATGTCCGACATTCATATAATCCAAACAAAAACAAAAGACATTCCATTCATCTTTGTAAATATTTATAAATTCAAACTGGAACGAGATGTTTCTTTGGTCGATGCATAACATTGAAATGTTGATTGGTAAGTTGAATCAGCTATCATTGAAATTTATAAATATTTATAAAGATGAAGAGATGCCTCTGTTTCACCAAGAATAAAGCTCAATAGTTGAACACATTTTTAAATATTTTTCTAAAATAAGATTCACACGTTTTACTCTATTCGAAACTCGTTTGCCTCATTCACAATGGATTTGCCAGTGTGCCTCTAGCGATTTGCTGTTGAAATTGTGGATGGATAGATTTCTAAGATCGTGGTATCCATTGAAGGTGATAAAAATGGGTTTCGTCTCCCACTTACTAGTAGTTTTGGTTACACATGTCACACATTCTGTCCTTCTTGCGTAGAGCTCAACTTCAATTTCAAGACTGTAGTCACAAAGTCGAAATTTAGGAAGGCAAAGCCGTAATTCTGTATTTTTTTAGTTTCCTAAGATAGACTTCAAAAATAAAATTTAAATGTTATATAGGTTCTGAATTTGTTTTTTTCTGTTGTCGTTGAAAATTCCAGTATTCAATGTAAAATAACAGATTGAGAACAATTTGGATTTGAGTATAGTAATTTGAGATGGATCCATTTTATTTGTTGAAAAAATTAGATTGCTATGATCGGCCCGGGTGTTATTTCGCAAAGAGGTTACTTTCAGGTTTTATTTGCTGTTAAATGCTTTAATAATCTTTTAGTGTCAGGATGAATTTCGGTTCGGATTTTAGGTGGTGTGATTTCAGTCCAGAAATGCAACGGCTTAGTTTTGGAATTGTGGAATTGCAATCACTGGCTTCTATCAAATTACGTAACAGTTAGCTTCATACAGCAGATGACATACTAATTTTATCAAAATGCGAAATAGGTTTACAAACCTATTTAGACAAACTTGCTGTACACACCTCAAATGATATTAAATGTATAAATGTACTGAAAGAAAGGTGGTCGACGCGCAGCGTGTTCGAATTTCATGTAAACAATGTATTCTATGAGCGTTGTATACATCGCCATCTCCCTTTAACACTAAATACTGAGAGAAAACAATATCCCCCCCCCCATACTGTGGCATTGGACAAATTAAATACATGGTGACAATAAGGGAAATGTAACGGAAAATAAACTGAGACCTTATTAACTCTTTAAAACAAGTTTTAGATTATTACTTGACATACATTGAACTCCAGGAATTACTTGTGTGTGTTACGTTATGACGTCATTCATTTAACTTTACACCTACCAAGTGACGACCCTCACTATTTTCATAATTTATATTAATATTTTATCAAATTTAAATCAAGTTTGCGTAGCTTAAGTTCAGTAAAGGGGGAAGGTATGGTACAATTTATATTAATATTAATAATTCCATACCTACACCCTTTACTAAACCTAAGATTCGCAAACATTTCTACGTTAAGTCACAGGATATTCAACTTTTATTTAATTAAACTTGAATTAAAACGCAATTCTACGTTTTATTGCATTGTAATCGAGTTTAGTTAAACTCCAATTAAAACACAGCCCTATATAGAAACGCGTTTTAATTGAGTTCATATCGCAATTATATTAAAAGTTAATTTAACTATATTAAAAGTTAATGCAATGTGTGTCGATTCCCAGTAAAAATTCCCAGTAAAAAAGTATGTTTTTTCTGTAATACAAATCAAATAGGAGATGAACAAAGTTATCGAACACATTTCAATAATATATACTGCCTCCTCGTGGTAGTATTATTACTCATGTCCCCACGTGCATCTAAATGGTTCTAAGTTAAATTTCGTTAGTGAGTATTTATACCTTTCCCGGCGCCATCTCGATTTGAGCCTATGTACACAAAGTTGTTTTCCGTCATCAACACCATAGCGAGGCTCTTGGTTGGGCGAGCAATTTTAGTTGTAGAGGGCGCACATACATTGGAGAAAGCATGTAACACACAAACTACAATCATGGCGGACGAAGATGATATAGATAAGTAAGTTCACGATTGTTTTCATTTTGTGTTGTCTATTCTTGTGGAAGAACGCGACTTAATCGTAAGAAGTGTTTATAACAGTATATAGTACACGTTAGTAGGGAATGGTTGATGAGTGTGTAGATTTTGTATGCTGAATCGCTGTTTCACGGCACAAACGTTCTTATGTCGTTGTTTAACGTTAATAACACCAATGTCCTTATGGATCATTCCAGTTTGTATCGACACCCCTTACATGGATGGTCATAGTAAAAAAATGTAGCCCTTGGATTAGTTTTTGATAACTCCTCCCTGGAAATATACAACAGTGTTTCAGCCCCCCCCCCCCCAGTCCTCACGTGAATGATTATTCCCTTCAAATCTACCCAATGGAATCAACAGTCTAAAATCTACCCCTTGGATTTAACATTAACTGATTAACTCTTCGGGAAATGTGTAGTATGGTGCAGTGACCCCCCCCCCCCCGAAGGGAGGTCCAGAACAGAAAAAAAGTTGCGGATACAAACTGCAATAACCCAACTCTTCATCACCCTGGGGAATTCATTTACGGTGACCCCTCCTCCCAGAACAGAAAAAGTACATTATTTTATATTCTTCGGAATGACCCTATACAACAAAGCACACCCCAGTGACTTGATTTCCAGTCAGCATGCCGCTTTGATTGTACTGTAATTTTAGTGGTATTTGTTCAGAACGTATGTTAGTTTGGATAAGGAGGTTTTCTATAAAACTTTTTAAAGACACAATTGTCAAGTTTTTAGCATACGTAGTTTAGGCAACACAACACTAACAATATTTTCAGTATTTGACGAGTTGATAAATACAGGATCACATATGTTCTAGAAGAGTGCAAATACAATGAATGTTTTATGTATGATAAATTTAACATTATATTTATATTGTATTTACAGTTTTGATGATGATCTGGATGATGTAGTTGATGACGATGAGGCTGGTCTTGATGATCTTGACAACCCAGATGTAGGTTTTCATTAGTATATAAAATTTAATCTTTTTGAATGATATATACATTTTTATACCAAAGTTATTTTTTGTTATACTTTTAGACCATAATCAAAATGAACATAATAACCTATTAATGACAAAATAAGTTATTTTTTAGAAATGCATGCATGCTTATATAAAATGAATAAAGTTGGTGTATTCATCATTATTGTCATCCTTGATAATTTCAAATTTTGGTTTTTCATACCAACAAGAGAGAATTACATACATGGATGTGGTGTGAAACCTATCACTATTGTCAACCCCTTGTGTGCATGTTGTCTGTTTTGCACCAAACTACAGTATATGCTTTCTTCTCCCGGTGTAGGATGAAGATGAACAGCTTGATATACTGCCTGCACAGGGGGATGCCCCACAAGAAGCCCAACGAAAGATTACAACACCATACATGACTAAATATGAACGGGCCAGAGTGCTAGGGACAAGGGCGCTACAAATTGCGTAAGTACACTATTGATACTCTTGTCTACACATGTGGTGTAAAATATAATATGGGTGCTTACGGCCATGATAATACTTTTTTTTTTTTTGAGTGACATGTTTTATCATTAATTCCTATGGAAAAGGACTACATGTACTTTTGCATTTTACAGAAAGTGTGTTTTTCTCCAAAAAATATTTCTGAACATGATACTTTGTTTATTTTTATTTAATTAGTTGAATACATTTGCATTTAAACTGACTATGTTTCTTTGTGATAGCATGGGAGCTCCTGTAATGGTGGAGCTAGAAGGTGAAACAGATCCACTAGAAATTGCCAGAAAAGAACTAAAGTAAGTGAAACTTTTAGATGCTAGAATACTAATGTCAGCATCAGTCAGTTTAAAATTCTATACACGAGAACAGAAAGTAAATGTTATTCCAGATAGGGTATGCTAATTTTAATGGTTGTAATTTTCCTCTTCTTTAGAGTTCGCAAGATTCCAATAATTATTCGTCGATATATGCCGGATGGAAGTCACGAGGATTGGGGAATTGATGAACTCATAATTGACGTGTATTGATGATAAAGAAGATTCAATAAACTGATTTGGGCCCAGATAAGATGACATCATCTTCATCCAGTTACTTTCACATGTCATTTAAATTCCCAGGATTTTGACCATTTCTTGATTTTAGGCATCAGTAAAGACAGAATTTCACAATTTTGAAATTCACCAACATTATCCTGTGAAATCAAAGTAATATACAGTATTATGATAACTCCAGACTGTATCCATAGAAACCATTATATAATCATATATCTCCCTTTTACAGCCACTATCTACTTTTGTTTCCTTGCATAAAAGATATTCATCACAATTTGAAACTTTTATTTCAAAATTATAGACGTCGCCATATTTGATATGATTTATCGAAAATTGCGAGTGCAATTAAAGAAAGCAACAGAAAATTTGAAAAAAATTGCCCTGATATTTTGGCTGGAAAAAAAGGTGTTGACTGTACAGTATTGAATGATTATGGGCAATTTTATTGTTGTGTATTTTATGAATATCATTGTTTTTATGAATAAATGAGTTTTCTTTAAAGACCTGTTGAGATTTGGGGTAGAAGGAATAGCACATTCATTTCTCATTACCTCCAAGACCCCCTCCCCTGACAGTGCCGGTTATCCAGGACTGGGTCTGATAGGAGGGGGATAAACTCAAAGAAGTTAGGCTTAGGGATTTACCAGGACAATTGATAGGTAGCCTTCCCTCTCCCTTGGGCCTTATGTTGTGATTTTTTGTATTAGTTCATTTACTTCTTTCATTTGCAACGAGGCATTGTAGCTGAAGTTACGGTATGTCTGTTCACTTTGAGATGTGTAGGCATTTATGTGGAGTAACATATTTCACATCTACTGTGTATTTCACAGTCTTAATAAGCTTAGGGCGACTGCTTCTTAGATTCCAACTTCAATTTAAAGAAATCATAGTTGTAATCAATGTGACAGCATAACTAGAGGGGCAGCTCCAGCTTGCCCCTCGTTTGTTACTGTTAAATTACTAATTTTCGCTGATTTACCATTTTAGGCATATTCAGTGGGTTTTATCATTTAGATAATGTGTTTGATGCTAAATTTTACATATTCACTGGGTTTTAATTTAGCGCATTTTCCAGTCAGCGAAATAAGCAAAATTAAAGCCCAGTGAATAACTAACGCCTTTACAGTACTTACACTACACGCCTGTCTCCTGTGCATCACCCTTGGGATTTTAGTCCCCGTTCGGACGAAGTCCGAAAACGGGGACTTATAATTCAGTCTCCGTCCGTCCGTCCGGAGTCGTATCTCAGAATCCCTTGGACCGATTCCGTTCATTCTTTGCATGTGCCTAGTACTTTATGTGGGACATATGCACATGCAGTGGTTTAGCGATTCGATTTAAAATGGCCGACTGGCAGCCATCTTGTTTTTTGAAAATGTTGTATTTTGGACATGCTTTGTCAGTTTTCATTCAAATTTAGTACATAGATCATACATGTTAGGATACATTTTGTACATGTCCCCGATCGTCTGTGAGTTCCTGAGTCTGTCCGTCCGACCGTCTGTCTGCGTCAGTCGATCCAACGTCATATTTCAGAATCCTGTGGACCGATTCCGTTCATTCTTTGCATGTGCCTCGTACCTTATGTGGAACATATGCACATGCAGTGGTTTAGCGATTCGATTCAAAATGGCCGACTGGCAGCCATCTTGTTTTTTGAAAATGTCGTATTTTGGACATGCTTTGTCAGTTTTCATTCAAATCTAGTACATAGATCATACATGTTAGGATACATGTTCCCGACCGTCCGTGAGTTCCTGAGTCTGTCCGACCGTCCGTGTGTCCGTGGGTCAGTCTATCCAACGTTATATTTCAGAATCCTGTGGACCGATTCCGTTCATTTTTTGCATGTGCCTAGTACCTTATGTGGGACATATGCACATGTAGTGGTTTAGCGATTCGATTCAAAATGGCCGACTGGCAGCCATCTTGTTTTTTGAAAATGATGTATTTTGGACATGCTTTGTCAGTTGTCATTCAAACTTGGTACATAGATTATAAATGTTAGGATACATGTCCATGGTGATTTATTTCACAATTGGATCAAAGATCGCTGACTGGCAGCCATCTTGTTTTTTGAAAATGTTGTATTTTGGACATGCTTTGTCAGTTTTCATTCAAATTTAGTACATAGATCATACATGTTAGGATACATTTTGTACATGTCCCCGATCGTCTGTGAGTTCCTGAGTCTGTCCGTCCGACCGTCTGTCTGCGTCAGTCGATCCAACGTCATATTTCAGAATCCTGTGGACCGATTCCGTTCATTCTTTGCATGTGCCTCGTACCTTATGTGGAACATATGCACATGCAGTGGTTTAGCGATTCGATTCAAAATGGCCGACTGGCAGCCATCTTGTTTTTTGAAAATGTCGTATTTTGGACATGCTTTGTCAGTTTTCATTCAAATCTAGTACATAGATCATACATGTTAGGATACATGTTCCCGACCGTCCGTGAGTTCCTGAGTCTGTCCGACCGTCCGTGTGTCCGTGGGTCAGTCTATCCAACGTTATATTTCAGAATCCTGTGGACCGATTCCGTTCATTCTTTGCATGTGCTTCGTACCTTATGTGGAACATATGCACATGCAGTGGTTTAGCGATTCGATTCAAAATGGCCGACTGGCAGCCATCTTGTTTTTTGAAAATGTCGTATTTTGGACATGCTTTGTCAGTTTTCATTCAAATCTAGTACATAGATCATACATGTTAGGATACATGTTCCCGACCGTCCGTGAGTTCCTGAGTCTGTCCGACCGTCCGTGTGTCCGTGGGTCAGTCTATCCAACGTTATATTTCAGAATCCTGTGGACAGATTCCGTTCATTTTTTGCATGTGCCTAGTACCTTATGTGGGACATATGCACATGTAGTGGTTTAGCGATTCGATTCAAAATGGCCGACTGGCAGCCATCTTGTTTTTTGAAAATGTTGTATTTTGGACATGCTTTGTCAGTTTTCATTCAAACTTGGTACATAGATTATAAATGTTAGGATACATGTCCATGACGATTTATTTCACAATTGGATCAAAGATGGCCGACTGGCAGCCATCTTGTTTTTTGAAAATGTCGTATTTTGGACATGCTTTGTCAGTTTTCATTCAAATTTAGTACATAGATCATACATGTTAGGATACATGTCCCCGACCGTCCGTGAGTTCCTGAGTTTGTCCGTTTGTCCTTCCGTGTGTCCGTGCGTCAGTCTATCCAACGTCATATTTCAGAATCCTGTGGACCGATTCCGTTCATTCTTTGCATGTGCCTAGTACCTTATGTGGGACATATGCACATGTAGTGGTTTAGCGATTCGATTCAAAATGGCCGACTGGCAGCCATCTTGTTTTTTGAAAATGATGTATTTTGGACATGCTTTGTCAGTTGTCATTCAAACTTGGTACATAGATTATACATGTTAGGATACATGTCCATGGTGATTTATTTCGCAATTGGATCAAAGATGGTCGACTGGCAGGCATCTTGTTTTTGTTTTTTTATGCGGTATCTTGGACGTGCTCTGTCAGTTTTCATTCAAATTTGGCACATACATGTACTTTATACATGTTAGGATGCATGTCCATGACAATTTGTTTCAAAATCTGGTCAAGGATGGCCGATTGACAGCCATCTGACTTTTTGGCCTTACTACTATATTTCCACAATTTATGTACCATTTTCATTCATATTTGGCACATACATCATACATATCAGTGTGTTTCATAATCAGATCAAAGATGGCTGAATAACGGCTGTTTTTATTTTGGCTATATTACTATGACACGAAACAAGTGTTTTGATGTAAATAAACAATCTGTTGCATACGCCACTTGGAACTCAAGTTTCAAGGACACGCTCGCGACAACGAGCACAAAGAGAACTTAACGGGGACTGTGTCATTTTCAATGACTTGTTGTTTTTATAAATACAAGTAATTGAAGTTGCTAATAAACAAGAATGCTAGCTGGAGCACTCCTCTAATTTATACCTTAGTTCACAACAGTGTTGCACAGTGGTGGTATACTAACTTGTGTAATGGGAAATTTTGGAATTATTTTAGGCTAGGATTCAGGATGGCTGCCTCCATGGATCAACTATCTGCGGTTATTAGCTCAAGTTACAACAAACAAAAATACAAACTGTGATAATTATTTTATTTTGATAAATAGTAATATGCATAGTATACAGACTGGTAACTGATACATGGTGACAAATTGCCTAAATGTTAACAAAAATACAGAAAAGAAAGTTCTTTTGGAAATTTAATTCATAACTAACAATACCAAGACATTTTTAATACATACCCTACGCATACATTTTTTTTTATTTTACAGTTTTATATGAAATCTAATTTCTCAAAATTGAATGAACTGATTAGGTTTGGACCATGGTTATTCGTTAAAAATAAATGTTTTTTTTTCATCAGAATTGTTTTTGTTATGTTATAATCTAAAATGTACGCTGCACACAGTATGGAGCCAAAAGCAGTTTCATTGGTTTATTTCACTACTTTGATGTACATTAGAATGGCATGGTCATGTGACCGTAATCGCATCAATGATTAAAATGTTGACATACTCCATAAAACGATCAAAATATTTCTTATTAAAGCATCAGTTGCCATGCATGTTGCATGGGACCCACACAGCACGATTAGCCTCGACTCCATGGCTTAATTTGATGGTATACCTCGTTTACTCAATCATATGCGAAAAAAAAAGGCCATTATTGTTAACTTGATTTTAAAAATATGAATATTTCGACCATAGACACACACCTTGTTTATGGGGGTTTAATGCAATATGTATAAATGTTGGAAATGACCATATTTGTTCTATTAGAAGTGCATCTTCAATATTAGCACATATAAACCAAAAATCGCAGTTTATTACTTATTTTGACCATTGAAACGCTGCTACAATTTAGGTAAGCGAATGTAGTTCTAATATAGCAAGTATGGTTCACAAAAACTGATAAAATGTAGTTTTTTTATGACTGACATTGTTGCTGAATGCATCAAATGTAATTTTACAGATGCAGATCAAATTTCTAGGCTAGCTTTGTAGAAAAATCACGCATGGACCTATAGAAGGCGCTTTGAACTGAAGACATAGAACCCTGGGATAAATGTGAATTATTTCATTTACGGTACTGTCAATCACGAGTCGGGAAGATCTTTCCTTCCTATATTATCTACATGAAAGAAAGATTACAGCTTAATTTAATACAAATCATTAGTTTAGGCTGCAAATCTTGTCTATACCTCTCTGTAGTAGATCCACTGGTGGAAAAATAACATGTATAATTTGATACACATACATTGTATCCAACAAGGGCAGAGAGTTTGCACTTTGGAATTGAAAGACACTTTGGGTATAAATTAGCTGAGAATGTTTGTGCTTTCTGTGGTCTCAGAACCTCAAGGAGCAGTATCAATCTTTAATACAATCACAGTTAACTATTGACCATAAATTTTTTTTTTCATGGCCGCTAAAGGTCACACATCCTGGTACTTTCGTTGGTATGAAATCAAAAATGAATTTATTGATATTTCAGCACAATTTCCTTGACTTAATTATTTTTTAACTACTCGAGTAAAATGTTTCTGTTAGAAACAAATTAAGAAATGATAAAATGACTCAATTGTGCATGTTGTCATACCAATGAAATTACCAGGATGTGTGACCTTTCAGGTTCATGAAAAGTACCAGGATGTGTGACCTTTCAGGGTCATGAAAAGTAACAGGATGTGTGACCCTTCGGGGTCATGAAAAGTACAAGCTATTTTTGGTATGTCCTCAACTCTCCATACAGATACAATGTAAGCAACTTCTGAAACAGAACGTGATGATACAAGTAAATCAAGTTAAGACAAGCTTAAAGATATAAAATAATAAATTCCAAAAACGTACATTAAAAATATATTTTTGATATTGATAGATTTACTACAAAAAATAAGACATTTCAGTATAATAGATATGTACTAAAACTTTTTAGTAACGGAAAGCACAGCAATAATTACCTTTCATACGCTACGATTCATGATGGAATATGTTAATTTCGTACCACCTGACCTGGATACTTTAATGACTACATTTATTGAACAGCTTTGTGTAGCTCTCTGGGGTTCAGGCTACTGTAGAATCGTCAATTTTTATGAGCGTTTTTTATTATGATTTTGCAGATAGTGTAATTTCACGGTTTCACATCAGAAACTATAGAAATGAAGCATCTCAAGAAAGAATTTCACCTTTATTACACTGACTGAGTATTTGTAGTTCTCAAAAGCAGCAATCAATGACATCCCATTATTGGCCGACTCTAAATGTTTCTGTGTTTTTAGCAGAAATAGAAAATGCGCAAATAATTCTATGGTTTGTGATTATGCAAGCATGGAGTCAAGGTTTAGCATACATCCTAAAGGCATATAATTTGTCACTTAGAATTCAATAAAATACAAGAAATCACAATAATTTATATAAACTCCAAATAAAATATTTTTTTAATCAAATTCTACCACTTCTCAATGTGATGAAAACTGATCACTTGAGGCGAGTAGATAATTACCAAGACAACAAACATCCCACAATTCAACAGCATTCAGTCTGGTGAAATAACCTAATGTTCTTGCAATAAAAAGTCTAAAAAATAGTTATATTTAAATCACAATTTGTCTTGTTTCATTTGGAGACTGAGTTTTATTTCAAAGCGTCAAAGTGCTCGATAAGAAGCACATAAAATGTAACCATATTTCTGATTTGTCCACATATCAAATATGTTACATGGAATTGTTTTCATTCACTTTGTGTTTCACTTGGTAGATAATTCAGTTAGTCACACACACCACTGTCCCCCTGATGCAGAGGACTGTCAATAACAGGTGGGTATTCACATCATGGCACGAGTTCAGTTGATCAACATTATATAAAGGTGAAGTTGCAAGTCCATATTTATCTACCTTAGTTTATGATTGTGTTCACCAGGGCCAGACACGTAGCATGGTTTGAAAGTAATCATGATTGATTGACATGCAGTTCTTAACTTGCATTTAAATTGAATTGTATGTCATTGTACAGTCTTGATTCATTATTTCAAATACTTCTTAAATTGTTAGTTTTACCAATAGCCATCATTAATTGACCCTAAAGGTCATACACTCTGGTTCTTTCTGGGGCCACAATTTCACTCAAACCTCCTCAACAATTTATGAATTATTATGAATTACTCTAAATCAAAACTGAAGGAAGTGTTTTGCAGAAGACATTTTTGGTGAATTCTTAAAAATTACTGTTACAGTTATTATAGTGCAAATATAACCACAGTATAAAGTACCAGGATGTATGACCTTCAGGGGTCATGAAAAGTACCAGGATGTATGACCCTTAAAGGTCACGGTAGAGGCTATTGTGAATGAAAATATGTTATTTTTGTTTTAATTTAATTTTACTTGCTTATGTATCATTTTACAATAAAATCTCAAACAATATGGTGGGTATACAGGATCACGTGGTAAAAAGTGATCAAAAGAAGAAGTTGAAATTACACAGGTGGAATGGTCTGCGTAATGTCTGTGTGGGCAGGCACAAACTAAAATTATATATTTACAATTTTTTGATTTTTAAAAATACCATACAAATAAAATGTATATTAGACACCACATATGAATACATGTTTTACTAAAGAAGCCGTTCTCTCTTGTCTATCTTTATATGATATCTCCTGTTAATAGCACCAATGGTTTCATTCCTAATAACCGCTTTTCTCACTGAGCTACATGCTCTTGTGCAGGTGCTTTGAAGGAAGAGGCTAGACAGTGCAGTACAATGGAAGCTGGGTATAGGTATAGGAAAGATAGTGATTTTTTACGGTTTCCCCACAGTCCCCAAACAGTGCTACTGTGGTACTAGTAAAAACATGAGAAGTGACTATCGACTAATCCATCTTTGCATAGCTTCTTGCCATTGTTGGTTGTTTGTCACGGCGTCTTCGTCGTCTGTTCTTATGTAGCTTTCATCATCATCCGTCCTTACATACTCATCATCTGTTGTGTGTCTGTAGAAATCCTGGAATGTAAAGAACATAGTGAAACTATTAAAACCTTGCCAAGAGTGTTAGGAAATCAAGTGTGTTTTTGAACTAAATGTAGCAATCTAGCACACTGAAATCAAAAATGCAATATTCCAATCAAAACATCTACTGCTAGAAACAATGAAAAAATACATTACATATGGCATACTTCTTTCTATAATAATAAAACTAATAATCGCAATAGTTATACACCCAGTCATACAACACTTTATTATGTGTTACCACTGTTACAGACACAGACTCCAGCTTTGCTATTATTCCTTTGCCCACCCCCCACACACACACACGCACACGCACACGCACACATCAACTTCAGCTTGACTATTATTCCACCCCCAACTCTGATTCCAGCTTGGCTGCTATTCCATTGCCCTTCCACCCCACACCCAGCTTGACTTATTTTATTGCCTTTCCAATCCACACTGACTCCAGCTTAACTATTATTCCATTGCCCTCCATCCACACTGACTCCAGCTTAACTATTATTCCATTGCCCTCCATCCATACTGACTCCAGCTTGACTATTATTCCATTGCCCTCCATCCACACTGACTCCAGCTTGACTATTATTATACCCCCAACTCTGATTCCAGCTTGGCTGCTATTCCATTGCCCTTCCACCCCACACCCAGCTTGCCTTTTTTTATTGCCTTTCCAATCCACACTGACTCCAGCTTAACTATTATTCCATTGCCCTCCATCCACACTGACTCCAGCTTGACTATTATTCCATTGCCCTCCATCCACACTGACTCCAGCTTGACTATTATTCCACTGCCCTCCATCCACACTGACTCCAGCTTGACTATTATTCCATTGCCCTCCATCCACACTGACTCCAGCTTGACTATTATTCCATTGCCCTCCATCCACACTAACTTCAGCTTGACTATTATTCCATTGCCCTCCATCCACACTGACTTCAGCTTGACTATTATTCCATTGCCCTCCATCCACACTGACTTCAGCTTGACTATTATTCCATTGCCCTCCATCCACACTGACTCCAGCTTGACTATTATTCCATTGCCCTCCATCCACACTGACTCCAGCTTGACTATTATTCCATTGCCCTCCATCCACACTGACTCCAGCTTGACTATTATTCCATTGCCCTCCATCCACACTTACTCCAGCTTGACTATTATTCCATTGCCCTCCATCCACACTGACTCCAGCTTGACTATTATTCCATTGCCCTCCATCCACACTGACTCCAGCTTGACTATTATTCCATTGCCCTCCATCCACACTGACTCCAGCTTGACTATTATTCCATTGCCCTCCATCCACACTGACTCCAGCTTGACTATTATTCCATTGCCCTCCATCCACACTGACTCCAGCTTGACTATTAATCCATTGCCCTCCATCCACACTTACTCCAGCTTGACTATTATTCCATTGCCCTCCATCCACACTGACTCCAGCTTGACTATTATTCCATTGCCCTCCATCCACACTGACTCCAGCTTGACTATTATTCCATTGCCCTCCATCCACACTGACTCCAGCTTGACTATTATTCCACTGCCCTCCATCCACACTGACTCCAGCTTGACTATTATTCCATTGCCCTCCATCCACACTGACTCCAGCTTGACTATTATTCCATTGCCCTCCATCCACACTGACTCCAGCTTGACTATTATTCCATTGCCCTCCATCCACACTGACTCCAGCTTGACTATTATTCCATTGCCTTTCCACCCACACCGTCTCCAGCTTGACTATTATTCCATTGCCCTTCCATCCACACTGACTACAGCTCGACAATAACCAGTTGTCCGAGATTTTGTATCTCACTTTCAATACTGTAAAATGACTAAATTTCACTGGGTTTAAATTTCACTGATTTAGCGTTTCAGGCATATTTAGTGGGTTTTAAATTCACGGTTTTATCATTTGGATAATGTGTTCTATGCTAAATTTTACATATTCACTGGGTTTTAATTTAGCGCATTTTTCAGTCAGCGAAAAAAGCCAAATTAAAACCCAGTGAATAATTAACCCCTTTACAGTATACAAGATGATCATATCAACTTCTAATGAAGTAAATATTCAGACATTTAGATGCACAACAAATCTACGTCCAAAGGCTGTAAGCAGGTCTGCTATGAAAAAATCAACACATCAGTTCCCCATTTATTAAAACCATCTCACATGCTATTGTTTACTCCTTATTTCAAATGCACGAGCAGACTGATTGACACGCAAATTATTAATAATTCAACCAATCAAATACAATATAGCTATGTTCACTGTATGACTGCTGGAAAACTTTGTAGTAGTCAGGCTGGAGTCAGTGTCGTTAGCAGTGGTAATAGGACTTGTTGGTAACACTTTAGCAAATCACTGATAAACCATTAATATATGCTGGTACACATGGATAGGGCACACTTTTTTTTCTGTACCGGTATATAAAACATCACGTATGAATAACAATGATCTACAGAGCTACAAATATAAATTTTCTTTTCATATTCAGTACATTTTTAGTTTCTGTCAGACCAAGTCCGGAAAAAAGACTTGTAGGGTCTGTCCGTGCATGTGTTTGATCGTGCATCATATCTGTGACAAGCCGGGGTCAATTTTGTTCTCTGACAATGACTTGAAAGGATATTGCTCCATTCTTCAGTTACAAAATATATAAACTGACCAGACCAAAATTGAACTGCACCAAGATCATATGTGGATTGTTCATGTTGTTCACTATCACTGTGGGCAATGTACAAATCAACACAGGTAACAGTTTATGACAAAATGAAAGTTGAATTTCTTCAAAATCTAAAAAACAGCTGAACGGAAATCAAATTAAAATTTGATGCTCTTCTGTAGGCATATGTGTATGACCTGTAGACATGAGTTCATGGTTAATGTTTATTGATAAATAATGAATATATATTTATCCCTGAAACCTTTGGCTTTATTAAAATTAGAATGGACGACTTCTTGCTGAATTCAGCAATCCTGAAATGATGAACAATAATATAGACACAGACATCACATTGGGACAAAGATAGCAAGGAAAATTGTTTCCATACACTTTATACACCATACTGTTACATGATACAGTACAGCATACACTGTATACACCATACTGTTACATGATACAGTACAGCATATACTGTATACACCATACTGTTACATGATACCGTACAGCATACACTGTATACACCATACTATCACATGATACAGTACAGCATATACTGTATACACCATACTGTTACATGATACAGTACAGCATACACTGTATACACTATACTGTCACATGATACAGTACAGCATATACTGTATACTGTACACACCATACTATCACATGATACAGTACAGCATACACTGTACACACCATACTGTCACATGATACAGTACAGCATACACTGTATACACTATATTGTCACATGATACAGTACAGCATACACTGTATACACTATATTGTCACATGATACAGTACAGCATACACTGTACACACCATACTGTCACATGATACAGTACAGCATATACTGTATACATCATACTACCACATGATACAGTACAGCATATACTGTATACACCATACTACCACATGATACAGTACAGCATACACTGTATACACCATACTGTTACATGATACAGTACAGCATACACTGTATACACTATACTGTCACATGATACAGTACAGCATATACTGTACACACCATACTGTCACATGATACAGTACAGCATATACTGTATACACCATACTGTTACATGATACCGTACAGCATACACTGTATACACCATACTATCACATGATACAGTACAGCATATACTGTATACACCATACTGTTACATGATACAGTACAGAATACACTGTATACACTATACTGTCACATGATACAGTACAGCATATACTGTACACACCATACTATCACATGATACAGTACAGCATACACTGTACACACCATACTGTCACATGATACAGTACAGCATACACTGTATACACTATATTGTCACATGATACAGTACAGCATACACTGTATACACTATATTGTCACATGATACAGTACAGCATACACTGTACACACCATACTGTCACATGATACAGTACAGCATATACTGTATACATCATACTACCACATGATACAGTACAGCATATACTGTATACATCATACTACCACATGATACAGTACAGCATACACTGTATACACTATACTGTTACATGATACAGTACAGCATACACTGTATACACTGTATACACTATACTGTCACATGATACAGTACAGCATATACTGTACACACCATACTGTCACATGATACAGTACAGCATATACTGTATACGCCATACTGTTACATGATACAGTACAGCATACACTGTACACACCATACTGTTACATGATACAGTACAGCATATACTGTATACACCATATTGTTACATGATACAGTACAGCATACACTGTACACACCATATTGTTACATGATACAGTACAGCATACACTGTACACACCATACTGTTACATGATACAGTACAGCATACACTGTACACACCATACTGTTACATGATACATTACAGAATACACTGTATACACCATACTGTCACATGATACAGTACAGCATACACTGTATACACCATACTGTTACATGACACAGTACAGCATACACTGTATACACCATACTGTTACATGATACAGTACAGAATACAATGTATACACTATATTGTCAGTACAGCATACACTGTACACACCATATTGTCACATGATACCGTACAGCATATACTGTATACACCATATTGTCACATGATACAGTACAGCATACACTGTATACACCATACTGTTACATGATACAGTACAGCATACACTGTATACACCATATTGTTACATGATACCGTAGAGCATACACTGTATACACTATACTATCACATGATACAGTACAGCATACACTGTATACACCATATTGTCACATGATACAGTACAGCATATACTGTATACACCATATTGTTACATGATACCGTAGAGCATACACTGTATACACCATATTGTCACATGATACAGTACAGCATACACTGTATACACCATACTGTCACATGATACAGTACAGCATACACTGTATACACCATACTGTTACATGATACAGTACAGCATACACTGTATACACTATATTGTTAATGATACAGTACAGCATACACTGTATACACCATACTGTTACATGATACACTGCATACACCATACTGTCACATGATACAGTACAGCATACACTATATACACCATACTGTCACATGATACAGTACAGCATACACTGTATACACTATATTGTCACATGATACAGTACAGCATACACTGTATACACCATACTGTCACATGATACAGTACAGCATACACTGTACACACCATACTGTCACATGATACAGTACAGCATATACTGTATACACCATACTGTTACATGATACAGTACAGCATATACTGTATACACCATATTGTTACATGATACAGTACAGCATACACTGTACACACTATATTGATACATGATACAGTACAGCATACACTGTACACACCATACTGTTACATGATACAGTACAGAATACACTGTATACACCATACTGTCACATGATACAGTACAGCATACACTGTATACACCATACTGTTACATGACACAGTACAGCATACACTGTATACACCATACTGTTACATGATACAGTACAGAATACACTGTATACACTATATTGTCAGTACAGCATACACTGTATACACCATATTGTCACATGATACCGTACAGCATATACTGTATACACCATATTGTCACATGATACAGTACAGCATACACTGTATACACCATACTGTTACATGATACAGTACAGCATACACTGTATACACCATATTGTTACATGATACTGTAGAGCATACACTGTATACACTATACTATCACATGATACAGTACAGCATACACTGTATACACCATATTGTCACATGATACAGTACAGCATATACTGTATACACCATATTGTTACATGATACCGTAGAGCATACACTGTATACACCATATTGTCACATGATACAGTACAGCATACACTGTATACACCATACTGTCACATGATACAGTACAGCATACACTGTATACACCATATTGTCACATGATACAGTACAGCATACACTGTACACACCATACTATCACATGATACAGTACAGCATACACTGTATACACCATATTGTCACATGATACAGTACAGCATACACTGTATACACCATATTGTTACATGATACAGTACAGCATACACTGTATACACCATACTGTTACATGATACACTGCATACACCATACTGTCACATGATACAGTACAGCATACACTATATACACCATATTGTTACATGATACAGTACAGCATACACTGTATACACCATATTGTCACATGATACAGTACAGCATACACTGTATACACCATATTGTCACATGATACAGTACAGAATACACTGTATACACCATACTGTCACATGATACAGTACAGCATACACTGTATACACAATACTGTTACATGATACAGTACAGCATACACTGTATACACCATACTGTTACATGACACAATACAGTAGAGCATACACTGTAAATATTATACTGTTATGCGATACAGTATGGCACACACTGTATATACCATACTGTTACATGATACAGTATAGCATACACTGTATATACCATACTGTTACATGACACAATACTGTATAGAATACACACTGTAAATACTATACTGTTACGCGATACAGTATAGCACACACTGTATATACCATACTGTTAGGCGATACAGTATAGCATACACTGTATATACCATACTGTTACATGATACAGTACAGCATACACTGTATACACCATACTGTTAGGCGATACAGTACAGCATACACTGTATATACCATACTGTTACATGATACAGTACAGCGTACACTGTATATACAATACTGTTACATGATACAGTACAGCGTACACTGTATATACCATACTGTTACATGATACAGTACAGCATACACTGTATATACCATACTGTTACATGATACAGTACAGCATACACTGTATATACTATACTGTTACACAAAACAGTACAGCATACACTGTATATACCATACTGTTAGGCGATACAGTACAGCATACACTGTATATACCATACTGTTACATGATACAGTACAGCGTACACTGTATACATCATACTACCACATGATACAGTACAGCATACACTATATACCATACTGTTACATGATACAGTACAGAATACACTGTATACACTATACTGTTACACAAAACAGTACAGCATACACTATATACCATAATGTTACATGATACAGTACAGCATACACTGTATATACCACACTGTTACATGATACAGTACAGAATACACTGTATATACCATACTGTTACATGATACAGTACAGCATACACTGTATATACCATACTGTTACATGATACAGTACTGTATACACCATACTGTTATACAATACAGTATAGCATACACTGTAAATACTATACTGTTACACAAAACAGCACAGCATACACTATATACCATACTGTTAAGCGATACAGTACAGCATACACTGTATATACTATACTGTTACACAAAACAGTACAGCATACATTATATACCATACTGTTACAGGATACAGTACAGAATACACTGTATACACTACACTGTTACATGATACAGTACAGCATACACTGTATATACCACACTGTTACATGATACAGTACAGAATACACTGTATATACCATACTGTTACATGATACAGTACTGTATACACCATACTGTTATACAATACAGTATAGCATACACTGTAAATACTATACTGTTACACAAAACAGTACAGAATACACTATATACCATACTGTTAAGCGATACAGTACAGCATACACTATATACTATACTCTTGCACAAAACAGTACAGCATACACTATATACCATACTCTTGCACAAAACAGTACAGCATACACTATATACCATACTCTTGCACAAAATAGTACAGCATACACTATATACCATACTGTTAAGCGATACAGTACAGCATACACTATATACCATACTGTTACATGATACAGTACAGAATACACTATATACCATACTGTTACATGATACAGTACAGAATACACTGTATACACTACACTGTTACATGATACAGTACAGCATACACTGTATACACTACACTGTTACATGATACAGTACTGTATACAATACAGTATAGCATACACTGTAAATACTGTACTGTTACACAAAACAGTACAGCATACACTATATACCATACTGTTAAGCGATACAGTACAGCATACACTGTATATACTATACTGTTACACAAAACAGTACAGCATACACTATATACCATACTGTTACATGATACAGTACAGAATACACTGTATACACTACACTGTTACATGATACAGTACAGCATACACTGTATATACCATACTGTTACATGATACAGTACAGCATACACTGTATACACTACACTGTTACATGATACAGTACTGTATACAATACAGTATAGCATACACTGTAAATATTGTAGTTACACAAAACAGTACAGCATACACTATATACCATACTGTTAAGCGATACAGTACAGCATACACTGTATATACTATACTGTTACACAAAACAGTACAGCATACACTATATACCATACTGTTACATGATACAGTACAGAATACACTGTATACACTACACTGTTACATGATACAGTACAGCATACACTGTATATACCATACTGTTACATGATACAGTACAGCATACACTGTATATACCACACTGTTACATGATACAGTACAGAATACACTGTATATACCATACTGTTACATGATACAGTACAGCATACACTGTATATACCATACTGTTACATGATACAGTACTGTATACACCATACTGTTATACAATACAGTATAGCATACACTGTAAATACTATACTGTTACACAAAACAGCACAGCATACACTATATACCATACTGTTAAGCGATACAGTACAGCATACACTGTATATACTATACTGTTACACAAAACAGTACAGCATACATTATATACCATACTGTTACAGGATACAGTACAGAATACACTGTATACACTACACTGTTACATGATACAGTACAGCATACACTGTATATACCACACTGTTACATGATACAGTACAGAATACACTGTATATACCATACTGTTACATGATACAGTACTGTATACACCATATTGTTATACAATACAGTATAGCATACACTGTAAATACTATACTGTTACATGATACAGTACAGTGTACACTGTATACATCATACTACCACATGATACAGTACAGCATACACTATATACCATACTGTTACATGATACAGTACAGAATACACTGTATACACTATACTGTTACACAAAACAGTACAGCATACACTATATACCATACTGTTACATGATACAGTACAGCATACCACACTGTTACATGATACAGTACAGCATACACTGTACATACCATACTGTTAGGCGATACAGTACAGCATACACTGTATATACCATACTGTTACATGATACAGTACAGCGTACACTGTATACATCATACTACCACATGATACAGTACAGCATACACTATATACCATACTGTTACATGATACAGTACAGAATACACTGTATACACTATACTGTTACACAAAACAGTACAGCATACACTATATACCATACTGTTACATGATACAGTACAGCATACACTGTATATACCACACTGTTACATGATACAGTACAGAATACACTGTATATACCATACTGTTACATGATACAGTACAGCATACACTGTATATACCATACTGTTACATGATACAGTACTGTATACACCATACTGTTATACAATACAGTATAGCATACACTGTAAATACTATACTGTTACACAAAACAGCACAGCATACACTATATACCATACTGTTAAGCGATACAGTACAGCATACACTGTATATACTATACTGTTACACAAAACAGTACAGCATACATTATATACCATACTGTTACAGGATACAGTACAGAATACACTGTATACACTACACTGTTACATGATACAGTACAGCATACACTGTATATACCACACTGTTACATGATACAGTACAGAATACACTGTATATACCATACTGTTACATGATACAGTACTGTATACACCATACTGTTATACAATACAGTATAGCATACACTGTAAATACTATACTGTTACACAAAACAGTACAGCATACACTATATACCATACTGTTAAGCGATACAGTACAGCATACACTATATACATTATGTACTATACTCTTGCACAAAACAGTACAGCATACACTATATACCATACTCTTGCACAAAACAGTACAGCATACACTATATACCATACTCTTGCACAAAATAGTACAGCATACACTATATACCATACTGTTAAGCGATACAGTACAGCATACACTATATACCATACTGTTACACAAAACAGTACAGCATACACTATATACCATACTGTTACATGATACAGTACAGAATACACTGTATACACTACACTGTTACATGATACAGTACAGCATACACTGTATACACTACACTGTTACATGATACAGTACTGTATACAATACAGTATAGCATACACTGTAAATACTGTACTGTTACACAAAACAGTACAGCATACACTATATACCATACTGTTAAGCGATACAGTACAGCATACACTGTATATACTATACTGTTACACAAAACAGTACAGCATACACTATATACCATACTGTTACATGATACAGTACAGAATACACTGTATACACTACACTGTTACATGATACAGTACAGCATACACTGTATATACCATACTGTTACATGATACAGTACAGCATACACTGTATACACTACACTGTTACATGATACAGTACTGTATACAATACAGTATAGCATACACTGTAAATATTGTACTGTTACACAAAACAGTACAGCATACACTATATACCATACTGTTAAGCGATACAGTACAGCATACACTGTATATACTATACTGTTACACAAAACAGTACAGCATACACTATATACCATACTGTTACATGATACAGTACAGAATACACTGTATACACTACACTGTTACATGATACAGTACAGCATACACTGTATATACCATACTGTTACATGATACAGTACAGCATACACTGTATATACCACACTGTTACATGATACAGTACAGAATACACTGTATATACCATACTGTTACATGATACAGTACAGCATACACTGTATATACCATACTGTTACATGATACAGTACTGTATACACCATACTGTTATACAATACAGTATAGCATACACTGTAAATACTATACTGTTACACAAAACAGCACAGCATACACTATATACCATACTGTTAAGCGATACAGTACAGCATACACTGTATATACTATACTGTTACACAAAACAGTACAGCATACATTATATACCATACTGTTACAGGATACAGTACAGAATACACTGTATACACTACACTGTTACATGATACAGTACAGCATACACTGTATATACCACACTGTTACATGATACAGTACAGAATACACTGTATATACCATACTGTTACATGATACAGTACTGTATACACCATACTGTTATACAATACAGTATAGCATACACTGTAAATACTATACTGTTACACAAAACAGTACAGCATACACTATATACAATACTGTTAAGCGATACAGTACAGCATACACTATATACTATACTCTTGCACAAAACAGTACAGCATACACTATATACCATACTCTTGCACAAAACAGTACAGCATACACTATATACCATACTCTTGCACAAAATAGTACAGCATACACTATATACCATACTGTTAAGCGATACAGTACAGCATACACTATATACCATACTGTTACATGATACAGTACAGAATACACTGTATACACTACACTGTTACATGATACAGTACAGCATACACTGTATACACTACACTGTTACATGATACAGTACTGTATACAATACAGTATAGCATACACTGTATACCATACTGTTAAGCGATACAGTACAGCATACACTGTATATACTATACTGTTACACAAAACAGTACAGCATACACTATATACCATACTGTTACATGATACAGTACAAAATACACTGTATACACTACACTGTTACATGATACAGTACAGCATACACTGTATATACCATACTGTTACATGATACAGTACAGCATACACTGTATACACCATACTGTTATACAATACAGTATAGCATACACTGTAAATACTATACTGTTACACAAAACAGTACAGCATACACTGTATATACCATACTGTTAGGCGATACAGTACTGTATACACCATACTGTTATACAATACAGTATAGCATACACTGTAAATACTATACTGTTACACAAAACAGTACATCATACACTGTATATACCATACTGTTACATGATACAGTACATCATATACTGTACACACCATACTATCACATGATACAGTACAGCATACACTGTATATACCATACTGTCACAAGATACAGTACAGCATACACTGCATACACCATACTGTCACAAGATACAGTACAGCATACACTGTATACACCATACTGTCACAAGATACAGTACAGCATACACTGTATACACCATACTGTCACAAGATACAGTACAGCATACACAGTATATGCCATAGAGATACAATACAATACAATTTTATTTCACCAGATAAATTACATTACAAAGTACAAAACGAAGATAGAGATATACATAACTATCTGGCGAGGACAAGAGAGGTAGTTCTAGTAGAACTAATCTAGTCTCTAGCCCTTGCATATTCACTGATAGCAGAAAAAAACTGATAAGGACAGTGAAATCATAAATCATATTAATATATAAGATTCAGTTCAGCATATACTGTAAATAGTATATCAACTCGGCAACAATTTGTACATATTTATTTTATACCACAACAGAACAACCAAAACACACATTATATTACACCTAACAATAGCACATACATCATACATCTCATACACCTTAACTTGCCTAATCTAGCATCACATCACAAACACTGCACTCAACAATAAAACTGGGATATTTCATTTTAATATTTATCTGAGAGACCTCCTACAAGAGACAATGGGCTGATGACTTGGGTGATGACAGTTGCTCTCACTGGGCATATTAGAAAGTGCTTTGGGTTGAAGGTGATCAGCATAAGCAGGAGGTAAATGAAGCGGTTTCCATGACAATAATTAGTTGTGTTTCAAAAAGATTTTAGCAAGTACAGAGAAATAAAAAAAAGTTAGTATTAATGCAGTTATTTCTAAGATACCATGGTTACTGAGAAGAGAACGATGAAACATTAAAATGAATTTTACTTGATACAATATATGTGCTCATCCTTTCAGTGCATTTAAGTACAAGTGATGAACTCCAAATCGCAAAGATGGATTTTAGTATAACATATATGTATGTGAGTGAAAAACATGTTTTCCAATGCCAACATTAATGATGTCAACCCATTTGATTGTCATGTTTGAACCCTACAGACTAAGAGCTTTTTGTTTGTCATAATTTTAGACAAAAAAATAGTTTTTCACAAAAATGAAAATAATAGTATAATTTTAATAACAGTTTCACCAAAAAAACATTCATCTGAGCCACTTTTGGAAAAACAAACTGACCAGAAACTGCTATTTTCGATATGTCGATATGACAGTGTGTTTTTGTTCAAAATGCCAAATGAGTTTTCCACTATGCCTGGCTGACTGACTCACTGTCTGGCTGGCTGGCGGTACACATTGAAACTGATTTCACAACTAGTTCTGTAACAATGGCTGACTGGTCACTTGAATCTGACATAAGAGAGACCAGGGTATGTGTATTGGTTCACACTAACTGGTCTCTTTAATTCGACATGTGTAGGACCAGGGTGTGTGTATTGGCTGACGTGAACTGGTCTCTTTAATCTGACATGTGCAGGACCAGGGTGTGTGTATTGGCTGACGTGAACTGGTCTCTTTAATCTGACATGTGCAGGACCAGGGTGCGTGTATTGGCTGACGTGAACTGGTCTCTTTAATCTGACCAACTGGTCTTTTTAATCTAACATGCGAGAGACCAGGGTATGTGTATTGGCTGACATGAACTGGTCCCTTTAATCTGACATTTGCAGAGCCAGGGTGTGTGTATTGGTTCACACTAACTGGTTTCTTTAATCTGACATGTGCAGGACCAGGGTGTGTGTATTAGCTGATGTGAACTGGTCTCTTTAATCTGACATGTGCAGGACCAGGGTGCGTGTATTGGCTGACGTGAACTGGTCTCTTTAATCTGACCAACTGGTCTTTTTAATCTAACATGCGAGAGACCAGGGTATGTGTATTGGCTGACATGAACTGGTCCCTTTAATCTGACATTTGCAGAGCCAGGGTGTGTGTATTGGTTCACACTAACTGGTTTCTTTAATCTGACATGTGCAGGACCAGGGTGTGTGTATTAGCTGATGTGAACTGGTCTCTTTAATCCAACATGCGCAGGACCAGGGTGTGTGTATTGATTTACACCAACTGGTCTCTTTAATCTGACATGTGCAGCACCAGGGTGTGTTTATTGGCTGACGTGAACTGGTTTCTTTAATTTGACATGTGCAGGACCAGGGTGTGTGTATTGGCTGACGTGAACTGGTCTCTTTAATCTGACCAACTGGTGTTTTTAATCTGACATGCGAGAGACCAGGGTATGTGTATTGGTTGACATCAACTGGTCCTTTTAATCTGACATTTGCAGAGCCAGGGTGTGTGTATTGTTTCACACTAACTGGTCTCTTTAATCTGACATGTGCAGGACCAGGGTGTGTGTATTAGCTGATGTGAACTGGTCTCTTTAATCCAACATGTACAGGACCAGAGTGTGTGTAATGATTTACACCAACTGGTCTCTTTAATCTGACATGTGCAGCACACCAGGGTGTGTGTATTAGCTGATGTGAACTGGTCTCTTTAATCCAACATGTGCAGGACCAGGGTGTGTGTATTGGTTTACACCAACTGGTCTCTTTAATCCAACATGTGCAGGACCAGGGTGTGTGTATTGGCTGACGTGAACTTGTCTCTTTAATCTGACATGTGCAGGACCAGGGTGTGTGTATTGGCTGACGTGAACTGGTCTCTTTAATCTGATCAACTGGTCTTTTTAATCTGACATGCGAGAGACCAGGGTGTGTGTATTGGCTGACGTGAACTGGCCTCTTTAATCTGACATGTGCAGGACCAGGGTGTGCATATTGGCTGACGTGAACTGGTTTCTTTAATCTGGCCAACTGGTCTTTTTAATCTGACATGCGAGAGACCAGGGTATGGGTATTGGCTGACATCAACTGGTCCCTTTAATCTGACATTTGCAGAGCCAGGGTGTGTGTTTTGCCATACGCCTATTGTTCCAGGTCTCTTTGATTTGACCTGTGCGAGACATGGCTGTGTGTTTTGTTTACACCAACAGGTCTTTCTGATCTGATATGTGTGAGACCAGGGTACATGTATGTGTTTTGGCTCACATAAACTGGTCTTTTTAATTTGACATGTGCAGAACCAGGGTGTGCAACTGGTCTTGTTGATCTGGATGTGCATTTTTGGTCACACCAACCACACTGTAATCTGACATGCATGTGACCAGGATGTATGTTTTGCTGATGCTATCTTTGGTGTTGCCCACAAACAACAAATGACACTGGACCAAACATTAACACTGTCACATATGGGGAAATAAATTAGTACTATTGCACCAATGTAACAGCCATAAATTATACTCACTATTACAATGATAATGACAAGAAATGAAAACATAATGTACACATGTACTGTGAATAAAAACGCTGGTTTCTTGGTAAAATAATTTTAAATTTTAAACGCGAGATACATGTACACCTGAAAACATGATTGATTATTATATATTTCTTTTATTAAAATTACAGTAAAATTTACACTACATGTACATGGAGTATACAGAAATATCAATTGATAGCTCAAATGAACAGCTTGGAATAAATTGTCACACAATACTGTACTGTTTAGAATAAATTGAATCAAGTGTTTTGCTTACCTTTGCTAGTAAATGGTTGCCACGGTTACTGAGGGAAGTGAATGCGCAAACAATTCTGACAACTTGTTATATAAAATTTATAAGTTTTGCCAATTTTGATATATTAATATGAAAATTTGTATGAAATATTGTAAAAATGGAGTAATTTCAACTTGTCAGAGTTTGTTGCATAGTGATTAGTGAAGAGGTTAATACAGACCACACACATGCATTGCAACAGATGAGCAGAAAACAATAACCTATTGAACTTGAAACTCAAATTTTGTCTTTTTTTACAAACTAAATCCCGCATCAGGAATTTCAGATTTTTCAACAATGAGTAAATTGTCCATTTGGTCCAAAATCAACAAAGAAATTATGGAAAAATACATAAAAATGTGCAAATATCATTTTGACGAGAAAATAGTAATGTTCAAATGGTTAAAATGAAGCAGTTCAAGGAGATCTAGTCATTTTTTATGGAATATAATTCTCAGTAGTGTAAACATGAATGTACATGACTTTGGGACGTTTTCACTATGTTTTGCATATTACATCATGAAAAATAGTAAACAGAGTAGATGTTGTATCAAACAAAATATTCCTGCATTTTGAAAATCCTTTCCAGCAAAAAAAAAATTTACATTTCATAAAAAACGCCAAATGTTTTAATTCTGGAATTCAAAAAATCACATGATCACTACACTTAAAGATACTCATAATTTCGTATAGTAAAAAAAACCAAAAATTCCCTTTAGCTTGACCTTCTTGTGGTATACAACTCAAAAACACTATATCACACATTGAAAGGTTGGTAGGTTGTGATCAAACTGCTAATGACCTTCAAATGTGCAGGCAATTACTGAAAAACTGGAGTTTTACTTGTAGATCTCATGATACTACAGCCTTAATACTTAGCACACATTCAGAAAGGTCAAAGGTACAAGTAATGTTTCTAAGACTAATCATTATTCATGGTTTATGCTGCAAACTAGTTTTGAAAAAAATCTTTTCATTTCAAATTTGTTTGATTCTAGCTTTTGACCTTTGTAAGACTGATTTGAGGGTTTCAGATTTGTCTGCAGTTCTAGCTTTTGACCTTTGTAAGACTGATTTGAGGGTTTCAGATTTGTCTGCAGTTCTAGCTTTTGACCTTTGTAAGACTGATTTGAGGGTCTCAGATTTGTCTGCAGTTCTAGCTTTTGACCTTTGTAAGACTGATTTGAGGGTTTCAGATGTGTCCGCAGTTCTAGCTTTTGACCTTTGTAAGACTGATTTGAGGGTTTCAGATGTGTCCGCAGTTCTAGCTTTTGACCTTTGTAAGACTGATTTGAGGGTTTCAGATGTGTCCGCAGTTCTAGCTTTTGACCTTTGTAAGACTGATTTGAGGGTTTCAGATTTGTCTGCAGTTCTAGCTTTTGACCTTTGTAACACTGATTTGAGGGTTTCAGATGTGTCCGCAGTTCTAGCTTTTGACCTTTGTAAGACTGATTTGAGGGTTTCAGATTTGTCTGCAGTTCTAGCTTTTGACCTTTGTAAGACTGATTTGAGGGTTTCAGATGTGTCCGCAGTTCTAGCTTTTGACCTTTGTAAGACTGATTTGAGGGTTTCAGATTTGTCTGCAGTTCTAGCTTTTGACCTTTGTAAGACTGATTTGAGGGTTTCAGATGTGTCCGCAGTTCTACTTTTTGACCTTTTTAAGACTGATTTGAGGGTTTCAGCATGAACTCCTGATAACAGTTCAACTACAAGTATTACTTACCTTGCTACAAATGAGTAATGAGTCCATAGTTAATGTGACTTGAGTCAATACATAACGAACAGACATACACAATGTTAGAAAACAACTAATTGGATCCAGATTTGAAAATTGCATCACGCAAAAAAAAATCAATTATTCGAAATCTAATGAAAGCTAGGGGTGACCCACCATAATTATATACAGTATGGGTGATTCCATTTCACAAAGAATAAGGAGGAGGGTTTGCTTGAAAGGCAAATATGGTACGAAGTAAGTAAAACTCCTACCTATTTACTCTGGTCTATGAAGATCAATGTTCGCAAGTAAGTACTGGACAGTTCTATTTTACAAAGGACAATGAGCATACACATTTCAGTCAAGTGTTAGTAAACAAAGATTGTTGTTATTTCTAAGATTTGAAAATAAGAAGGCTTACAAGTCCTGTATAAAGAAGATTTTTAAGTTTACTACTAAAATCTTACCTGCGGATCTTTCTCGAACAGTTCGTCATCAGTCTGACGAAAATAATTAGATGCTTCATCATCCGTCCGCATGTAACTTTCGTCGTCAGTACGTATGTACGACTCAGCATCATCAGTTGCTAGGTAACTCTCATCGTCGGTTCGAATATAAGAGTCAGTGTCATCAGTTTGATTGTAGCTATGCAAGGAAGAACGTTCCACAAAACAAGAGCAGTTGTTAATATACAGCATTCATTACTAGTATAAGTCATTCACATGTTTCAAGTCCTAGCATTACACAGCTGTTAAAGCAGACAGACAAACTAGTAGCAGTCACAAGCAAAGTTAAATTTACTCGGCAAACTTCAAGCATTTAGAAAAAATAAACAAAAAACAGTGAGCTAAAATTAAAAAAAAAAGTGACAGAACAATTGACAAAACACAAGATGATACATGTTCCATGACGAATGCCACATGACATATGCACAAAACAGCAGCAATGGCAAATTCTAACCCTAAACTTGCAGCCCATTATATAACTCCCACAATGCAAAGCAATATCAGCCATCAAGTTTAGGGTACAGAATATTTAGCAGCTGAAAGGCAGCAGGAGGAATAGTATATTGATATGGATATCCAGGAGGTCTCCCTTTATTTTAATAGATCCATGTGAAATACACACCTGAGTAGCTTTATAAAGCATCAATATACAACAATATAATATACCCCAAAGTACTACACACCTGCCTGCGTTATATAGGCATTGTTTCATGTAATATAAACTTAATATTTTTACATCCTAATCTATTACACTACTGTTTAATACATCCATTCAACCAACATTAACACCCCAGTACAAGCATTCAGTTTTTCAAGTTGAAATTGACCTTTCAACACGGAAGTATTCAATGTTGATTTTTACACACTTTCACCTGACCATATATGGTCAGCAGCGACCTTTGAACTTGCATATCATTACCATATAAGGCAATTATATACGGAATACAGTTTCTTTGAACATGTACTGTCATGACCTTATATGGTATGTTTAATTAACATATTAAAAGCAACTTGTTCTTCATATGATCATATATAGTGATCTTCAAACTTGGTGATCTGCATACACTGCCATAAAAAAATATCCTTGTCTGTAATTGGCGTACACTTCCATAAAAGGGTATCTTTGTCTGGAATTTGCATACAGTGCCATATAAGGATATCCTTGGTCTGTAATTTGCATACATTGCCATAAAGGGACATCCTTGTTTGTAATTTGCATACACCTACCTGTCAGGATCATCAAGCAACGATCTGCTTGTTTGCTGAGGACCTTGTTTTCGCTTCTCGATCTCAGCCAGGAACTTTTCAGTATCAGAAGGTTTACCTGTCTGCCACTTGCCAAGAGGATCCCTAGTGTCCACATTGCTACCTGAGTCACTGTCCACTGCAAGTCAAATCAATCAATCAAGTCAAATTAAAAAATGTGCAGGGATCAGTGGTAAAAAGGAAGCAATATCATGCAGTTCTCATGGGAAAGCCATTTGTAATTGTAAAGTTTTGAGTTCTCTGGTTGCTTAGTCACAATGTACACAAAGAGGGGTGCATGGGGCCAAATCGATGTTGATTCTCTACCAACTACAGTTTTGTACTGAATGTGTTGATTCCGTATTGCAGAAATATATGTTACATTTCAAAGTTTACAAAATGTTTGTAAAAAAAGGAAACTATTCATACACACTCTGAAGCATATTCGTGCATAGTTTGGTAGGATATCTCATGTATATGTACATACGTCTACTCAACATGTGAAAAACTGATGCACATGAAGTTGATCTGCCCCTTCTTTCTTTCTTTTTTAAAAAGGGTAAACTGCAAACATCAAATCAAGATATTCTGTAGCGATTAAACATTTTAAGAATTTAGCTCATCAAGAGAAAGTAAATATTCTAGAATGGTCATGTGAATTCTATGTAATTATATAAATTCTGTGTCATCACTTATTTTGATTTGATTGACAAGCCTGGAGTGATGTCATCACCAGACATTTCTTGATTATGGATATTTGTCCCACAACTCATACAAGCAAATCAAAAAGCTTTATTTTTATATCCATGACTTCAGTACATCGCCATGGACACAATGCTCACCCGCAACACTTCAAAACATTTTACTAGTTTATTATTCATAGATTTTTCTGATATTATATCTAGTCTACATGATTCAATATACCAAGGCAGAGAAATGAAAGTTTTGAAAATGTAAATAATCACTTTCTTACTGTTTTTATTGAAACAATAATTGCTGCAATATTATAAAGTTTGTAAAAGTGAAGTAGAATTGCTGGTGCACAGATTGTATTTATTTACCTTTGGCTCTATTGTTTCTACGCTCCACTGTATCTTCCTTGTCATCTTCACTAGAACTGCTACTACCATCCTCTAAATAAATGATTTGGATTTATGCAAATGAGCTACTTAATATGCAAAGAAACAGTTGAGAATTCTACAGTGTAAAATTACATGCCTACACTTTCACGAAAATGCGATAAATGGCTTGTGTATTTTGTGGTTCAGTGTAACTTCGCTGTAATGAGCATTGCTACTTGTTTGAACCAATGATAGCTATTCATCATTGTTCAAATTGACAGACATTGCCAAAGTTTGATTAGCTTTTGTGAAACGCAGATGACCATTATCAAAATATTATAGCTGGAAAATGAGTGTTTATGCACTTCCCAATGATGGGATATTCTACTGCATTTAATTTGAAAGTTACTAACCTGAATTAAGTTGTTTGACAAGTGATGACATTGCATTCGTCACTGAATCCGCAGCAACTAGCAGATCATTTCGCAAGTTCCTTGACTGCCCGAAGGCTTGCTTGACATCGCCACCAACACCAGTTAAGGAATCCCCAGGCGTTGATGGGGCAGATCGCACAGCGGGAACAGGGGCTTGCATTGGTGGGGAGCGGGGGCCCATATTAGCTGCCCGTGGACTGCTATTTGGGGTGGACTTGGGTGAACCGCCATGGCTCTGTGAAGCAATTATATCCGAAGACTGAAATGAACAAAGTGATACAAGCAAACAATATAAGAATAGAGAGAAGGAGACAGTAAATGGAGGGGAAAGGGTGGGGAGATACAGTGACACACAGACACACTGATAGTTCATTATGAATGTGATCCAGTCATAAGGTTTTGTATACTGTTAACTTTCAAAGATTGTCGATCAATATGACTTTCAGAAAACTTGACTAGAAATACTCATTTTGTAATGTATGCTTCAAAATTACAGTAAGAATTATATTTATACCGAGTATAAAATACTACCAAAATTTAAAATGCAATAAAGACATTTTTTTCATTTTGACTATGTGACTTAGAACACATTAAAATTGGGAAAATTCAGACTAGCAACAGACATAAAAGCATATGAATGTTATGAAACATGGACTGCAAATAAAGGTATATAGAAATGTTTGTTTTTAAGTAACCATGGTAGAAACAATGAGACTCAACTACAGGTGTTTGTACTTTTTGAATTGACGCATTAAAGAACTTTGTTTGTTTTGAGGGGTGTCAGCACCTGTTGGTTGACAGTCCCCAAGTATTTTGAGAAGGAAGAACAAGTCATAGTAAACACTAGGGTAGGAAATTCAGCAGATGAAATTAAATCTCTACAGAGGGATGAGCTTTGATATGGTTAGAAAGACAGTACCCAGGGTATTTTTGCACACTTATTTTAGTGCAGAGTTTAGAAGTAAAAGAAAAAAACATGGCCGCTCACTGCAAAGAGCAAACAGGAAAAAATAACAGATTGTCATCACACTTTGGAAAATAATGACAAACTTGAATCAAAGAAAGTTTAGAAAAAAGCTCCTGTATGCTAAGAGTATTGGAGGCATGAATCACAAACCAGGAATACTGTATTTACTAAGCACAACTTTGATGCATGATTAAACAGAAAATGAATTTATTGCATGCAAAATCAATATCAATATTTTGACCACAGACCTTTGTATGAGATATTACAGTTATGCATATTGATGAGGTCACATGATTACAGTTATGCATATTGATGAGGTCACATGATTACAGTTATGCATATTGATGAGGTCACATGATTACAGTAATGCATATTGATGAGGTCACATGAACCCATTTAGAGAGTAATTAATATACAGGGATTTTAACTGGACTGATTTCAACACGAGTCAAAAATAACATCAAATATTTTATGTAAGAAATATATTGAAAATTAGTGACTGGATTTTAATAACAACAAAAATAAGGTCAAAACCATAATATGTACTTTGAAAACAAACAGAATTCATGACTTTGACCTAAGTTACTTAGGCCATACTCAGCTGCAGACACAAACTGACTTTAACACTTCGAGTGCCAAACTCAACTTTCATATGTTTCAAATATTTTGTCCATTAGATCCAAAATACATGGCACCAAATGTGGCATCAACATTTTGGTGGTGAAAATGTTAGCTCTCAAAGAGATAAAATGCTATGCAATACTACCTTGAGTAACTTCATAAGTCCTTCCAGCTGCACCATTAACTCTCTACGACTATCTTGTAATGCAGCCATCCTCAATTCCAGCTCATCTTTACGTTGCCTTAGTAACCTGAGCTCAGCCAATAACGTGGGATTTCTCTCCATACTGGTAGTTTTCACAGCTTCATCGTGTTCTTGTCGAAGTTTCTGAATTTCTCTCATGATTTCTCTGTAAAAGATAATTTTTTTTTTTTAAAACCACCCCAAAAAATTAAGTCCATAACGTTGATTGTCGGCATACTATTTTGCTCATTTTCTGGAATGGTGCTACACCATGTTTTTCATAATAAGCAGATTTAATGGTTGGTTTAAAAATCCCACACAATGTTTTGATGCCACTATGATACTGTGACCATTGCGTGTCCTGTTTTTAAATCAGTATTTACATATAATGTAGGATCTCGCAGTGAACAAAAAATTGTCTACTATGTACATTTGTAACAATTAACAAATCATAAAAAAATGCATCAAAATTTGCAAATGCGCCAAAGACTATCAATGGCATATTGTCAAAAGTAAAAACAATACCTATTTTTGGCTTCTAACTTAGCAATGAGTTCTCTTTGTTCTTTGTTTCCATCTAAACTTGCAGGAATTTCATTTCCTTGAGTTTCCTGAAAAAGACATTTACAAACTGATTTGTAATAATTTAACGATCATCTGAATATTTGTAGCAGACCCATAATCAGTAGATTAAACAAGATGAAATTCTACCTGGAGTTGAGCACAGATAAAATGAGATTGACTTATATCCTTTGAGTTTGTAAGAGACTTAATGGAAAGGCCAACACTGCTGTACCATTGGTGAGTGTGTTACAGACTCAATGGGAAAGCCAAATCCACAGTACCCTGGGTGAGTGTGCCACAGACTGAATAAGAAAGCAAAATCCACTGTACCCTGGGTGAGTGTGCCACAGACTGAATAAGAAAGCCAAATCCACAGTACCCTGGGTGAGTGTGCCACAGACTGAATAGGAAAGCAAAATCCACTGTACCACTGTACAGACTCTATAGAGACAACAAATGCACTGTATCCTGGGTGTGTTTTACAGACTCAATGGGAAGGCCAAATGCACTGTGTCCTGGGTGTGTTTTACAGACTCAATGGGAAAGCCAAATCCACCTTTTTGGGTAACTAGCAATGGTTAAGGTCACCAGCCTCAACTATGCCAGAATTACAATAAAAAAATATACCCATATTGTTCAAACATTACAAAATAAATTATAGAAGTGTATCTAAATTTTGGAGGGCGGAAATCATTGTACCTAAAAAAAATTCTTTGAAGTTTGGTGCAGAATAATTTCTGTCAGTTAGGTAAGGTGACCCACAGATTAAGACGACACTGTTTCGAAACATAGACCCTGTTTTTTAGAATCTATGGTGGAATAATGCATGCTTTTGGATTTCATCTTAAGCAAACAATATGTTTTTCGCCAATATGGAACACAATGTGGTACAAGGACTATGACGCTTTGATTAGTAGAGATACAAAAACATTCCAAAATTTAAGAGAAATCACTGAAAAAACATGCTTGAGTTAAATAGGATTAACACACTTGAAAGTCACACCAAAAGATGCGTAAACACATGGCGGTTTCGTTCTGCGACTGCATTGCATTCGCAGTCAAAGATGAGGTGCTTCACTGTGTTGCAAGCAGGATAGCTGCAGAACATATCATGGTTAATGTTAAAAGTGGACAGAGAATCTCAAAATTTCAGTTTTGTTTGCAGATCAAGTTGGCAGCAAGACAAATTCGAAAAATCAGAGAAAAGGACATAATTCGTATAAAACCAACTTTTTTCACTTGTAGTTGTACACTTTCACCATTCATCCCTCATTTTGGTCATGACCGTTAAAAAAAGAGAACTACTTTTTTGCTCAAAAATTCTGAAACAATAGGCCTTATACATTTTCCCTAATATACAAACAGCCAAAAAGTACCAGGATGTGTGACCTCTAGGGGTCATGTAAAGTACCAGGATGTGTGACCTCTAGGGGTCATGCATAAGGCCTAATGGGACAGAACAGAATTGAGCATGCTATACGAGTTGCAACAGGTAGATAAAATTCTGAGATTCAAAGATTAGAAAACTATCAAGCTAGCTAGCTATCCAGCCATCGGTAATACCGGTAATATCGGACACTCTAGAACTTACTGGCCATTGACTTCCAGGAATCGCAAGCTGGTCATAGCTAGAATCAAAACTAGAGTCGGGATCAGTCTAAAAAAATCAAAAATCAGCATAATGAACACAAAATGAAAACTGCTGAAATAAAAAGATATTACATGCCATGCAAGATTGAATAAAAACTGAAAATAAAATAAAATAAAAAAAAAAAAAATGTAATGTACTGAATCCTACCAACTGTTAAGATCAGCAAAAAAAATAATTTTAAATAAAACAATGCCTTGGTAACCAAAAAAACAAATGCATGCTGGGAGAAATTAAACAAATCATTCAAAAAAGTTTCTAAATTTTTATGAAGGTAATTGTAGTGAGATAAATATAATGATAGTATAATTGTGATCAAGTATCGATGAGAGCAAGGGTTCTTAATAGTGATGGTGATAAGAATTTTCAATAAATCAATGAATGTAAACCACATCAAATGAATGATTTTTCATTTTCAAGAATAATACAAAATTGTGGATTTATTTATTCAGAATGTTTACATCTGACACCATCACTGTTAGTCACCCTGGATGTCAGAAAGTTGATAAGATCCTTCTTTACTCACATTACAGTTTTTTGCAGCCGCTAATCTTGCTGCATACCTAGCAATTAGTCGGTGCTCGTCATCTAATCTAGTTGTATCCAACATGCTGCTGTTAAGACTACAAGAAAAATAAATGATTATATAAGAATTTATCATTTAAATAATTCACTCAAATTCAACAAACTAATTTTCTGCATATAAAATCTGTTACCAAAATAGATAAAGGGCAGTATGTCTTTATGATGTTGCTTATGGCAACATAGAAGCAGCATAACATTTTATTTCACATAAAAAATATAATCAAAACAGTTTAAAAGTGTGATGTTAACTTGAGTTGCAATATATAACTCACAAATACTATCATTAAGCAATATGTAATCTGATTAATGATTCATGAAACATTTGATCCAGACAGACAAGGTAACAGTAGTAACTAGGGTAGTGATCTATGTACTGTCACGCTGCGGAAATAAGCTTTTGTTCAGAAACTAACTTTCTTGGAATTCCCCAAAAAATTGGATTGAATTTGTCGTTATCATCAGCATGTCGCAATCATATGTTCTATTTCACACATTACATCAGTTCTATTTTCAGTAAAATCTCTGAATAATGACAAACACGGTAGAGGAAGCAAGGTAAAATGGAAGTATTATTATAGTAGAATGCTTATCACTCTGGTTTGCAAGCTGTGTATTGTACTGGCTCTTGCATGTCATTGTATCCTATGACAAAACTACCACTACCACTGCGCCTCAATCTCTCTGTCCAGGAGCCAATCAGACACTGTTTAGGAATGTGAATCGCTCTTGTTGCAACCAAGATTGTACACTGTATTTTAAGATGGTTTAACTCAATAATGGCCAAATAAAAGTGGTAATACTGTTTGTATTAATTTCCGGAAAGACAAATTGTTGAGTTTTAAAGACAAGGATTCACAGTGACTTTTGTAGCAGTGAACATTTCACTGGAGTCATTAAAACAAGGAGTCACAGTGCTTTTTGCCAAATTTTGTTCGTATCAATCAAGTTATCAAAACACATCAATTGATGTTACTTACCGTCTAGATTCACTATCAATAGACATGTCCTTCCTACTTGTCTCAGACATATCATAACTAAGATTAGTAACAGGTGGGGCAGGCCTGAAATAAAATCATTCAAAACAACTTAAAATTTTCACAGATGGAAAGTTTACAGTGATTCAGAGATTGACAGAATGGCTGACTCAATGAGCAGCTGCTTTACCAGGGATTGGTTTCTGATGATGATCACCATGGCAACATGTTTCAAAATATTATCAAAATGAACATAACTGGACACAAATGTGCAGAAGATTGAGGTTGATTCAAGTGTTGATTTCCACTTACACAATGTGAGATAAATCTAACGGTTGTTCTGGCTGATCTGGAAACTTTGGTATCTGTTGGTGATCTTTAGACCTGAATGGTTTCTTCAGAGCTTTACTTATTTTTTTTGCGGGAGATTTCTGATTAATAAAAAAGAATAAAACAAAGATAAAAAAGAATTATTAGATAAAAAGTACTGACAAAAACGGTTACCTGCTCCTCTACCTTGACCCCTCCTTTAAAACAACAAATTCAAATATATGTGGCCCAAGATACTACATGTATATAGTACTGTTATGGCCAAAAACAAACTTATTTAACTCAGTTTATCATTCCTGTTACATTGTACTTGCTCTCTTAAATCCGCTATTGTTATTCACGATACTACGTGTGGTTAGTGCGCCACCTATGGTAGCATTGGAGGTGAGACGGGAAGTAGAACTTGAACAAACAAACAAGGTGGTTATTGCAAGAAATCAAGCGTATGCAGTGACACATAGCGTTGGTTAAGTTTTGTGGCAGAAACTTCGAAAGACTGGCAAGTTTACAGCTTACAAGCAATCGAACGTTTAGTTGATAGCTGGGTAGATCTACAAGTACGGTGAGAGACACTTTATGCAGATTAATCTTGTTATATTTTAGCGAGTCGTTTCTCCATGCGGCAGAGTTGTGTCGATGATGTAATAACATGTTGCAACCACGTTGGGCGATCACGCATTCACTTAGTGATCACAGCCGGACGCCCAAATAATGCCAGTTTACAAAATAATAATAGTTCAGTGATTCATGAATGATTTACTCTGTACTGTCATTTTCTGAATTTGTGTGGTATTTTATATACATGAAGGTTATTTACTGAAAAGTATGTGTATTTTTTCTTGTTGCCTGAGGGCGCTATTACTGTTGATATATTTCCCTTTGTGTGTGCTCTTATGGAGCTGTATTTGTAACATTGAGAAAGGCTTGGTGAGACTTTGTGACATTCTATTTTTTGTATTGTTTGTATTTTTGCAGTCAATCATTCTATACCATCAGAGTACTATTCAGCCTGTACATGTCATAACTGGTATGATGAATAGGAATAAAGCATAACTTAAAGGGAAACTGTTGTTTCATAACTGTCGGAAGAATGCATTGACGTGGGAGACCCATAGCCTGTCAACAGTGGTGTCTATATATTTCATTGAGTCAATAACATTTATACGGGGCTCTACAGTTTTGGGAAATTTATACGGACACTACATTTCTATTGACGTACTTGGTCAACTCCCATTGAAAGGATTGGGACATTCTCCACCAATGCCAGTGATTATCTTGAACAAGAATACAAGTGGATTATAATGGAGTCTACAACAAGTAGCCACATTGGTGAAGAAAACCTAAGGGTTGATGGAATTGGTTCTTTTACTAGCAATCAAGAAAGACAAAGAGGAGATACCTTATACTCCAAGCGATCAAGGATTCCTACAGAAAAGGGAAAAGCATACTTTCTTGAACTTAAATTGAAGAATCGATATACTATATGTAAGAAACTTAACAGCGAGTCTGACCACATCTTGTCATTAATGAATGATCGAATGACAGACCTGAGTTCAATAAGATCAGTGTACACAAAGTGGATGATGACGTATGAGGAGTTCTTAATATGCCATGATGAATATCGGAAATTGCTTACACCATCTGACGAGCATGAAGATCGATTACAGTGGTTCAGACCTCAGAACGAATTTTACAAGAATATACAAGACAACGTCAGGGAATGGATACGGAGAGAGGAACATGTAACACAGAGATTGTATGAAGCCAATGTAAAGCCAGGGGACAGCGCTTCGCAAACAAGTAAAGCAGCTTCAAGGCTCTCCAAGAGGTCACGTTCGAGCACTGCCTCAACTCATGTTAGTTCCCTTGCTATGGCGAAGGCAAAAGAAGACCAAAGAAAGGCAGAGTTGTTAGCCAGAGTGGAGAAGCTGAAAGAAAAACAGGCATTAGAACAAGAAAACCAAGCTCTACAGCAAGCAAGATTTCAGCTCAAAATAAAGGAAGAGCAACTTGATTTAGAAACGGAGATGGCCGTAGCAGATGCCAGACGCAAGGTTCTTACTGAGCTGGAAGCAAACGAGTTAACAGAAAGTGACATTTCACAGGGACAGCTTTATAGAGCAACCAATGATAAGTCAGGTAGAGTAGACCATGTACATGATGATGCATATGGACAAGTAGGTGATGCTAGTGTTTTCAATTTGAAGGGGGGTCCTTGTTTAGGGATGCATGATGGCGAGTCAGTGTTGAATTCTTTCAGGGGGGTGCCTCCTGCTCATAGTCTTGGTGGTGTTGATGCTGCCTTTGTGCGTGACATGCATGGTTCGCTCGGCGGCGGGGGGCGCGGCCGTGATGCTGGGTATCAGCGCTCAAGAGCGGATAGCGGATCGTCAAATGAGGGCATCCTGGCAGTGGTTAGGGAACTGAAAAAGCCGCAGTCAGATATCAAAAGGTTCAGTGGGAACTGTTTGGAGTACAGGAAGTTTGTTCGCCAGTTCAATGCCAGAATTGTGTCCGTTACTGACGACATTGAGGAGCGCATGAATTACTTGGAGCAGTACACCACTGGTGAAGCAAATAAAATAGTAACTGGATATAGTTTCCTTGCTGCCGAAATTGGATACACAGCTGCCTTTAAAGAGCTTGACAAGAGGTATGGAAATGCGCAAATGATTGCTAATGCTTATTTAGAGAAAGCCAAAAAATGGCCGATAATTAAAGCTGATGATGCCAAAGCCTTAGACGAATTTGCGATTTTCCTATGCGAATGTGAATATGCAACTCGAAGCATTAGTTACATGAAGACGATGGAATACCATGATCACATGAAAATCCTCATTCAGAAACTGCCTTACTACCTTCATGGCAAGTGGAGAGCAATTGTACATAGAGCTAATGAGAATGGGAAGCCCATTACCTTTGGAAAGTTGGTAGAGTTTGTTAAAGCTGAAGCCGAGCAGGCCAATGATCCATTGTATGGAAAACAAGCCATGCACATAGAAACCTCTTCCTTTAAAGGTACAAAGACTCGTACACAGCCATACAGAAATAGAGGGAGTTATGCTACTGATGTTGATAAGGTGGACCAGATTGAGCAAGAACACTGCTGCTCAGATTCCCGTGGCACAGTTGGACAGAGCCCATCTTGTAATGCAGCAAAGTTGGCCAACCAGGTATCTAATCTTACCTTAAAAGAAGTCTGCATGTTCTGCAAGAGTGAACACCATGGTGTAGATAGGTGTGATAGCTTAATGAAGGAATCGCGTGAGGTCAAACTGAATTTCTTGAAATCTAAGGGTGTATGTTTTGGTTGTTTAAAGCCTGGGCATATGAGCAAAGAATGCCGCTTCAGAGCAACGTGCACCAAATGTAAAGGACGTCACCCTACAATTCTTCATGAAGAAAGGTATGTGAAGGCAGACGAGCATGCTGAAACTAAGTCACGTGACAATAATTTTGGGCATAAGGCTACAAGTGCCTGTGCAAGTGTAAATGAAGAGTCCAGTGCCCATATGGGGGCCGGTGATTGTACAATGGCCATTATACCTGTGGTTGTGAAGACAAAGAATGGCGGTACGGGTATCCAGACGTATGCATTTCTTGACCCTGGAAGTAGTGTTTCATTTTGCACCGAGGGTCTAATGAGGCGACTGGGGGCTAGTGGTAATAAGGCGAAAATTACTCTCAACACGATGGGTGTACCTTACACCATGAACACATACATGGTCAAAGGGTTGGAGCTGAGTGACTTGAGATGTAACAATTCCATTAAACTTCCAACAGTGTATACAAAGGATAAAATGCCGGTTTCTCTCCATCATATGCCCACCTGGAAAGACATCTCAATGTGGCCCCATCTGCGTCACCTTGAACTTCCACAGATTGATGCTGACATTGAGCTACTAATAGGAAATGAGGTACCTGATGCCTACACACCATTAGAGACTATCACTGGTCCACGTGGCAGTCCCCATGCTTCGAGAAGTTTGCTAGGATGGATCCCATGGAATGTGGTTCGAGGAGCAAGTAATAAACAAATGGGTATGGTGCAGAACAGTTTAGTCGTTAATAGAGCAGAAGTAGTTGCCATACAAGAGGTGGAGGGACTCAAAGCATTAGACAAGCTAGTGAGAAGTTCCATAAACATGGATTTTCCTGAGCGGGTAATAGATGACAAAAGAGAAAACTCTCAAGAAGATAAATTGTTTCTATCAAAGGTAGACACCTCTATGAAATATACCGAGGGACACTACACGATTGGGCTGCCATTTCGAAATGATGATTCAAAGCTGCCAAATAACAAGGAGTACGCTAAGCAGAGACTTAGGGGTCTTGAGAAAAGGATGAGAAGAGATTCTAAGTTCTCTAGTGATTATAAGGCATTCATGGCTAACATGATTGAGAAGAAATATGCTATCCTTGTACCAAAAAAATACTAGATCGAAATGATGGCAGGGTGTGGTACATACCACACCACGGTGTCTACCACCCGAAGAAGCCTGACAAAATTAGAGTGGTCTTTGATTGCTCGGCAAAGTGTCGAGGTGTGTCTCTAAATGACTTGCTGTTACAGGGCCCAGATCTAACAAATAATCTACTGGGAGTACTCTTACGGTTCAGACAAGAACCTGTGGCACTAATGGCGGACATAGAGGCCATGTTTCACCAAGTGGGTGTTCCAGCTAGAGATAGAGACTGTTTGAGATTCCATTGGTGGACAGATGGCAACTTGGACACTCAGCCAGATGTATACCAGATGACAGTCCACTTATTTGGTGCAGTGTCTTCTCCAAGTTGTGCAAATGCTGCACTGCACAAAAATGCTATAGATAACCAAGATTTGTTCGATCCTGAGATTGCGGAAACAGTTCTGAAGAATTTCTATGTGGACGACTGTTTAAAGTCATGTGCAACTGAAGAAAGTGCTAAGTTGGTAGCCCAAGACCTAATAAGCCTCTGTGATATGGGTGGTTTTAAGTTAACTAAGTGGATAAGTAATAGCCACAAGGTTTTGGAATCGATTCCAGTTAAAAGCAGGGCCAAGAATGTTAAGCAACTAAATCTAAGTTGTGATGATCTTCCTATGCAGCGTGCACTTGGTGTGTTCTGGAATGTCGAGTCAGATGCCCTGGGTTTTGATATTGACATTCAGGAGTGATCCTCCACGAGAAGGAGCCTTTTATCAGTGATCTGCTCAATCTATGATCCAATTGGGTTAGCGGCTCCATTTGTGCTGCCTGGTAAAATTCTTCTGCAAGACTTGTGTCGACGCAATATCGGATGGGACGAAGAGATAGACAGTAAAGATCTACAAAGGTGGAGAAAATGGGCAGCAGACCTCCCTCAATTAAAGACCATCTCTGTACAAAGGTGTCTCAAGCCCCCCAGCTTTGGCAAAATAGTTTCATGTCAACTTCACAACTTTTCTGATGCAAGCGAAAGAGGTTATGGTACCGCATCCTACGTTCGTTTTGTAAATGACAAAGGAATGGTCCACTGTGCTCTTTTGGTTGGTAAATCCAGAGTAGCTCCAGTCAAGAAGGTAACCATTCCACGCATGGAATTGACAGCTGCTGTCATCTCGGTACGAATGAGCAAGCTGATAAAGAGAGAGTTGGAGTATACTTTCGACAAAACGTTCTTCTGGACAGACAGTATGTCAGTCATACGGTATTGCTTGAATGAAACTGCTCGCTTTCACACATTCGTGGCAAATCGTGTAAATGTTATCCGAGAAGCATCTGAGACATCACAATGGAGGTATGTAGATTCTAAATCTAATCCTGCAGATGACTCTTCTAGGGGACTTGATGTAGCTGACTCAGCTCGGCGGAATAGGTGGTTGGATGGTCCGTCATTTCTCTGGAAACCTGAGACCGAATGGCCTACATGCAGTGCCTTTTCTACTGCACTCCCGGATACTGACCCAGAGATAAAGAAAGAGGTGCATACATCAGTTCTAATGAACCCATCTCCTGGAATCTTGGACAGATTCATGTCACACTACTCAAGCTGGATGAATTTGAAGATAGCCATTGGTTGGATTTTGGTAGCAAAGGAGAAGCTTCGGAAATTGGCTACGACGCGTAAGGAAGTGAGAGAAGCAGTAAGAAAAACATTTATGGATCCAATAGAACAAGAGAAGGTTGTTAATGACAAAATGAAAGAGTTCAAAAGGGTGTCAAAGCATTTTAAGCCTGCAGAGCTCACAGTACAGGACTTACGAAAGGCAGAGCATAGTATATTGGCTTACACCCAAAGGCAACATTTCTCAGATGACTTCAAGGCCTTGACATCAGACTCCCAAAGGATTACATGTGGGAGCCGTTTGTACAAATTAGATCCAGTAGTAAAAGATGGACTCATTCGAGTTGGAGGCCGCCTGGAACGTGCAGTATTATCAGAGAGTATTAGACATCCAATAGTTCTACCCAAAGACTCCCCTGTGTCACATCTCATTATAGATGCTGTACATAAATCTGTTGGACATCTTGGTAGGAATGCTATGCTGAACAGTCTCCGTCAGAAGTATTGGATTTTATGTGCCAACACCTTAGTGAGGAGAGCTGTAGCCAGATGCATTGTGTGCCGAAGATACAGGGCCAAAATAGGTGAACAAAAAATGGCGGATCTGCCATCCGAGCGTGTCACACCAGATAACCCTCCATTTACGCATACCGGCGTTGATTACTTTGGGCCTTTGGAGGTCAGACGAGGTCGTTGTACTGTTAAAAGGTATGGTGTTGTATTTACCTGCATGGCAACACGTGCAGTCCACTTGGAAGTTGCCTATTCAATGAATACTGATTCTTGTGTTAATGCTCTTAGGCGATTTAAAGCCAGAAGAGGGAATGTCCAGTCTATAAGATCAGATAACGGTACTAACCTTGTAGGTGCCAAAAGAGAACTGCAGGAGGAACTTAATAAATGGAACCACAAAAAGATTGGAAGCATACTTCGGCAAGATCATATTGAGTGGAGATTTAATCCTCCTGCTGGATCACATATGGGCGGGATATGGGAGCGACAAATTAGAACGATTCGAAAGATTCTTGTGTCACTCTTTAAGGAACAAACAGTATACTTGAATGACGAAGCACTTCAGACTCTGTTTTGTGAGGTGGAGGCTATTATCAATGGACGCCCCATATCAGTTGTATCAGAAGATCCTAATGATCTTGAAGCATTAACTCCAAATCACCTGCTGTTGCTGCATGCAAATCAGACCCTGCCTCCTGGTGTATTTGAGAAGCAAGACACATACGTGAAACGTAGATGGCGCCAAGTACAATATTTGGCAGATGTGTTCTGGAGGAGATGGCTAAATGAGTACCTACCATCGCTGCAGGAAAGACAAAAATGGGTTCACCCCAGACGAAACCTGGCTTTGGGGGATATTGTCCTTGTCATAAATAATTCAGTCCCAAGAAACATCTGGCCAATGGGAAAGGTAGTGGAGGTGATGAAGGACCGAAGAGGGCTGGTTCGAATGGTTGAAGTTAAGACGAAGACCAATGTGTATTTGCGTCCAGTGGACAAGTTATGTTTGCTACTGGAATCTGATGATGCTGATGGTGGATTTGATGGTCCTAAGCCACAGGTCGGTGATGTTTAAGTTTGCGGTTAGCAGTCCTTCGTGAGTGCTTGGTGGCCTGTTGCGGGTGTGTCTTCCGTGGTGGGTGGCGCTGTGCGTGTTTATGTGCGGGGGCTGCGTTGATGCCATCAAGCTCCTGTGATTGCTTTGGCTACCTCATGGGTGGATTTTGGCTGACTCGCACTTTAATGTTTTTTTTTGTTTTTTTTTTTGTTTTGTTTTGTTTTGTTTTTGTTTTGTTTTTTAGTGATACTTTAATTAGATTTGGCCATTAGTTAGTTTTAAATAATTGGTTCGACTAAGTCTGTACAATTAGGGGACCGGAATGTTATGGCCAAAAACAAACTTATTTAACTCAGTTTATCATTCCTGTTACATTGTACTTGCTCTCTTAAATCCGCTATTGTTATTCACGATACTACGTGTGGTTAGTGCGCCACCTATGGTAGCATTGGAGGTGAGACGGGAAGTAGAACTTGAACAAACAAACAAGGTGGTTATTGCAAGAAATCAAGCGTATGCAGTGACACATAGCGTTGGTTAAGTTTTGTGGCAGAAACTTCGAAAGACTGGCAAGTTTACAGCTTACAAGCAATCGAACGTTTAGTTGATAGCTGGGTAGATCTACAAGTACGGTGAGAGACACTTTATGCAGATTAATCTTGTTATATTTTAGCGAGTCGTTTCTCCATGCGGCAGAGTTGTGTCGATGATGTAATAACATGTTGCAACCACGTTGGGCGATCACGCATTCACTTAGTGATCACAGCCGGACGCCCAAATAATGCCAGTTTACAAAATAATAATAGTTCAGTGATTCATGAATGATTTACTCTGTACTGTCATTTTCTGAATTTGTGTGGTATTTTATATACATGAAGGTTATTTACTGAAAAGTATGTGTATTTTTTCTTGTTGCCTGAGGGCGCTATTACTGTTGATATATTTCCCTTTGTGTGTGCTCTTATGGAGCTGTATTTGTAACATTGAGAAAGGCTTGGTGAGACTTTGTGACATTCTATTTTTTGTATTGTTTGTATTTTTGCAGTCAATCATTCTATACCATCAGAGTACTATTCAGCCTGTACATGTCATAACTGGTATGATGAATAGGAATAAAGCATAACTTAAAGGGAAACTGTTGTTTCATAACTGTCGGAAGAATGCATTGACGTGGGAGACCCATAGCCTGTCAACAGTGGTGTCTATATATTTCATTGAGTCAATAACATTTATACGGGGCTCTACAGTTTTGGGAAATTTATACGGACACTACAAGTACCGTAAAATCTGTATCAGAAGCCGCATCCCGAATAGAAGTCGCACCAATTCTTTTAAATATTTGAGAACCAAAAATTCATCATTTATCATGTGTGTAGATGCTCTAATAGAAGCTGCATCCCCTCTGTTGCATTGTTACAGTACCATTTTAATAGAAGCCGCGGTTTCTACTACAGATTTCACAGTACTATTTATACAATTATATTTGCTGAATTGCAAACATTTTCATGTGAAATATATAACCTTGTTTGGACTAGCAGTAGGACAGAATGCCAAGGATATTTGTTGGTAAACAATGAAGGGCTATGTGCAGAAATAGGAATGGGTTTTATAGTGAGTGCTAAAAAAAACTGATCAGTAAAACTGTTATCTCCCTATCAATCTTTCTTGCAAAAATTGTAATATTCCGCGGAACATTGCAGCGGAGCAGTGTTTGTTTCGACTTTTCACTTTCAAATGTATGAAATTTGAAAATGGTGGAATTATTGAATCATTGAAAGTTCTACATTTGAATATCGTCAATTACAAGTTGATCAGACAAGTAAACAAAATTCAACAGAACTATTTAATGTGTAACAATAAGCATAGAATGGTTGTGATAAGGTTGGGACAAATCGCTTACATAAGTGGAATATTCCTTCATTTCATGGTCACTACTATGACTACCAGAAACGTTACCACGCCAAAAACAATTCTGACATAGCTGGTAGTTGTAACAACGCTGGCATTTATATCGGAATCCCATCATATGATCACCTCGGCAATATGCACACTCCACCGGATGGAAAACTGTGAACAATGAATATTTATTAATTAATAACAATTTTGATAATGTATTGATCTTCTGCTGATTCATTATCACTTAATAAAAACTGCCTCAATTTCATGGGATAACAATTTTTTGACCACAACATTTGAAACAGACAGAATCCTGGCAGTTTCCTGCAATGTACACAAATTTAGTCCATCAAAAATTTCCCATAATACTATTTTAGACATCACTGTATATCGCCGATGTCTACACAACATGGAAGTGATCTACATGTATCAACGTTGTATACGATCTGTTGGTGAAAAACTGCATTTTTAATTTTTGGAAAATAAACTGAGCATTTTTATGGTGAAAACAGTTCATTGTTGAAACTGAGTTTACCCATTTTCGCTAGTCACAATAAAACAATGTATTCTTGAATAGGCATCAGCGACAATGAAAAATCTAATTTGTAATCTAATTTAGGTGACAGGAAAAATTTAAATGTTCCAAAAGTGACACTTAAATTGAAATATTTTGTTAGTCACATAATCACAATAAAGCTATATTAATGCTCACAGAGATTGGACAAAAATTACTTGACTTATCCTGGCCACAAGAAAGCGTTAACGACAACAACGACGTAGACATGCTAACACTTGTACCTTCCCACATTATTATCATTACAGGCAAGGTAAGATTACTTTTTATTCATTTTGTAAGACTCACCGTTTTCTACATTTGCCATCCTGTGCATCAATGGCAACCACATCATACACTGTGGACCAGGATCTGACATCATTGTATCTAAAAATTCATTTAGTGTTATTTTTTTATTTGCCTGTGAATAAAAAAAAATATGTTAAGACTGGAGAGGCACCAGCTGCATTATAGTTAGGTGTAGTTGATTTAATCTTTGTATTAAAAGTGTTTGCCAAATTCATCACATTTGGTCTATTTTGGGTTTTAGTAGGAGTTGGTTAAAACCAAAGTCCATTTAGCTGAAATAATTATAGTCATAGGATAACTAAATGAATTACCGGCTGCTAGTTGACACTTCACAACTAACAAAATACTGACTGCTGCCCTCTATATCAACTGTTGCTATTCCTTTGCTGGTTCCCGGCGTCCTTTGCGAATGACAAGTAGGGCACAGGTAACTAGTAATCGCTATATTGTTCTACAGGGCTGGAAGGCACATGACTGAGTGACGTAATTTGAAAACATTCCAAGTTCAGTTCTGCATAAACGTGTCTGTAATACTACAATAAACCCATGCTCATACATGATACATTCTGCCTGTTTAGACTTACATATTTGAGATGTTTCTGACATTCTTCGCTGTTTTTGTGCAAATTTATAACAAAAGAAACAGTTTTTTATTTGCCCAAACTTTCGAAAGTAAAAGGAAACCCCTGAACGGCCATGAGAAAGTGACGAACCAAGCAGAATGCCGGAACCGTTACTAGTTACCAGCCTCTTGTGGCTTGGTACGCCATGACACTTGAGGCGGGAACCAGCCAATTGCTAATCCAAAAAAATGACTGCTGCCCTCTATATCTACTGTTTTGCTAATCCTAAATATTGGCTGGTTCCCGCCTCAAGTGTCATGGCGCACCAAGCCACAAGAGACTGGTAACTCGTTGCTTGTTCTATTTCCCTTGGTTACCTAACGTCAGCACTTGCGCTTGTGGCCCAAACGCAAGGGTTTACTTTTTACTCTCGAAAGTTGGGCGAATATATAAAACTATTTTTGTTATAAATTTGCACAGAAACAGCAAGAAATGCCAGAAACATCCGGCCCAGTGGAACAATATATCGATTACTAGTTACCTGCAACTGCTGCTCTCTATGTCTACTGTTTGCTGATTTGAAGTAACAACTGCTGCTCTCTATGTCTTCTGTTTGCTGATTTGAAGTAACAACTGCTACCCTGTCTTCTGTTTGCTGATTCTAAGTAATGACTACTGTCCTGTCTTCTGTTTGTTGATTCTAAGTAATGACTACTGCCCTCTATGTCTACTGTTTGCTGATTCTAAGTAATGACTACTGCCCTCTATGTCTACTGTTTGCTGATTCTAAGTAACAACTGCTGCCCTGTCTTCTGTTTGTTGATTCTAAGTAATGACTGCTGCCCTCTATGTCTACTGTTTGCTGATTCTAAGTAACAACTGCTGCCCTGTCTTCTGTTTGTTGATTCTAAGTAATGACTGCTGCCCTCTATGTCTACTGTTTGCTGATTCTAAGTAACAACTGCTGCCCTGTCTTCTGTTTGTTGATTCTAAGTAATGACTGCTGCCCTCTATGTCTACTGTTTGCTGATTCTAAGTAACAACTGCTGCCCTGTCTTCTGTTTGTTGATTCTAAGTAATGACTGCTGCCCTCTATGTCTACTGTTTGCTGATTCTAAGTAACAACTGCTGCTCTCTATGTCTTCTGTTTGCTGATTTGAAGTAACAACTGCTACCCTGTCTTCTGTTTGCTGATTCTAAGTAATGACTACTGCCCTGTCTTCTGTTTGTTGATTCTAAGTAATGACTACTGCCCTCTATGTCTACTGTTTGCTGATTCTAAGTAATGACTACTGCCCTCTATGTCTACTGTTTGCTGATTCTAAGTAACAACTGCTGCCCTGTCTTCTGTTTGTTGATTCTAAGTAATGACTGCTGCCCTCTATGTCTACTGTTTGCTGATTCTAAGTAACAACTGCTGCCCTGTCTTCTGTTTGTTGATTCTAAGTAATGACTGCTGCCCTCTATGTCTACTGTTTGCTGATTCTAAGTAACAACTGCTGCCCTGTCTTCTGTTTGTTGATTCTAAGTAATGACTGCTGCCCTCTATGTCTACTGTTTGCTGATTCTAAGTAACAACTGCTACCCTGTCTTCTGTTTGTTGATTCTAAGTAATGACTGCTGCCCTCTATGTCTACTATTTGCTGATTCTAAGTAACAACTGCTACCCTGTCTTCTGTTTGCTGATAAACCACTTTCCCGGAAGTTGCAAAAGAGGGGTGCAAAAATACTCCTACTATGACATGGCGGAAAATTGAAACATGTCAGTTTGCTGATAGTCATATGTTGCGACTGTCTGAATCGACAGAGGTCAGCGGTCAAAATTAAGGCCTGTCACGGACAGACATATTTTAGCTGGGACAGGTAAACGCACAAACTCCCTCCTCTCTCTGGACAGATGAATAATGATATAAAGTTTTACTGACCATCCAAATCGGGTTGTCCAAAATTTCTAATTTGCAGAAAAATGCAGTTTTTAAAGACTTATAAAATGATGAGCTACGAATGGACATTTTATTTCAAATAATATGTCATAATTTATCTTGCTAGGGAAAGGTACATAATCAAATGAGACAGGTACTTTTATTCTCCAACAAGTCAGTCCAATACAGACAATATTAATATTTAATTTCCACACATGGAGATGAAACGATCAACATGTCTACTACTCACATCTGATTGGTTGAAAGCAAATAACATGTCTATTACTCAAAGCTGATTGGTTGAAAGCAAACAACATATCTACTACTCACATCTGATTGGTTAAAAGCAAACAACATGTCTATTACTCACAGCTTCATATCCAAAACATGATCTGGCAGCTGTTTCATTATAACCAAATGATGGACCTTCAAAGACAGCTCCTGGCAATGACAATACTTCTTTTAAATACGCATCTAATTTATTCCACACCAGTGTGCCATTTGAATCAGACACTTGGGAAAAAATATCTGAGAAAAAAAAGTTGTAAAAATTGTTACTATATTTAAAACCACTTGAACATCCCAAATATAGTACAATTGTTGTCACTTTCAACAAATCTAGCTGTATAATTTTTTTCCAACTTTTTTTATATAAATATTTGATCAAGACCTGTAGATAATGATAAATTAAGCTTATTTTGTCCAAAATTAATGGAAAGAAAACTATGTTAAAAATGTGCCAAAACTTGCACCAACATTTTTGGCTGGAAAAAATGATCGTACTTGTACTCCAGCAATGTTGTACACATGTATAGTTGTGGTAGTTCACAGAACATATTAAGCCTGTAATAAATGCTGCCTTGCATAGGAAATATCCTGCACATACAAAGCAAATACAATGAAGGAAGTCATAGCTTTTTTTCCATAGTAACCATGATTTCTATTTTGAATCAGTCAAGTAGGGTCGAAAAAATGTTAGTAACAGCCATTGAAAAATAATAATAATAAATAATAATAATAATTTATTGACACAACACCGATATAGTACAATACGGCAGTATGGCCACTAAATACAACTACCGGTATTAACTACATTTAAAATAGAATTAACATATTTGGCGAAAGGTATCATAAGATGAGTATCCAAAGCACTTAACAAATAAATGAATTTACATTCTTGATTTAGTTTTTCAATATCATTTGTGTTACATGACAAAAGTAGTTCATTGCTGTAGCATGATAGCATGACCACTTTAAATCAAAGTAAATTGAAAACTGTCTGCATATATATGCACTTATTTTGAAACACTACATAAAGAGGCAGAGTGTTTACGCACAATCATTATTGTAATATTAATTGTCACTGTGATGACAACATGCCGGCATACAAAAATAGCTTCTGTTCCCACACAGCATGAATTCAGTGAGGAACGTGCCATATATGCAACATCCATGCAGCAACTCAAACAACTTGTATCGTCAATCAACAGTGGGAAATTACAAGGAGTTATTCATTTTATTTGAAGTAATTACTCACAAATTACTTCTTTTTTTTCAACTGTGCAATAACAATTTAGGTAATTACTAGCATTAACACAACCTTGGCAACCTTATTATTATTCCACATTGCAAATCACGCAGCTAAGACTCTTTGACTACAATGTCTTATGATTCAGTAATCACACTAACGTTTTCATTCAACCCAAGTATTAACCTAAATGTCCCCTCCAAAGTACCCAACTTTTGACTAATTACTCCACATTCCAAAATTTTGAACATGATTTTTTATCAGACCAAAATTTTGATACAACATTTGAACATTTTTATGTAATTTTGATAATTTTGAAAACCAAATGGATATAATTAGCTACATATCTTGCTAAAAATTTAGGAAATTTTTGGATGAGCAAGTTTCTCAGTGAAATTGACAAGAGATCTGGGATGAAAACAACATTTCTCAATGTCAAATTTTCTTAAAAGGGAAAAACACTGTTGACAATAATGTCTGTGTTTTGGTAGTCCTTATGTAACTTAACGTGACCAATTGGAAGTGTTCACAATTTGCTATGAGCTTATTGGCTAATTAATCCACGTTCAGCTATAATCTGCTCTATTTCATTAAAGGCACAAAATCCTTGCTATTGGCCACTGCAGCCTAACAAGTCAAAAATCAATAAAGATAATGCCATTTAGTTAATTTAGAAGATTAAAAAAACAATAATTTCATGAAAAAAATAAGAATTTTATTTATCCAAAGTTGATTTTTAACGGAAGTTTTCAGTGCTGCGATAAATATATTTGATTTCTTGTAATCATGTTTTGTGCAAAAATGTCAAGATAGTTGCATTGCCGACATGTTCATAAACAATACTATGTATATTTCGGATTGCTTCACGACCCATACATGTAAGTAGCAAAAATTGTGGAAATCACACAATCCTCACTAGAAGCAAATCTACAAGCATCTCAATATATAGAAAGTTGTGTGTTTAAAGTTGTAATATATTCTGCATGTTGTTATAAAAAGCCTTTAACGTATGAAGTAATTTTAGCCACAAAAACAATAATAAGTAGTAAGGACAATGATGAGCTGACTGACCATTTTATCGCTCAGCCACTATGTTATTATCTATTAAAATTAAAATTGCATCATTCCACCAATGACATTCATAATGCGTTTCTGGCATGAAAATGATGATAGGCCATTTTGAATCAGATTCTGATTCTATGCATATCTGTTACAAATATGATGTATGTGTAAAGTTTTTACATGATCAGCCCAGCTACATGTATGTTATCAATATGACTCCAAAAACAGCATTCATTAAAAAAAATGGCTACCAGTGAGTCATTTTCAATCTGAAAAATGTTGTGCGTCAAGGACCGATTATTTTCAATGGACATACCAAGTTTGAATGAATGTATATATATGTATGATATGATGTGTGATGTGTGAGTGAAATTTGAATGAAATCAGCCAAGGCATGTCTGAGATACAGCTAGGTGCAGACGAACAGGCACACAGACTCATGGAGGTGAAATTAAAAGTCCCTGTCTGGACGGGAACAGCCTATAAATTCGGAAAGATTAAACCCAATGGTCGCAATGGGGCATGCTGCATGTCAGTGTTTTCTTCTTAATCCCAAAGATACTTGATAATATTCAGCTATTGGGAATAAGCATGTGACCCAGATATCCTGTAAATACCGTAAATGTAATTGGTTCATTTTGTACATGTGTGAGACACACATTACTCTACATGCCAAGGGCTTTCAATAGAATACATCTGACAGCTTTAACAGAACACAAGGTGTTAGAATGGCACAATAAAAGGGTTATCAGTTTACTAATAATGAAAAGCCACCAGGGAGTGAGTCGCTGTGCGCGATAACAGCGGCAAAGTAAGAAGTAATTACGATCAAATCTGACAACATGATGACGCTAATTTGCAACGCAGACATGAAGTCAATTATTCAACATTTTGACACATGCTTGTATTGCTATGGAAGCACCAAAAACTATAAATATTGGTATACGTTTGTTGATGCAATGAATGACAATGTGTTAAAATATAACAATACTAATTTACCGGTACACTAATTATAGACAGGCAAAAGCATGTTTGAAAATAGCAAGGCAAAAAATTTCTTGAAATTGACACATGTTTTTTTTTATTTTTGTTAGGAAATTGTGAATAATTTTATGATTTTCCATGAAAACTGAAAATTCTTTTTAAATCTCTCGAAAAAACAATGAACCTGTCACACGCATAACTTGAAATTTTTTTTTAATGTATAACTATTTTTATAAATACTATAATCATTCATAGTCAGTGAAGGAGCAATGGCATTAGAAGTTTAGGATCATTAGTCGACAGACGTCCAGCATCAATATATAGCAAATCTAATCAAAATCAGTTCTCAAGTTTTTGAGATTTTGCTTACACAGGCTGAAATGTGGCAATATGCAAATTAGCTACTTAATTTACATGGTCATGGCTCTGAAAATATAACATGACTGCACATTATCTCATGATACCTACATGTATGTCTCAAATTTGATCTAAATTATTGCAACTATCTGAGCTAAACATGTTTAGGTAACATACACTGCAGTCACAAAGAAATTACCGGTAATTTCTATTAAAAGGTCAAGATTATGATGAAATTGCCTACTAATAGTATTCATTTAAAGGTGTGATGATTCAAATTAGTTCATGTTTATTTTTCTATTAAAAATCCTTCTTAAAAAATTATTAGGCTAAATGTACTGTAAAATCCTTTATTTTCGCTTTTTGTTTTTTTTTTGATGAAGGAAAGATTCTGTGAAAATAAAATCCAGCGAATATACATTCTTTCCTATATTTTACATTCAACTCACCAACAATCAGTGAAAATAAACTCCCTACAAAACAGCCAGAACATCATTTCAGCGTACTCGCACACATACAGTGACAAGTAACAATGATATCACTTGAAATATAGCTATTTAGCAGTTTTCATCTATAATACGTGTCAAAATTGATAAATTCTATCACTTTATTTCATAATTGAGAAAAAATAACTATTACTTTATACAACAATGGGGAACAGTGCAAATAGACACATTGGATAGCATTGTAAGTATATTTTGTATGGTAAATTGGAATGGATCTAAAGTGTTATCTGAGCTTAAGTGAATTGAGGTCAATTCTTACATTCAATATGCAATAACAGGATAATAACGGCCATGTATGTGATTTTTTTTTTTTAGTTGATTTGACGTCTTGAGTTGAATAAGTGGCTATTTTCTATAAGCTAACTTTTAAAATTTAAGAAAGGAGTTGGTGAGTAACTATTTTGTTATGATCATTTTAGACATTGTCCAATTCATCACCTAAAACTGCTTTTATTTGAGCATGAAAAATAACCTCAAGTCTTGTACTCCTGTCATCCACCATCGACAAAAGTATACAAATTTGAAAAGCGGAACTATTTCCACAAAAAACCAGGGATATAAGCAAAAAATTGAAAATGCTAATCTAAAAATTTTATTGAGATGAAAAAAACAGAGGTGCTAGTCTGTAGCCATAGACTTGTTTTTGTTGTTGATTATCTATGGTTATTTTGTAATTTACAGATAAATTAAAAATGTGAAAGGTTTGTCAATAATTTGCCTTTCACATTTTGTACATGTCTAAAACATAGAGTGCCTGTCTTATTGTGCTGTCACAGGAAGTCTGTCTTAGCATAAGTCTGTCATATTTTGGCTCAAATAGCGATCCGTCGCTTTTTTACACAAGTACATGGAACTAGATTCTTCGTTTTACAGTTTAAGTTGCCTTTTAATCACGTATTTTAGTGAGATATTGTTTTGTGAGTGAAATATTAATGTTATACATAATTCAATCTTTCGAACAGCAGAAATTAAGACATAATAACAATAATAAAATTTGTGTTCGAAGTTTGAAATTTCCTGCGTAATTTTAGGTTTCAACTAGCTTGAAATAGAATGTCAGAATGCAATAAAATAACGTGTAGAATGCCTTCCTAAGCAGGAACTAGTAGTGATAACAGATTGCAGATTTACGCATTTTTAGGGCCAGCTAGTTTATTTCTACAATGCTTCTAAGTTTCATTTATCATTATTTAGGAAAGAAATCACTGAAACAGTTTATTATATGCATAAAATATGAGCCAACCGACGATTGATTTAAAAACATTCGAAGTTTTGAACAAACTCCTAGCACTCCTTGTGCGAAATGCTTAAGATATACAGTGTCAATAGTGCCTGTCAATAATGACAGATGGATGGCTGGCTGAAAGCCTGCATAGAACCAAAGAGACAAGTACCCAAAATGTTACAAAATTAAAAGAGTGGTTTTCTAGTTCATAAATTCAAATACATGTAATAAAAAGCATCATCACAGTGCTGAAAGTCACAATAATGAAGCTGATTCAACTACATTAGCAAAATTAGAAAAGTTCACCAAGCTGACTGCTCATTCTAAATGTACAAGCCAATTCAAAACCAGCTGATTATTGCTAAAATTCTACTCACAAAACTAAGGCTTTCATATTCTGGTATCATATTAAATATAACAGTTTGAAATACAAGCATGTCATCTCTTGCAAAAAGTTGTTTTACATTTGTCGGTACATAACCCAGCTCCTTGACACAAATTATAATTATGGTGTGAAACCTATAATAAGCATAAATTTTAAAAGAAGGGCTGCGTCATACTTACATCTGAGTTTATCCATGAGTTTCCCTGAGCACAGTGTTGCCAAGGCAACTTTGATAGATAATACTCTCATGTGGCCACGTCCCTCGCTAAAAAACAAACACAATTAAAGTGACTCAACACATTAAAGAGACAATGGCTGCGACTTTGAATTAAATGTAAGCTCCGAGTAGAGACCATTACGTTGAAATTATACGACACACACATCTGTATCGAGTGTATACCGGTCAATGAGACATGCTATACACAATACTGTACATTGCACATTGCCATAGAAACCATATTCCATGATCATAATCTCATCATTCACCTTACCAAAGTCTGACAATGTTCTGTTGTCTTCACTTGTCAAACGATAAGAAAATCAGAAATATATCTTTCAGTATACTGTTACATAGAAGCACATTTCCTGATTGAATATTTACTAGCAACTGGCAACAGCAACATGTTGGTTGTCTGAGTCATCTGCCAAAATGCTATTTAAATGACGAGCATGAGGACACCATGGAAACATGACATTATAGCAAGTTCAACGTAACACCAATCATGTCCAACTGAATCACTTACCTATCATACGCCAGGAGTAGAAAATTGAGTAGCAAGCTGATAGATTGATCAATGTTGATTTGATGCGTTGAGGGGAGTCGTTTATTTAATTGATAATATATACTAGCAATGATTCCTTCTATTTTAGAAAAAGGCAACTCTGATGAGTGTTCCATGGTGTTTAGACCGTTCTCTCGGTATGCTTCAATGATATTCCAAATGTCTACAAGATGTACTGAAAACAAATTAAAATAAACATTACTATTTATCTAACAATAGAATTTACCATTCAGTAAAAAAAAATGCATTTCTTCCAAACTGTATCTTCACTCATTCCAAAATTCAAATTCTCATTTATATGGGAATTGACACGTTTCAGCTTGACAGTGAACATAAAGCACTATAGCATGTAAGGAAAATAAAATCATGTAACTAAATGCAAAAGTTTAAATACTGTAGCATAAAACAGATTCATTGACATCTTCAGTTGTTATCTATCATTAAATTATTACTACTAACAGAAAACAGATGTATACATAATAAAAAGGTTATCATGAGAATACCTTAAAGTATGCACTCAGGCAGTACAGCATCACATCAACCAAGTCGATACAATCGGCGTACTGCCTTCTTGTATACTTTGCAACATTCTCATGATAATTATATTTTACATCTGACAACATATAGCCATGAATAAGTGACAGAATATTGAAACATGCTATCTGCAATAGGCAGAAAGTATGAACTACATGTGATATATAATTAGGATTGACTTATGTAGTTTGATCTTTCATTTATTTTCTACCTCTCCCTACCTTAGTATATGCCACTGATGGTGTCTATGGAAACAGACATTTTTTAATGTAATTTAAATCTCAAAACTTACAGTTACATTTTTTCTGTACAAATCGCAGCTTACAACTTGTTCTGTATGTGGCAAATCGAATCACATCAAAATTTTGGTTTCCTAGAAAAATTGAAATTGATAATGCATTAATAATATATACTCACACAATTCAAATGTATGAAATCATTTTCTCAAGTTCACATACGGTACTATCAGTATACACATTCACCAGGTACAAAACTGTACATCTCAAACAGAAACAGCAATTCAAATATTAAGTTGTTTCAAATTCAATAGTTTTAGCTTGTCTCTTGTAAAAACAAATACTGAAGAGAACTTACTCATTTCTGTTATAAGTTGACGCCTTTCATCATTGATTCGCGAAGATGAACTTTGACCTGACCTAGACTGCCCACTATCATCCATTGCTGTCAGATGACCTACAACCAAACAAACGATTCAATAGTAAGAGTATAGCTATAAATATTCAAGTTGAGAAAGTAACATGACAACCAATCAGTGAAGTGCATATTTGGACTATTCACTTGATTGGCCAAAACCAGTACATTTTTATAGGTCCAGGTACTTATCAAACCTGTAAAATGGTTTGGCAACTGTAATTTTTATTTTCAATGGCTGAATTTTTGTAATTACTAAATCCAAAAGTCCTGCTTTAACTCTACTTGCCAAGTGCCATCACCGAGTATTTCGAACAAAATTTCTTTCAGTGAACAAGCTTATTTTGCATGCATTCTTAGAACAAGTGAACAAAAACTTTAAATTGTCTTGCATTTAGACTAGGAAACTGAATTATGAGAATATTGACGTTAGTAGAAATAGACATTAACTTTTAAACCTCATCAACGAAGTGAATTGAAACACAACCAGACAAAAGCACTATAAAGTACATGTATCGTAGTATGAAAACTATCTTATACGGAATGGTCACAGGACTTCTCACTAATGTACTATGAATGGTGTTGCCATGGTAACCAGACAAGAGGTGATAGTGGAGGCACATAGTGGTGTGTATATAGGCTTGATAAGAGATATCCATTTAGATAATATAGATAACATTTTGACTATAAATTCTCCTCTGTGAAATGCATAGGTTGCATAAATCGATGAGAATTGTCCGGTGCGTTGACATAATACTGAAAGTGACAGGCCTGTTGCTCAATGGCAATATAGTTGCATTAATGAAGGCCATGTCATTTCCCAAATAACTTTTATAGATTTCAAAAGACAAATCCATAGAGTGACCAACAGAGACAAAAGGGACTACTTCCTGCCAATGGTTCTTTCCAAGGGTTGTTAAACTTTTGAGGATTTCAACTTTTTTGACCTTGCACAACGTGCATGCATAATTATTTCAATACTTCTTGAAAAAAATTATGTGGTTTTATTTTGTGACGAGTGACAAAAAGGCATTCAAAGGGATATAAAGAACATTAGAACTGTAATAGCATTAAGCTTTATATTAAGTGTTGCTACACACCCACCCAATACCCATCATCACTGGTATTGATTTGGTATTATAATTACGATTAAGCAAACTAACAAGGTCACATGACCTATTGTAAAATCACCAACAAAAAATAACATTCCACAGTAATGCACCTAATGTGATACTCATACCGAGCCCGACTGAAATCAGACCCTGTCATTTCAAGGAACCGTATGGAATTCAAAAATATCTAAAAATTATGATAACCAAAAAAAGACAACGTGCTATAGCAAACCATATGTGTGATGTTCATACCAAGTTTGAACAAGATATTACTGAAATGCCAAAAATAAAATCCTTGTCCAATTAAGCAGCAACGCCATTGACTGATGATTGTGAATTAAACAGTTTGGAATGACGTCAGAACAGAATTGCAGAATTCAATAAAGGCGACCCAAGTATGTCAGAGTTTACGTCATTTTAATAGCAATCGTTACTAACCTAACTGGTGTACATGCATGTGTACAATTAGATGAAAATGAAATCACACAGAAAGGACATAGTAACATCATGCAGGTATTGCATGTACAATCAATATTGAACAGAAATTATATCTTAACAAGTCTAGACAAAATAATATGGTAACTGATGTGGATATTCGGCAATATGGAAACTAAAACGAATACCATGAGCAAAGTGAATAGGTAAATTCATGTGAATATGGCAGCCAATATGAATACCATAATCACTGAATATGGCAACAAAGGGGAATAATTGGCAACTAATTTGAATATCATGAGCAATGTGAATATGGAAACTAAAATGAATACCATGAGCAAAGTGAATAAAGAAATTCATGTGAATATGGCATCCATTGTGAATACCATAATCAATGAATATGGCAACAAAGGGGAATAATTGCAACTAATTTGAATATCATGAGCAATGTGAATATGGAAACTAAAATGAATACCATGAGCAAAGTGAATAAAGAAATTCATGTGAATATGGCATCCATTGTGAATACCATAATCACTGAATATGGCAACAAATGGGAATAATTGGCAACTAATTTGAATATCATAAGCAATGTGAATATGGAATCTAAAACAAATACTATGAGCAAAGTGAATATGAATACTGCATTAACAACATTATTATGTCATAAACAATGTGATTACAGTCATGTAAAGAAATCAGACAGCTGTAGCCATTATAATTATTCATAAAATATTAATAGATTTATTGGTTTTGCAAAACATTCATAAAAGCTGTCAGTACATAAATAATTGATGCCATATTTTCTGTATTACAACCACGCTATGCTTATTATGTAAATAAATAAGGTGTTTGAGCTTTGAGCTTTCCATTTCAGAGAGTTGTCTTCTATTATTGGGCTTTTATTGGGGTTGAATTGAACCTTACAGATCTGCGCCAACATACTGGAAACATACTGGAAACCACCCGAATCTGCCAAGAATTTGAATCTACAATAGCTGTAACTATTGATCTTTTTTCTCTGATTTTTATTTTTAATAAAAAACATTTACTGTGTCATTAGTGTAAATTTGTAACAACCATCTCCGAAATGTGGACAGTGAAAGCATAGCATATACACAGGGGATTTTCGAGAAAAAAAATGCATGAGGGAGCACTGCAATTCAGTGGGGTGTGGAGTTTTTGATAATTCCAAGTTAAAATGGAGCATTCTATGGCTTCCTTGGGGCCAAAATTCTATAAGACAGGTCACAGTTGAAGACTGTGGCCACATGTGATCCCCGGTCAATCAGAATTTCATGGTTGCCAGAGGATCTGCTCCCCAGGGTAAGGGGGCCATGGCATGAGGGCGCTGCGCCCTGTTCCCTTGTGTATACATGCATGCATGTAGATACTGGTGTTGTACATTAAATCACTTGCAAGCGACAAAAGAAGGTCACATCCCATAGTAGTGTGCATTGTGTATCATAATTTTCTACGACCACTATCACATGACTGATTTCAACAAAATGGCGACTTGATGACTTAGTTTTCACATCACATTTTATGTAACATTAGCCTTATGTAGTGTCACTTTGCCCATGCAATCATGTCTAAAACAATATTTCGGTAAGATTTGGTGATTTTTATGTGGTTATATTTAAACAAAAAAATGTCATGCTTTAGCTTTAATTTTCACAAAATGTTGATCATCGCAAAAACAAATTATTGAACCAACATTTCTGTTTTAGGGGTTCACCATTAGAAACTGAGGGGGGTGAACTTCCATACCAATTTCAAGTTTCAGAATAATTTTTTTTTTTACATAATGATGTTTTTAATTTTTGCTTGTGGGAGTGAGTGGGATTTTTTTCTTCTATTTTCTATGTAGCATATTTTTTTTCAATATTTTTCAGAATCAACCACACCAATTTTATAAAGGTGAATTTTATAATGGTTATAACTGAACAAGCTGACAATTTACTAAAGTAGTAATACAGAATATCACGGCCACCTGTAACTGCAAATGAATGGCCTTACATGACCACAGACACTTAAGAAACTGAGAGAAACAAAGTGTGAATTAAAGTAAGACAAATACTGGACACAGGTGGTAACACCTCAGGTGGTAATGTTTATTTTAAACTACTGATCATATCATGAATTTGTAAAAGATGTAGCTAGTACGAATACTAATGAGCTTTGGAGTCTTTTGGCCTTTCTCTTGGGAAGGACTCAAGCGTCACAGACGACTAGCAAACAAATTAGCTCACTATTACAAAATCTTCAAAGAATACCAAATGAGCAGCCCTCTATGAATGAATAAAATCTTTTTTATTTTACCAAATACGTATATAAGTTTCAATATAACATATATAGGAAGAAAAAAAAGGAAAACATAAGAAAAGTCTATTTAAGGATGGTGGTCCTCATGTAAAATGTATTACAAATAAAAAATTATCAAGACTTCATAGGCAATCAAGGTGATTTACAAAAGTAATCAATAATATTAAATAATAATATGTTGATCAGATGTAGTGTGCAATGACTTTGAACGTATGAATGTCTCGATCTGCAATTGTGCTTCCGATACCAATGTGCAAATGGATGGACACAGGTAACCACTATATCTTTCATCAGCAACAGTACCGGGGCATAATAAATCAAATAGAGGTCAACCTCAGATACCTTTATGAATACAGTATGTAAAATATTAAAGCAATTAGACTGATAGCATTATAAAAACTAGTCGGTAATATTATTTTTTAACAATAATATTCACTAAAATTATAGAATTAAATTGTTCAGGCTGCAAGTTTACAAGAGAGTAAAAAGGCTGGATAAACAAGGAACATGTACCACCAAAAAATATTAACAGTAGTAATTTTTAGTGAAACGTCAGCTGAATGAAAAGATGTGAACTTTTACTGCTGTTACGTAGGTGGTAAAACAGTATGAACAAAATCTACAATGTGACATTACGGAAGTCATTACGTCCCCTGTGGGTGAGTTGGCATTATGGAACTTATTATGTCCCTGTGGGTAGAGTTGGTAAACCAAATGTCAAATGAGGAACAGACGGCTTTATGCTGATTCTGGATTAAGTTAATAATAATGGTTAGATTTACAATAACTTTAATCGACTTTTTGTTAAAAAAATAAAAATCATAACTTGAGTGTGTTTTCGTTGCCAGCACAGGCCTACTACTATTTGACTGAAGATTACACAATTGAAAGAAAAGTTGAATGTGCATGCATTTAATACTGAATTGCTGCCTATGAATGGAAAATAAAACTGGCATAATTAAAACGGGTTTTGATTGACTTCTCAATTACATCCCGAAAACTACAAATGTTTTCCATGGCAGTATCGCCAATATTTCTAAAAGGGCTTGAAATGTTTTAAAAACCTCTGTAACTCACTACTTCATCCTTATTGGTATATCAAAGTATATTATATGCATTAATTTTCCTGAAAAATACATTTTTATTATATTTTTTTTTTACAGCAGCAAGTTTGAGATTTGATTTCCCAACAAAATTACTGTGAATGCTTCAAAGTATTAAAATTGAATTATAGACACGATGATTTAATTTTCTTGAAGTTCTATGAATTTCTGAAATTTGTTTGTTTGCAGTCAGAATGTTGCCCCAGAATTAGTGAGGGATGTCTGAGATGTTGAAAATTGACTAAAATGACAGTGACCTCATTAATGTGTATGATATATTTAATGTTGCTACAAAAAACTTTATTATTTTAACGCTTTGATGATGGACTCTTACTAAATTTTGTTTTCATGCGTCAACAAATATTCAGCTTATGGATTTATATATCTACGAAATATATATAAATATATATATAAATAAATATATATATAAATATATTTATATATATATTTATTATTTATATATATTTTTATTATTTTTAATTTTTTTTATTATTTATATATATAAATTTTTTATTTATATATATAAATATATATAAATATATATCTACGAAACCCGGTGATGACTTGTATAGTATAATGTAGTCATTTCTGAGAGTGCAATGATTACACCTTAAGTAATCTAACTTAACCAGGAATAGACACAAATTTAATGAGACCCTTACAGTTAGACGAAATAATTGATCCGAAGACGTTACCCATATTCAGTACAGTAACCACATTTAATTATCACTGGTTTTTAACTTCGCTGTTTTTGCAGATAAATAAAACAAGAACAATAGAACTCAAAGTTTTCCTACTAAGTTTGTGAACTTAAAAGTAAAATTGCTCAAAATTTTAAAATACTGATATCAAATGCCAGTGAAAATGCATGGTTTTGCAGTGAGTGGTATTGTGGAATACTTTATTTTCGCTGGAATTAATTTTCGTTGAAAAGGCTTTTTAGGTGTTTTGTATGAAATTTATTTTGATTTTTGATGAGTTTAATGTGAAATATAGGAAAAAAAATACATTCGCTGGATTTTATTTTCACGGAATCATCCCTTCAGCGAAAATAGCGAAAATAAATTCCAAGCGAAAATAAAGTATTCTACAGTATTATTTTTAAAATCTTTGAACTTTTGTTGCCTGCATGTACAGTATAAACCTGGATAATTATCTTCTGGAACACGTAGGCAATGGAATATATATCCATTTAGGTGAACAAAGACATTATACAAATGTAGTTTAAATAAAGAAGCCCTCATGTCTATTAATTAAGTGAAATTACAATCAATTTGTAGTAATTATACCACACACATAGCAACTAAACAGTAAATGTGATTTTGTCTGATTGTTTAGATTTTTTCAAAATATAAAGTTGGTAGCAATTATTCCATTCTCAAATTATCAGCATTTACCGGTATACAAAGTTGAGGCAAACCATTTAGAGAAAGGATGCACAGTTTCATGGTTCAGTATCACTGTATGCCAACAATAGCTTTAATTCAAGATGGTGATTAGCCATTTTCCCCACCAAAATTTTGCTGCAATTTTTTGCAAGTTTATAAGAATTTATCTACAATGTTTTGATAATTTGGGATCAAAAAGTCATAATTTTCTATTGGCTACAGGTTGTGATCAAATTTTTAATAAAAATTATAAAAAAAATTATGCAGGTTTTTTTCGTGACAGGTGAGAGCATTTTAATTTGGTGTTCGAACAAAATTCCAACTTATGTCAAATTGCTGCTTTTTTTGGTCCAAAATCTGACACATTGGCATCTATTGTAACCGTATACTGCTGAAGAAACATTAATTAAATTGTGTCCCAAAAAATATAAAAAATAAATAAATATTGATGAAACTATTATTACAGTCTATACTTACATATAAAGCGGTATGTAATTGTGTTGGACATCATTTAAAATGGCAAGCATCCACGTTTGTCTCACCATCTTACGTGTAGAAAACACGTCGGTAATTAAACGTAGCAAAGTTCTGACCAATTAAAGACCATTAAAAAAAGACGGAACACACTCATGGATTAGGTCAACAAAACTTTACAAGCTTAGAATCACTTTCGTAGACGTTTCCTACTCCTGTTTTGTAGAAATGTAGATGCGTTTACGTCGCATTACTCTGCATTGCTATTAGCCCTCTGATAGCTTAGAACGAACAATGGTCCATCAAAAAGTAACGTACAGTGACGAATAAATAAAATAAGCAATCCAGCGGCAATCACCATAAACATCCACCAATAGGAAGAGTTAGTTTGATTACTGTCACGGTAGATTCATCTACGTCTATGATGTAATGGAAGTCTAATTGGATAATCCTTTCCGCCCTATTAATCCTGAAGTGGTACGACCCAGTCATAGAATAGTACTGGATTATCCCAAATGATAGGGATGTTACGGAGGTTTGAGGATGGGTTGAAAAAAAAGATTTTTTACATTTATAATAAACTGAATATTTCATATTTACTAACAATGCAGAATAGCTACATCAGGACTTAAAGTAAAATAAATTTAATATTTAAAATAGGTTATTATTTTTCTTGTTAAAATATATATTCCTAGTTTGAACACCAGAGGGCACACTACACTACACTAAAGTAAATGTCGATTTTTGAGCAGTCTGCCATTGATCCTATAAATATACCCCACTTTACATATTAATGGAAATCACAAGAAATCAAGTGAATTAGCGCAATTTTAATAATAAATCAGATTGAAACAAATGAGCAGGACTGCTATAAACGCCAAGTGCACGTAAAGTATTCGTAAATTGGTATCTCATTTCAACTGACTATTTTGAGTAATTTGCATATCAATACCCAGGTCATAAGAGACCACGTTAAAAACAGAAATGAAGTGGTTGTGAGTAACGTATTTTATGCAACTACTGACCAACTAAATACATGTCTAAACACTACAAAAATGGCAACAAATTCAATTTAGTAATGAGACTTGATTCACCATAGAGCAACTGAATTCAGTAAGATAAATTACATATTTTTAATGGAATTAATAGCTTCGCGGACATAACATCATTTGTATCCCAGTCGTAAATGAACAAACTCAATATTATTATTCTCCGCGTCTTCAAAAGAACTTGATATATTCAGGTTAGCGGTTGGATTCACACAGCAACGTGTTAGATGATAAAGAACCCCAACTGGGCGAGTACGATATTTTTTCCTCAGTAATTTATTTCTGAACTGAAACATAAATTGTCTCTTCTCTTCAATATTCAGCATTATTACATATAATTTTCTAAAATTGTTCAAGTTAATATTTACGTAACTGAATACAGGCTTCATCTATAATATATACAACATCTATAATATATACAACACATACACATGATTGGATTTTCTGTAGTATATAACACTGAATTATTAAATTTATTTTGAATTACGGACTATTTGAATTACTATGAGCTTAAGAAGATAAAAATATTAAAAAAAAAATAACTCATTCATTCATAATACTTACTCATTACATAATGTATATAATTTATGGTGCTACAATGTACAGTTATTAATAAAAGATTTTGATATTACTCTCAGTTTTAAAGGACGTAATATTAAAAATTGGCAAAATTATGCAATTACAGATCTATCCCTAACATAATACATTTTAAAATGTGTTGATTGAGTTACATTATATGGATTTTGATAATAAATTAGGCTCAGGTTGCTCTAAGAATTACGTTGCAGTACAGAAAGATGACAGTATAAATAAGAATTCTGAATATTTAACGTACCGACTATTTTAAGCACTAAATCATGTTTCACATCTACACTAAATTTATTCTGATTTACAGAAAGCGACAGTGAAATTGAACACAGTACGTAGGTGCATTAAAAAAGCTGACGTAACTACACAATCATGTGTACTTGAATAAAAACATCACCGTTTTCAATCTACTACACACACTGTCAATCTGTGATATTGTTTCAAAGAAATGAACTTCACTTACTATTGCAAGGTATGCATACCATTAGGTTGTGCAAAAACATTTGTCTGCTGCGCTGTTACCGCGATGTATATATAAAACAAAAAAATGATACAAAGACCTTTGTGTCTTCGCTAGTTCACTTGCAGTATGGATTAAAGCTAAGCCGCGATCTAACAGCGTGTGACAAAATCTTCCTGCCTTTACTCATCCGTATTCTGCATTCGATGTGTGACCTGAATGCCCGAGGACATCAACAGACACTATTTGAATACAAATGACGCTATCAAATTCCGAGAGATCCCTCTTATCAACGGCTAATGCAATAAACACACATTGCATTTCGTTTTGTTGAATTAAGGACACAATTTTTTTTGTTACTAGGTGAGAACTACTTTGTGACGGTCGCTGTGATTGCTTGTTCACACGCGACAGCATACATATGAGTCACAACAGTAAGCATTTCATATAAAATGACGATTTGATGAACGATGGTTGGTTGTAGCATTGATATGTAGAACTATGGACATTGAATGGTGTATCATACATTTTAAAATATTCAAAGATGGATTATTAATAAGTTGTTTTCTTTTTAGCTATTATCAAACATAATTATATTATAATCACCAAAAATTATTCAAAATAAAATTTCGCTTTGCGGGATCAAATTTTTATGGTTCAAGTGATAATTATGATTCAACAATAAATGTAAATGATAAAAAATTCAATTCAAATTCTTTCCTGATTTATTTATTTATTAAGGATTATATTTGCAGCAGGCATTAAAACTTAGAGTAAACAAACATGTATTTATCATTGGAACCACACCACACTGTGATGTCTAAATTCTAAATGCTATGATATCAATGCACGAATTAACCATGAGTTCTCTACAGAATTGTCAGTCAATATAACATAGGTGCGAATAACATTACAAATTGTCTCAATTAATTTGTGCCTATTAGCATATTAAAAATTCAAGCAAAAAAAATTTAAATTTACACTACAAAAACAAGTTATTCTATATTTTTTTGCAATAATGAGCGAAGAATAATGTAAATGCATTAATTATTCACTGCGTTTTAATTTCTATATTTTTTCTGATAAACAAAATCGGCTAAATTATTCATCCATATGTAAAAATTACTAAAAGATATTAATTCTTTGATGTTCAAAATATGGAAATTAAATACCAGCCATAATTACTGCATTTACAGTACTGTAAAATACTTAATTTTCACTTGGAATTGATTTTTTGCTATTTTCGCTGAGGGAATGATGTAGTGAAAATAAAATCCAGCGAATATATCTTTTTCCTATATTTTACATTCAACTTGCCAAAAAAAAGTAAAAATAAATTCCATACAAAACACCCTAAAAGTCTTTTTAGCGAAAATTAATTCCAGCTAAAATAAAGTATTTTACAGTATTTGTTGCCCAATATATAGAGATTGTACACCAGTTGTTTTTTATCACCATACAAGTCAGTCTTTGGGTGAACTTAAATTAATGATTAAGACATTACTTCCTCCTGGGAAATCTTCTGTCAAGTCACATACCAATTAGAGTAAGAGCAGTGCTACCTACATGTTGACTAAACACAGCTGGCCAAAGTCAAGTTTAATTATCGTGATTTCAAAGCTATCTTGAAGTAATGACACCAGAAAGGTCTGTTTTCTGACTGCTGCTTCCAATTATTTCCAAGTCTAAGCCACGTGGAATGCCAATATATTATTCCAAATAACTTTCAATATGTCTGCATCACAGTCTATTCACAGAAGGTCAATGTGTCTCTTACACTTTGAGTTTTTACAATACTCAGTGCACCTTGTTTTGCTGGAAAGATTGCAAGCATGCAAGAAGTGATAATCAGTCGTGACACATTTTAGTATATTGTATGCCCGTCATTCTGTGATTTAACTGGTGGAATATGATGCAAATTACCATACATTTTAAGTTAGTTGTAACTTGTCGCTTAATGCAAAATATCTTCTCCCATAATGCAAAGTACAAAACAGGTGAAAGCATTACAAAGTCAGTCATATTACATGGAACTTATTTTTCTGCCAAATAAGTTTGACTTTTTATATTCTGAACACAACACCTGATGAATGTCTACACAAAGAGCAAAAATGAGCGATATCTACAGAAGTGTTAATATGGGCTGTGTTTCATTGGATTCATATATTGTCTACATTTTGTTTTATGGAGCAAAAATATGAAAACATTTTAAAGTCACGCATGTTGATATTCAAGGTCTTGATGATTTGATTACCATAATGAGATTTAGATCTGAATCTTATCAACAAATCACACTGATTATGCCATTATTACTTTGCCTTAATGACACCTTTTGCTGGTTCTCTTGATAAACATCATTTTATATCAACTCAATTTTTAATCATCTACATAAACTTTGACATCTTTACAAAATAAACAAGGATATTCCATACATTTTCAAAAAATGCTGATTAAGATGACAGCTTTTTTCCTTATTTTTTTCTTTATTTTGACAATCCATGGATGATTTCAGCAAATGATGTGTAAACACCAAATACTACGGTACCAAGGACAGTCATATGGAAAAAGATATACAGTGTACCACTAGGTCCATCTTTTCATCACAAATTCACAAAATAGTCCTGTTTATAGTCTGCATTTTCCTTCAGAAGATTGGAACAAAAATAGTCAAATTTTTTGAGAAAAAACTGAAAATTGACTCAAATTATGTCTGTTGGCTCCTAAATTAGGGTTAATTTCCAGAAATATTGAAGCATATAAGAAGTCAAAGAAAGCTCAGAAAGAGCTTTTGTGTGCTGAGAGTGTTGGAGAAATATTAAAAATTAATTCAAAATTACCTGTACTTAAGATATTATTGAAAAAGCTGAAAAACTAATTATGCAAATCAAGTAATTAATATGAACAGATTTGAGTGTAAAACTAATACTGTAAAGGGGTTAATTATTCACTAGGTTTTAATTTAGCTTATTTCGCTGACTGGAAAATGCGCTAAATTAAAACCCAGTGAATATGTAAAATTTAGCATAGAACACATTATCTAAAACATAGTTGAACTCTGGTGACCTTGCCCTTTGTTATATAATATAATTCCCTTTAACATAGTTTGTTTCAATATAAATATACATTGTCATAATTAATTTTGAATACAAAAAAGTTTTGGGGTTGAACTAACAGTGGGGAATCAGTCTACTGAATGTCCTTTAAAGATGTAAATATCTTACAAAAACATTTGTGCCTTATTTGTTTAATTATTTTAAGGGACATAATTTCCAGCTTTATTCAAAGTAATTCAGATATTTTAGTATAAAAACAAATGCCTCATTGCAAAAAAAAAGTGCTGCATTTAGACGTGAATAGATTCATAAAACATGCAAGATAACAGAAAATCTTAGCTGGCTTTTGTCCAAGTATTTTGTACAGGTGTCTGTCAAAAATTAATGATTCACTGAAACAAATATGAACTGCCTCATTGTGTGACTACTGTATTATATGAAAAGTAAAAAAAAAAAACACCCTTTATGAATAGCTATCATGTTGCAAGCTCTGCTTTGTATGCAAATCAACTTAAATAGTTAGTTGGTGTCCAGTGGAGGGAGAAGTCAACAGTACTGTTGCCTCCTGAGAACCTACATCTTCAAACACTGCAATCTTTGTTTGAAGTGAGTTTTTAAACTAGTATTATAAAAACTCTATCATTCTGTTCTAATAGCTGAAACATATTCCTGTGAGTTTTCATTTGTCGAATGAACTGTTTGTCAAATACAGAATACATATATTTTAGAACAATTTTCTTTTTAAAATATGGATGAAATGTTTTGCTTTTTATGTATTTTTTATGTATTGTTTTTGATTTGATAACTTTGAACTAAACAGATTTTCTATTAGCTTCAGATCTTGATCAAAGTTTGGCACCCAGTTCATAGGAGTGCTTATATTGATTTTCTGACATCTTGTTTTCTGTAAAGATTTATTGGTAGGTTTGCAAATGTGTATCAGACCGTGCAATCTCTCCATGAGTTGGTTTTGAAACCCAGTAAGGGATTCTGAGATACATTACCAAAGATATTATTACAAGATAAATCATTTGCTTCATTGAACACATACAACAATGCATATTTCCACTGAGATCAGTGACCTTTGATGTGTATCACCAGTGATCAGTCAAGTAGAAACAGTCAAAATATTTTATCAGTTTTTCTAAATTTTTGCATGATATTTTCATACAGGACATGTTGTTCAAACTCAGGGAAGACTTTATACTGATGAACAAGGTGACCAAGTTTGATGAAGTTTGGAATAGAATTAGTAAAGTTATCATGCACACAATAACAATTATTAACGACGACGACGACAACGACGACGACAATGCCGGACAAAATTTTTCCCTTAATATACCTTTCCCTTCCATCTTTGATGGTACGGGCAAGGTAATGATAAAACCGTGAATTTAAAACCCTCTGAATATGACTGAAATGGAAAATCAGCGAAATTTAAACCCAGTGAAAATTTGTTTTTTTACAGTATTAAGATCTGCGCAATGTAACAGCTCACCTATGTACCAAGTTTAATTGAAATGTGATTAGGGAATTAATATGAACAGATTTTAACCCTAAATTAGTCAGGTTTTTACATTTTCCTAGAGCAGCTATGCACCAAGTTTCATTGAAATGAGTTATTTAGATATTACTTGAGATGTTATGCAAATTAGGTGATTAATATGCACAAATATTTACCCCGAAACAATCAATCTCTGCATACCCCCCGGTAGTCCTTGAATATCTATGCACCAAGTTTCACTGAAATGTAATGATTACTACTCGAAAAATGTATTTATTATGCAAATTAGGTAATTAATATGCACAGATATTTATCTAAGCTAATTGAATCAGCACATTAGTTCAGAGCATCTATGAACCAAGTTTCATCAAAATCCAATGAGCAGTTCTTTAGATATCAGTGGAACAGCCATGGAACAGCTAAAAATTAACTAATTATCATGCAAATTAGGTAATTAGTATGCACGGATTTTCACCAAAAACTCATCAAATCTGCGCATTGGCCCAGTGCATCTATGCACAAAATTTCATCAAAAACTGATATGTGGTTCATGAGATATCAGTGGAACAGATAGACACACACACACACACACACACACACACACATACAGACAGACAGACAGACAGGCTTCGCACACAGGAGTAAAAAAAATGCAGAAAAATTTGGGACAGAAAGTCTGGTGATGAAAAAGTTAATTGCTTCCCTTACAGGAGTCAAATAGAACAATTAGTAATGTTATGAATTTTAAAGAAACTTTTGTCACATAAACATTTGATATTTATTCCCAAATCAAGACCTGTATACAATATACTTACAAAATGTCACCAATGCAGTAATTTTGAATTAAAAATGTGTTCAGGACAACTACATGTATGTAGTTTTCATTCTCAATATCTAGTGCATCATTATCTATAATCTAGTCGTCAATCACCGACTGTGACATCATCAATTTAACGGATTAACAGCAACCTGACTGGATGGACTTTTAATCGGAAACATACCATTAAACTAATTGCTCTTATAGCAGTGTATCTACTGATTACAATATAATCTTACGATTTAGGGAAATCGGGAATGATGTTAATCCACCAATTCTAGACAGCATAAAAAAATTGGTTCAGCAGGTCATATTTACGTTCTATGCCGTAACCAAAATTTTATTAATCCGAGTAATTCTTTGATTCAAATGACAAGATCAGTTTTATTTATCCGCTTCTTGTAGTTCAGCTCTTTTTGTGGTATATACATAGAATGTACATTTATTTTGAGGATGTATTAATCCAACAAAATCTCCCTGTCTGCAATGATTACGACAATTTGAATTCTCTCACCATCATTTTTCCAACAAAAATGTTGGTTTTGCAAAGTTTTAAGTATCATCTCTTTGTTAATTTTTGACCAAATTGGTAAACATTTCCATTGCCTACTGGTCTTGAGCAAAATATTTGATAACATTTATAACAAATAATTTATTAGTGAAAGCATAGACCTCTACTGGAGCTGGGTCTATGGTGAAAGGTAACCGAAGTTAACTTTGACATTTGTGGTTTTTTCTAGACTAATTAAACTTAAAGCCACTTCATGTCAAAAGTAGTACCAGCACCAGACAAGTGTTTGTACAATGTATTAGGCATGCAATTGAACAACATTGCGTGGGAAGGTAACAATTTAAGTAGTTGGAAAATGTACATTTAAGTAAGAATGAACCTCTGCAATGGAGATAGATTAATGATTATCACCTGCCTTCTGCTCCGAAAAACAACGCCGGTGACAGAAGTTTTATGACTTACTGGGTGGGCATTATTAAAATACTGAAAAATATTTTAGCTGGAATTAATTTTCGCTGAAATGACTTATTGGGCGTTTTGTATGGAATTTATTTTCACTGATTTCTGATAAGTTTTTTCGTTATGTTTATTTATATTGAATGCTGGAATAATTATTATTTTAACAATGTTTTAAACCCCCCCAACTACAAATATGTATGGTCAAACGTAACCAAAATCCTTGAAATGTACAGAATCCTAACCCCAAATCCTAACACAAATAATCTTAAAAGTATTGATTGCACTTGAGACTTTTGTAAATAAAAAGGCATTCCTTATGACAGGACTATTACTGACTCTTATACTACACTAATGCTAACACAAAAAAAAAGCAGTCTCTCGGCTGAGATAGCTCCGCTGTGTAGTTAGACAGATAGTTTTTTAAAAAAAAATTACAAATATTTTCAGTGAAATTAAAAAAATAAACTTACCCTTAATCAGAGGCCCATGCAAGGTGACATAAAACAATTAAGTATTGAACTGAGCTAGCCAATTTAAAGAAGAAGTTGAAAATAATATTATTTTTTTACCAAAATTGACAAAATATTCGATAAAATTAGAGAATTAAAGGTATTATTACAAAATAAGCAAATCTGAGTGGGAACTGTCCAAGGTACATTTGTGGTGAGAATGAAACGAATACACCTGACAGTTTTTAAGAAGAAGCTGAAATGAAATGAAGAACAATCAGTTATATGAACAGCTCCACTCTGTTGATGAAGTCTTGTGTACATGTGAACAGACACTGGCTCTCCATTAATTTGGGTCTCACCTACCTACATTTCCATTTCCTTCTAGCTTGAAAGTAAAAATAGATTACTGCGTTACCTAAATGAAACATGTGTTACCCTTATGAAACATGGGGACACACTGTTACAACTTCTTCTTTGGATTTGAAGGGGCAGGGCAAACACAATAAATGTTTATTAACCGTTAACAAAATGAAAGTGCAATGACAGTAAAAAATGGTGCATTTATTTATTTATTAGGATTTATTCTAATACAAATGTAAATATTGAATGTAGCTTCTAAAGCCTTAAGCTTATCTCCCATAAGACCATGTTGCGGGTACGCTGCAGGCATCCCAAGGTAATCTGTTGCTCTCCAAGACAAGGAGACTGATTTGTTAGGTAAATTGAGGTTAGGAAGTTATAAGCTCAAGAGCAGACAGAGCTACTAAAATGTCTGTACCCGAAAATTTATGCTAGTTAATCCTAACTACAAATCAGGTTGATGAAATTAAAAAAATCTGAAAATAAGTCATGCATAGTTCCTATTTGTATTATAGAGATATATACTGTAAAATGACTAATTTTCACTGGGTTTAAATTTTGCTGATTTATCATTTCAGGCATATTCAGTGGGTTTTAAATTCATGGTTTTATTAATTAGATAATGTTTGTATGCTAAATTTGAAATATTCACTGGGTTTTAATTCAGCGCATTTTTCAGTCAGCGAAATAAGCAAAATTAAAACCCAATGAATAATTAATATATGTGTGAAGTTTAAACTTGATTGGTTCGGGCATGTATGAAATACAGCTTTAAAGAACTGCATTCATTTAAACAAAATGACTGCCAGTCAGCCATTTTGGATTTGATGGTGACACAAATGCATCTGTTCGATATTATGCAAGTATGGAGTTTGAGCTCGTCCGTTTTTTACAGTAAAAACATTCGAACAATTCTGGGAAAGATAAAAATCTACCATAATGTATGTCAGCCTTTCTGTTTATTCGATAGAATATAGGACAAATTAGATTTGGAGTTTGCTGTTTTGCTTGACACAACTGTCTGCTCTTTCACCATATTCCCATGATGCAATGCAAATAGTGAAAATATTTCAACGTAAGACATGTTTAACAATAAAAATATTTACTGACTAAAATATTTTTATTTGGAGACATTATTAATTCAATACATGCATATTGCAGGGGAATACTGTGTCACAAGCACTTAACACAAAAATAGAAACTTAATTGAAACATAAAACTAAAAGTGCAGCAATATCATAATGGATAATACTCATCAATCCTGTCAAATACTGCCATTTTTACTACACCTGGTGTACTGACAGTGTTTCTACAGTCTACTGACCAACTCAATATTATAGTTTTTATTCAAAGCTGACTTAAACATTATCAAGCAGCGGAACCAAGCACAGCTGCAGTATTTGTTATTTAAGGTCGTCCTGGGGGGATCCAACTATTTCAGTTCATGCCCCGATAAAAACATTTTTACTACATGAATTCATCAGGCACAATAATAGGTGGAACAAGACATGCATATACCATGAATCCATGTTAATTGTTTGTGTATCATAGTTTTTCTTGCCAGCCAAACACATTACCAATTATTATGCAATTTTCTATCATTTTTTCTAATAATACTGGACCAAATTATCTTTCCTATTTGCTACAATTACCGGATTCGGCTGATACCCCGCCCTGGGCGATCTTATGGAGGATTCGATTTTTTTAAAGAAAATTGTGGACCAAAAGATCGCCCGGGCAATCTTTTGGCAGATATTACGAGGCCCATCTTGTCTGAAAAAATAACCCTGCGTTGATAAAAATGGTCCAGAAAAAATAATGTTTCGCGTTGACCAAATATAATCATGCAAAGTATAAATTCAAAGTGTTTTAAATCATTGGTGCACAGTCCCTCTATGATAGAGGGACTGTGATTGGTGAGAGGTCGCATTTTACGTGAACAAGAACATGCACGAAGAAGGAAAAGCAAGTCAAAGTTGAAACTGGGTGCATCATGGACATGACAACACACGCTGCGACAACTGAGTGATCAGCGACATCATTTTGGGACGCAATTGAACTTCAAGTACTTTGCGAAACTTGCTGCACGGCGATGCTGGCATCAAGTGTGTGTTGACCGAAGTTTGACCCCAAGTCACGTGCTGAACTGGCATTACCTTAGCAACCTTTTTCTTTTGTGGTCCGCGTGTCGATCTAGTAAAACTGTTATTATATCCGACGGTACAGTAATTACGCAACTTGTATGCAACTCTGTACTGGCTTTGAATATATCAACGTCGTTTACTTCTAATTACGCAAATTTGTTTATATATTGTATCAGCTCAGAATATTTCAACTTTGTATTAAATGTATTGCTTTCATGATAATTACGCAAACTCAAGATAATTTTCACTATTGTTAGGATACTGACCTGGGGTATTGGGTCTGTGAATATTTCAATATTACCGACTTGATAATGTGTTGCATTCGTAATAATTACACAAACATAAACATGGGCGCATTAAATCATTAAAATGATAGTAGTCGGGTATCTACGGAAAGTCAAGAAAATATTTTAAATACTTGTGATTCATCTATGTTCCAATGATGATTTATTTATTCAAAATGAAGTGAACATGTAATATAAACCATACCATAAATTTTACTATAATATAATAAACTCTGGACAGTGCACTTCGATCGCAATATTCACGTACATTTCGACTGAACTATAATAACCATGCGTTTGAATTACGTGCGGCATTGGGCAGTGACCTCCAGAGTTCATGCACTGATATTTAAATTCGGGCCATCCAGCTTGACGCAAATCAATATAGTTACTTGTCATGTGTTCAAAAAATCTTTCAACTCTCACAAATACCATGAACGCGAAGAGTTAACTGGGGGTTAACTGAAAGGGAACGTCTTTTTTGGACAAAAAACACGTCAGTACAAGATTATGTGTACAAGGTTAGCTTTATAGAACGTACATGACCGCTTAACTCTGTGTTTTTTAATAATCATGTCACATGTAAAACGCAGGAGACATTTTAGTTTGCCCATTTCTTGTTTACCGACTTTTTGTCTGGAATGCGATACAGACAAAGATTAAACATTAATGATAACAACCAAGAGGCTCGAACCAGGAAGGCTTGGATATTTTAAACTTCGTAAATAACATTCTTTTCAAGCTTAGACTTTATTCGAGTGTAATAAACGTAAGTGAAATGTATTTTAACGAGTCATAATACGCAACAACAATTCGTATACAGCATTGGTTTTAATGAAGTTTTAATGCTTTCGGACGGGAAAATTGGGGTCTGTAAAAATGTTCAGTCAGGCAATGTGTGGACCAAAACATCGCCCACTATTTGAAACATCGCCCATGGGCAAGGTTTAGGTTTAGTTTTGTGAATGCTGACAAAAGTTGACTTCGTAGTTCAAATGGATAAAAGTCCAACCAGGGCTGTGAATATCAAAAAACACAATTTGGTTTTACTTTGAGTTAAGTTTTTAAATGTAATACATTTGATTGTTTCAATTAAAACTGAATTTAAAACAATTAATCAACTAAAGTATGTCACAAATTATTGTTCAATTAGAAGCGCATGTAAACCAAATACTGTGTTAAATGTATGGTAGATCATACAACTTACTTTGAACAATAACACACCTGTCAACCGGTCACTGGTAGCATAGTGGTTGTGGCATCAGACTCATGATCGGTAGACCCATGTTCAAATCCTACCTTAGGCTGAACATCAAAGCATCGACCCCTACCCTCAATGGGAAGGCCAATTCCACTGGCCGAGATTCATTCACTAATGAATGGGACCCTTGGTTAATGTTTACAGGTGCTTGTGTTCGGCCAAGCCTGGTTGATGTCAGGATAGCGCATTAAACTGCTATTTGATAGGAAGATGGCCGCGCAGCCCTGTCATGTAGTCCCAAACATGAATATGACTTCTGTGGCAAAATGCACTATGTGTCAGCACTAGAACTTGCAATTTGCACATACAAATAAAGTCAGGAGAGACAAGTGACTGTCCGGAACTTTCGCCTGGCCCAACAACATTTACAAAAAAAAAAAAGACACACCTGTCATATATCTAAACCACAAGCAAATAAGGTATAAATAGAATAGGTGATTTTCCGTACAATTGCGAGATCTCGCGAGATGCATGAAAGACGCGTGTCGAACGTCTGCCGCAAAAATCAAACGATTTGATTTTGAACTCGAATTTCCTTATTTCGTAGCTCACACCGACCGGCCGATCTTCGACAGAGGAATATTGCTTCCGAATACCCTTACTTAATCGTAATTGCCTATCATCAAATGTGGACAGCACATTATTAAGCATGGAAATGTCCCCAAAATACTTTTGCGTTTGTTGAATCCCACGCGATGTTTGACGCCACTACGACGCTATGACCTTTGTTTGTCCTGTTTTTACGTTCGATTTCACGCATAACGCGTGATTCTCGCAGTGTACGGAAAATGGTCTATTGTCGAAAAGGTTCATGATAGGTCATAGTACTAAAACACAATCCCAGTGAATAGAATTAGGTCAGTGTTAAAAAAAGCTACATATGTTTTCACAGCCACTATTTCTGCTGCAAAAAATTTATAAACAAGATGAATAAACTAGTATGTAACTACAGATTAATAACAATTTCATTAGAAAATGCAGTGATTTAAATTGATTTGGCCCCAAATGCCTGCATATATAAATATGTATTCTGAGTTTCTTATTAAAGTTAAATTTTTAAACTGCTTGACACTGAATACATATCCTCCAGTTGTATGAACAAAGTTAGCATGCATATGCACGGAGAAGATAAATCGTTTGGGACCCAGCTTGCAAAAGAAATCTTCCAATCTACTGTTATTACTGTTATTGTATACATTCAAATTTATAATAAATGACCGCTCATATTTTAACTCAGGTAATATGTGACGCATATGATGCAATGAATAACGAACGTAGATTTGATTTTGATGCTCCATCCACGACAAAGACAGTACACATCTATTATCAACCAAGCGGCAATTTCAACGTTACTGTCTACCTATCTATTATTCACACGTATTTATGCATTATATATAAGGAGACAAAATACTAATAAAATATTGACTAAAGGAAACATGCAGAATATATACGAGACGACACATCCAATGCTTTCATGGACGGGAGAGCCTGGAAAATTGATGAACAAAAGATGAACCATGAATCGCTATAAGCAGTCATCATCAATTGTTACATTGTATAACGACGATTTCAGATTATAGATGAATTTACAAATGAAATATGGCATGTTTTAAGCTCATTACAGACAGTGAAATATGGAAATGCACATTACTGTTATGATTCATACCGCTAGGATTACGTGTAATATTCTCTGATGACCAGAATTAGATTTTCAGTATTTTTCCATGTTTTGTTGCATTATGCAGAAAAACTGTAAAAGTTGTATTGTATGAAAGGGGAAGTAAAAGCAATACAAGTGCTTAGGTTTCAATATAGAGCTCTACCGTGAACCTAGTGCACACCGTCTCACATGTTATTGTTATTAAAATTACACGTACTTCGCACTTTTTTATTTAACGATATTTTTTTATTTTATTGAAGAATAAAAGAAAAGCCTTATAAAATTGCTGATACATTTGTATGAATACTACACAATAAGTTTTGTAAACTTGAAATCTAAATTTGGCTGATAAAACCCTCAAAGTCAATACAAGTCTTTTGGAAGTTAAAATATTCACTGACATGGCACTGTGAACCCACAGTTACAGTTGTATGTGAATAAACAAGAAATAACCTTTGTAAATTCAATTAACTGGTTATACACCGTCACAGTAAAGCCATGTTTGTCAAATTGGATTAGAGGGCACACTGGTATACACCATCACAGGGAATCCCAGTGTCAAATTGGCTTAGAGGGCACACTGGTTATACACCATCACAGGGAAGCCGTGTGTGTCAAATTGGCTTACAGGGCTCACTGGTTATACACCATCACAGGGAAGCCATGTGTGTCAAATTGGCTTACAGGGCACACTGGTTATACACCATCACAGGGAAGCCATGTGTGTCAAATTGGCTTAGAGGGCTCACTGGTATACACCATCACAGGGAATCCCAGTGTAAAATTGGCTTAGAGGGCTCACTGGTATACACCATCACAGGGAAGCCATGTGTGCCAAATTGGCTTAGAGGGCTCACTGGTATACACCATCACAGGGAATCCCAGTGTCAAATTGGCTTAGAGGGCTCACTGGTATACACCATCACAGGGAATCCCAGTGTCAAATTGGCTTAGAGGGCACACTGGTTATACACCATCACAGGGAAGCCATGTGTGTCAAATTGGTTTACAGGGCACACTGGTAATACACCATCACAGGGAAGCCATGTGTGTCAAATTGGCTTACAGGGCACACTGGTAATACACCATCACAGGGAATCCCAGTGTCAAATTGGCTTAGAGGGCTCACTGGTATACACCATCACAGGGAAGCCCTGTGTGTCAAATTGGCTTAGAGAGCACACTGGTAATACACCATCACAGGGAAGCCGTGTGTGTCAAATTGGCTTAGAGAGCACACTGGTTATACATCATCACAGGGAATCCCAGTGTCAAACTGGCTTAGAGGGAACACTGGTAATACACCATCACAGGGAATCCCAGTGTCAAATTGGCTTAGAGGGCACACTGGTAATACACCATCACAGGGAATCCCAGTGTCAAATTGGCTTAGAGGGCACACTGGTAATACACCATCACAGGGAATCCCAGTGTCAAATTGGCTTAGAGGGCACACTGGTATACACCATCAAGTGGAGGCCATGTGTGTCAGATTGGCTTACAGGGCACACTGGTAATGCACCATCACAGAGAAGCCATGTGTGTCAGATTGGCTTACAGGCCACACTGGTATTACACCATCACAGGGAATCCCAGTGTCAAATTGGCTTACAGGGCACACTGGTATTACACCATCACAGGGAATCCCAGTGTCAAATTGGCTTAGAGGGCTCACTGGTTATACACCATCACAGGGAAGCCATGTGTGTCAAATTGGCTTAGAGGGCACACTGGTAATACACCATCACAGAGTAGCCCTGTGTGTCAAATTGGCTTAGAGGGCTCACTGGTTATACACCATCACAGGGAATCCCAGTGTCAAATTGGCTTAGAGGGCACACTGGTTATACACAATCACAGGGAATCCCAGTGTCAAATTGGCTTAGAGGGCTCACTGGTTATACACCATCACAGGGAATCCCAGTGTCAAATTGGCTTAGAGGGCACACTGGTTATACACCATCACAGGGAATCCCAGTGTCAAATTGGCTTAGAGGGCACACTGGTTATACACCATCACAGGGAATCCCAGTGTCAAATTGGCTTACAGGGCTCACTGGTTATACACCATCACAGGGAATCCCAGTGTCAAATTGGCTTAGAGAGCACACTGGTAATACACCATCACGGGGAATCCCAGTGTCAAATTGGCTTAGAGAGCACACTGGTTATACACCATCACAGGGAATCCCAGTGTCAAATTGGCACAGAGGGCACACTGGTAATACACCATCACAGGGAATCCCTGTGTCAGATTGGCTTTGAGAGCACACTGATTATACACCATCACATGGAATCCCAGTGTCAAATTGGCTTAGAGGGCACACTGGTATACACCATCACAGGGAAGCCGTGTGTGTCAGATTGGCTTACAGGGCATACTGGTAATACACCATGACAGGGAAGCCATGTGTGTCAATTGGCTTACAGGGAAGCCATGTGTGTCAATTGGCTTACAGGGCACACTGGTAATACACCATCACAGGGAAGCCATGTGTGTCAATTGGCTTATGGGGCACACTGGTAATACACCATCACAGGGAAGCCATGTTTGTCAAATTGGCTTAGAGAGCACACTGGTAATACAGCATCACAGGGAAGCCATGTTTGTCAAATTGGCTTACAGGGCACACTGGTAATACACCATCACAGTTAAGCCATGTGTGTCAATTGGCTTACAGGGCACACTGGTAATACACCATCACAGGGAAGCCATGTGTGTCAAATTGGCTCAGAGGGCTCACTGGTAATACACCATCACAGTAAAGCCATGTGTGTCAAATTGGCTCAGAGGGCACACTGGTAATACACCATCACAGGGAAGCCATGTGTGTCAAATTGGCTTAGAGGGCACACTGGTAAATACATCATCACAGGAAAGCCATGTGTGTCAAATTTGATTTGATTTAATTCCCCACTGGTTAGTCAAGGAAACCAAGCTGCTATGGCACTGTCCTTTAATGCATGCCACAACCTGTGGCATTGTGCTCCATGTAAGCTGGGTTTCTCCGAACCCTTCACCAGTGTGTCAAATTTGACAGCAACAAATTCTGTCACTTTTGTCACTAACTAAGACAAATTACAACCAACGAGTTATTCTGTCACTTTTGTCACTAACGGCTAAGGACAAATTACAACCAACGAGTTATTCTGTCACTTTTGTCACTAACTAAGACAAATTACAACCAACGAGTTATTCTGACAAAATTCACACTAAATAGACCAGATCATTTGCAGGTTTCACTGTCACGTGGTATTTTTTGTCTGAACACGTAATAATTATCCCCAATTTTGCAGTCCTTGTTCATAGTCCCTTTGTAGAACAACTAAAATCCTTTCAGTATTATTGCATATAACACCAAGTGTTTGCAGATGAACGTTTGACTGACAGTATTGTGAACTACTGGAAATGTGATGTTGCTTTGTACAAATTTAGGTAAACATGATCTGATGAGATGATGTGCGTCATTTGAAATTTTGAACAATACTGCAACTTCAGTGACATAATCAAACAAAATATCACATGCACTTGAAACAAACAAGTTATCTATAAAACATTGGGAAAACAAAATCATTTATAAAATTTATGATACATGTAATTTCAGGGTTCCAATACTGTCAAGTTCAAGCTGCAGAACTGCAGGCACAGCAGACAGACACCACAGCAGACAGATACGCTGCATACCACCCAATAATCACTGTCCTACATATTATGTTTCAATGCTATATGACTAGAACAAATCATTCATAACACTATCTTTTCCCTGTTTTTGGCCAATGGCTATAAAAACCAAATGCCACCATACCAGATATAAAGGCTACATATAAATTTCAACTCTAAGCTAAAGAGATGAAACACATATCAATAGTTTTCAAACACCTTGACAGAGATCAATCTTCATCGAACACACACGTTTTCAGCCAGAAAACTGGGTAGAAATGAGAAGTGACTGCCAAGACTTTGTTCACCTTTAATATTTCCTGAGCAGTCATTGATTTGACACCCACACAATATGATCAGTGTGGCATTTTACGTGCCCTGTAAAATTGCCATTAGGTAAATTACGCCATACATTTCACATTTTTGTTGATTGAATTTTGAATGCTGTGATTTTTATAAAAAAAATTGACAGTCATGCAGATTTAGACAAAATGATTTAATTTGAATAATAGCTCACATTTTAATTCGTCTGTCACGCCATCTTATGTTTTCAACAGGGTACGTAATCACGCATGCCAGTACGTGCCGAATAAGATGAAGAGGGTGACTAGAACAATGTAGAAACACTCAAAAAATTGATTACTGTAGAATATTTTTGCTTGGAATTTATTTTCGCTATTTTCGCTGAAGGGATGATTCCGTGAAAATAAAATACAGCAAATATACGTTTTTTCCTATATTTCACATTAATCTCATCAAAAATTAGTGAAAATAAATTCCACGCAAAACCCCCAAAAAGCCTTTTTCAGCGAAAATTAATTCCAGCAAAAATAAAGTATTCCACAGTAATAATCCTTTGAATGGCAAAGTCAACTTTTCTCCGTTCACAAAATAACCCTGCATCTAGGCGCAAATCACACTTATTCAGTATTATCTTAATAATTATTATCACGACCTATAAGCAATATAGGGAATGGAAAATCACATAAAAATGTGCAAAATGTCAGGAAAAAGTCAAAAATAACATTTTTGATCAAATATTACAATATTCAATAAAAATAGAGAATTGTCACAAAATATCATCATATCGTTGCAAAATGATCAGAGGCTCACCCAAGGAAGTATGTACCATGTACATGGTAAAAAAACAATGAGATTTTTGAGAAGAAGATGTTTGAAAAAAAAAGTTGTTGTGGGTCACAGAACGGCAACGACAGTACACAATCACCTATACCAAGTGATGACAATGGAGCTAACAAACGACTAACATACAACTATGTCATATATTGCAGAATCGTGACCTAGTTTTTACTAAGACTGTCTCTGTAATAGTTAATATGCATTGCATGTCTGGAGTGATGTTTCAACTTACAACACAAGGACAAAATGATTTACAAATGTCACACACATTTACAGGGTGTTATTTGTCAAGCAATGATGACCATTAGAATTAACAAATATGCAAATGAGAGCCCAACAGAGTTAACTGTATGTTGTACGGAATTTACAACGTTGAGCACAAAAGACAATGTTGAGCACACAAGACAACGGTGAACAAACAAGACAATGTTGAACACACAAAACAATGTTGAGCACACAAAACAATGTTGAGCACACAAGACAACGGTGAACAAACAAGACAACGTTGAGCACACAAAACAATGTTGAACACACAAGACAATGTTGAGCACACAAGACAATGTTGAACACACAAGACAATGTTGAACACACAAGACAATGTTGAACACACAAGACAATGTTGAGCACACAAGACAATGTTGAGCACACAAGACAATGTTGAGCACACAAAACAATGTTGAACACACAAAACAATGTTGAACACACAAGACAACGTTGAACACACAAGACAACGTTGAGCACACAAAACAACGTTGAACACACAAGACAATGTTGAGCACACAAGACAATGTTGAGCACACAAGACAATGTTGAACACACAAGACAATGTTGAGCACACAAGACAACGTTGAGCACACAAAACAATGTTGAACACACAAGACAACGTTGAGCACACAAAACAACGTTGAACACACAAGACAATGTTGAGCACACAAGACAATGTTGAGCACACAAGACAATGTTGAGCACACAAAACAATGTTGAACACACAAGACAATGTTGAGCACACAAGACAACGTTGAGCACACAAGACAACGTTGAGCACACAAAACAATGTTGAACACACAAGACAATGTTGAGCACACAAGACAACGTTGAGCACACAAAACAATGTTGAACACACAAGACAATGTTGAGCACACAAGACAACGTTGAGCACACAAAACAATGTTGAACACACAAGACAACGTTGAGCACACAAGACAACGGTGAACACACAAGACAATGTTGAGCACACAAGACAACATTGAGCACACAAGACAACGGCGAACACACAAGACAACGTTGAGCACACAAGACAACGTTGAGCACACAAGACAACGTTGAGCACACAAGACAACGTTGAACACACAAGACAAAATTGATAAAATTGATGAGGACTGTTTCATTTTCAATGACTTGTTTTTGATAATATTGGACAAAGTAAACAATTCCCCATAGCTACAAATGTTGATAAAAATGTTGGCAAATTCTGCTATTAACTTCGGGGCAAATCATAGACTTCACAACCGCTGTGTAATATCTTATGATGGATGAATTACGCACATACACAGTTTTCTTAAATGTTGATAAACCATAAAATCTCAAACACACGGGAGTCAATAAAACATTAACTCTTCAAGTATCATAATTTATAATCATTTGACTGCCTTAAATTTGGTACAGTAACATTTTGTATACTTTTGGGTATTCTTAAATTAATTTGTAAATTTTGATCACGTAGTCATAATTTTCCATTCACTACAGGTTATCTGAATCTTTTGCAAAATACATGAAAAAACTTTGCAAGATGACAAAAGTTGCCTGGTGTGCAGAGAGTTAAAAGAAAAGTCTGGTATTCACATCACAATACTGGTAATCTTACTAAGTACTGACAGTTTCAAAGGTAGAGACGTTTACATCAGTCATAAAAATGAGCATCTTTGTATAAAGTAAAATTCAAGGAATTATTCTGAGAGTATTCAAACTTGTAGTACAAAGTTTGAGGGATTGTTCTGAGAGTATTCAAACTTGTAGTACAAAGTTTGAGGGATTGTTCTGAGAGTATTCAAACTTGTAGTACAAAGTTTGAGGGATTGTTCTGAGAGTATTCAAACTTGCAGTACAAAGTTATTTTATATTTAGAAGAATATTTAACATGGTTCTGAACCATAGTGACAAATTTGAAAAAATTATTATAATAAAAGAAAGATTATTTGTGACATGCAGTCAGTTTATTCTGCAAATATGGAGTTGTAGAAATATGTAATTTTTGTTGTTATAACACCATGCATGTTGCAAATAAACCTGTCAATGATATGCTCAAAGGATGGTTTAGGGCCTTACATACTATTATTAGGTTAAAGAACAAGAGAAAAAAAAACAGAAAAAATATTAAAAAGGTGCCTTTCAGAAAAATCGTTGCCAGTCAAAAAAATAGTTGCCAGTCAAAAAAATCGTTGCCAGTCAAAAAAAAATCGTTGCCAGTCAAAAAACATAGTTGAACTCTGGTGACCTTGCCTTTTGTTATATAATATAATTCCCTTTAACATAGTTTGTTTCAATACGAATATGCATTGTCATAATTAATTTTGAATACAAACAAGTTTTGGGGTTGAACCAACAGTGGGGAATCAGTCTACCGAATGTCCTTTAAAGATGTAAATATCTTACAAAAACATTTGTGCCTTATTTGTTTAATTATTTTAAGGGACATAATTTCCAGCTTTATTCAAAGTAATTCAGATATTTTAGCATAAAAACAAATGCCTCATTGCAAAAAAAAAAGTGCTGCATTTAGACGTGAATAGATTCATAAAACATGCAAGATGACAGAAAATCTTAGCTGGCTTTTGTCCAAGTATTTTGTACAGGTGTCTGTCAAAAATTAACGATTAACTGAGACAAATATGAACTGCCTCATTGTGTGACTACTGTATTATATGAAAAGTAAAAAAAAAACACCCTTTATGAATAGCTATCATGTTGCAAGCTCTGCTTTGTATGCAAATCAACTTAAATAGTTAGTTGGTGTCCAGTGGAGGGAGAAGTCAACAGTACTGTTGCCTCCTGAGAACCTACATCTTCAAACACTGCAAATCTTTGTTTGAAGTGAGTTTTTAAACCTATATTATAAAAACTCTATCATTCTGTTCTAATAGCTGAAACATATTCCTGTGAGTTTTCATTTGTCGAATGAACTGTTTGTCAAATACAGAATACATATATTTTAGAACAATTTTCTTTTTAAAATATGGATGAAATGTTTTGCTTTTTATGTATTTTTTATGTATTGTTTTTGATTTGATAACTTTGAACTAAACAGATTTTCTATTAGCTTCAGATCTTGATCAAAGTTTGGCACCCAGTTCATAGGAGTGCTTATATTGATTTTCTGACATCTTGTTTTCTGTAAAGATTTATTGGTAGGTTTGCAAATGTGTATCAGACTGTGCAATCTCTCCATGAGTTGGTTTTGAAACCCAGTAAGGGATTCTGAGATACATTACCAAGGATATTATTACAAGATAAATCATTTGCTTCATTGAACACATACAACAATGCATATTTCCACTGAGATCAGTGACCTTTGATGTGTATCACCAGTGATCAGTCAAGTAGAAACAGTCAAAATATTTTATCAGTTTTTCTCAATTTTTGCATGATATTTTCATACAGGACATCTGTTGTTCAAACTCAGGGAAGACTTTATACTGATGAACAAGGTGACCAAGTTTGATGAAGTTTGGAATAGAATTAGTAAAGTTATCATGCACACAATAACAATTACAGTATTAACGACGACGACAACAACAACGATGACGACGACAACGCTGGACAAAATTTTTCCCTTAATATACCTTTCCCTTCCATCTTTGATGGTACGGGCAAGGTAAAAATCGTTGCCAGTCAAAAAAAAATAGTTGCCAGTCAAAAAAATAGTTGCCAGTCAAAAAAATCGTTGCCAGTCAAAAAAAAATCGTTGCCAGTCAAAAAAAATAGTTGCCAGTCAAAAAAAATAGTTGCCAGTCAAAAAAATCGTTGCCAGTCAAAAAAAAATCGTTGCCAGTCAAAAAAAATCATTGCCAGTCAAAAAAATCGTTGCCAGTCAAAAAAAAATAGTTGCCAGTCAAAAAAATAGTTGCCAGTCAAAAAAAATCGTTGCCAGTCAAAAAAAATCGTTGCCAGTCAAGTTGACAGACTGACCGATAGATTTGAACATCATAGAAAAGAATTCAACATACCTTGATCGCCTCTAATAAATTTTAACGTTATATTCACCAAGAAATATTACAACCTACTCTACACGTATATACATACTTCAGAACTTTGACTTACCTATTAAAAAAAAAAAAATTATTACTATAACAGTATTCGTTTTGTCAATATGTCAATAGGAAAATACTCTTCAACAATTCTTAGTATCTCAAGTATGAATATGTCTGAGAGAGAAGTCATTTTATTGAACAATAACAACATTTGTGAATTAAAACATAGAATGTCAGACATCCCAACAAGTAATATGGCTGATTATTGTTTTGTCTGCATTTCATTCAAAGTTACATGCATTTTATACTGTAGAACACCAAGTGTGTTTATCCTGAATGTTTGAAAGTCCTCTTTGAAAGCCAAATCAAACTTATTTCAGGATAGTTTTTGTTCAGATATATGGAAGACAAAATCTTTAAAGATTTTTTGTTTCCTGGTTAGTGAATACATAAAGTGATCAAGATGAACTGCTCCTAATACAGTCAGTCACTTACAGTAGTTAATGTGATTTATTTATGCGATTTGTGAGGCAGACCTTGAAGAGCTAACTAAAAACACTATATGTATTAAGAGTTTATGAACCAGAAGGCCCTGGCATGTTTGTAGAATGCTTGATAATTTTATTATACAACAATTTTTGTGTTGTGGAAATGTTTGACAAATAAGCTGATTGATAAAATGTTGTTTTCAACCCTAGTACCATTTACTTGAAAATCTTCTGAAATATTCATGAATTATTATCAATACTGACTGATAATAAATTTACTGTATTAATCAGACAGGGTCTAGATGCAGCCTAAGGGATGAAAGGTAGTATATGTTAGAAAAACAATCAACAGAGTTTGATTTATGTCAACAAGATTTAGAAGAATGTGATGGGTCACTAAGAAAAATTAAAACGAAAGAAAATTAAAACTAAATTTTAGACTGACAATGACAAACAAATTAGGTACACAGTTAGGTACATAATAATTAGAGAACATATTAATAAATATAAACTTTGCAGAAGAGCTGATCTGCAATAATGAACAGTGCCCTCTATCAATTCAATTTAGAAATGATAGCACAGTAATGAAACAGATGGATGCCACATTGTATAAAGAAAAAAAACCAAACTGTGAACTTGTACATCAATTTACAACTTATTCTACTGTAAAAGCATTAATTATTCACTAGATATTAATTTCGGTATTTTTGCTGATCAGTTGAAATTAAAACAATAACATTAAAATGTATTGTTTCACTGGAAAGTCCATGAATTTAGAGAGAAACTAGAGAAAAACTTTGATTATCAAAATTAAAATGCTAGTGAAAATTAATTGTTTTACAGATTCTGATAAATTCGATACTACGCCTTATTTACGTCTTTGTACGTACATGTATAATATAATCTATTTTTTAGCATTTCAAGAACGTTTAATAGTTCCAGTTGAGTCAAAGCATGTACAAGGCACAATTTGATTGGTTAAAAAAAAACTTGCAACAAACAAGCTGCTCTCTGATTGGTCTGACTGTTAGATATTTGGGTTGGGTAGCCAATCAGGTACAATCTTGTCAGTAGCTTTGCACTGACTCTGTAGTTCTTCCACAGATCTCAGCTAAAAATGGCCACCAAGAACTCATTGAGAGTGAGAGAACCACAAGACTTAGCAAATTTGTTAAAATAGTGTGTATCTCTCTCACTCACACTGATGCCTTGACAGCCATTTGTGTCTAGAAATCAGCGTATCTCTCTCACTGTACTGGACAGAGACATGGTCTAAATCAACATATTTTTCTCACTGTACTGGTCAGAGACACATGGTCTAAGTAAAACCATATTCTTCAAAGGCAGAGGTAATTTTAATTACATGGCCTACTTTAAAGGTGATATATGGGTAATAGGTATATAAGGTGATATATGGGTAATAGGTATATAGGGTGATATATGGGTAATAAGTATATAAGGTGATATATGGGTAATAGGTATATAAGGTGATATATGGGTAATAGGTATATATAATATAGGGTGATACATGGGTAATAGGTATATAGGGTGATATATGGGTAATAGGTATATAGGGTGATATATGGGTAATATGTATATAGGGTGATATATGGGTAATAGGTATATAGGGTGATATATGGATAATATACAAGGTGATATATGGGTAATCTATAGGGTGATATATGGGTAATCTATAGGGTGATATATGGGTAATCTATAGGGTGATATATGGTAATCTATAGGGTGATATATGGGTAATCTATAGGGTGATATATGGGTAATCTATAGGGTGATATATGGGTAATCTATAGGGTGATATATGGGTAATCTATAGGGTGATATGGGTTTTTTTTCCCATGATACTACTGGTAAAATTAGAAATCATTGGGTTATATACCGGTAATGTAATTATGGAATTTTTTTTATTACCCCAGTAGAAAAACAACTCCAACAAAAAACTACATTTAACTTATTTTGACCATAGACACAACTCCATGTTCGTAAACACATACACTGCTAATAAAGCAAATACAAATGTATAGTGCTGTATAACGACACATTTTCATGACACGATTTTACGATTGTAAAATGGCAAAATTACATGAAATTCATCATCTTAAAAATCTCAGTGAATTTTTGGCTTACATTTTCCTTCGTTTTTGTCTCTCCTGATACCAAAGTGGTCTACAGCTTTTTTTTTATTTAAAACTAAGACCATCTTCCCTCCTCTCCTTTAGAGAAGCAGTCATGTAACGTTACGCCTCGGATTCTGAGATAAATCTCTCAGCCAATCAGATTGTTTTAATTTTAGCCTATCACAGGCGAGATGTTATTGACCTATCGTACACATTCCCGCCAATTTATATTTGCGTTACGATTACTACTTTATAGAGTTGTGTTTTCTATCACGCTCGTTCAGAGAGTATATATACTCAGAATTTGTGTATTTCACCAGTGTTCATCTGTTGTTACTACTTACTATATCAGTCTATCTGGCAATAAACCACCACTGTGTTTTTTGTATACAACTGATCTGTCTGGTTCTGTTCCGGTATAGTCTTCCCGAATCCTACCCCGGGGAGTTAACTGCTACACCCTACATTTACTCCCCAACATTTTGGTGCCGAGACCAGGATCTACAAGCAAGATGCCGGAGTCAGAACAACCCGCCGGGCAAGGAGAAAACGCCAATGGTGATCAACAAGCTGCAGCGTTACAGAAACTAAAAAGATCGCGTCGAGGTCAACGCTCACAGATGACCAGACTATTCAACAAAGCCGATGCTCTCATGGCCAAGTACGAAGAAGACAGCACCGATAAACAGGCCACGCTCGACACGCTGGAAGGGCTTAATGATCAACTTACAAGTAAGTTCCATCTACTTGCCGACCTAGAAGTTAACATTTTGGATCTCACCTCAGACGAAGACTTTGATGCGGAAAACGAAACGTCCGGTGACTATCAAGCTGATATATATGAACGCAATCACAATATCGCCATGTTTGTGAGAAAGAACAGACTGAAGACGACGCCTGAGACAACAAACTTTTAAAACTAGCGCCGAAGGCGCATATTAGTTTTTATGTTTATATAAGAGATTGCATACTTACCTTTGGTTAATGAAATTTTAATTTCATAAACAAATGGGATAATTGCCAATTATCATATAATACTGGTTAAATAAAATCAAAATAACAGTGGATAGCTCCCGTAGGGGGCGTCCTTCCCCTGTCATCTGATTTGCATACTTCCAGATCTTTTTGACCACGATATTGATTCGTAGCTATTTATCTGGGGTGGTTTTGGGTGGGAAGGTAAGTATGCAATCTCTTATATAAACATAAAAACTAATATGCGCCTTCGGCGCTAGTTTTAAAAGTTTATTACAGAGTATTGCATACTAACCCCTTTGGTTAATGAAATTTTAATTTCATAAACAAATGGGACAGATTACCAGAGAATATCTCTTGGCAGATAAATACTACCCCACCTGATTATGGAATTGAAAAAATTCCATCCCCCCAACTGTATAACTCCCGCTAACTGAATAATTCTTGCAGTTGCGGAAAGTTACATGCCCTATTGTTTCGTTACAACTTGGCCTGTCACTAGGTAGCCTAACGAGTGTAGGCCCTGTGACTCGGCCGCTAGGTCTTTCAGGTAATAAGAGAGAAAAGTGTTGCTAGTTTTCCAGGACCCGGCTGCTAGCACCTGGGCTAAAGAAGCTCCGCTAGCAAATGCCAGTGTATTACCTATGCCTCTTAAGTCATGCATCTTGGCAGTGACTTTGCCTGCCTCTGTGCTCAAATACTTATCACTATAAGCGTGGTAAACTGTCTCTTTTACCCATCTCGCTAACGTGAATTTCGACGCCGCTGAGCTTTGTTTACCTTTTTGGTAACAAACGAACATCGACCTTTGACCCCTTCTGACCCCGGAAGTACGTTTCTTATAATAAGCTAGCGCACGTACCGGACAAAGAATTCTGTCTTGTTTTTCATTGGAAATATTGCTCAGTGCCGGGATAACGATCGGAGTCGCCGTCTCGTGCAGTTTCTGATTTTTCCCTCTGAATTTTACTGATGTCATTAAAATCGCTTTATCGGGATAAAACACCGTAAAATTGTCTTCAAATGACAGAGCGTGTATTTCGCTAACTCGCCTCCCTGAAGCGAGTGCTAGTAGAAAAACAGTCTTTTTCGTCCAGTCCTGTAGTGACGCCAATTCCTTCGGTTCGTATGGGAATTGTCGTAGCGCTTCAAGGACTACTGACAAGCTCCATGCAGGCGCTTTGTACCTCTCAATGGGGCCCGCCTGTGTAATAAAGCCCTTGAACAGATCGGAGATTGTCGGGTCATCCGAAATGTTTTTGTCTAGGCTTAGTTTGAGTACAGAGTTGATCGCCGATTTATAGTTTTCTACTGTCCCCGGTTTCAACTTTTTTTCGTTGATCAAATAAGAAAAAAACTCCGCTACTTGGGGCAAAGAGGGATAGAGTGGATGTATATCCCCTGCAAGACACCAATTACGAAATTTTTCCCAGTGGTATTGATACAATCCATTTGAGGAATCCCTAAGCCCGGCCGTCGTTGTTTGCGACACTTGGCTTGAAAACCCTTGCGCAATTCTAAATTGCTGGATAGTTTCCACACGTGAAGTTGGTACAGCTCCGGGTTGGTTGGTGTATAACCGCCGGGTTGTGTCAACGTGATTTCTTGTGGCAGGCTTCTCGGATGGTCCGTTAGCAGAGACAGCAGTAACGGAAACCAAGTCTGAGACGGCCAGTTCGGTGCCACTAGAATCATGTGCGAGTTCTCCGATTGTTCCAGTTTTTGTAACGTTCGGTGGATCAATGAAAATGGTGGGAATGCGTAACTGAACATTCCGCCCCACTCCATCTGAAGTGCGTCCCACGTCAGTGACTGTTTGTCCGGATAACGCGTCACAAAAACGGGACGTTTTTTGTTTTCCGGTGTTGCAAACAGATCTACCTGGGGTTCCCCCCACATGTCGAACACTAGGTTTACTGCCGTCTGTGACAGCTCCCATTCTGTGTCGTCGTAGGGTTTCCCCCGGGATAGCGAGTCCGCTACACCGTTTTGGACTCCCGGTATATGTTTGCACATCAGCTCGACTTTGTTTTGTGCACACCACTTTAGCACTGCTACAGCATGGTCGTTTAACGACTGTGATTTCGTTCCCCCTTCCTTGTTGAGGTAAGCTACTACAGTCTGATTGTCGGATCTTATTAACACGGCCCGGTTTTTTACCGCTTTTTTGAAGGATTGCAGGGAGAACTGCACCGCTAGCATTTCCAGTCGGTTTATGTGAAATTTCCTTTGTTTTTCGTTCCACTGACCGTGTGCAATCCCGTCCATGCAGTGCCCTCCCCAGCCCGTCATGGATGCATCCGTCACCAACGTTACTGTCGGTTTCGCCTTGTCCATGGGAATTCCCGCCGTGAGGTTCTTGAGGTTGCCCCACCACGGAAGTGATTCCAGAAAGGCCGGTGTGAACAGTACCGGTTTTTCGTATTTTATCCCGTCCTTTGATAGTCGCATTTTTAACTGTGCGTCTAACACTAGGCGTTGGATCGGTCTGGACTGTAGCGCCGCTCTCGGTACTAAGCCCCTCATCGAAGTTAACATCCCCACTAGTCGCATTACCTGGCGTAGTGTGGCTTGTTTTTGTTTTAGAAATGATTGTATCATTTTTTGTACATTGTCGATTCTGTGCTGGGCTGGTCGGATCATGCCTTTCTCCGCATCCAGTTCCATGCCCAGAAAGACTATTTTCTGCGTCGGTATTAATTCTGATTTTTCCATATTTATCAGAAAACCTAGCTTTAACAGTAGACTGACAGTCCGCTCGGTTGATTGACAAATCAGGTTCCGATTTTGACTTTTTATCAGCCAGTCGTCTAAGTAGGGGTTGACGTCTGCTGCGTTCTTGTGCAGTAACGCCACCACTGTGCGTAGAACTTTTGTAAACAGAAGTGGGGCTGACGTCAGGCCGAAAGGTAGGACGGTGTACTGATACGTTACACCGTTCACCACGAATCGTAACAAGCGCCTGCTTTCTGTGTGTATTGGTATGTGCAGGTAAGCGTCGGTCAAGTCGAGGGACGTCATCCAGTCCCCTTTTTGAATTGACGCTCGCACTAGTGCCGGAGTTAACATTTTGAACGTTTCTTTCTTCACAAATTTGTTCAACTCCTTTAAATCCAGCACCAGCCTGTACCCACCGTTGGATTTCTTGACGGGAAATAACCTCGAGATGAAAGAATTTTTCGGGTTTTGTACCCGCTGAATTACCTTTTTTTCGAGTAGTATTTCCACGCTTTCTTTCAGTATTGTTGACTGAGTAGAGCCCGGTTTCCCCGAAATACATGTTCTTTTTTTGCATTTCGGTTCTTTTATCAACGGTATTCGATACCCGTGTGTTATTATCGATATCACATACGGATCGTTTATAGTTTCTTTCCACCGGGGAATACATTTCTGCAGACGCAGTGCCACCGGCGTCGAGGGACTCACCAACCCTCGGTCGCTTGTGGCGGTATACATTGACATCGCCGATTTCTCCATTTCCCCCTGGAGTGAATGCGGCGTTATATCCCCGTTTAACGTCCTTCCCCCCCTTTTTTTCCAACCTGGAGGGGAGTAGGGACTCTGCCTTACGGGTTTCTGTTTTTTCACCGGTCGATGCGTCATTCTCCCTAGGTCCACGCATTCGGCCGGTTGTTTGTTTATACGATCGCCCACCGACCTGAGGTGCGGCCGACCGTGTTTTTGTTGTGCACGATTGAGTTCCCGCCATCCTGGGCACTGAACAAAATCGCTTAATGCACGATGTTTTGCACGACTTGGTTCCCGCCGACCTGGGCACTGAACCGAATCGTTTAATGCAAGTGGTATATGTGTAAGGGGATCTGTGGTTTGATTTGTTTGACAAAAATACTCGGAGACTTGAGTAATATTTGACATGTTTAATCGCACCTTGTTTTGATACATTACCATATTTGCTGACGTATAGTCAGGAAGACTTTTTAGTGTTACCAGTCTGTTTCGAGAATTGTTTATTCTGTCGCTGCTGGTTTTCACTTTTTCCTTTTGCCTGATTCGGGTTTGCCTTTGCGTTTCCCTTGGGCTGACCCGTAGTAGCTTGGTTAACTGGCTTCGCCTTGGTCGCGATGCTCTGTTTGTTATTAGCGGCTTGCTTGGCTTTAAAGGCGCCTTCGATCATCACACGGTTAACTTTTGCCGCTGCTTTCTCATTCAACTTAGAATTCACAGCGCTGAGTTTTCCGTCGAATAATTTGGTCCCTCTGAAATCGATCGTCGCCAATTCGTTCTTGATTTCAGCGTTGGCGGCTGTCTTTAGCATAGCGGACCAAACTGCTGCACGGCGAGAGTGTTGAATAGTCGCTCGTAACTGGAGGTGACTCTGTATTATGTCAGCGTCGACGACGTTAGTCGCGACCAACAGCGGCTCTAATGTGCTAAACAGTTCATCCTTGGTGATGTTGCCTGTTTTGAATTTCGCTAACTGAATTTGTGTAGTAGTAGTGAAAAATTCTCTATGGCTTAATGCAAGAGAAGTGTCCCAAACGTTGTTTTCCAATCTACATAGCGTTGACTGGGACAGGCAATACGGGATGTAAACTTGTGGTTTGCCGAGTGGATGTTTCGTTATACTTCCTTCGGCGACCATTTCCCGGACGCATGGCTCCAGTTCTGGTGGTTGTACGCCGAGAGGTCGTTCGTGCAGGCTGGCGTCGGTACCGACCGGTGTTTTCCACTCATCAGCGGGCGGTATGACTTTTTGGTAGCGTCTGCTCCAATCGTCCCGGTTAGTCCCCAAGAAGTCGTCCTTGGTGGCTGTAGCGGTTTTCTCGGTAACTTCACGATCCCATTTGCCTCCTCCGATCACGCGTTGTGTTATAGCAGCGCCCTGTGTCAGTCGGGGAGACCATGGTAGCATTGCTGAAGTCGCAAAAGTGTCCTTTTTCGGCAGTGTAGACAAACCGATCGAGAAACGTGGGGCGTCCGCCATCGGTGGAATCGGTAGAGGTAAGATTTTCTTGACCATAACCGCACCTTTCGTGATAGCATCGGAGCGGATTTTGAATTCGGGGTCCTCCTTGTCGGTATCACTCACTGTTGTGGTTTTCGACGAGCCGGCCTCCCCCGCGTTGCTTGTAGCATCTTCAGTAGAAAAAATCACGCCTGCCTCAGCCAGTGCGTCTTCAACATTTTCTCGCACCACTGTTGTGTAGGATTTTTTCTTTTCCGCCTGGAGAGCGCTGACACTCCATGCTTTTGGTGGTACCTCTTCGTCTACTGGGTTTTCCAAAACTTTAATTTTTCTGGTCAGTAGATCCACCTTGTTCTGTAAATGAGCTATAACACTTTGCTCATTGTCAGTCTCCTTTGGACGTTTTTGGCTGGGTTCGTCTGCCAATAGTTCGTCCTCAGCGTTGGTAGGTACCGATGAAACCGAAGACTCCTCCAAATGACGTTTTTTGGATTTCTTCTTTCCTGATTTTCCCGTTGACTTGCGTAGGCGGGAATCCCAGTTCCAAGTTTCTATCGGCCAGGCGAGGCAAACACCGCAGTTGATGTGCCCATTACATTTTCTGCCACATGGAATGCAAATACGGTGATCATCGTAAGTGAGCATCGATATATGGCACTCTTCACACTTTCGTCCGAAAGTGTTTGAATCCGAAGTGCTGGGATGAACGGTGTTCAACTCTCCGGTATCCATATTTTCCGCCATCTTGAAACTGAAGGCGGGCTTTTGAGTTTCGTTACTAAAACTACAATTTTTTACTCAAGGTGACTAAGTACGAAGTTCTTGACGTCCACAAGAGCTTCCTGACACACTAATAGTTCGGTGGCTGTGTTGATGGGTGGTAACAATGAATTTCCACCGCAAAAACAATGATATTTTGGCAAGCCCAAATTTCAACCGTGAATCAATCTCGTGGTTAAAAATGGAAGTATGCAAATCAGATGACAGGGGAAGGACGCCCCCTACGGGAGCTATCCACTGTTATTTTGATTTTATTTAACCAGTATTATATGATAATTGGCAATTATCCCATTTGTTTATGAAATTAAAATTTCATTAACCAAAGGGGTTAGTATGCAATACTCTGTAATAAACAGCAGTAACACTCAACCACATCCAACGCGGAAAACAGTCGCGCTACCAAAGATCGAATTACAAACCTTTTCCGGTAATGTTTTAGAATGGGCAAGTTTCTTTGATATCTTCAAGTCATCCATTCACTCTGACACTACCTTAGATAACATTCAAAAGTTTGTTTATTTACGAAGTATGTTGAAAGATGAAGCTGCAAGAACTGTCGGCGGTTTGACGCTGACGGATGCTAACTACTCACACGCAATCGAGCTACTAGAGGAAAGATACGGACAAAAGCATCAAATTATTGACGCCCATATGACTGCGTTATGGAATCTAAGTAAACCCGTGGATGACGCGAACAGTTTGAGACACTTCTATGACTCACTCGAGAGTCACGTCCGAGGACTACAATCGTTAGGGAAGGATGAGCTTACCTATGGCGAACTTTTAGTTCCTATGATAAGAGAGAAACTACCTCCAAGCATACGCAAACAGATTGCCAGAGATCATGGTAGTTCAGCCTGGACCTTACCTGACCTACGCAAAGCAATTCTACGTGAAATAGACACACTGCAAGCCGGTAAGCCAATAGACGGTTTATTCACCATGAATGATACATTGCAGCCGGAATTAACCGCTGCGTTTCACACAACAGCACAGTCAACGAAAAAGAGACCGCAAACTTGTCCCTTTTGCAAGGGTACGCACTTCGCATCGAACTGTACGATAATTACTGATACACGTAAGAGACTGGACATTGTTAAGAAAGATCGACTTTGCTTCAATTGTTTCGGTAAGCACAGAGTTTCTGAGTGCAAATCGAAATACTCGTGTCGCGTCTGCAAGAAACGCCATCATACCGCTCTACACTACGACGCGAACAAGCCTGAACGGTCATCTACATCGTCAACTACTACTTCTGAAATCACCGTGACCCTGACCAAAGCTAACCCTTTGCTAAATAAGAAAACCGCCATCGGACCCGTGCTGTTGAAAACCGCGCTTGTGCCGATATCAGCCGGGAACGGAAATCCTATACGCGCTGTTGTTCTTTTCGATGAAGGGGCAAATATGACATTCACAACAGAGAAATTTGCCCGAGAGTTGTCCGCGAAAACGACACGCCGCGAGCACATCAAACTATCAACATTTGGCGACAAAACGTCCAATGTACGCGCCATGGCATTCACTGAGTTAACCGCACATGAATTGAATGGAAATACCTCGACGATCGACGCAATGATTATACCTGAAATATCTTCGGACTTGACTAATCACATTTCCCAGGAAATTCATAACATGAGCCATTTGAAGGGATTACATTTCGCTCATCCAGTTTCTGATGATGAGAAACTTCCTATTGATATATTAATAGGGGCTGATCAATATTGGAATTACGTTGGATCTCAAGTAATTTCTGGTATGGTCGGTCCAACCGCCGTATCCTCCAAATTTGGATATTTGCTCTCCGGGCCCTCTGGAACTACTAATACAGTGGATCCTAATGTACGTATGCTTCACGTGATTTCTACTCCGGACAATTATGTTACCAAGAATACTATTGTAACGGAAAATGGCCGCGAAATTGTTGATAACGTGGATATTCAATATACTCGCCGAGGCGACGACGCAAAAGTCCAAAATGTGTGGGACTTGGAACTAATTGGAATTAAAGAAAGTCCGGAAACTGACAAACGTATGAGCTACGAATCGTATAAAGACACGCATCTGAGGGTCGACCAAGGAAAATACGTCGCACGACTACCATGGAAAGAGGATCACCCACCACTGCCGACGAACTATAGTGTTACTGTGAACCGTACACGTAACATGATTCGCCGACTAACACCCGATGTAATCAAAAAGTATGATGACATCATCGCCGAACAACGACGTCGTGATTTCATCGAAGAAGTTAACGAAGACGATACAAGAATCGGACACTATTTACCGCATAGAGCGATAAAGAAGGACTCGGCAACTACACCCATTAGAATTGTGTATGACTGCAGTTGTAGTCAGGGTGCTAGCTTTCCGAGCTTGAATGACTGTCTACAAACCGGCCCATCGTTGATAAATGACCTACCAGCCATTCTACTACGATTTCGCTCAAATAACATTGCATTAACGAGTGACATTGAAAAGGCCTTTCTGAATGTTAGATTGGAAGAAGACGAGAGGAAATTCACGAAATTTCTGTGGCTGTTAGACGCGTCTGACCCAGAAGGTAAATTCATAACATTACAATTTAAAACAGTATTGTTTGGCGCTGTTTGCTCGCCGTTTATCTTAAATGCGGTTATAAAAACGCATTTAGACGCCAACAACACACTTTCTACAGCCAAAACATTAAAGAACAATATTTATGTTGATAATGTGATCGATGGTGTTGATACTACGGAAAATGCCATAAAATACTATAAAGAAGCCAACAAGCTAATGACGACGAGCGGATTTAAACTCAGGGCGTGGTCTTCTAATTGTGAACAATTGAACGAACTTTCCAAACGCGACAACCTCAATGAGCCCGCCGAAACTGTGTCTGTTTTGGGAATGCGATGGTCGACAAAATCGGATAAGTTGACCTACCCCAAAGTTAATAATGTACCGCTATTAACTGATCTAATTACGAAACGCGACGTTGTCAGTTTCACTTCCGCGTTATACGACCCGATTGGTTACCTAACTCCAGTCCACGTTAAAGCCCGGTTATTCATACAGTTGTTATGGAAACTCGAACTAGGCTGGGACGAACCTCTTAACTCGGACCTATGTTCGATGTGGATGCATATTGCTGAGGATCTAAACGATGCAAGAAATATTCAGGTGAAACGTCAATATTTCCCTGAAGTCAATCCTGATGCCGAGTTCGAATTACACGCTTTCGCCGACGCCAGTCCCAAAGCATATGGTGCGGTGATCTACCTAAGATGTGCACAACAAACTTCCTTTGTGATGGCGAAAACCAGAATCGCGCCAATGACCGAAACTACGCTACCAAGATTGGAACTTATGGCAACATTAATTGCTACACGTCTCAGTAAATATGTCAAAGATGCGCTATCTGACACGTATAACATTACTAATTTCTATTTGTGGTCAGACAGCCAAATCACGCTTCACTGGTTAAATAGTGACAAGAAACTGCCGATCTTCGTGAAAAATCGTGTGGATGAAATTTGTGAATTTCAGTCTACTAGGAAATATTGTCCCACCGAAGAAAATCCCGCTGACTTACTAACCAGAGGGATTACCTACGAAAACCTGGAAAATTCTGATTTGTGGTGGAAAGGCCCAAAATGGCTACCAACAACAAGCGATTGGCCGAGTTGTCCTGCCTTTGATGCAAATGTATTGCATTCTGCGATTGAGCCAAATGAAACTGATCTAATTAACCCACGCACGAGAGGTGGGGTCAATGAACTACCTGCCCATGATGTTGGAATTATCACTACTCCAGCACGGGAAAATACTATTGATAATCAATCGTGTGCTGTTACTAATCCTACTGATCGGGGAATTCATCGTATTATGGATATTTCCAGATATAACGATTTGGACAAATTATTACGTGTGACCAGCTATGTGCTACGTTTTATCAACCGGATTAAGTCTAACGATATAAACACTGGAATGATAACCGCTGATGAACTGAACCGCGCTGAAAATATGTGGGTCAAACATATTCAACGTCAATACTACGGCGATACAATCCAATCCGTTAAATTTAATTTAACTCGATGTGCTCCCATCGTTCAACAACTGAATTTGTTCGTGGACGAAGATGATATACTCCGCTGTGGGAGTAGAATCCATAATGCTGCATTAGATTTTGTGACGAAATTTCCAGCATTAATACCCTCGCATCACAAACTAACGGACTTGATCATTTGGAAAGCACACAATCTGATGTGTCATGAAGGAGTTCAATCTACAGTGACGCATATACGACAGAAATATTGGATACCTAAAATACGGATTATTGTGCGTAACGTCATTCACAAGTGTGTGAAATGCAATAAAGTTACAGGGAAACCGTACGCAAACCCAGTTCAGGCACCGTTGCCGAGTTACCGAGTGAACATTGTCCCTGCTTTCACTATAACTGGTGTAGATTTCACGGGAAATCTATTTACGAAATCAGCTGATGGAACACGCGATAAAGCGTACGTTTGTTTATTTACTTGTGGGGTGACACGTGCGATTCACCTCGAACTTGTGCCTGATTTGTCAACAAAAACGTTCATGCACGCATTCAGAAGATTTGCTGCCAGACGTTCACTTCCAAGTCGCATGTTGTCTGATAATGCATCGACCTACATTTCCGCGGCTGATGAAATTCGCACACTATTTGATACACCGGAAGTCCGAGACTTTCTCGCTGCACACCGAGTGCAATGGACTTTTATACCGAAACGTGCCCCGTGGTATGGAGGTTTTTGGGAGAGATTAATTGGGCTAACAAAAAATGCTATTAAGAAGACACTGGGTCGAGCGTTAATATCATTCGACGAACTCTCAACATTAGTAACAGAAATTGAAGTCGTTCTCAATGATCGACCCCTTACGTACGTGTCATCAAGTATTAATGACAACATAGCATTGACTCCGAATCACCTACTTCACGGGCGGACATTGACCTCATTGCCATATATCGAAGTCACTGACGACGAAATACGCGATCCTACTTATCAGTTCTCAGACCACCGTGAAATGAATAATCGTTATGTCCACTTGTCAAGATTACATGCTCAATTTTGGCGAAGATGGTCGACCGAATATTTGACTGCCCTTCGAGAGAGACACCCAACTACAGGAAGTAAAGGGAATACAATAAAAGTTGGAGATGTTGTGATAATCCACAGTGATGTGGATAAACGCCAGAAATGGCATCTTGGCACCGTAACTAAATTAGTTTACGGCAACGACCAACTTGTGAGATCCGCTGAGTTAAATACAGCTAACGGACCTACCAATCGGCCGATACATAAATTGTATCCGTTAGAAGTTGTTTCCAAGGAATTAACGTCGCCTGAAAGTAATAATCAATCAGATGTTAGATTACCTGCAGAGACAATACAAAATATTGGACTAACCGCTGACAAAGATGTCACCACCACCCAGATGACTGGTGACACTATTCCTAAGCGACCAACCAGGGATTCTGCCGTGGCAGCCCGAATAAGAATCGCTGATTTAATGTGACTTTCGAAATTTCAATTTCATTTTCATTATTATGTTTTTATTCGTAATATTCAAAAAATAAATATGGACAGTCGGCTGAAATGCCTTCCGTGGACACTTTATTTACTTGAATCTTTTATCCAATACCGTTATTATTGTTCGAGGTACATGATTTCATTGATAATGTAGTAGACATACATTTTCATATGTTTTTATTTTTGAGGCGCGGAGAATTTAGAGAAGCAGTCATGTAACGTTACGCCTCGGATTCTGAGATAAATCTCTCAGCCAATCAGATTGTTTTAATTTTAGCCTATCACAGGCGAGATGTTATTGACCTATCGTACACATTCCCGCCAATTTATATTTGCGTTACGATTACTACTTTATAGAGTTGTGTTTTCTATCACGCTCGTTCAGAGAGTATATATACTCAGAATTTGTGTATTTCACCAGTGTTCATCTGTTGTTACTACTTACTATATCAGTCTATCTGGCAATAAACCACCACTGTGTTTTTTGTATACAACTGATCTGTCTGGTTCTGTTCCGGTATAGTCTTCCCGAATCCTACCCCGGGGAGTTAACTGCTACACCCTACATTTACTCCCCAACATCTCCCCTGTATAAGAAATGGTTCACCCCTTATGTCACAAAGGCTAAAAAGATAAACGATAAATTGTGTGATCCATTTTTTTAAATTGGCAGAGACCGAGATTGCACACATTTTACTTAAATTAAATTTACATTACAACTGACAGGCCAATATGCAGTCTCACACATTTTACTTCAAAATTAAATTTACACTACAACTGACAGGCCGATATGTACACTAACGTCTTTAACATAAATTCATATTAACTGTGGTGAAACAAACACTTTGCTATGAGTGGTACTCACCACTAAAATAGGAGACAAAGAAAAATGTATATGAAAATAACAACCAACATCCAATAAGGGAGGGAACCAATCTTAGAAGATATGCAGAATGAAAACTGGAGCTATGCATTTTTATTTGGTTATGTTTAATGAAAGTCATATGCATTAAAAACATTTTTTGGTGGGGGGGGGCAACATGAATAGAATTTAGTAAAAAATTCAGCGAGAATTAATTACATGTACACAATGAAATGAAATTAAAAATTGCAGCCAGTATTACATTTACATGTAGACCATGAAGGGCCAAGCAAACACCATTCTTTTAGTCAAACAGAATAAGGACAGAAATGATCTAAAGAGGTACACGGGTAAATATTAAAACATGCACTACCATATTTGTTCTATTAGAAGTGCATTCCCAATAAAAGTGCATGTAAATCAACCGTTGCAGGTATTGTACTGAATCATTTCAAAAATAACATTTTGACCACACATGTAATTTGCATATTAAAGAGCATGCGCTACTAATAGATTAAATACGGTATATATATATATGAAATTCGCAGATGAAAAAGTCAGGAGACACAAACAGTGACATTCAATGTCAGGAACTGTTGTCAGACACGAAAATATATATAAAAAAAAAACTTTTGAGAGATTGTTATTCACATGCTCAATATCAGCCCTCTCTTGTAATACTTTATCCTTTCCCCTAATATTTTGAACACTGCCCTCATGTGGTAATATAACGTCATGCAACACTCTTAGTGCCCTCATACTATCACGTTGCATACTGCCCTCAAGTGGCAATACATCGCTCCCCCCCCCCAAATACTTTGCAGTCAATCAGAATTAATTACAGAATACCCAAAATATAAATTTAGCATTAAATTTCATCAACTCATTACTATAGTAACAAAGATGCATTTACAGATTCAATTAAGGTTTAGGAGCAATTACAAGTTCATTTTACACATTTAAACGCTCTCTAATTGGTAATTACAAGTACACGTACACAATTTCAACAGCATAAAAGCTGTCTAGATTCATAAAAATAAATCCAAATAGATGTACATATACTGTTCAACATTAACAGTGGCAATCTATTTTACTGAATTTGCTGAATATTTGAATCAAGCATGGTCTAATTGAGTTTGAATTGATTAAACTATACAATGTTAATCTAAACATTTACTTAATGTGATTAAATCCATCTTGAGTTAGTCAAGGATAAAAGACACCTATTTTTAGCTAAGGAGGCTATATGCTCATGCACTTTTGACACATGTGCATATTTCCATGGCGAACAGCAGTGATGATATTCAAAATGTCAAAGTTGACTTATAAATAAGTCTTTTGAACTAAGTCAACTGTAAAAAAAGAAATAATCACTGGCTTTAATTTTAGCAGATCTGATGTTGCAGGGATATTCACTAGATTTAAAAACTACCAGTTTGGCAATGGAAATAATGCATTATTTGATTGAACTTGCATATTCACTGCGTTTTTGTTAATTTAGGGTAATTAGCAAAAACAGATCTTTCTATAGTATGATGTTCACTGTAAATCTGTTTATTTTTTTTGAGAACTGGTCTAAAATTATGTAAACATTGGCAACGGAACAGCTGTTTTTTCAGACAAAAATAAAAATCATTTTATGATTTAAACGCCACTAAAATGTATTGTGATACTGTAAACAGCTTCACTTTTGTGGGAGAAAATTTTTTGAGAAATTAGCTAATCAGGGAAAATGATGAAACTTTGTAGCAGTGAAAGTTTCTCTGGGATCCTTCAACACAGAGTTTCAGCAACATCTGAATTTGTTTTCTGTCTTTGATAATCTGTGTTACCATCGATTGAATAGTAAAAACTGTAATTAACCATTGCAGTAAATCAGAATATATCTTCACGTTTTATGAAATGTTTCGAGACTTGTTTTGTTTGAAATTTGTCCCATATGAGACTGACACTTGTAAACAAAGCAATTTGACTATCACAGGTGAATGTCCAAGCATCATGAGATTGTTTGAATACATGTATTTATTTAATACTCATAATCCAATTTTATGTCAGGATTGTTTATTGGTATTTTGTAATTTGTGTCTACGCTATCATCCATGACACTTTCTTGGGAGCTCAATAATATTCATGAATGTTTAATTAGATGTTCAAGTGAATTTAATGACAGACCTCTCACAAAATAAAATCTGCCGGGTAATATATATGTCTGGAATAGAATTTGTCAAAACACAAGACTGTCACCAGACGGCCATCTTGAATCTAATTTACAAATCAAAGTGATATACATCAACTACCTGAGACCTGGTTCTGGATATGTCAACTACCCGAGACCTGGTTTCGGATATGTCAACTACCCGAGACCTGGTTTCGGATATGTCAACTACCCGAGACCTGGTTTCGGATATGTCAACTACCCGAGACCTGGTTTCGGATATGTCATAATACCAGAGATCTGGTTCAGGATGTCAACTACCTGAGACCGGGTTCCGGATATGTCAACTACCTGAGACCTGGTTCCGGATATGTCAACTACCCGAAGCCTGGTTCTGGATATGTCAAAATACCTGAGACCTGGTTCCGGATATGTCAACTACCCGAAGCCTGGTTCCGGATATATGTCAACTACCTGAGACCTGGTTCGGGATATGTCAGCTACCTGAGACCTGGTTCCGGATATGTCAACTACCTGAAGCCTGGTTCCAGATATGTCAACTACCTGAGACCTGGTTCCGGTTATATGTCAACTACCTAAACCTGGTTCCAGATATGTCAACTACCTGAGACCTGGTTCCGGATATGTCAACTACCTGAGACCTGGTTCCAAATGTGTCAACTACCTGAGGCCTGGTTCCGGATATGTCAACTACCTGAGGCCTGGTTCCGGATATGTCAGCTACCTGAGATCTGGTTCCAGATATATCAACTACCCGAAGCCTGGTTTTGGATATGTCAACTACCTGAAGCCTGGTTTTGGATATGTCAAAATACCTGAGACCAGGTTCCGGATATGTCAACTACCTGAGCCCTGGTTCCGGATATATGTAAACTACCTGAGACCTGGTTCCAGATATGTCAACTACCTGAGCCCTGGTTCCGGATATATGTAAACTACCTGAGACCTGGTTCCTGATATGTCAGCTACCCGAGATCTGGTTCCGGATATGTCAACTACCCGAGACCTGGTTTCGGATATGTCAACTACCCGAGACCTGGTTTCGGATATGTCATAATACCAGAGATCTGGTTCAGGATGTCAACTACCTGAGACCGGGTTCCGGATATGTCAACTACCTGAGACCTGGTTCCGGATATGTCAACTACCCGAAGCCTGGTTCTGGATATGTCAAAATACCTGAGACCTGGTTCCGGATATGTCAACTACCCGAAGCCTGGTTCCGGATATATGTCAACTACCTGAGACCTGGTTCGGGATATGTCAGCTACCTGAGACCTGGTTCCGGATATGTCAACTACCTGAAGCCTGGTTCCAGATATGTCAACTACCTGAGACCTGGTTCCGGTTATATGTCAACTACCTAAACCTGGTTCCAGATATGTCAACTACCTGAGACCTGGTTCCGGATATGTCAACTACCTGAGACCTGGTTCCAAATGTGTCAACTACCTGAGGCCTGGTTCCGGATATGTCAACTACCTGAGGCCTGGTTCCGGATATGTCAGCTACCTGAGATCTGGTTCCAGATATATCAACTACCCGAAGCCTGGTTTTGGATATGTCAACTACCTGAAGCCTGGTTTTGGATATGTCAAAATACCTGAGACCAGGTTCCGGATATGTCAACTACCTGAGCCCTGGTTCCGGATATATGTAAACTACCTGAGACCTGGTTCCAGATATGTCAACTACCTGAGCCCTGGTTCCGGATATATGTAAACTACCTGAGACCTGGTTCCTGATATGTCAGCTACCCGAGATCTGGTTCCGGATATGTCAGCTACCCGAGACCTGGTTCCGGATATGTCAGCTACCTGAGATCTGGTTCCAGATATATCAACTACCTGAGGCCTGGTTCCGAATATGTCAGCTACCTGAGATCTGGTTCCGGATATGTCAGCTACCTGAGATCTGGTTCCGGATATGTCAGCTACCTGAGATCTGGTTCCGGATATGTCAGCTACCTGAGATCTGGTTCCGGATATGTCAGCTACCTGAGACCTGGTTCCGGATATGTCAACTACCCGAAGCCTGGTTCTGGATATGTCAAAATACCTGAGACCTGGTTCTATATATGTCAACTACCTGAGACCAGGTTCCGGATATATGTCAACTACCTGAGACCTGGTTCCGGATATATGTCAACTACCTGAGACCTGGTTCGGGATATGTCAGCTACCTGAGACCTGGTTCCGGATATGTCAACTACCCGAAGCCTGGTTTTGGATATGTCAAAATACCTGAGACATGGTTCCAGATATGTCAACTACCTGAGACCTGGTTCCGGTTATATGTCAACTACCTGAGACCTGGTTCCAGATATGTCAACTACCTGAGACCTGGTTCTGGATATGTCAACTACCTGAAGCCTGGTTTTGGATATGTCAAAATACCTGAGACCAGGTTCCGGATATGTCAACTACCTGAGCCCTGGTTCCGGATATATGTAAACTACCTGAGACCTGGTTCCAGATATGTCAGCTACCTGAGATCTGGTTCCTGATATGTCAGCTACCAGAGACCTGGTTCCGGATATGTCAGCTACCCAAGACCTGGTTCCAAATGTGTCAACTACCTGAGGCCTGGTTCCGGATATGTCAGCTACCTGAGATCTGGTTCCAGATATATCAACTACCTGAGGCCTGGTTCCGGATATGTCAGCTACCTGAGATCTGGTTCCGGATATGTCAGCTACCTGAGATCTGGTTCCGGATATGTCAGCTACCTGAGATCTGGTTCCGGATATGTCAGCTACCTGAGATCTGGTTCCGGATATGTCAGCTACCTGAGATCTGGTTCCGGATATGTCAGCTACCTGAGATCTGGTTCCGGATATGTCAGCTACCTGAGATCTGGTTCCGGATATGTCAGCTACCTGAGATCTGGTTCCGGATATGTCAGCTACCTGAGACCTGGTTCCGGATATGTCAGCTACCCGAGACCTGGTTCCGGATATGTAAAATTACCTAAGGCCTGGTTCAGGATATGTCAAAATACCTGATTTGGGGAAATTTTTACAAATAAAAAAGCCAACAGTTACCCATCTTTGACCAAATCACTGCATGAAACAATTTAAAGTATTGTGAGGTTTGAAGGGAATTGGTCGAGGGATATCTAAGATATAGCTGTGAACGAACACTAGACTAAAGTAGACTAAACTTATATGGCCCCATTTTGAATTTTGTTCAAACAGGGACTAATAATTAAACACTCTTCACAAAACAAGTCCAATGAAAACAAGTCTCATGCAGAGAATTTCAAATGAGATCCTTCAGAATGTGGTCCAATAATTGTAAATCTGAAAATTGAAAGCATAGACGTCATTCAAATCCACTGTATTGTGTATACAGGATACCCCAATGTAATAACAACACACTCCGCTCTACGCATAACTGACAGTTTCCGTGTTTTAAGCAACAAAATATTTATAGTTTCAATTCAAGCTAAGTGCTATAATTAAGGAAACAGCCCAGGAATTTTACGAGCTTCTGAAAAAAGAACAGACAGAACTTTTTTTTTATTACATTACCTCATGTTATCCCAGGTACATGTGTACATGACAAATGGATTTGTAGTTACATGTACATGTCTGTTGGGTAAGGCGCAAAACAAAAGTTTTATAGCAGGGAAACATAACAAGTGATTAATTTCGCAAAACTTTTTCCTAATGAGAAGTCTAAATTTCGCAGTGAAATTGACAGTCTGAGAATCATTACCCGTTATAATTACATGCATGTTACATTCAAATACAACTGATTCATGGTGTCTCTTTTGTAAATTTGCTTAAGGGAAACACAGGGGAACATTCAATACATTAAGATCCATGTTTAAACAATGTATTCATTTATATAAATACATGTATTAAGGAATTACCATACGTGTATTAGTCTCTGTAGACTTATATATGCATGTACGTTTCCTCATTCCTCCATATGCAACACAAGTTCACATTTGTGATGGTTTGTACAAAATATCAATTTGAAATGCACAGAAAGAATTTGTTTTCAGATACTAACAAAATTAATGATAAATAAATTTTGAAACAATGCAAAATAAATTTGAATACATAATGGACACCAATGACTTATCAATACCTCTTGCACAATTCATCTCATTAAGTATGCAGCATAGATATCAACAGCACCTTAGTCTGATTTGACTTTTCCTAGCATTTTGTTCCCCTCTTCTTGACTTTATTTGTATTTGTTGTTAGTTTTCCTATTGTTTTTCAATTTGTAACCCTTTTCATCTCCTCCTAGGGATGTCATGTTTTAATAAAATTATTATTATTGTACACAAAAATGGTGAGACAAATGTTCCATAATGATGCTCATGAGAATGCCAATTTCATCAAAACCAAAGACTACATGTCTCATATATAACATTCATTCTTTTCTTTGTGCAAAATTTAAACGCCCTATTTGAAAAATAAAACTAAATGGCCACCAGACAGCCATTTGAATACAAAATAAGATGTACCAATGACCCAACACTAAAGAGTGATGTTTGAATAATATTGCCCTAGCGATGCCTGAAAATTCATTTACATGTTGACATTTTATGATTTTAGAACAGAAATGGCCAAATAAATGAACATTGGCAGGCTAGGATGGTTTACGATTAGCGACCAGAACTGCTAAAAGCCCTGGTGTACATTTACAGTTCTGATGACAGATTGCCTGTACCCATTTTCATAACAAGAATATAAATTTCCATTTTCTACGCTAGTTTTAAGTCATACTGAAAGTAGTGGCTGTATGTATGGATATTTATGGGTAATGAAAAGCAGCTAATCCAATACTTCATGGCAATACAATGAATTATCGGTCTATATCTATGTAGGGGAACAGGGAAGATGGAAGTTGTCATGACAACCATGTACTGTATGGATTATTTTATGTACATGTCACTTTCTTCTACATGTAGTTCAATATTAGAGAATTATTTGCTGATATAACTGTAATTCATCCAATCTATCTATCTTCCAGAAGTACTGTGGAATACTTTATTTCCGCTGGAATTAATTTTCGCTGAAAGGGCTTTTTGGGCGTTTTGTATGGAATTTATTTTCACTGATTTTTGATGAGTTTAATGTGAAATATAGAAAAAAAAGTATATTCGCTGGATTTTATTTTCACGGAATCATCCCTTCAGCGAAAATAGCGAAAATAAATTCCAAGCGAAAATAAAGTATTCTACAGTACTCAGTTTCAAACACAAGATTTACACTAGCAGCATTCTCAAATCAATATTCTTTTAAAACGCAAGTTCGAAAATAAAAGTGATTTTATAAAAAATGTTGATATGGGAAATGAATATTTATTTAAGAAAACAAAACAGCAAACATTTAATGCCAAACATTTATGGCATCATTCCAAAAACAAACCTAAACTTAAAACTACAAGTGAAAAAAACATTAATTGCATTTTTTCACCATTATTTCTGCCACAGATTCTAAAACACTATGTGCAGAGATTTTCAAAATGTGGCAAACAAGTGCTGTGATGCCATTGGTTGAAATATGTTCGTATGATACTCTCATAGTACTGTACAGATCAACAGCAAAGTTTATTTCCTTATCTTATAAGTCCTTGGTTACTTATACTAAAATATGTTTGGATAATTAGAGTACTAACAGATTTTCACTTATAGACCGGTTAGACTTAAAATACATGTAGCGAATATTCACTTTTGAGATATAATTTTTTGTATGTGTTGATTCTTGGATATTTTATCTTCGTTGTCCTGTACTTTATTTAGTAACTTTCCAGATTGCGTAAAAACGGAGAATTTCGCGAAAGCCACTTACCGTGAAGCTACTAGTAATAATAATAAATACTTTATTACAATCTTATTTTTATTTAGGATCAAGATAAAATACATAAAGTTTGGTAAACAAAACAATCTTTGCTGAACCACAATGAGGATACATTACACAATGTTGGTGTAAAACCTACATTGACAATGATGTCACATCAATATCAGATGAAGTTTGTTCCATCTTTCCTCCAATGATAAGTTCTTTTGTAAGCTTTGAAAGCCTACTCTAATGCAATCTAAGCTCTCCTTGTCTACAAATCTAATCAGGTTTAATTCAATTTATGAGATGTACAAGATGGAATGAAAACAGAGTACAAGTATGTATGTATAAATAAAGGCAAATGATTGCTGCAATTCAAGACAGCCAAGGTCGAAAACTGACAGCAATCTGCAATTGTCTTTCCCCCACACATACGAAAAAAATGAACCCTAATTTTGGAGCTAACAAATGAACTTTTAGCCAATTTTCAATTTTTAGTCAAAAAATTTGGCAATTTTTGTCCCAATCTCCTGAAGGAAAGTGCAGACTATAAACGGGACTATTTTGTGAATTTGTGATGAAAAGAGGAAACTGGTGGTGAAAAGATATGTAGCTTACTCAGGGTATATCACAGGTCATAACTCATAAAATTTCACATGGTTTAATATTTTATGGAATTCTTAGTAAATAATTATTGTGAATCTGAGACAAATTTCATGAAACAATTATAGAAAGAAAAAAATTCATGTGGAACATCTTAGTTGACCTTCCTGGCCCTGGTTGACCTCTATGACCCCTAGTTGACCTCTATGACCCCTATTGACCTCTGTAATCTCTAGATGATCTCTATGGTCTGAAGTAATCTCAATAGAAAGATCATAATCACAGTCAAAAATTTAGCACAACTGGTTTCAAATAGTTATTTGTGCAAATAAAATCTTAAATTACTGACAATTTGGTTATTTTAATAACATTTCAAGACCACATTAACAAAAATTTCATAAAAGAGTCAAAAGTTGGGGTCAATGTTTTTTTGAAACATTGTAAAATTGAACTTTCATCTCAGCAGAGAAAGAACCCTTTTAATTGTACAATGTAATCTGTCTACTTGTAAGTGCAGAAGCGTGTGTATAAATGATTGATTGCGATCAGCTTTCTATACTTCTTTTTCTGTAATTGTACGGTTTCCATGGCAACACGATGGAATTATTGGTCAATCTGTAACATGAGTAGCATCTCATTTTATCAACATACATGGATCAAAAAGATTTCTTTGCTCACAGGGGGAATTGAACTACTGTCTGGAAAATAAGTGGGTCGCCCTGAATACAGAACAAACATTTTAATTGAAAGAGTTATCGTAAGATAAAGTATCAACTGAAGAATACAACTTTTGTGGTAGTATCATAGCTTTAAAATGTAGCATTGAATAGAACCACAGAGCAGAACTGTAGCACCACCATGCAGCCATTTTGAAAAATCTTTTTTTTTTAACATAATTCAAAAGCCCAGGTGTAGTATAAATACGCTTCTAAACAATAGAGATTCTTTTCTTGAAAGTAAAGATGCATTTTCTGAAACTTACAAGTTGATTATGTCGTGCCAAAGTGGATGTTTGTGATTATGAATATCACAGCAAAGATTATATGAAGTAATTATGACAATAAATAGGGTACAAGTTGAGAGTTTGTGGGATAAACGTCAAGAACACGAACCAGAAAAAGGAATGCGCGACTAAGCTTGAATAATTAACTGCTGTCAATTAATGTCAATTAATAAGACAATGAAAATCGTGTCCGCAAATTACCCCAAGTCATGTTTTAATGATATGAATACTGTGTTTAGTATTGTTTACTGTTACTGTTACTTGGTGATAAAAAGCGTATTCTGGAAATAGCACAACATATGACGGCACATAGAACAGGAGTGAGACTCTGACCAGAAGATCTCTAGACTTGCCGATGACGAACCAATAATGTTATATGATTCAGTACAAATTAATTTACTGGCTTCTTTGTGGCTGTTGTTTAAGAAAACGGCAAATTTATTTTGTAATTGTATCCCTACACGCTAACTCATAGCTAAATCGTGTCATATTACTGTAAAATGACTAATTTTCACTGGGTTTAAATTTCGCTGATTTACCTTTACAGGCATATTCAGTGGGTTTTAAATTCACGGTTTTATCATTTAGATAATGTGTTCTATGATAAATTTTACATATTCACTGGGTTGTAATTTAGCGCTTTTTTCAGTCAGCAAAATAAGCAAAATTAAAACCCAGTGAATAATTAACCCCTTTACAGTAGCTTCTCATTACGGAATACCTATGGAGCTCGGGTCTGTGCTTTATGCAAGCAAGTCTGACTGGCCCGTTATATACTTGTAGATAAACTATGAATTTCTGTCAACATAGGCTATGCAAGTGATTAACAGGACTCGTTAGCATAGTCACACCTCCAATCAATACTTTCCCTGGGAAGGTAAATTGGGCCTTTAAACTTTGACACTCTGATATCATTTATTATATTTATATACTATAATACAGCTATACTAGGGTCTTGGGATTACTATGAGAAATATGAAATTGTGTGAATTATGTACAAATATACAAGACTCAGCAAATGAAACTGAAACAAATAGAAAGCCAAAATAATCGGTAGAATTTAGATGAGCAGATATTCATTCCTTTTTTATGCTGATGAAACTCTGATGTATTCAGAACATTCTGATCTAAATCTAATGTAGGTATAGACTCAAATTTTGTTTTAATTTCCATATTTCGGTTGAGATAGCTCCGCTGTTAGCAATGAACATTTGAATTAAAGAACTGAAGATATCATTAGTAAATGAACAATATGTATAAGTATTAAATCAATCAGACTTGCTGTTTTCAACAAGAATTCGAAAACATCACTTTTTACGAAAAATGACAAAAATATTCATCAAAATCAGAAATGAACAAATCTGAGAAAGATCTACCCAAGGTACATACACACCAAGTATCAAAGCATTCAGGCTTGTAGTTTTCAAGAAGAAGTCGAAAAGTAAAAAGTTGACACGAACGACGGTCAATCACTCATATGATAAGCTCCGCTCGACTAAGTCAACAGTGGAGCTAAAAATAATGAATAAATTTGGAAAATGTTTTTAACAAGATGCAATATGGAAAAAACTTACAATGTGCTTTTAAATTTACTCTTTTACTGAAATCAATATTGCATCATCAGAATGAGGTTTAACGTATCAGTAACTTCCCAGTGTATCATATTCGCTCTATTAGAAGCGCAACTCCAACAGATTTCAAAACATTGCATTTGATGTACACTGAATCATATTAAAATGTTATTTACGGACACAAACAATTCAAGTTGTAGTTTAAAATTACTTTTATTGGCATAAGGGGAGCTCACCGTGTCCCACCTAAGCTGCACTACACAAGAGTGATTACATAGCAATAGGCAATACACACTCAGCATGGTGATATGGTGAGCTCCCAGACATGATAAAATGCAATGTGAAGTAAATAATCAACTAAAACTACAGCATGTTTCAGTATCACCACTATAATTCCCCTAAAATGTAGCCCTGACACCCCTCTAGTTTCCACTGAGATTGGTGATGTTAGGATCCAACTGTCACTGATTCAGATCAAGGTCATGACATCACTAAAAACCTTAGCATTACAATCTACACTAATTATTTATTCTGAGCATGCTCAGTTGTTCTCTCAGTGTTGTTGGGAGAAGTAATTTATGATGAAAATCGTGAAAAAGAACCACTTAGGATTTTCAGATCTGGAAAAAACAATTACATGCATATTTGGCAGAGACTTAATCATCAACCTGCAAGTTTCATTGATATCTGCTGCAGAATTTCTGAGAAAATGTTAGAGATGTCACAGTTGGAAACCAGAATAAAGAAACTATACTCCCCTTTTCAGGCTAAAAACAGCTGCACTCTATAAGCTATGAGTCTCATATCAAACACACAAGGCGCAATGACTGTATAATTATTTTACAAAATTGAAAGATTCTCACTGCTATTGCATGGTATGATCAACACGTCAAAAAAAAAAACTTTCGTAAAAAAGCAATATGAATAATGGCAAGGTAAGGGTTGAAGGAATCAGACTTGATACTTACGCGTCCAGTGACATCATCAGTGATGTAATGGTTGAACGATTGTGTTATCAGATGGAAAAAAAAAGATTTCAAGTTAATTAGCCATCAAACAATCGGGCGACAGTTATTGAAAGAGAAAAGCAAGAAGATAGCTATGAATTCCAACAAGTGATCAGTCATGGCTACATTCACTCAGATGAAGTGGAATTTGATTTTCATATGAAATTCAAGAAGACATCAATCAATTTTTAGATTTTTAAACCGCTAATAACAGATTTTAGCGAGTTTTATTTGTTGACATACTGCTTTAAATTTTAATTTTTACGATTACTTTAATTTATAGGATTGCTTCAATTCATGTGATTGTTTTTTTTTTATTTTTAGTGATAAGATATTGTAAGACAGGTGTTTGCAAGTGTATGATGCATTATGGGATGAAGATTGAAGTCATGAGAGTTGCGGTGAGAATCTCCTGCAATTCTAATAACGAAATCAAACCTTTCCAAGTTTCCACTGTATCTATAATGCTATTGGGTAGAAATATGTTTAATTGACGCACATGGAAAATCGCTTAAAAATTGGATTTATATTCCAAATGCTTTATGTAGAGCAAATGCTCTATGTAGTATTTGAATCATTATGATATGAAGTCTATGGAATATAAACCAAAAGCTTGAAATGTGATTAGTTGCTGCAAGCATCAAGTAACCGTAGACAATTCTCTATGGAGATAATTTTACATCCAAACAGAAACTTTCTTTTCATCTCTGAGCGATGTAAACTGCAAAGCCAAAATATGAATGAAATCTGTAATATTGGCATCAAATCATATGTGTGTATATGGAAAGTAGAAAGTTCAGAAAATAACTTGAACTGAAATATTCTCTATCACTACATGCAGAAATTAATATATTTAGCAACGGCCGCCATTTAAAATACATGTTTATTGTGTATGCAGTAGTGTTTATGAGATGAATCTTGAATGTTTCTCACGTGACTTCATGTTCAAATTGCAGTCAGGCAGTTTCTACCTGTGGTTGCAGTCATGCTTGTTTTTTTTTTTGTTTTTTTAAATATTTTTGTGCCAGGCGACAGTTCTGGACATTGAATGTCACTGTTGTTACTCCTGACTTTTTTGTATGTGATGTGCAAATGCTAGTGCTGACACATAGTGCATTTGCCACAGAAGTCAGATTCATGTTTGGGACTACATGACAGGGCTCTCTGTCAAATGGCAATTTTAATGCGCTATCCTGGCGTCAACCAGGCTCAGTCGAACACAAGCACCTGCGGACCTTAACCAAGGTTCCCCCAAAGTCGCATTTGTTAGTGAATGAATCTCGGCCAGTGGAATTGGCCTTCCCATTGAGTCTGTGGCACACTCACCCAGGGTAGGGGTTAACCCTTTGATGTTCAGCCTAAGGTAGGATTTGAACTTGGGTCTACCGATCATGAGCCTGGAGCGACAACCACTATGCTACCAGTGACCAGTCATGCTTGTTTCTACCTGTGGTTGCAGTGAGGCAGTTTCTACCTGTGGTTGCAGTCAGTCAGTTTCTACCTGTAGTTGCAGTCAGTCATGCTTGTTTCTACCTGTGGTTGCAGTCAGTCATGCTTGTTTCTACCTGTGGTTGCAGTCATGCTTGTTTCTACCTGTGGTTGCAGTGAGGCAGTTTCTACCTGCGGTTGCAGTCAGTCATGCTTGTTTCTACCTGTGGTTGCAGTCAGTCATGCTTGTTTCTACCTGTGGTTGCAGTCTGTCATGCTTGTTTCTACCTGTGGTTGCAGTCAGTCATGCTTGTTTCTACCTGTGGTTGCAGTCAGTCATGCTTGTTTCTACCTGTGGTTGCAGTCTGTCATGCTTGTTTCTACCTGTGGTTGCAGTCTGTCATGCCTGTTTCTACCTGTGGTTGCAGTCTGTCATGCTTGTTTCTACCTGTGGTTGCAGTCTGTCATGCTTGTTTCTACCTGTGGTTGCAGTCAGTCATGCTTGTTTCTACCTGTGGTTGCAGTCAGTCATGCTTGTTTCTACCTGTGGTTGCAGTCAGGCAGTTTCTACCTGTGGTTGCAGTCAGGCAGTTTCTACCTGTGGTTGCAGTCAGGCAGTTTCTACCTGTGGTTGCAGTCAGGCAGTTTCTACCTGTGGTTGCAGTCAGGCAGTTTCTACCTGTGGTTGCAGTCAGGCAGTTTCTACCTGTGGTTGCAGTCAGGCAGTTTCTACCTGTGGTTGCAGTCAGGCAGTTTCTACCTGTGGTTGCAGTCAGGCAGTTTCTACCTGTGGTTGCAGTCAGGCAGTTTCTACCTGTGGTTGCAGTCAGGCAGTTTCTACCTGTGGTTGCAGTCAGGCAGTTTCTACCTGTGGTTGCAGTCAGGCAGTTTCTACCTGTAGTTGCAGTCAGGCAGTTTCTACCTGTAGTTGCAGTCAGGCAGTTTCTATCTGTGGTTGCAGTCACACTGCTTCTACCTGTGGTTGCAGTCATGCAGTTTCTACCTGTACATGTAGTTGCAGTCATACCGTTTCTACATGTGATTGCAGTCAGGCAGTTTCTACCTGTGGTTGCAGTCAGACAGTTTCTACCTGTGGTTGCAGTCAGACAATTTCTACCTGTGGTTGCAGTCAGGCAGTTTCTACCTGTAGTTGCAGTCAGACAATTTCTACCTGTGGTTGCAGTCAGGCAGTTTCTACCTGTAGTTGCAGTCAGGCAGTTTCTACCTGTGGTTGCAGTCAGGCAGTTTCTACCTGTGGTTGCAGTCAGGCAGTTTCTACCTGTGATTGCAGTCAGGCAGTTTCTACCTGTGGTTGCAGTCAGGCAGTTTCTACCTGTAGTTGCAGTCAGGCAGTTTCTACCTGTGGTTGCAGTCAGGCAGTTTCTACCTGTGATTGCAGTCAGGCAGTTTCTACCTGTGATTGCAGTCAGGCAGTTTCTACCTGTAGTTGCAGTCAGGCAGTTTCTACCTGTAGTTGCAGTCAGGCAGTTTCTACCTGTAGTTGCAGTCAGGCAGTTTCTACCTGTGGTTGCAGTCAGGCAGTTTCTACCTGAGATTGCAGTCAGGCAGTTTCTACCTGTGGTTGCAGTCAGGCAGTTTCTACCTGTAGTTGCAGTCAGGCAGTTTCTACCTGTAGTTGCAGTCAGGCAGTTTCTACCTGTAGTTGCAGTCAGGCAGTTTCTACCTGTAGTTGCAGTCAGGCAGTTTCTACCTGTAGTTGCAGTCAGGCAGTTTCTACCTGTGGTTGCAGTCAGGCAGTTTCTACCTGTGGTTGCAGTCAGTCATGCTTGTTTCTACCTGTGGTTGCAGTCAGTCATGCTTGTTTCTACCTGTGGTTGCAGTCAGTCATGCTTGTTTCTACCTGTGGTTGCAGTCTGTCATGCTTGTTTCTACCTGTGGTTGCAGTCAGTCATGCTTGTTTCTACCTGTGGTTGCAGTCAGTCATGCTTGTTTCTACCTGTGGTTGCAGTCAGTCATGCTTGTTTCTACCTGTGGTTGCAGTCAGTCATGCTTGTTTCTACCTGTGGTTGCAGTCAGTCATGCTTGTTTCTACCTGTGGTTGCAGTCAGGCAGTTTCTACCTGTGGTTGCAGTCAGGCAGTTTCTACCTGTGGTTGCAGTCAGGCAGTTTCTACCTGTGGTTGCAGTCAGGCAGTTTCTACCTGTGGTTGCAGTCAGGCAGTTTCTACCTGTGGTTGCAGTCAGGCAGTTTCTACCTGTGGTTGCAGTCAGGCAGTTTCTACCTGTAGTTGCAGTCAGGCAGTTTCTACCTGTGGTTGCAGTCAGGCAGTTTCTACCTGTGGTTGCAGTCAGGCAGTTTCTACCTGTGGTTGCAGTCAGGCAGTTTCTACCTGTGGTTGCAGTCAGGCAGTTTCTACCTGTGGTTGCAGTCAGGCAGTTTCTACCTGTGGTTGCAGTCAGGCAGTTTCTACCTGTGGTTGCAGTCAGGCAGTTTCTACCTGTAGTTGCAGTCAGGCAGTTTCTACCTGTGGTTGCAGTCAGGCAGTTTCTACCTGTGGTTGCAGTCAGGCAGTTTCTACCTGTGGTTGCAGTCAGGCAGTTTCTACCTGTGGTTGCAGTCAGGCAGTTTCTACCTGTGGTTGCAGTCAGGCAGTTTCTACCTGTGGTTGCAGTCAGGCAGTTTCTACCTGTGGTTGCAGTCAGGCAGTTTCTACCTGTGGTTGCAGTCAGGCAGTTTCTACCTGTGGTTGCAGTCAGGCAGTTTCTACCTGTAGTTGCAGTCAGGCAGTTTCTACCTGTAGTTGCAGTCAGGCAGTTTCTACCTGTAGTTGCAGTCAGGCAGTTTCTATCTGTGGTTGCAGTCACACTGCTTCTACCTGTGGTTGCAGTCATGCAGTTTCTACCTGTACATGTAGTTGCAGTCATACCGTTTCTACCTGTGATTGCAGTCAGGCAGTTTCTACCTGTGGTTGCAGTCAGGCAGTTTCTACCTGTGGTTGCAGTCAGACAGTTTCTACCTGTGGTTGCAGTCAGACAATTTCTACCTGTGGTTGCAGTCAAGCAGTTTCTACCTGTAGTTACAGTCAGGCAGTTTCTACCTGTGGTTGCAGTCAGGCAGTTTCTACCTGTGGTTGCAGTCAGGCAGTTTCTACCTGTGATTGCAGTCAGGCAGTTTCTACCTGTGGTTGCAGTCAGGCAGTTTCTACCTGTAGTTGTAGTCAGGCAGTTTCTACCTGTAGTTGCAGTCAGGCAGTTTCTACCTGTAGTTGCAGTCAGGCAGTTTCTACCTGTAGTTGCAGTCAGGCAGTTTCTACCTGTAGTTGCAGTCAGGCAGTTTCTACCTGTAGTTGCAGTCAGGCAGTTTCTACCTGTGGTTGCAGTCAGGCAGTTTCTACCTGTGATTGCAGTCAGGCAGTTTCTACCTGTGGTTGCAGTCAGGCAGTTTCTACCTGTAGTTGCAGTCAGGCAGTTTCTACCTGTAGTTGCAGTCAGGCAGTTTCTACCTGTAGTTGCAGTCAGGCAATTTCTACCTGTAGTTGCAGTCAGGCAGTTTCTACCTGTGGTTGCAGTCAGGCAGTTTCTACCTGTAGTTGCAGTCAGGCAGTTTCTACCTGTAGTTGCAGTCAGGCAGTTTCTACCTGTGGTTGCAGTCAGGCAGTTTCTACCTGTGGTTGCAGTCAGGCAGTTTCTACCTGTGGTTGCAGTCAGGCAGTTTCTACCTGTGGTTGCAGTCACACTGTTTCTACCTGTGGTTGCAGTCAGGCAGTTTCTACCTGTGGTTGCAGTCAGGCAGTTTCTACCTGTGGTTGCAGTCAGGCAGTTTCTACCTGTGGTTGCAGTCAGGCAGTTTCTACCTGTGGTTGCAGTCAGGCAGTTTCTACCTGTAGTTGCAGTCAGGCAGTTTCTACCTGTAGTTGCAGTCAGGCAGTTTCTACCTGTAGTTGCAGTCAGGCAGTTTCTACATGTGGTTGCAGTCAGGCAGTTTCTACCTGTGGTTGCAGTCAGGCAGTTTCTACCTGTGGTTGCAGTCAGGCAGTTTCTACCTGTGGTTGCAGTCAGGCAGTTTCTACCTGTGGTTGCAGTCAGGCAGTTTCTACCTGTGGTTGCAGTCAGGCAGTTTCTACCTGTAGTTGCAGTCAGGCAGTTTCTACCTGTGGTTGCAGTCAGGCAGTTTCTACCTGTGGTTGCAGTCAGGCAGTTTCTACCTGTGGTTGCAGTCAGGCAGTTTCTACCTGTGGTTGCAGTCAGGCAGTTTCTACCTGTGGTTGCAGTCAGGCAGTTTCTACCTGTGGTTGCAGTCAGGCAGTTTCTACCTGTGGTTGCAGTCAGGCAGTTTCTACCTGTAGTTGCAGTCAGGCAGTTTCTACCTGTGGTTGCAGTCAGGCAGTTTCTACCTGTAGTTGCAGTCAGGCAGTTTCTACCTGTAGTTGCAGTCAGGCAGTTTCTACCTGTGGTTGCAGTCAGGCAGTTTCTACCTGTGGTTGCAGTCAGGCAGTTTCTACCTGTAGTTGCAGTCATACCGTTTCTACCTGTGATTGCAGTCAGGCAGTTTCTACCTGTGGTTGCAGTCAGGCAGTTTCTACCTGTGGTTGCAGTCAGACAGTTTCTACCTGTGGTTGCAGTCAGGCAGTTTCTACCTGTGGTTGCAGTCAGGCAGTTTCTACCTGTAGTTGCAGTCATACCGTTTCTACCTGTGATTGCAGTCAGGCAGTTTCTACCTGTGGTTACAGTCAGGCAGTTTCTACCTGTGATTGCAGTCAGGCAGTTTCTACCTGTGGTTGCAGTCAGGCAGTTTCTACCTGTGGTTGCAGTCAGGCAGTTTCTACCTGTGGTTGCAGTCAGGCAGTTTCTACCTGTAGTTGCAGTCAGGCAGTTTCTACCTGTAGTTGCAGTCAGGCAGTTTCTACCTGTAGTTGCAGTCAGGCAGTTTCTACCTGTAGTTGCAGTCAGGCAGTTTCTACCTGTGGTTGCAGTCAGGCAGTTTCTACCTGTGATTGCAGTCAGGCAGTTTCTACCTGTGGTTGCAGTCAGGCAGTTTCTACCTGTAGTTGCAGTCAGGCAGTTTCTACCTGTAGTTGCAGTCAGGCAGTTTCTACCTGTAGTTGCAGTCAGGCAGTTTCTACCTGTAGTTGCAGTCAGGCAGTTTCTACCTGTAGTTGCAGTCAGGCAGTTTCTACCTGTGGTTGCAGTCAGGCAGTTTCTACCTGTAGTTGCAGTCAGGCAGTTTCTACCTGTAGTTGCAGTCAGGCAGTTTCTACCTGTGGTTGCAGTCAGGCAGTTTCTACCTGTGGTTGCAGTCAGGCAGTTTCTACCTGTGGTTGCAGTCAGGCAGTTTCTACCTGTGGTTGCAGTCAGGCAGTTTCTACCTGTGGTTGCAGTCAGGCAGTTTCTACCTGTGGTTGCAGTCACACTGTTTCTACCTGTGGTTGCAGTCAGGCAGTTTCTACCTGTGGTTGCAGTCAGGCAGTTTCTACCTGTGGTTGCAGTCAGGCAGTTTCTACCTGTGGTTGCAGTCAGGCAGTTTCTACCTGTGGTTGCAGTCAGGCAGTTTCTACCTGTGGTTGCAGTCAGGCAGTTTCTACCTGTAGTTGCAGTCAGGCAGTTTCTACCTGTAGTTGCAGTCAGGCAGTTTCTACCTGTAGTTGCAGTCAGGCAGTTTCTACCTGTAGTTGCAGTCAGGCAGTTTCTACCTGTGGTTGCAGTCAGGCAGTTTCTACCTGTGGTTGCAGTCAGGCAGTTTCTACCTGTGGTTGCAGTCAGGCAGTTTCTACCTGTAGTTGCAGTCAGGCAGTTTCTACCTGTAGTTGCAGTCAGGCAGTTTCTACCTGTGGTTGCAGTCAGGCAGTTTCTACCTGTAGTTGCAGTCAGGCAGTTTCTACCTGTAGTTGCAGTCAGGCAGTTTCTACCTGTGGTTGCAGTCAGGCAGTTTCTACCTGTAGTTGCAGTCAGGCAGTTTCTACCTGTAGTTGCAGTCAGGCAGTTTCTACCTGTAGTTGCAGTCAGGCAGTTTCTACCTGTAGTTGCAGTCAGGCAGTTTCTACCTGTGGTTGCAGTCAGGCAGTTTCTACCTGTAGTTGCAGTCAGGCAGTTTCTACCTGTAGTTGCAGTCAGGCAGTTTCTACCTGTAGTTGCAGTCAGGCAGTTTCTACCTGTGGTTGCAGTCAGGCAGTTTCTACCTGTAGTTGCAGTCAGGCAGTTTCTACCTGTAGTTGCAGTCAGGCAGTTTCTACCTGTAGTTGCAGTCAGGCAGTTTCTACCTGTAGTTGCAGTCAGGCAGTTTCTACCTGTAGTTGCAGTCTACTATTACATCTGCAATACAGCAACAAAATATCAGTAATCTCCTCAACAGCATTGCCATCACACTGATGCAAAATACAAATACATCATATAAATATGTACCTATACATCTACAAATATTGTTTTGCCTGTCTTTTGACTGAAAGCCAAAATTTCAATTAAATTCAAATCAGGGTGGGTAGGGAATTAATCATGTACACACATTTCCCATGTTGCAATCAATAACAGCATTGAATTATTATTACGACAATCAATCATTATGAACACTGTTCCCTTATGAATTATGACATATATAATGCATTAGCATGGAGACAACAGTATCGGTAAATACAGAAACTTATGCAAAGCATACATGCATTTGTGTATGTCAAGACAAGCAGCCTATCGGCTGAGATAGCTTGGCCGTTGGCAAGGCACATTTCAATTAAAGAACTGAAGATATCATTAGAAAATGAACAAATCTGAGAGGGGTCTATCTGAGGCACTTATATGTATAGTATCAAAGCAATCGAACTTGTGTCCAAAATATCACTTTTTACCAAAAATGACATAAATATTCACCAAAATTTGAGATTTAAAGATGTCACCATGAATTGAAAAAAATCTAAGAGAGGTCTGTTCAAGGCACATATGCACCAAGTATCAAAACAATCAAGCTCATAATTTTTAAGAAGAAGTCGAAAAAGTAAAAAGTTGACAAGAACGACAAACACCATTACTCATATGATAATCTCCGCTCGACCATGTCAACAGCGGAGCTAAAAAGCCCACACCATGTTATCCAAAAGTTTAGCACTATTATCATTTACTAAAACCCGAATCTCAACCAGAAAATGAATCAAATCCCAAATCTGAGGCCAACAGCTTTGTTGGTTTTGTGAATTAAATTTGGCTCCATTTGTAAAATCAAAGTTTGTGCTGCACGACGTAAATAATGTTTAATGAATATAGAAGCCATATAACTCAGACATCTTTGACATTTGAAACCCTATCATAGTCTTAGCTCTAAATACTAGATACAGAAATCAAAAATACTGAACAGCTGTATATAGGCAGTCCATCAAGTTAACTTTACAGGTTTTCACATAACTATTAAAAAAATTGGTCATGAAATTCACTTTTTTCAAAATTTTGTTCCCATTAAAAATGCGAAAAATAATGCACCCTTTTCTATAATTTGTTTGGTAATTTTGTACCAAATTGGCATAATTTTCCATTGCCCACAGGTTGATGAAATAGATGAAATGTTACATTTTCTAGGTTTCATTTCATCTATAGATTGACACTCATAGAAATACTCAATCTGGCAGAGTACCAGTAACCTTCAAAATTCATCCTGGATCTTAAAAATCTTTAGAATTTTTGCTCCTACACAATATAAAACAAAGAGATCTTTCATCTACACGTGTACACTAGAAAAAGATGTGGTTCACAATTTTAAAAAATAAGGGGGGGGGGGGTTACTCAAACAAGTTTTTGATTTCTGAACCTCAATTCTACAAATTACTCACATTTTCCAATCCAAAATGGCCACCACTTTCCAATCAAAAATGGCAGTTTTCCAATCCAAAATGGCCACCTTTTTCCAATCCAAAATGGCCACCGTTTTCCAATCCAAAATGGCCACCGTTTTCCAATCCAAAATGGCCACAGTTTTCCAATCCAAAATGGCCACCGTTTTCCAATCCAAAATGGTCACAGTTTTCCAATCCAAAATCGTCACCGTTTTCCAATCCAAAATGGCCACCGTTTTCCAATCCAAAATGGCCACCGTTTTCCAATCCAAAATGGCCACCGTTTTCCAATCCAAAATGGCCACCGTTTTCCAATCCAAAATGGCCACCATTTTCCAATCCAAAATGGTCACCGTTTTCCAATCCAAAATGGTCACCGTTTTCCAATCCAAAATGGTCACCGTTTTCCAATCCAAAATGGCCCCCATTTATTAGGGCTAAATGCGGATATACATGTAACCAGGTAAAGTGAAATAAGCAAGAGTATTTAGAATGAAGTAAGTCGTTTGAACATTTGTTTTATTGACTTTTATCAGAAAGTTGTTTGAAACTGTCAGAATGGTCTGTGTATGATAGAGTTGCTTTCATCAGGAACCTAGGAAGCTGGTTTATGTCACATGTTTATATGCTGTCTGAAAGGAAACTGTGAATTGTAGCAATCAATGTGTCTAAGTACGTGCATCAGAGTACCGGTAATCAGCGTAAGAATACTCAACAGATTAGAAATGAGTGCAGAGTGAAGTTATGAAGAAACAGTGTTTTAAATTTAGTGTACCATACTTGCTTGATTACATAAATAACAGATGTGCATATTGTCAAAATAACACAGATTTAAATGAATCATCACGCTATATATACAATTTTTGGTTTATGTGGGGTTGTTACTAAAGTAACAAATATGGAAGCAAGAAAATTGATGTTGAAGATGCTACTGAATAAATTTAAAAAAATAAAAAAAAAAAAAAAAATTATATAAATGTAAGAGGAACAGGCAAGAAGATACACATACTTTTTTTTTTAGTCAAAGTTACTTCATTTCACTAGACAGTTTTCAATATCTCACTTTGGTGCCAAAATTTAAAATTTTACAATATTTCAGAAAATGCTACAAAAATACTTGTCAGCTTTCATCAACAATTTAAAAAAAATCTGCTACTTTTACTAAATTTTTCAGGAATGTTTATCAAGATTTGTAGCTACTTAAAAAAAATATGTTTATTTGGACCAAAATAAACAGAAATAATACAAAACTACAAAAAAATAAGCAAAATACTACATCAAAATTTTGACGGGAAATATATTACGCCAAAGCCTTAAACTGAAGATGTGTAACATGTGATACAAATGTGTAGCAGTAAAATACTGATAGATTGAGTATCGTTTACAAAGGTCACTCGACATCACAAAGTCAATCTAATTAGCTTATTAATTTAATTGGCAAAGTAAAGTTTCAACTCATTCCTCTACCTGCTGTTCGTGACTAGAAAACCAGTTCTAATAGAAATAATGGAATGTCCCAAACAATATACTGTAAAATACTTTATTTTCGCTTGGAATTTATTTTCGCTGAAGGAATGAGTCAGTGAAAATAAAATCCAGTGAATATAGCTTTTTTCCTATATTTTACATTCAACTTGTCAAAAATCAGTGAAAATAAATGTCATACAAAATACCCAAAATGTCTTTTCAACGAAAATTAATTCCAGCTAAAATAAAGTATTCTACAGTAAACTCTCTGATGTTACAAGTTCCTTCCACATACACGTAAGCTATTTTTTCTTCAAAAAAAACAAGAAGGAAAGGAACAAAATCAACTAATAACACTTTGAACATGTTTAATCTTCAAGTTTTGTCATTTGTTAATGGGTTTAGTGAATAATAGACACACATAATCGTAGTATCTTAGCAATTAATCCTTCAAAAATACACGGTGTACTCTCAGGTATGCATGTCTTGAATGATTCAGGAGGCGTAGCAAAAACAGCTATTGCCTCAATTCAATAACTATCATATTACGCCAAAGTGAAAGTGAATTATCGGTTATGCCATATACTACATTTTGTATACTACATAAATTTGAACTCTGTAATGTAATAGAATATTTAATTTCTGATTCTAGTATTCCCTACACTGATCATAATACCGAAATCCTGAAATTGAACTGGTGTGTGACTGAATTCCCGATTCCTGAATTTATAGCGATTGCATATTTATCATTTGTGCGGAAGGTAGGATAAATTTTGAACGCTCAGAACGTGCAGTCGAAGTACACCAAACATCTCTGCACACCATTCTGCCTAAAAAGAAAACCAACATGCAAATTATCTTTGGCTATAGCATAATATTTTCATATTTTTTGTGGGTATTTTATGTCACGTTTGTATTTACTCAGCGAAAAACAGTTATTTTCTGGTTATCAACATTTCTCAGTTGTCCCCTGTTGTACCTACCCACACTCACTCTGCTGTCTTTAAAAAACGTTTAAAATATGCCACTGACTTCTTCCGGGATTACATGCGTTTTGACTTTCACTTCTTTTGACTTTTCATATTATCCTACCTTCGCTCGTTGCTAGGTAGGTTACGCATGTGCAAATAGAATTAAATCATGTATCAGTAATTTTTTTTTTATTAGATCTTTCTACGAGTACTCATATATGACTAGATAAGAGATATAAATGCATACATGTATGTATGTGCTATGTCATTAGTATGTCAGCAATCTATAACAATGTTCAATTGATGACAATAGATGAATCTAAACATAAACATTTGATCAGTTTTGGTTGATGTACAGCCAATAAACCAAATGTACATGTATGCCAGCAAAAGAAGGGTACATTGTTCATTGAGTGTACATCTCAATGCTATTTTCAATCACTATCTTATAGAATGACATCACAAATAAGTATATTGACATGTTATTAATTAAAGATGTACATTTCTGACAAACAGAAAATAAACAAGGTCGATAAAATGAGGGACATTGCATACACATTTAGAACAGTAGTCGTATTGGAAGCACAGTGATAGGTATTGAAACAGCAGCCATATTGGAAAGACATGGTTACTAGTCATTGACGCTGCAATTCGGCATCTTCTAAACCGATCTGATGCATATCGCGCTAGGTGTGCCGGGAGTTTGTTCGAAATTTTGAACGTTTCGATGTCAATGGTCGATTGCCACGTATTTTACGGATATATTAAATCGTTTCAGAGACCTGTTTACTAAATAATGATAAATGAAACTTAGAAAACTTGTAAGGACAAACTGGGCCCAAATTGCAATAAGTTTATGTTGCTAGAGTCTGGTTCGGATGGAGTTCTACGCGTGATATTATTGCGCTCAAGGACGTTCAAACTAATTGAAACCGAAAATAACGCAACTACTTTCGAACTTCAAACACAAATTTGATTATCGTTATTATGTGTTAGTTTCTGTTGTTTCAAAGATTGAATTATGTATGACAATAATATTTCACTCTATAAACAATGTTTCACTAAAATATGTGATTCAAAGGCAACCCAAATTGTAAAAAGCAATATCAAGTTCCGCGTATAAACACCGTTGTAAAAAGCGGCGAAGCGGAATTTTAGCCAAAATCGGCTAGTAAGGCGTCATATGACACAGGTTTGTGCTGGGACAGCGCTTCCGGTGACGACACAACGGGTTACTAGTACCTAAAAACAGCAGAAATATTGGAAAAAAATGGTTACCTAGAAACAGCAGCCATATTGGAAAGACATGGTTACCTAGAAACTGCAGCCATATTGGAAAGGGACATGGTAACCTACAGGGACAGGAATTGGCACGAGAGAGCGCCATCCGATCTGAATGGAACGTTTCGACATCAGTCGTCCGTAGCCATCGTCAAAGCAACAACGTCCCGTTTACGAACAGATGAAATAATTTCAGAATTTCTTTACAGAATAATCCTCAACAAAACTTAGAAACATTTCATAGACAACTACAGGCTCCAAAATTATTGTCTATTGCAAAACAATTCAACCGACAACCAGTTTGACGCCACAATTTCTTGCTGGAGCCCGAGTTCTACGCGTGATTTTATTGCGTTCAAAACTGTTCCATTTCAAACTGCGCATGCACACACACTGTGGTTTCTCAAAATGCATACTAATTAGGTAACTTGTCACTAATAAAAGTCACCAAAAACATTTTGAGCAATAGTACTAGAGTGAAATTTAAACGTGCCTCTGCATTCTCCATGAATTTCGTAACTTGCTATGATCATGGTTAAGAGAAAACCTACGCTTATTTTCAACAGTTAGCTGGAGTCTGATCGAAAACGTGTCTCAAAAAATACCTTTACATCATTTTGTCGATTATTTTTTCAGCTCGTAACGATAGAATCAGTCAATTTAGAACTAACATGTATGCTATCGGAAAGCATTTTGGCACAATATTGCTGAAAAAACAAGTTTTTCATTGCTCATGAATATTAATTTATGCAAACGAGACGATTATTTCACCCAATCGTGTCATGCAACTCCCCCCCCCCCCTGGTAACCTAGAAACAGCAGCCATATAGGAAAGACAGTTACCTAGAAACAGTAGCCATATTGGAAAGACATGGTTACCTAGAAACATCAGCCATATTCATTGACGCTGCAGGTCGGCGTCTTCCACACCGATTTGACGCATATCGCGCAAGGTGTGCCGGGAGTTTGTTCGAAACTTCGAACGTTTCGAAGTCAATCGTATATTGGCACGTATTTTACGGATATATTAAATCGTTTCAGGGAATTATTTACTAAATAATGATAAATGAAACTTAGAAAACTTGTAAGAACAAACTGGGCCCAAATTGCGCAAATTTGCAATACGTTTACGCTACTAGTGTATGGTTAGGAAGGAGTTCTACGCGTGATTTTATCGCGTTCAAGGATGTTCTATTTTCGAACTAGTTGAAACCGGAAATTACGCAAGTACTTTCGAAATTCAAACACAAATTTGATTATCGTTATCATGTCTTGGTTTCTGTTATTTCCACGATTTAATTATTTATGACATTAATATTTCACTCACTAAACAATATTTCACTAAAATACGTGATTAAAAAGCAACTTAAATTGAAAAAAATTTATCAAGTTCCGTGTATGAACATTAGTGTAAAGAGGCGGCGGAGTGCTATTTTAGCCAAAATCGCCTAGTAAGGCGTCATATGACACAGGTCTGTGCTGGGACAGCGCTTCCTGTGATGACACAACGCAGCCATATTGGAAAGACATGGTTACCTAGAAACAGCAGCCATATTGGAAAGATTGTAATAGTAGTTTATAAATAAATAAACGCTGCTCGGACTGATAAGTATGATATATTGAAGATAATATTTGGTAATCGTAGTCCTAAATAACTATTAAAAATAGCTAGACGTTTCGAGCAATGGCTCTTTATCGATAGCTATAGTTAGTTATTTAGGACTACGATTACCAAATATTATCTTCAATATATCATATTGGAAAGACATGCTTACCTTGAAACGGCAGCCATACTGGTACAGTATATATTTTTGCATGTATTCTCCTGAAATTCTCTCAAAATTCATAGCAAGAAGCAAATAAATTTTCCTCTCAGAATAAAAATAATTTAAGCAAAAATAGTTTTAGTGCCATTAAAGACAATTCCCTTCATATGTACAAAAATGTGTTCAATCTTCCATGCTGCAGAGAATGACAAATATTACCGGTATTTTTTTTATTCATTTTAAGAAAAGAGAAAATAAACGTGATACAAAAATATACATGTAATTTTAATTGAACAGGTAAGGTAATAAAATTAACATATCACTTTATGAGGTCATCTATATGCATATTTTCAATGATAGTGTTAAGTCAATACATGTATGCAAATTTAGGGTCAACTGAGGTCACCATAACTGCTGAACAACTTATCAATTTTAAAGGTGAGCGGTGTTGACTGGTTTTCTATCACAAATAATAAGTGTTGCATATAATAATATAAGAGGTATATTTAAATTAACCTTCTATTCTCACATTAGAGTGATTCTAATGCTTTCTGCTGAGCATACCAAATTCACAAGTGATGTAGGAAACCACTCACAATTACAAACTTGGAACCTGACATTTTAAGCGTGAATTCAGGCTTCAGACATCACTTCAGTAACTATATATGTACATTCCACAAAACCATAAAACAATATAAAAAATAATAATACTTTTGATGTTCCATTCAAATATCATTTGTGTTCTATAAAATTTAAATCCTTCTGTTTAATTTTATTCTACTATATTTTGTTGTACTTTATTTCTGTTATATTTTTTTCTGTCCCATACTACAAATTTTTGATTTTAGCAGTAAATCTTGTTTTTTCTTTCGATTTAACAATTTTTACATTCTTTTCTCTATTTTAACAATTTTATTCTATTTTTGATTCTGACAATTCCAATTCTACTCTATTCTTATCTATTCTATTTTGTTCTAGTTTCTATTCTATTCTATTCTTAGACCATCCATCATGTGATCTGACAACATACTAATTAACCTCCCTATGTTAGATCGAATCCATGTTGGACTACATGCATATTACAAAGCAATTTCAGCTATGTGCAATTAATACTTTGTTGTTGCCGGTGGGAACGTGGATACAGTGAACTAATATAATAACTACATTCACACTGAATTCAAAAATTAAATTAATTGGAATTTATGTTACTTCTCAATTACATTGCAGGAACAATAGCTGACTTGTATTTATTGATTATTTTTAATAATTCCATGCATATGGAAATCTGACAATACAATGTACATAAATTGGGAATGGAAATAAATATCAGACCATATATGGAATTGATTTTTAGTTGTCATGCGATGAATTTCATTATAGTGTAAAACCTATAAATACAATATATCCTTGTAATACAGTGGTCAAGCACTTTGACTTAAAATAATTAGTTTCTTGTTTGAGATGTTCCAAACACTGTTGCGATGACATGCTTTTTTATTCATTTTGACAGTTTTAGACAAACACCAGAAAAAAAGTCATAAGTGTCGCCATTTGAACTGACATGCCCACTGAGCTGAAACAACTCTATTATTTTTGTTGGCCTTATAGACAAGTCTGTGGCTCAATAAATGCAGTTGGCACTAAATAAAGACAACTGTTTTCACTTACTGATTTCAACAGAAGAGTCTACCTTTTATTTTCAAAAAATTGAATTCTATGAGCCTTAGAAAATTATATCCATTTTGTCTAAAATTAGCAATAAAACAATGGCAAAAAGTTGCACCAAAATTTTGGCATTCGAAATGTTGACACAGGACATATTTTCATTGAATTAAAATGCAGATAATAAGTTATTGCATAACATAGTCCCTGTGAGTTGCATTTGCAGTACTTCTAGAACAAGCTGTAATACTTGAATTGGATTGTGAAAGGAATACAAAAGTATTGACGTAATGTACTTGTGAAGTTTAAACACGATGGGTCTGGGTACATGTATGTGGCTAAGATTTGACTGTGGAACTGCATTTGTTGAAACAAAATGGCCACCAGTCAGTCATTATGAATCTGATCTGATAAGCATCAAGGTCACATGATGTAATGTATGTATCAAATTTAAAATGGCTACCATTCAGCCATCTTGAATTAAATCAAGAAATGAATGAACACGGACGGAGGTCAATCCATACGTTTGGGACCACTAATAGGCTGATGTATTATCTTAGGTGACTGCACTATTACCAGAATGACAAGTTATTTTGAGCTCTGATAGACAACATAATATTAACGAGTTGCACAGAGATGCATTTGCAAGGTATTGTGGGAAGGAGATTGCCACCTGTCCACCCAGGCATCATATCGATTGCAAAAAGAAATGTACAACATATCTCAGTATATTGATTTAATATGCTATAAATAGAATGATATTAAAATCATAATTCATAATACAAAACAGAAGGAAATAGATTTTGAATTTTCCATTTTTTCAAATAAAGACACAATCAATGATGAATCAGAATTCAGGATTAAGGTTTACTGGTAAAATATATCACTTAGTGAAACCTGTAAAGAATAAATGAATATAATCATGAAATGAATGGACATGCAAGTACATTGTATCCTTAGATGTATGACAGACAAATGAAGAATGGGCATGTGGAAGTCAATCCACAAGGACTGCATTCATCAAATAGAACTAAAAACAAGCAGCCTGTCTATAAAAGCAATCGGACTTGTGGTTTGTAACAAGAAGTCAAAAATATCACTTTTTAACAAAATTACAAAAATATTCACTAAAATTAGAGAATTAAAGATATCATCACGAAATGAACACATCTGAGAGAGTTCACATGTAGTACCTATATATGTAATATAAAAGCAATTGGACTTGTGGTTTGTAACAAGAAGTCAAAAATATCACTTTTTAACAAAATTACAAAAATATTCACCAAAATTAGAAAATTAAAGATATCATTACAAAATGAACAAATCTGAGAGAGGTCCACATGTAGTACCTATATATGTAATATAAAAGCAATCGGACTTGTGGTTTGTAACAAGAAGTCAAAAATATCACTTTTTAACAAAATTACAAAAATATTCACTAAAATTAGAGAATTAAAGATATCATTATGAAATGAACACATCTGAGAGAGGTCTGCTACAATAAGAATTGTAGTTTTCAAGAAGTCAAACAAGCAGCCTATCGGCTGAGATAGCTTCGCTGTTAGCAATGCACATTTCAATTAAAGAACTGAAGACATCATTAGAAAATGAACAATATGAATAGTATCAAAGCAATCGGACTTACAGTTTTTAACAAGAAGTCGAAAATATCACTTTTTACCAAAAATTACAAAAATATTCACCAAAATAAATTTTAATTAGAGAATTGAAGATATCATCACAAAACGAACAAATCTGAGAGAGGTCTACATGTAGTACCTATATATGTAATATCAAAGCAATTGCACTTGCGGTTTTTAACAAGAAGTCGAAAATATCAGTTTTTACCAAAAATGACAAAAATATTCACCAAAATTAGAGAATTAAAGATATCATTACAAAATGAACAAATCTGAGAGAGGTCCACATGTAGTACCTATATGTATAATATATCAAAGCAATTGGACTTGCGGTTTTCAACAAGAAGTCGAAAATATCAGTTTTTACCAAAAATTACAAAAATATTCATCAAAATTAGAGAATTAAAGATATCATTAGAAAATGAACAAATCTGAGAGAGGTCCACATGTAGTACCTATATGTATAATATATCAAAGCAATTGGACTTGCGGTTTTCAACAAGAAGTCGAAAATATCAGTTTTTACCAAAAATTACAAAAATATTCATCAAAATTAGAGAATTAAAGATATCATCATGAAATGAACAAATCTGAGAGAGGTCCACATGTAGTACCTATATATGTAATATCAAAGCAATTGGACTTGCGGTTTTTAACAAGAAGTCGAAAATATCAGTTTTTACCAAAAATGACAAAAATATTCACCAAAATTAGAGAATTAAAGATATCAACATGAAATGAACAAACCTAAGAGAGGTCTACACAAGGTACATATACACCAAGTATCAAAGCATTTAGGCTTGTAGTTTTCAAGAAGAAGTCGAAAAAGTAAAACATTGACACGGACGACGACGACTGACAATCACTCATATGATAAGCTCCACTCGACAAAGTCGACAGCGGAGCTAAAAAGTAAATAGTTGACACGAACGACGAACAATCACTCAGATGATAAGCTCCGCTTGACAAAGTCAACAGCGGAGCTAAAAGGAGACATACAAATTTTTAAATGCTAAGCACATTTACCTAAAATGCAAATATTTGTTTCTTGCAATTAGGGGACTGTTAAAAAAAAAACATTTTTTCTGGACTACAAACACCTGAACTAATAACATAGTTTTCAAACAAACACAGAAACTACAGCAGGCTGTCAACTTGCTGTCCAACTGTTAATTGGACTTGCGGTTTTCAACAAGAAGTTGAAAAAATCATTTTTTACCAAAAATGGCAAAAATATTCACCAACATTAGAGAATAGAAGATATCATGAAATGAACAAATCTGAGAGAGGTCTACCCAAGGTACATATACACCAAGTATCAAAGCACTCAGGCTTATAGTTTTCAAGAAGAAGTCAAAAAAGTAAAACATTGACACGAACGACGATGGACAATCACTCATATGATAAGCTCCGCTCGACAAAGTCGACAGCGGAGCTAAAAAAAGGGTTGATACACTAAATGTATGTAACGTTATCTGTTCTGTGCTATCACCAGAAAGACAATTTATTCTTAGGGATTGATCAAAAAACATGTGATATTAAAGTGACTTGCAAAGCATTGTGGGACGAATATTACCACCTGTCCACCATGGCATCACATCGATTGTAATAAGAAATGCACAACATATCTCAGTATATTAATTTAATATGCTATAAATAGAATGATATTATGATTATAATTCATACTACAAAATGGCAAGAAATACATTTTGAATTTTCTTTAAAGTGAATCAGATTTTGGGAGTACAATTTAAGAGGTAAAATAAGTGATAATGTAGGTCACATTTATAAAGTACATGTACTACAGTTTTTACATTGACAATCTACGTTAAATCCCTTTAAAACAAACAAGCAGAAGGAGCACTTCAACAGACAAAATTTGGTAATATCACAACTGATAGAGTACTGGTTGTTGCATTAGACACATCAGTAGGTACTAAGTAAATATCCTACCTGGGTTGAAAAACGGGTTAATCCCTACCCTGAGTGAGTGAGTGTGGATCAGATTGAATGAGGAGAAGCAGGATTCATTCTCCAACAGGTACCACTGTGGGGGAACCTTGAATAACCGGATGTGCTTGTGTTCAGCCTGGCTGAGTAACGCACTAAATTACAATTTTATAAAAATTTGGTTGCAGCCCTGTCATATAGTCCCAAACATTGACATGGTCCCTGTCTTATACAGTTAGCATTTACAACGGGAAACCCCAAAAATAGTCAGAATCCAAAACGTTAACAGTTCCCTGGTACAAAAATGCTTGTAACAAATACTGGTACATCGTTAACATATTTACTTGATTAATAACACGTGAACTTTCATAAAGAACAGTGTGTGTTTATGCATATAATACCGTAATCCAGTGTACCATAAATATAATGTTTGGTTCTAATGTGATGCTTATAGAGATGGTTATAATAGTACATGTACAAATGTAAATACTGGAAGAAATTTATCTTCACAATACATATATTCTAAATGAGGTAGCCAGAATGAATAAACTGAAAAGAGGATACAAGTTATAGTGATATTAGAATACAAGTATTTGTCCTCTCTCTCATATGGACAGCATGCGAGTCTGCTATTGTAGGTGTCGTCACAATATGAACTAGAAAATTGTCTGATCGCACACTGACAAGACAGTATGTCATTATATTGGGTCTATACCTGTTACACATGTAAGAGATTTAAATGCACAGTAAGGAATATAATGTTTAGTTACTTTTGTACTGTAGCTGTCAATTGGCCCTTAGCATACATAAGAAGGGTGAAACACGTTCATAATTTAATAAAAATAATCAGATCTATATCTGTCATATCTTTACACTATACATTTATTTCACTGTAAAAGGTTTGAGAAAATGCAAATACATGGGATTGACCTTGATGCAAGTGGAGTTATGTGTGCTGTTCAGTGTACTGTGGTTTAATAGTCAATGAAATATGACACAAAGTATATCCAATTTTCATTTGATTCTTTTTGTTTGATACAAAGGTCTACTTGGTCATAATGCAATACAGGTGAAAAAATTCCAAAGTTGTCCATATTTGGTATACTGTGAATTATGTGTACATGTATAAGTGACCCAATTCTGAGTTGACAGATATCTAAGTACACAAACTGAGCTCAGAAACTGACATTTGCTACATTCACGTTATAGAATCTCGGCATGCACCAACATGTAGAGGGATTACAGCAGTTACGTTAGTTGGGACCCACTCGGCTTGTATCAAAATCACACCCTCATCTGTTGATCTAGTATTTGACCCAAACAGGGTAAATGATACGCATATGATGATAATAATAATTGCTATACTGAAATTATATCCATTTGTTGTTAAGGTATTTATTACGAGTCATTATGCACATGAACGAAAAACAATTATTTTTCCAAGTCGATGTAGCATTCAGGCATTGCATCGCTGATGACGGTTTGCATTCATTTCATTCACTACTACAGTATCCGACAATATATATCTGAATTTCTCTGTATTGTCATGTCATACTAGTATAAATCAGCATATATTCTCGTAAATTTGCCACCGAGGGCGTGATTTCGGCTTGTGCCGAGCGTTCAGACAGCAAATGTCGACACGTGTCAAGTTTTGGTCCCAAGCATCTATCGGGACTGAGATAAATTTTGTTTAGGCACATGCCGACTCAGTCTAAAGGGTTCACACACGAGTTTCGGCACAAGCTGACTCGGTCCAGAGTCCTGGCACGTGCCGAGATCTCTAACGTTAACACCACTAATCATACAAAGCAATGACAATCTTATTGGAAATGATGGATGAATAAAATTATATTGCCATCAAATAATTATTGCCAGTTGACATATCTTTCAGAAATATGATTGTGATAGTAGAAACACTGTGCTATCATAATGAGCTGTCAATATATTGCGCAGTATAATTGTAACTGTCATATCATTCACAATTCAATAAGCTTTCATCAGTAAATATTAACCTAAAGTCTGATCAGCCTTTGTCATCATTTACCAAAAATTTTTTATTATTTTTTCCAAAACTCGTAGCTTATAAGAAATTATGTTCATTTGATCCAAAATTATCAAAAAGAATTAGGAAAAATACATAACAAGCAGCCTGTCGGCTGAGATAGCTCCGCTGTTACCAATGCACATTTCAATTAAAGAACAGAAGATATCATTAGAAAATGAACAATATGTAGACTTGCTGTTTTTAACAAGAATTAAAAAATATCACTTCACCAAAAATGACAAAAATAATCATCAAAATTAGATAATTGAAGATATCACCACGAAATTAAAAAATCTGAAAGAGGTCCACATGTACCGTACTTCCCCGAGTATAAGCCCCTCCCCCGAGTATAAGCCCACCCCTCTGTTTTTGGACATTTAACGAGTTAAGGGTGTTCACGAGTATAGGCCCAGGGTGTTTTTACCGGGCGTCGAAGACATTTATTAAAATATGCATGTAAAAAGTGTATTTCATTGCATAAAAATCATGATTGGTACGGTAGTTTGGTTCTAGCTTTTATGAGATAACTCGCATTAATTTCAGAGTGCATGGTGGGCGAACGTACAAAAAAGTACATAGTTCGCACGTTTTCTATTCTGTTATTCACTCGGGATGAACCCCGATGTTGCAATTTCTTTTGAGTAGTAGTTTTCCACACGGCAAAAAATGTGATCGTCAAGTCGTGAACCTGGTCACTATCATAGTTTTATTTTTCCGAATGATCTTGTCCATTGAGACTATCGTGAATGGGGTGAGAACGAGCAAACTATTCTTCGACATGACTTGTTGGCAGCCACGAAAGGTTTAAATGCTTCCCTCACCCTTAGTTTACCTTTCGAAAATTGCGAATCAACAGCTTTTAGAGAAAAAAGTCACCGTTTTTTGTCGAAATCAGTGTTTAACAGATCCCATTTTAACATCGGGGTAATACACTTCTGCATTGCGTTGATAAAAATACTTCATCAATAATTGGAAAACTTCGACTGTATGACAGAGCATTTTCATTGGTTAACGAAAGACGTGACCTGTTAGGTCAAAGGAAGTTGTTCAGGTCAAATTATGATGAAACCATGGCGGAAATTAGGAAAATGTTTCGAGGCTGGGAAGATGGTTACAGTTTTAAACGCACCAAAAAAATATTTTTTCCGAGGTGGTCTTCGAGTATAAGCCCACCCCTTTTTTTTTTCAATTTTACATGTTCAGGCTCCTGGGCTTATACTCGGGGAAGTACGGTAGTACCTATATATATAACAAAAATTACAAAAATATTCACCAAAAATTAGAGAATTAAAGATATCATCACGAAATTAACACATCTGAGAGAGGTCCACATGTAGTACCTATATATGTAATATCAAAGCAATTGGACTTGCGGTTTTTAACAAGAAGTCGAAAATATCACTTTTTACCAAAAATGACAAAAATATTCACCAAAATTAGAGAATTGAAGATATCATTACAAAATGAACAAATCTGAGAGAGGTCGACATGTAGTACCTATATATGTAAATATCAAAGCAATTGGACTTGCGGTTTTCAACAAGAAGTCGAAAATATCACTTTTTACCAAAAATGACAAAAATATTCACCAAAATTAGAGAATTGAAGATATCATCATGAAATGAACAAATCTAAGAGAGGTCTACCCAAGGTACATATACACCAAGTATCAAAGCATTCAGGCTTATAGTTTTCAAGAAGAAGTCGAAAAAGTAAAACATTGACACAAACGACAGACGACGAACGACAGACAATCACTCGTATGATAAGCTGCTCGACAAAGTCGACAGCGGAGCTAAAAATTAATAAAATGTTACACCAAAATTATGTCGCTCAAAGAGAAGAAAAAATAACGTTCACATTCAAAATATGAAATCTAGGCTATTATAAGAATACTGTATGCATGCATGCAGTACTGTGATTGGATAAACCGGTGCATAGCAGAGTTCGATGCAATCCTGTACCGTCTGAGTGCATACTTTGCAGTATTCTCATAATAACCTTATTATTATACAGAATAAGACAAAGTATACACATGATTTGTAGTGGAGGTTGATGGATTCCAATACTGCCTGAGTGCATAATTTGCTGCATTCTCATGATAACCTTATTATTATACAGAATAAGACAAAGTATACACATGATTTGTAGTGGAGGTTGATGGATTCCAATACTGCCTGAGTGCATAATTTGCTGCATTCTCATGATAACATTATTATTATACAGAATAAGACAAAGTATGCACATGATTTGTAGTGGAGGTTGATGGATTCCTGTACTGCCTGAGTGCATACTTTGCGGTATGCTCATGATAACTGTATTAATACATTTTTTCTATACCGTAGTATAATGTAAATAAAGGAGCAGGTTTGTATATGGCTTAAAATATGATACATGTCTTCCAAATAATAGAATTCAAATGTGTCAAACATGCTACATTTTAAGGACAGATACATTCGTTAATAATAATACCTATTTACATAAAAGGAAACGCCGCATTTATCATTTAAATATTTTACAAAACGACAACTTTCTTTTGTTTAAAAAAGTGTTATCACTACAACAGTGCCACAATACTGTAAAGATAAGACTAATAGCAACGTATGCAGTCTGCATAGACTATTAAACATTCTAGACATATCAGCTTCCTTATAACAATTTTGGTAAAACATTTTTATACATTTTTAAATTTTTATTTTTTTTTATTTTGAGCCATGGAAACATAATTTCTTATTTGCTACAGCTATTCATCACAATTTAAGACAAAATATTACACAAAAGTAGACTTTGAACCTCACAGAACAGAATATAGTATATACCGGTAAATGTAGAGGATATGAAACTGGAAAATTATAATCCAAACTATGTCTTCTATGCAGTGTTTGTTTCATATATAAAGCAACAGAGGAATGTTTATGAAAAATGATATTAAGACAAAAGGAACATTTATGATCTGTTTCCATGGTAACTGAGCAGAGTGCATGTCTGATAAACAAAACAACTGTTGATTTGTGGAAGAAGAGAGTGATAGGCTACAAAGCATGGACCACCCGTCATAGGAATGTTGTGGTGATACATACGGGAATTCAAGTCTGTAAACAGAATATTCTCTGTCAAGGCAACATGGTTGAAACATCTTTAATCTGGGGGATATGTGGTCAAGATAAAATAAACAGGGATAAAACTATTAGCATACAATGACATCACTAGATTTTGTGTCCACAATATCATGTACGTTAGCTATGTGTATGAATATAGGGCTTTCAAGAAGTAATGTTTTATTGATTAATTAAATTAACAGTTCCATAGATGTACTGTAACCAGTACGGACATGACACGACACGACACGACACTACACTACACTACACTACACTACACTACACTACACTACACTACACTACACTACACTACACTACACTACACGACACACTACGACACACTACACTACACTACACTACACTACACTACACTACACTACACTACACTACACTACACTAAACAGCATACAACTTTACGGTTTATAAGTAACTGTTAGTTGAACTTTATTTTCCATTTATTTCCCTAATTGCAAAATTATAACCCGGTGAATATGCAGTTGTTAATCACAGGAAATGTTCCCTCATAAAACTCAATGAATATCCACTAAAAATTAAACCTGGAAACTCAACATATATTCACATTACAAACATACACAGCATAATTACAAATCATTCAAAAAAAAAAAAACTGATCATCATATTTTTCAGAATACATAACAACAAACCTAGAAAATAGAATATTGGGATGGGCGGTCCACCCTGCAATACAAGAGTAAACACGCACTGTCTTGAAAGACTCAATACATCATTTAAAGATATACACATCATCATCAAGACTCCCTACCTCGATCATACAGTTCTTGGTTGATATTCTTAATCAAGGACTGCACATTAGCTTGATTATACGCCAAACACTGAGACATCGTGATAATTTATATAAGTAGGATTCCTTGGTAATAATTACTTTCAAAGTCCAATGTTCTGGATGTAATCAACATCTATAGATCAGCTTGATCAGAGATAACCAAGTCACTAACAATCAGCCGATTATGCAGTAGTCACTACATCCCAAGATTCAGAGTACTTCCAGCATCACCATGGAAACGGGGTATTAAGAGAAACCAGCGTGTAAGTGTTAGATCCTATATATCAGAGCTGTTACTAGTGTCCACTTTTCTCAGGCAGTGATGAGCCTGCTCATATACAGAAGAAATTCCAATCTACTGGTGATAATTTATGTCAATGGCAGATGATAGTAAAAGCCTCCTTAGCTTGCCTGACTGAAGCTATCCTTGTGAAAAAAAACATTGCAAACCGCTTCCTGATAGGCTGCATCTGGGAATCCATAATTGGAACTTTCCATTTACTATTAGGGGTGCAGATTCCTTGTTCATTAAGTGTGTTATTTTAACACCTTTAAATCAAGTTGCTTACATACATGTACACGTTGGTCGTACATGTACATTTACCTTACAATGTACGTGTAATTATTTATAATGACAAGAGACAATACAAAATTGAAAAGTATTTCAATTAAGATTGTTTATGGCTAAATCCCCATGTAGTAAAATGGTATGATTTACTGACATAATTAGCTAGGCATATCCTGCTAGATGAGTGAATACATGGCATATTTGTATAGGGTATACACAGAAGAGGCCCCAATAGGAAAATACACCATCTGAAGAGATTACAAGTGAATGCACCAAAGTAAAACGTTAGTGGGCCTCCAAAGGTGAATACAGAAAGTGGGACACCATGGGGCCCTAAAAGTGAATACAGAAAATGATACACCATGGGCCCGTAAAGGTGAATACAGAAAATGATACACCATGGGTTCTGGAGGTGAATAAGGAAATTGGAACACTATGGGCCCCTAAAGGTGAATACAGAAAGTGGAACACCATAAGCCCTTGAAGGTGAATTAAGAAAATGAGGACACTGGGCTCCTACATGAATACAATAGTGAGATACTGTAGGGGAGGAAGTGGGGTTGTCTACTACAGGTGGTACTGGGACACTGAGAGCCCGTACAGGTGAATACAAAAAAAATGACACTGTGGGCCCCTACAGATGAATAGAGAAAGTGGGACACAGTAGAGTAGTACAGCAATGATATTCTCTATAGGTGCAAGGATACATTACTGGATATCATTTAAATTGCATGCATTCCTTGGATTATCCTCCCTGATGTGGGTCAATACACAAGAGAACTGTTATGACTTGATACTGTCAGAGATCATACCATCTCAAAACACACTTGTTGTATCGGTAATAATTCTATCTTACAAGTAATTCCTTGAATACAATAGATATTTTACTTCTAGTGGATTTAATTAACAATTAATTTCTCTCCATCTAACAATAACTTCATTGAATGCAAGTTTTAGTCCTTGATTCTAATCTGTACACAAGGCATAATTGCTGCTAAATTTTCGAGGACAATCATTTTCCCCGACAATATTTTGGTTCAACAGTTTACCAGCTTTTATGCATTTTTCATTAATTTATAAACCACATATTAAATAAATTTTAAATAATTTTCTATTCTTGATCAAAATTTTGTAAAAATCAGAAAAATTGGTTTTATTTTACAAAAGGCGACAAAGGGGTAAACGGATTAAATAAGAACTGTCACTCAACTTTAATTAAGTAAAACAATATAAGAGGCATACTTAGAGCAAAAAATGGTCAAGTAGCAAGCTGATTTTGTTCCTTAGCAACAAGCAAACCAATGTTTAACAAAAATAATATTCAAAGCATAAAATATATGAAATATTCCATATATTATAAACATACGGTCATTGCAGTTTATTTTTTCAAACTTGATTTGAGGCAGTAACTTCGGAGTTAAATATTGGTGATATTGCTCATAACATTTGAAATCTAAAATGGAGTATACAGATACTGAAATAATATTCATAAGTTTAATGGATATTATATTAAAAATGCTTTATGATTGTGGACAATTATTGCTGGTTTTAATATTTCATAATGGTCTATACTTCTACCTTGATGAATAAATAACTCGATATTATTCTTATGAATATTTATAAATGTAGATTTAATATTGGGACATTGTAGAAATCTTTATTTGCACCACATTTGCAAAATAATATTCAATCCAATCTAGGGCGGCAAATCATCGACCGTTTTAAGAATACATTCAACTGCATCCTTCTTAATGAACACTGCACTAACGATGCCAAATAGTTGCCGTGATTGGGTAGATCAGGACTGTCACAAATGTGGTTTTTTCAAAGATTGAATTACAATTAAATTAACCGTAAACTACAGTCACTTGTAATCTGAAGCAATGGAAATCATGTGATATCATATCATATTCACAAACAATTCTGGCATTTTGATTTGATTAGCGTTATTTGATTAGCGTCCATTTGATAATGAGATAGTGTTCGGCCAATGGAAAAGAAATAGTTTTTAAAAAAAGGCGGTGAAATGAGAGGCAATTTCACTGCAAATTACACAAAACTGGCAAAGGCAATGACCTGGACACTGACAAGATCCAATCAGAGTAAGACAATGCGACAACAAGAGGCTAAATGTAGTTATTAAAACAGAACATCCCTGGTAAACATTTTTTTGGCAAGCAAGCAGGCAGAAATGATAAACAGAGAAAGATGATTTCACAGTGTATTTGCATTGTGTATTTAAACTAATTAACAACTTGTGAAGTATAAAAATCATTTAATTTGTGGTTTGGGTGATACATGTATATAATCTCAGCCTCAGAGCAATCCAAGACACAAAAAGAAAGCAGGACTCAAACTTCATTACCATAATAGTGCCATAACACTTCTCCCTTTTTTCTTTTTTTTTTGGAAACTCGATTTTATCAACTGTACAATTGTATGAACAATATGCATTAATCCAATGTCCTGGTACTGTAAAGAGGTTAATTATTCACTGGGTTTTAATTTTGCTTATTTCGCTTACTGGAAAATGGGCTAAATTGAAACCAAGTGAATATGTAAAATTTAGTATAGAACACATTATCTAAATGATAAAACCATGAATTTATGCCTGAAATGGTAAATCAGCCAAATTTAAACCCAGTTACTGTAAAATTAGTCATTTTACAGCGAAGGGCGTACACCAAAAAAAACAACAACATTGCAAATAATTAGAAACATCCCTGACACTAGTTATCATTTGGGATAGAAAGTCCTAACCCTAATTTACAGAACCATACTACAAGAGTATATGTTGAAAACAGATGTGCATCATGTTAATAGTATACAAATGTAATATAATATAAATACAGATGGATAGAGAGCCACATTCACACTCTTGTGTATTATCAATGATAGCTGCATGGGATATACATTAATTAATAATTAGTCTGTAATTAAGACATTCTTTATAATTGACTTAACTATAGCTTTGCATAATTTACACATGACTTGAGGAATTGAGTTATGGAACTAAATGAATTATTTGTTTTTTCATGACCTTTGTTGTATGTTAATACTGGTACAATTTGTTTTGTTATTATTGAAATTTCAATAATGGGGAGGAGATTATTGTACCAGACAGAGGCATTATTGTACTACAAGACACTACTGTATTGTAAAATACTTTATTTTTACTTGGAATTTATTTCACTATTTTTGCTGAAGGGGGCAGTCAGTGAAAAGACCTTTTATTATATTATAGCATTATCAATACCAGTGGATTTTATGATGTCATTGCAGCAGATTATTCGCGATAATGTATCCCATTATTGAGCATCAAAGGCCCCGTACCATGAATATGAATACAATTTTGTTTTCGAAAACGAATAAAGGAGAAACTATTGAAAAAGAAAAGGAATTGTTAGATAACAAGTATTTAATATTTAATGTTGCAATGGGCATGTGGTTGACCTGCAGTACAAAGCAATTTCTGAATTAATTTCACTTGGTTCGGTGACGACCTTATCTTCTGCGATTCAAATATATAGCATTCAAAACTTCTCATAGTCGCCCGTATTGAGTCTGGATGCAACTCTGTAGGACAGTTTCCTTCCAAAGTGCAAGGAACAAATGTATGTGTCCTGGGTGATTCGGTTGCGAAAGAAATTGTCTGCTCAAGAGCAGGCACTGATCCATCGATCTCACTTTTCAGACTCTGTTTTTGGCTTAGGAAATTGTGAAAAAAAACATTCATATAATATTTGAACAAGTTAGTCGCCAAATGCCAATCAAAGTGGATAGAATATTATCAGTTCTCAGATGTTGATCCATTCCAAGTACCCGCACTATAAATATAGATTATCTGAATGTGTGTGAACTCATCAGAGTTCAAATGAACTCAGATCACAGATCTATAGATATCATTAGTGAACTGGAACCATGTCCGAATCAGTTTCTGGTTCATTGAATATAAACAAATTGACAACCATAGCACTGTATACTACCTATAACATACACACAGTGGCTGTTCAGCAAGAACTGGATGAATGTAAGATACCCATATTGGTCAGTCGCTGCTCATATTTAAATACGCTGCAACGCATGTACACGTTCCTGTTAATAAAACAACATGCAAGGTTGTCATAGCTGATGGAGAGCTGATCAGTGACCAACATTTGTTAATAAAACAACATGCAAGGTTGTCATAGCTGATGGAGAGCTGATCAGTGACCAACATTTGTTATCAGTCAGTTGTATTCTGGTGAGCAGGACCTGAATGACATGTGATTTGCAGAATAAAATTATTGAAATATAATTATCATCGATATACAAAGTATATTCTACTGAATTTATACATTGAAAAATGTGTTTGAAAGTGTTGGGAAAATTTCTTCTGATACTGCCTGTAATGGAAAGAACACAATTGAAGAGAAGCAATCATAAAAAAGAAACTAGGTTTGTGCAGTTAACACTATCAAAATAAAATCAATTTCACATTTTGAGATTAAATTTGTTCCTGGTATCAAAGTATTGCGGAGACTGAATTTCAATCTCTAGACAACACTGCATAATGAATGATGTTTGAGAGAATTATTTGATGTCTTTTAGCAGGTCTGCCTCAGAAATACTACACGTTTGACTTTCATTGCCAGCTTCTCACCAGGTAATTACAAAACGAGTACTTTCTGTCCACTTGCCTATAGTTGGGAGAGTTGGGAGAATGGTATCCGACAAACAAACCAAAAATTGCATTTGTTGTACTGAATTTACATTGAACATCAAAGCAACACTTTAATTTACGTAAGAACATATGCTCCTAGTAAAAGTAAAAGAACAGAATAATGCTTTGGTGGGTTGATGCTTAAAATACTTATTAAGTGACACCAAATCATTTAAAGTCTGTTCAAAACACAGTCTTTCACAAAGACTGTTTATGTGCATTTTGCGATAAAAAAATCAAACTCTTAACCCATATATTCCATATGAAGTTCAGATGCTCCATTATTTTCCTAGACATGTTTCCTTTAACATATGTCAAGAATCCATTAACCAATCAGAATACCATGTGGTACTGACAACAATTATTGACATCTTACTGTCTTTGAACACAGCATTTACAATTCATTCAAAGTTCAAAGTTGTGTGGTAAATTGTAACAATGTCGGCAGGCATCAATGGTCTCTCATTTGTGCACAGCTTAGCCATAATAAAAAGCATGATCATTTAAACACTATTATTACAGCAACACAGGAGAAAATGTGATACGACTAAATACAACTCTAACCATTTCCAGCATGATAATAACAGAAATCAAAGAAAACTTAGAAAGAACTCTTGTGTGCTGAAGTTATTGAAGGCATGAATACAAATAAGGTATACTGTATTTACTATATATTCATTTGTATTCCATAATTATAGCAAATACAGCAATGATCAAGGTGGTAGCTACGATTTAACAATTATAAATATTTAATGGAATAATGACCAAATATGATGACTTGATATTTTGGTCATATATCTTGTCAGACAACATAATTATAGCATAGGTCACATGTCCCTATCTGCAACAGTACTTATATTACCGTTATGCATAAAAACATAATGACTCATTTCAGAATAAGCAGTCATGTATTAGAAATTGAAAACCCAAATCCAACCCAAAACACTTTAGAAGACAGAATCTGTAAGCAATGTTCCCAACATTGTCTTAGGTACCGTACCAAACAGAGAGACAAAAGTAATTTAATAATATCAATATTTCAGAAGAATTGAAAAGTTATGTCCAGATATTTAAATATAGTACGAGTTCAAGAGAAGACGTATTATTATTGATTGATGATTAGTACTTGAGATATCAGCGGCAAAGCACAAAATTGACTAATCATTATGCAAATTAGGTAATTAATATGCATGGGTTTTAACCAAAATCTAAATCTGCACATTAGCCCAGAGCATCTATGTATCAAACACCAACATATGGTTCTTTAGATATACTGTATCAGTGGAACAGACGGACATACACACATACACGTCTACACGTACCGGTACCAACGTTGTAACAACACTCATTGGATTAACTTTTAATATAGTTGCATTATGTTTGTGTATTCTACACAGAATTATATTTTTATTCAAGTTTAATTAAACAAGCAGCCGGTCGCCTGAGATAGCTCCGCTGTTAGCAATGCAGATTTCAATTAAAGAACAGAAGATATCATTAGAAAATGAACAATATGTATAGTATCAAAGCAATGGGACTTGCTGTTTTCAACAAGAATTCAAAAATATCACTTTTCACCAACAATGACAAAAATAATCATCAAAATTAGATAGTTGAAAATATCATTACAAATTGAACTAATCTGAGAGAGGTCCACATGTAGTACCTATATATGTAACATCAAAGCAATTGGACTTGCGGTTTTTAACAAGAAGTCGAAAATAAAAATGACAAAAATATTCACCAAAATTAGAGAATTAAAGATATCAACATGAAATGAACAAACCTAAGAGAGGTCTGCCCAAGGTACATATACACTAAGTATCAAAGCACTCAGGCTTATAGTTTTCAAGAAGAAGTCGAAAAGTAAAACATTGACACAGACGACGACGGACAATCACTCATATGATAAGCACCGCTCGACAGCGGAGCTAATAAAAGTTGAATTCCCGCAAGTTGCCTCAGCTCCAGAAATGAACTGTTTTTTTTTACCATACACAGTTTAGATTAAGGGATAAATACATAAACAAGTGATAAGTGTAGATGTTTACTTTCTGCATACAATGATGATTGACAGCTGGTGTAGGTGAATAAACAGTCAAATTAGAATACCAGCCTTTAAATGTTTCAGTTTTTACCACTAGAGGGCATACTTTCGATGAAACTCCTGACGTATCCAATTGTTGTTCATTCATTTGTATGTTAGATTTTTTGTGCAGGAATTAACCCTTTTTGTCATAATTATTGACACCAAAATTTTTATATATTTGTCTGGAATTTCTTTCGGTAATTTTTAAACAAATGGAAATTATACAGGTTTATTTTACGAAAGATGATAAAGGTGAAGTTAACACGAATGCCGGGTCTCAATCTGAATTAGTCAAAATATAGTGTCTGATACAGTAAGTCTAAAGCAGTGTATATGAACCTTCAACAACCATTAGTCAAATGTGTTACCATGGTGATATACTAAGCTTTACAATAATCCAATCAGGCTAAAGTCGGAAATCTCTTTTTAAGTCAGGAAGTGATTGATATCCATTGCAGTAGTACCAAAATATTTACGCAATATGAATGGACTCAAAAGAGCATGGTGACTTTTCCTGACCCGATCTGACCTGACCTAACAATGTCATTTCATAAGAAATCAGCCATTAGAAACTTCGGGGATATCATGACAATGCAGCTGTGTATCATATTTTTCGCTACAAGAAATTTTGAACAATATTTTATTTCTGAGTAAATGTGCTTATTTTTTCTTTTAATGAGATATACTTGCTTCTGGGTTTTTTTTCCTGTGTAGAATTTGTTTTTTAAAAATTAACATCACTCACTCTTCCCTTCTCTTAAAGAATTTTTAATGGTGCACCCCCTAAGTGAACAATTATAGTCAATGTGTTAAAGAGAATCTGGCATTTTCACATACATAGTGTTCTGTTAAATAAACTAATGAACATGTTGGAAACACAGACCCTGGAACCACCATGATATAAGCTTTGTTCTCATAGGATTATTCAACTTGAAGGCCACCTAACACTGGCAACAGTGTTAAAGAACATGTGTGAACATAAATTATGGCGTTGCACCAGTGTTGGTAACACCATCGCTTAGCCTTTTTACCACCAGTCCACCAGTTTTTATCACAAATTCACAAAAAAGTCCCATTATCTTTAGAAGATTGGGACAAAAATAGCCAAATTTTTCAATAAAAACTCAAAATCGACTCAGTTGGCTCCAAAATTAGGGTTCATTTCTAAAATGTATAATTAATTAAATATAAAAAAAAAAGTGCAGAAAAATTTGAGCAAGAATGTGTGGTGGTGAATAGGTTAGGGGATGGACCAGATCCACCCCAACTTTGTGAATACATTCAAAAATTGTGAATACACAGGGTGAACATGAAAATGTGTTTAGCGCCCTCTATTGCCTCTATTTTCAATGAAATTTAGCTATTTCTACATGCTAATAATAATATTAATTTGTAAGTACTAACAAATAAATTTGCTCTTGTTTTACCATTGTTGGTCTTTCTCATGACAGTGATTGATGGACAGTCCCAGCTTAATGTATGTTAGAGGTTACCCATTTGGAAATTTAGGTGAGTGGCTGAATGAATCAGGTTTTCTGAAAATACTTTATTTGTAACAATAAATAGTGGCATAGCGAAGACAAGAGTACTTTGACATCGACAAAACTAACAGAATAAATAAAATAGCAAAGCAAACTACTTTTTTTTTCAACATGCTAGACCTGACATACCTTAACTTCCGGATACACAATTAACCTTTCCACCACCAGTTCCCTATTTTCATCACAAATTCACAAAATAGTCCTGTTTATAGTCTGCACTTCCCTTCAGAAGATTGGAACAAAAATAGCCAAATTTTTTTTTAGTAAAAACTGAAAATTTACTCAAATTTTGTCTGTTGGCTCTAAAATTGGGGTTAATTTCCAGAAATATTTAAGATTATTAAAAAAACAGTGCAGAACAATTTGAGTGAGAAAGTCTTGTGGTGAAAAGGTTAAACTCATTCAAAGGCAAATTGAAAAATTAAGTCCATTTAACCCAAAATTAACAACAAAATTTTAGACAAATAAATAGAATTGAGAAAAATTTGATGTTTAGGGGGTTTATAACTAGCATTCTCCAAGTAAATATGGAATAAACAAATATCCAGAAGGGCAGAGATCATGACATATATCCCCTGGTTGTATATAGTGCCCTTATGTTGTTTATAGTCATTTTTATTATCATGATCCGACTACTAGAGTGTTATGACTGAACCACTGCTATTTAGGTCATCATACTACCAGTAACTCAAGTTTTAGCGGTCACACACGATTACATCCGCTCACAAATATATCAACTTGAGTTTCTAATCCACGATATCGTGAATACAAGAAAAGGAAGATAATTATTACATTACATATTTTTCATTATTTTTACCGATTGGCCTGTTTATACTTTTGAATGCCATTGGGAACAACTATTTATATATATTATGTATTTTTTATGTATTTATGTATGTATCATTTCCTTGTTAATTTGGACCACATTTACATAATTACCCATTGCCTAAAATGGATGGGACAAAATGGCGTTCAAATAGATTTCTATGCCAAACACAAGTCTGCATATGATCTCATCTCTTTTAAACATATTTCACACAAATTGAAAACTTGAATGGTATAGTCCATTACCAACACAAATTAACATCACAAGTCTAATAATAATAATAATGTTTATTCAACATTTGTATCGGCAGCATGAAAACAGTAATACATATATTTAAATTACATTCATCATTTCTTTTCTATATTGCCATAAATCAGTTACATATTTCCTGATTAAAGCTGATGAGGTATTTCCCACATTTTCATTTATGTTCCATAGTGTATCACCAAAAAGGAAATTGAACCTATAATTCAACCCCCCTGAAAGAAAACTATTCATTAGTGATGAAGATTCAACATTGTTTCTCAGTGAGGTTTCTAATGCTAAATAATATTCCTTTCTAATATGATTAGATGACGTACAAAGATAAAGAAAGTGGTAAATGTCTTCTTTGCCCTGATTGCAGACTCCACAAATTCCATTTCCCCTGTAATTTTTCCATCCCATTTTGTTACCTTCAAGATCTAAAGAGTTTGACCTAGTTTTAAAGACAAGGGAGATACCATGATGATCATAAGGATCCATTATGTAATTTTCTTTTTTAATGTTTCTTTTAATCCAACAGTAGTGTTTTAATGATTTCATCTTTTCTAAATTTTGTGTAAACATGTTTATTTCATTTTCTTTACTAATTTTGATAAAACTTCTTATCCATTTTGGATTTGGGGGTATTTCATTTCCATAGATATGATCCATGCAATTAGTCACTAGGATGTTTTCGCAGCTATCACAAAGGTCAGTGACCGCGGTACAACATAATATGATCATACTTGGGGTGCATCTCGAATAAACATTGAAGCTGCACGTACCGGTACATGTAATACTCATACTCGTATATCAATACAACAATCACTCTATCTCGGGCTGCCTCCGTGTTTATTCATAGATTATATTTCCTGTGTTCATACACGCTAGATATATTGATATAACACACATTATAAATATTGTACGTGCAGGTTGGCCCGTGCTGTGTCTCACAGAAGTCTTATTGCATCAGTATGGTGTCATATTGTCTTAGAGGGCATAGTACTATCTACACTTCTGACTATTGTTGTTCTAGATACAAGGCTCCAAATCAGTAGTAACCCAAGGCATACAACAACTTGCCTCTCTTTGTCATTAGTAAATGCAGGAAATCATGGTGTTTTTTTTTGAATTTTATTAAATACCTCAAGATGAATTAATAAATTTCCATTATGATGTATAAGGGAAATGTTTTCTATTATTTTTTTTTCATCATCAATTATCACATTTATCACAGGGCTACCTTTTTTCAAATATAATGAATAAATTTATAAAATAATAACTTTATTTTTACATTAACCAATATGTCAGACTTTATAACACAAATTGAGCAGTTTTAATTTAATTAGTATCAAATTCCCCATTGCCTACAGGTGTATCAAAATTTTTGAAAAAGAGTGGGAACTGTCGGTTTGTTTTTGTGAAAGTGACAAGAATTTAAAATTCAAAAAAGTTCAAAAAATCTACACATAACAAATAAGTTATATATTCAAATCTGTTATACAAAAACATTTAAATAAAACATTTTATTCATTAAACCAATCAAATCAGTCAATAGTGATATTACTAGCATCAGAACTAGGCATTAGTGGATTTGCATATAGCAAGTATAAGCACATAGATATCTAGGTATCATGACAATAAACTAAAACAAGTTCAACCACACATTGACACATCTGACACCTCAATCACATGGCTGTGTTAAAATGAAGGCAATGCATTAGCGGATGACTTTGTACAAAAATGCATAACATAGACCCATGGAAAGTAACTTTAGAAAATAGTATAGAAAACATTTTTTCGTTGAAGAATTTATGACTTTTGACCAATAAACAATATAGATATTGGAGAAAGAGGACAGTGTTGGACAATCACAGCTGCTGAGAAATCAAGGCTAATAAACAAACCAGGGATTTATTAATCACTGATCACCACACAGCTAAGTACCCTTAATCTTTAAAACTAGCTATTTTCAAATTGAAAAGCAAAATCGTAAATGTGAAGCTTCTATACATATGATTATTAATAAAATCACAGTTCATCTATCTATGATATGGGGACTGTGAGAAAATTAGACTTAATTCAGACAATATTTTGTAATTATCGAACTGGGATAGCAATGTTTTACTTACATGGTGTTTGAGCAGAAATTTGTAAGGCAAAGAATCCTATTGACGTCAGTCAGAATTTCAGCTGTGTGGAAAAATCAATGCTTTATAACACAGATGAAACCTGTCACTAACCCTCAAGCCATAGTTCACTGTGTTGAAATCACAAACTATGTCTAAAACTTTGCTTGGCTAGTCAGGCATAAATCCTAGACATGAAAGTCATCATGTCACTTTCCAATATTCTAGTTAAAGCTTTCTGTATTTCCACCATCATATTAGTGTAAAGTTTGAATGGCAATGTTCCAGGCATGTCAGAGTTATTTGAAAACAAAAAGGCTATCATCTGTGAGAGTAATCGCCACTCATGCCTGAGATTTGGTGCAAGAATGGTAGCATGATTAAACACAGTAATACCGGTAATATGGAATACTTTTATTTTTTATCAGTTACTGACTAGAATCATGTAACTATGGCAACATACATGGCCAGAAAGCTGAGACTACAACTGGAGAAATTTAGATACCGGTACATAGAATGAGACGAAAGCAGTTCATAAAGTTTGTTCTTTGCTCACGTACAGAATTCTTTTCAGCACCTAGTGAAATTTGATCAGTCCACTGATAACTGCATATGGTATCACAGAAGGAAAAAAACAAACGTATCAGAGTTGATTATGTAAACTGACTACAAAGATCAGACACATGATCCGAGAATTAAAAATTAACTATTTAATTTACAATCTTTTTAACTGGTCATAGTGATATCAATATTTGTTGAGGGTTATTTTAGTTTCTCCCTTTGGAGAGAGAAACAGATGAGACCATTATTACTCCTTTGAAGGGGAAAGCAGGTTATATTATTATTATTATTATTATGTAGAGGGGAATCTGCGGAGACCCAAATAACACCATTATTGTGTATACATACTGGAAAATGCTTATTTTTTGCTGCTACGATTTTTCGCCATTTGTTGATTTAATGGTGTTCGCAACGTCAATACTTTGTGTCAATCACCAATTCTTTGAATATGATGTTTTTGCATGGAACACTATAAACTGTTTTATTTCCACCATTGCATTATCTAAAGGCTTTCGTATGAACAAAATTCATGAAAGTCCCATAAAACTCAGTCATAAAATTTCAAAACCACATTTCATCTGACTCGCGCAATTCGCATACATTTGTCTCTAACCAAAGTACTCATGATTGTACCCTTCCACTTGCGAATATATTAAAAAGGCTTGAAATACACAAAGACATTAAAGGCCCAAAAAGTTAGCCTTGGTGGCCTTTAAAATAATAGAATTCCCCTATAATATTCTTACAAGCTTATAGCATTTTTGTCAAATTTTACCATGAAAATGTCGTCTCAATTCCAAATTCCAATTCCAATTCCAAAGTTCAAGTCAATAAGAGTATAATTATGATGCCGTGCAATGTAAACGTCAGCCAAGGAAACCAGACAGACTAGAAACATGGAAATAGGGATCCAATTTGTGTTTTCTGTTTTGACTTTGCGGCTTTGTCTGGGTAATTATGTTGTCTGTGATATGTCTATCAGTGTTAGCTGCAAGGTTTAAATCTGTATTATATCCCCAACCTTGGTTAAGTATACCGTACTAGACAAGGTATCAGTTGTCAATCAATCATAGAATAGAACCATTAACCAGTATTACTCTTTCAATTTGTGATTTATTCATTTATTATTTCTGTAATTAATTAATCAATCAATTCATTCATTCATGTGTTCATTCATTCATGTGTTTGTCCATTCCTTCATTCATTCAAGGGCACTATACTAACAAATAATGTAAGCCAACTATTAGGCAAGTCAACTTGTTTTAGCCAAAAGCAGTTTTTTCAGCCAACAAATTAGCCTTTGGCAAATGGGCAAAAAATGTACAAAAAGTATGCAAATCATTGCCTGCTGACACCGTTTTTTCTCCTATTTATTTTTTCGATCTTCATGGAGGTTTTCAGCAGGAAATATGTTAATGAAAAATATTCATTAAAACCTGTCTAAACGGAACACCATAGAGACCTGGATATAAAAGTAATCAGTTTGTAGAGGGATTCAATGCACAAATCTCTTGAGAATTCCGAGGATAAGATATTCAGTAAAAACACAGGGTTGTGTATATAGAGAGGTTTTACAGTACACAGTACATTGGTCTCCCCAGCATTCTGTCAGCATGGACGAATACGAAAAAAACAATTTATTATACTCGTGGTATGAAACATATGCATTACAGGATTTCTCTAGTTGTAGTGCAATATTTCTAACTACTCTCCTAATCTTATTTCAGTTTCTGTTACATTCTTTAAAATAACTAAAACATGAAAATAAATTTAAATTATATTTTGTCACCACCAGAGGTAATAAATAGTACCACATTTAGTAGTGTATGTACTTACGAATATTACAGAAGTATTAATGTGTAAAATAAGGTATATTCTAAATATTCATACATAAGTTTTGGTTTATATGCACTACTACTACTGGAGATGTGCTTCTAATAGACCAAATACAGTACAACTGTTGGTTTACATGCACTTCTATTGGAGATGTGCTTCTAATAGACCAAATACAGTACAACTGTTGGTTTACATGCAATTCTATTGGAGATGCCCTTCTCATAGAGCAAATACAGTACAACTGTTGGTTTACATGCACTTCTATTGGAGATGCCCTTCTCATAGAGCAAATACAGTACAACTGTTGGTTTACATGCACTTCTATTGGAGATGCACTTCTAATAGAGCAAATACAGTACAACTGTTGGTTTACATGCACTTCTGTTGAAGATGCGCTTCTAATAGACCAAATATAGTACCACTGTTGGTTTACATGCACTTCTATTGGAGATGCCCTTCTAATAGAGCAAATACAGTACAACTGTTGGTTTACATGCACTTCTATTTGAGATGCCCTTCTAATAGACCAAATACAGTACAACTGTTGGTTTACATGCACTTCTATTGGAGATGCCCTTCTAATAGAGCAAATACAGTACAACTGTTGGTTTACGTGCACTTCTATTTGAGATGCCCTTCTAATAGACCAAATACAGTACAACTGTTGGTTTACATGCACTTCTATTGGAGATGCGCTTCTAATAGACCAAATACAGTACCACTGTTGGTTTACATGCACTTCTATTGGAGATGCACTTCTAATAGACCAAATACAGTACACATTTCTACTAGAACTTGATGCTAATAAATTATACCCCGGTAGTACTAACTTGATGTGCTATCTCAAACATTTCTGCTTCACTAAGCAAGTGGATCAGGTATGATTAGATTGAGCTAATAAAATGTTTTTTATCATTTATTTTATCTGTAGTTTTATATACTTTTATCAAAAAGTATGACCTACTTTAAGCCATGTGTATACAGAGAACTCACAAACCAGAATAGTCATAATAAAACATTTTATTGCGAGTGTAAATCTTGACTCCATGCTGGTAATTTTACCGAAATGACCGAATTATTATTTTTGATACCAAATACAATTTTATTTTCAGTTGCAATGCATTTCAGATCTAATTTCCACAAAGACAAGCAATGGCTTTTAGTATTTTATATTTGCATATATGAATCATGCCGCAAATCAATAAAATTATTTAAATATGCACAAAATGGTTTCACCTTTTTTTTTGCTGTATGATTTCTCATTAGAATAACAAATCACAGAAAATATAATTCATTGTTATACATCTGTCACCGTAACGCCATAAGTTACAGCGTGCCGTAATTTTGCAGTATTTTACGTGGTATTTTCATACTACCATATTTAGAAAAGCGAATTCCACGTCTATGCGTCGGTCGATACTGCACCTGTACTGTCTTTGTGCATACTTTGAGGTATCTTCGTAATAACCTTATAGTGTAAATATTTTCATCACAAATTAGTGCAAATTACGGAGAATCGTTTATTTTGTTATTACACACAGATCATCCTTTGATCTGTCTGTCTTAAATGACCATCCACATAAATTTGACTTTATACATGTGTATATGGCAGCATTGAAAAACTTGCTCACAAATTTTCCCTTTGCGAAATAATACGAACGAACGCTAAGATCTCATCAAGATTGAGTCACATGACTTACTTTGGTACCCAAATAGGGTTTTATTCTGTAATTACGTCAACTGTCCCAGACCTTTGTGAAAATGTGATGACAAGAGAAAATGGACAACTACTTGAGGGGCTTGGGGCTCTCTTACTATCTACAAAATCTTGACAGTCTCTTGCATCCAATGTCTATTGGGAATTAGGTCCATGAATTACAGAAAAAAAAAATTGCAAATATTGTACCAAATTTTTGGTCGCAAAGTTTATGGCAGTCAATGAGATAGAGTTGATTTATTGAATTAAAGTCATTCATATTTATTTGAATTTTAAATTTCGTGAGTAATGGGAAATTACAAATAATTGCAGGAGTCCATATTCCAATGGGTTCTAAAACCATTGTACATTTCTATGTATTTTTTACATTGTTTTTGGTGATAACTTTCGAATAAATAGACAATTTTTTCTTGGCTACAGATCTTTATTAAAATTTTGAAAAAATGTTATACAAGATTACAAAAGCAGACTTCTGTGCTCAATGAGACAGAAATTTGTCACTGTAAACGCTCTGATAATATCTAATAATAAGCATTTAACGGTTTACTGAATAACTTTTGTAATTTGTCATCATCTACTAAGCTATTACCTTGGCAACAGCTGAACAAGAATTGTGAATCTTAGGCTACTTTATTTCAAAATGATCGTTCTTCTTAAGAATTCTAACAAAAACATTCATGTACGATGTAACAACCAGCGTCTCAGCTGAGATGGCTCTGCTATTAGCAATGCACATTTCAATTAAAGATCTGAAGAAATCATTAGAAAATGAACAAATCTGAGAGAGGTCTACCTGAGGTACCTATATGTATAGTATCAAAGCAATCAGACTTGCGTTTTTTAACAAGAAGTCAAAAATATCACTTTTTACCAAAAATGACAAAAATTTCTTCATAATTGGAGAATTGAAGATATCATCTTGAAATGAACAAATCTGAAAGAGACCTGCGTGAGGTAACTATATGTATAATATCAAAGCAATCAGTTGAAAATATGTTTTACTAAAAATTACAAAAATATTCCACAAAATTAGAGAATTAAAGATATCATCACAAAATGAATATATCTAAGAGAGGTCTACCCAAGGTACATACACACTAAGTATCAAAGCAATAAGAATTGTAGTTTTCAAGAAGAAGTCGAAAACGTAAAAAGTTGACACGAACGACGAACAATCACTCATATGATAAGCTTCACTTGACAAAGTCGACAGCGGAGCTAAAAAGAGACATACATATTTTTAAATGCTAAGCACATTTACCTAAAATGCAAATATTTGTTTCTTGCAATTAGGGGACTGTTAAAAAAAACACATTTTTTCTGGACTATGAACACCTGAACTAATAACATAGTTTTCAAACAAACACAGAAACTACAGCAGGCTGTCAACCTCCTTTTACGAGTGCTATCATAAAACACCTAGGATATAAAAACATGTGATTTTTTGTCACCCAGCATGTGTGTGTTATGATTGCTGTACAGAAATATCACAGCATTGTTTTATAGCGTTAGTCACGATTACAGATTACAAGATCTCACTGAAACTAGAACTGATGTAATTATAGAACACACATCGACAACATGCAGAAATGATAAATAAATTTTCAACCCCAACAATTTTGAAATTCCTCACATTTTTAAGACATTTCATGACCTCTGCAAAAATATGGTGTCTTTCAAACTTTTGCAAAGCACTAAAAATGTAAAGACAAAAGTAAGACATTTTAAAACTATTTAGAAATCCAGACACTATGTACCCGTACAAGGTATAAGCAATGGCTTCTTTACCCATACTATTTACTAACATGTTTTTAAATCGTTGTTACTGGTAGTTAATATAATGGTGAACTCACTCTAAATATAATCAGCCCTTGAGATAAGTATGAACAAGAAAAAAAAAAGGAGAAACTATTTTTTCTTTCATTTAACTATATTTTGTCCCAAACATGGAATATGATTTCTGTGACAAAATGCATAGTATATCAGCACTTGCACTTGCAGTTTCCATATAGAAAAAAAAACCAGTGACACTGACAAGATATTTGAGAAAAAAGCATGCATTAACTAGCTTGTTCCCTCAAAACCAACTTGGACATTCATGAAACTAAGTTATGAATATACGGTGCAAAGAACATAGTAATAATAATATCTTTATCGCAAACGACTCGACTTGGGGACATTGATGTGAAGGAACGTACGGTAAAGAGTAAAACAGTTGAACATGTCATTACAGAACGTAAAAGAAAGCAATCATGTGCAAAGAACTGGTAATAGTTTTGGTCCTAAAAAGTAAAATGCATACGAACTTCAGTTTAAACACAGTCCCTCTATTCCGGACTGTGGTTTAAACTACTGCGTTTCCGACGTTCACACCAACATTAGCCATCTTCACACGTGTTAATTATGATACCTTCGCCTAGTTTCGCTCGCCCTTTGTTTTTGATTGAACAATTCACCCATTATGAATCGACTTGTTTAATGGTTTCGAACATTACGTAGAGTTCAGATGATTAGAACGGGGTATACTAGTAACGGAAGTTCACATTCTAATATTATATAAACAGTAAACAACGTGAATTATACCCAACTAGAATGTTAGTAGTACAGTGTATACATTTTTTATTGCGCCGTAATTTTGCAGCCAGTTTGTTAAACTCGTTTATGGCACAGGCGAGGCAGTTCAAGCTGGGTGGTAAAACAGCAAAGCGCGATAAAGCTTTGCTACTTTGCAGGAAGATGAAATCGCCGATACGACACCACGTTGTAATTATCTAAAGTGGGTAAGGCACCCCATTTTCGCACATCATACGCCATTTTGAATCCCAATCGATCTCAATGAAAACATTCCAAATATGAAACAATAATTGCTCTTACCTCGCGTTTCCTGACTTGAATATGGAGATGAGATCACAGGCATGCCGCCCGGGGACGTCTTGTACGTGTGTTACGCGGTCACACACAGGCGTAACAGGAATTTCGGCTTCTATCAAAGGATTACAATCACTCCTTTTTACCAACCTCTGCCCTCGTTGGGAGACCCAAATTAAGGTCAAGCGAGAGCGCCCTCTAAACACAGACACATCGCTTCATTTGTTTACCTAAGTAACTCTTTCCGAATGTGCTGCGTGGTGGCGCTGTTGAAAAAACAACTTCCCTTTTGACGGTACAAAAGAGCACAACTTATAGGAAAGAAAAAGTATGAAATAATTTGCGTGTCATTCTTACGCAGGGGCCATGCTAATCTTGTCTGTATAGTTCCAATGAAAAGGTATTGTATTTCTAATAATAATTTATAATATTTCTAATAATATAACTAATGTGGTACACGTTGTTCTAGCAAAATTACCGTTACCGGTGCTAGATGTTTCACTACTACGAGTACTTATTGTACAATTTAGAATTGTAAATTTTACACTGAGCAAATTTCACGACCGAAACTAGATCCCGTAAGTACCATGATAGCGGGATACCACAGAATCTTGAATAGGGTATGCCGTTTCAGTTTTAAAATCTCAAAATTCAGCACATACATATAAGGGAATCACCAGTTAATTTGACCGAGGGGGTGCCGGTGAATTTCACATGTTATTGTTAAATAATCACAAGTCCCCCCCTAGGTGTATATTAAAAATTGGGCTGTCCCCCCCTAGAAAAAGACAAAATATGGTAGCGCCCCCCCCCCATGAATTTTTTTTTTTTTTAAACAATAAAGATTTACATTTAATGAATCGTTGCATGCTTCCAGGTTCCAGCTCTTCTCCCTGACCTCGTCACTACAGTTTAAGGTACTATTAAGTCATCAGTCTCTATTTCCTCTGCACTGTCAATGAGATCATCACCATCAGAGTCCTCTGAGTCAGTTTCATCAGTGTTGTACATTCTGGTGTTTACAGTTTGTAAATGTTCAGTGATTTTATGTGTTTTTGCTTGATCTTTATATGATTTTCTGATTACATCACTGGTAATTGCTTTCAATGTTTTTAGTGTCCCATTCAACACCAAAGAAATACAGTCATAATCACTATGACATTTTTCCTGCTTCTTTTTTTGTTGTTTCTTTCTACCTTTTTCCCTAATGGTTTTCATTTGCTTTAGTGTGGTAAGGTGTTTTAAATAGTCTATGATATATTGCTCTTCCACTGCATACTTGGAGGAAAATTCTTTGATGCTCTCAGTATTCTCCAAAGATAAAAGCCCATTTTTGAAATTCTGCGTGATGTTGAAACGCGGCTGCCAATCATCTGGCTGTCTTCTTTCACTATTACTATTCACACATGGGGTCTCATGCACGCTTAAGAAGTGGTACGGCCTCTCACTGTTTGTCACTGGTTGGGGAAAGTTACTCTGACTTATTTACCAGTTATGGAAGACACCTAAAACAGTGGGCTACTGAACAGACGGCTTACAATGACAGCATGGTGAGTGAACTGCAGTCAATCTACTGAGTTCATGGCAGATCTTGATAAAACACTGACTTGGTTAAGAAATGTATTTCATGGACTGTCAGATGTAAGTAAAAGAAGAATAAGTAGAGAAAAGAAAACAGGAGAAAAGTGAAGAAGCGAAAACGAGATCGTTTTGCAAGAGGAGTTACAGCTTTGTTAAAAAGGATAACATCCACTGAGGTAGTACAAAGATGTTTCCCTGATGGTATACATCGTTTAGTACATTTTGAAATCTCAGATCAAACTGAAGCCAATTTGAAGTTGTCAAAGATGGATGCAGTATATTTGCAATACCTCATTCATCGCAATGTCTTCTGTGATGCAGCTAAGCAGCAGATGATGAAGCTGTATGAAGAACTGAAGTTAAAATATGAGTGCCTGTCTGATAGTTCCAGTGGAGAGAGTTATGAGGATGGTGAAAGTGGTTCTAATGATCCTGGTGATAGTGCCGATACTGACATTCTTTGCGATGAGGATAGAGATTGATAGGAATGGAGAGGATCAAAAATAGATGCCTAGGTTCAATATCTACAGTTCCTCAGAAAGTTGTGTTTTATTAAACAAGCAGCCTCTCGGCTGAGATAGCTCCGCTGTTAGCAATGCACATTTCGATTAAAGAATAGAAGATATCATTAGAAAATGAACAATATGCATAGTATCAATGCAATGGGACTTGCTGTTTTCAACAAGAATTCAAAAATATCATTTTTGACCATAAATGATTGTGGTTATTAACAAGAAGAAAATATCACTTTTTACCAAAAATGACAAAAATATTCATCAAAATTAGAGAATTGAAGATATCATCATGAAATGAACAAATTTGAGAGTGGTCCATATGTAGTATCTATATATGTAATATCAAAGCAATTGGACTTGTGGTTTTTAACAAGAAGTTGAAAATATCACTTTTTACCAAAAATGACAAAAATATTCACCAAAATTAGAAAATTAAAGATATCATTATGAAATGAACAAATTTGAGAGTGGTCCACATGTAGTACCTATATATGTAATATCAAGGCAATTGGACTTGTGTTTTTTAACAAGAAGTCGAAAGTATCACTTTTTATCAAAAATGACAAAAATATTCATCAAATTTAGAAAATTAAAGATATCATTACAAAATGAACAAATCTGAGAGAGGTCCACATGTAGTACCTATATATGTAATATCAAAGCAATTGGACTTGTCGTTTTTAACAAGAAGTCGAAAATATCACTTTTTACCAAAAATGACAAAAATATTCACCAAATTTAGAGAATTAAAGATATCATTACAAAATGAACAAATCTGAGAGAGGTCCACATGTAGTACCTATATATGTAATATCAAAGCAATTGGACTTGTCGTTTTTAACAAGAAGTCGAAAATATCACTTTTTACCAAAAATGACAAAAATATTCACCAAAATTAGAAAATTAAAGATATCATTATGAAATGAACAAATTTGAGAGTGGTCCACATGTAGTACCTATATATGTAATATCAAAGCAATTGGACTTGCGGTTTCTAACAAGAAGTTGAAAATATCACTTTTTACCAAAAATGACAAAAATATTCACCAAAATTAGAGAATTGAAGATATGATCATGAAATGAACAAATCTGAGAGAGGTCTACCCAAGGTACATATACACCAAGTATCAAAGCATTCAGACTTGTAGTTTTCAAGAATAAGTCGAAAATGTAAAACATTGACACGGACGACGGACGACGGACACCGGACGACGGACGACGGACGACGACGGACAATCACCCATATGATAAGCTCCGCTCGACAAAGTCGACAGCGGAGCTAAAAATATGAAAACTTTTTTTATATATATTTTATTTATTTACATACAAAATATTACACTATATAAATATATTTTATATTTATATTTTGTGTTATATTAGTGTGTTTGCTTTTCACAAACTTGTTTAAAAGGTTTGTTTTTCTTCATACAGTGGAAAGTGCAGTAAGTTTTTGTATGCTATTTACAGAGGTTTATTCTGTTGTTTACAAATGAAGTTTCATGTTTTATACTAATTTGATTAAGTTATTGTTGTGCAATAAAACAAACAAACAAACAATAACTCTTTCTCATTGCAGTATGTTCATCACAGCAGCCGTCGTCTATACAATATATGTGAATAAACCCAGAAAATTATAACCCCCCCTCCTTCACTCCTGGAAAAATTGTTAGCCCCCCTTTTTCATATACAGAAAATGGAAAGGCCCCCCCCCAGAATTGCCCGGCACCCCCCAGGCCAGATTAACTGGTGATTCCCTAATTAACACAGATCGTTTTCTATTTCTGAGGGAGAAAAAAACGCCCTTCGAGCTCGGGCTTCAATTTTCATACCATAGCGAGTGTGTCGAATTCCCAATGTAACCGTAATAACATGTAACTTTATAGTAACATACTAGTTTCGGGTTCTCTAGTTGCTTACTGATCTTGCGCGCGAGGGGGTTACGGATCGCATGGATATGTAGTTTAATGCAGTTAACAAAGCAGCTTCAGTTTTATTCCAAACATGTCGATTTTTGTAATTATGTATCCAGGTTACTTTTGATAGTTAAAATGATGGTAAAATATGGAAAACTTATCTTTTTCATTCATACACACATAATGGAGGATAACAACATATAATGTATAACAAAATGCTATTCATAAATACATTCATTATTGGATATCTCCGAGGGACAGGAACCAGGGCAACATCCAGGGACTGGGTCTCATTAACGTAGCAACTCGAAGCATAACTATTTTTTATTTTAGATACATTCGGGCAAAGCTTAGTTCGCATATTAATATGTAACCCTTCCAACCAAACAACATCCTACAAAGTGTTTGTCCCAAGTTTTATTGGTGTATGTCGGTGGGGCGCCATTAATGATGCAATCCTCAAATCTATGATTAAAAGTACTTGAAACATTTCATCCGGTATTATGAATCGATTAAAAGACGGTCACGTGACCGACAACGCGTTTGGTATACTTATTTGTACGTGCAGAGGGACTGTGGTCCGTGGAATGTTTATTTATTTTTAACTTTAAGCTGGACAAACAGCTGACCCGCTATTTGATTGGTATAGTATGTTCTTCACTACACAGAACGTAGCTACTCATCGACTCGATTTCCAGTCTCTGTCTCGTACATACAATAGTTACCATTCATGGTTGTTATGCATTTGTTATTATAATGCGGGACAAACGGCTTGTCTGTCGCTCTGGGGTCTCCACGAAGAGTCACAGTCGTGCTGCGGCAATAATAAACACTAAGTCTGAATAAAATGCCAGCTTGCCTGAAGTGTACTCTCGGCCAATATAAGAATATTTGGTCTTTAACAAAGTTTGTTATAATTATAGGAAAAAGATGGGAATATGTTAGTAAAAGACGGTGACTAGCAGATATTACGTCATAACCTGTTGGATGGTGATATATGGTTTAAAACAGCCTCGTGACTGATAAACCTGGTCAAAATTATGTTTTGCTTAAAAGTTTTGTTTTGATTTAAATAATATTTTTCAAAAATTCTGTTCTCTGATTGATCAATACAAGTACTTTCTTCGCACACATGCGCGTGCAGTTCATTCGGAATACGTCTGTAAAGTTGTATAATACGTAGCTGACGGTCGTAACTAGAGTTCAGCATCACAAAAGGCCTTGAACTATGACCCAGCGTGACACAATTTGTCTATTTTTGTGTGTACTTTGCCAGTAAATGTGCACATGAATTTTAGAATCTCTCTTGAAAATTGGTTGTTATGGAAACATTCGATGTTTTGTGAGCCTCCTACACTGTATTGGTTTAGGGGTTCACCATTTAAAATTATGGGATGTCTGGAAGATTTTTTTTGAAAATATTTGCAAGCTAGACAGCGAGAGATAAAATGCATGTAAGGTGTTGAAAATTTGTACAAAGACGCCGCGAAAAATTGCACTGGTCAGCCTAACCACCATGTCATCCCATATGCAGACATGAAACCACTATGTCATCCCATATGCAGACATGAAACCACCATGTCATCCCATATGCAGACATGAAACCACAATGTCACCCCATATGCAGACATGAAACCACCATGTCATCTCATATGCAGACATGAAATCACAATGTCATCCCATATGCAGACATGAAACCACCATGTCATCCCATATGCAGACATGAAACCACCATGTCATCCCATATGCAGACATGAAACCACAATGTCATCCCATATGCAGACATGAAACCACCATGTCATCCCATATGCAGACATGAAACCATCATGTCATCCCATATGCAGACATGAAACCACCATGTCATCCCATATGCAGACATGAAACCACCATGTCATCCCATATGCAGACATGAAACCACCATGTCATCCCATATGCAGACATGAAACCACCATGTCATCCCATATGCAGACATGAAACCACCATGTCATCCCATATGCAGACATGAAACTACTATGTCATCCCATATGCAGACATGAAACCACTATGTCATTCCATGTGCAGTCATGAATGAGACCCAGCCTAAGCATCATGTCATTCCATATCACATTTCAATTTTTCTGGAATATTGATATTATTAAATAACCTTTGTCTTTATGTTTGGTACCTAAGACATTCCATAAAGAAATGTTCTTCATTTTCAATTTTGATCTGGGACCATTGCTTACAGATTGTTTTGGGTTGGGTATGTTTACCCTTCCCTATTTCTAATACATGACTGCTTAGTCTGAAACAAGTCATTATGATTTTATGTTTCAGATTACATAAGAGCAAATGGTTCAGAATTATATGAGTCTTTAAACTTTATATACGTTCTCAGTTTTCTATTATCATTTGTTACACAAACCTTCCAGAACTCTATATACCTTTGCCGAATATTATTACCTATGTTTTTTATTTTACTGCATGGCATTTTTTTGCGGTTTGACAGACAAGGACAAATTTGCAATATTTTTAGAGACCATGTTTTTTTAATGTTGTGAACCAATGACAATTTTGTTGTTTTTGTTCGTCAAGGGCTTGTTTTGTAAAATTACTGTCTGGTAAGGCACTAACACGATACCAGTATTTAATAAGATTTTCCTGAACATCTATGAGGAATGGAAATTACCAAGTTCAGCTCTACATGTGGGATTTGATGAGAATTTATTCACACCTAGTATTTTTTTGATTGTAACTGTTTAATTGGTGTTTTGTTCCATCTATTATTGTCTAGTATGTCATGTCCCCAAGTTATTGATCAATGTAACAAAATTGGTTTAAGTACCTATCTGAAAAAGATGCATAAATGTTCTACAGTTCTATGTTCTCTTGGCATGGCTTTCAACAGTGCATACATTGCTCTAGTAGCTTTGTCTGCTAAACATTTCCATTTGATTGTAAAGTAAATAAATAAATACATGAATTGATACAACTTATGTTTTGTTCTTGGAATTGAATTAACTCTCTCTTTCTCATTGTTTTTTTTGTGTGAAAATGATAACTTTGGTTTTATTAAGATTTACCCAGAGTTTCCATTTGTGGCAGTATTCAGATATTGTATTTAATTCATATTGCAAACCTAATTGTGTTTTTGAAATCAATACTAGGTCATCTACATAAAATAGGAAATTAATTTTATAATTATTTAATGTTACCTTAAATGATGTATATAGTTTACCATTTTGTTTCAGGTATTTATTATTGTTTTATAGTAAATATTGGATCAGCGATATGATAACATTTTCTAAACCCAGCCTGATTGTTATTTATGATATTATGCTCTGAAAAATTACATAACCTATTATTGAATAAATTGACTAAACACTTTGCCTATAATACTTGAAACTGCTATCCCCCTATAATTCGCTGGTTTCTCTTTTTTTTTTTTAAATATGAGTAATTATACTTGTATTCCAGATGTTAGGATAAATGCTTGTATTGAATATTGAATTATACAATTTATGGAGTGGTTTAATTAGATGGTTTTTACTGTTTTTTATAAGTTGTACACAGAACCCATCATATCTGGCTGATTTCCTGGATTTAAGTATGTTAATTGCTATTTTAATTTGTTTTTTCAGTTATTTAAGTATTTAAGCAATTGTTTGCATATTTTCAAATATTCCTGTTATAGTCGCAATGTTTTTTTGAAAGTATGTTAAATCCTCTTTAGTATTCAATTGTTTATAGTATTCAATCCATTTAACAGGTTAAATTGGGTTTTCTTTATTTTTGTCTGAATCCTTTAACTTGCTTATAATTCGCTAAAATTGTTTAGGGTTAGTTTGTTTAACTGTATTAGCTTATTTACAATATGGTTTTGTACTTGTTTTCTTTTTTTTTTCACCATATTTTTATATATTTTTTCTTTTTAGCGTACAATAGCTCTGTAAGGTTAATGTCGAATGGGTACTTTTTAATCATTCTTGATGTAATAAAAAGATCCCTTTTCAGTAACTTACATTTTTTGTCAAACCATCTCTTATTGTGTTTATGTTTAATGCTTGCACACTTTTTAGATTTCCTGTTGAAAATATTTTGTTCAGTTTAATTAAGAATGAGATTTGATAGTGAAATAATTTATATTAATTTAGTTGATGTATAGCATACTTGTCAAATGTACTGAGGCTATTGTAAGTTATTTTCAAGTTATTTTACCACTGGTATCTCCAGGTAATCTACCATTAGGTAAATGTATACCATTATATATATGTTATTTTTCTCAGAAGATGCTTTGGTCTCGCATAATACAATAGCAAGTTTATCGGTTAAAGAAATCATCAGTGAAACAAATGCTCCATGTGAATGATAAAAATTAAGAAGCCGTGGGCATATATGTTATGTCAAATATCCAGTTGACCAGGTAAAGTACTCCTACGAAACAAATGCCCCAAATTGTTGCCATTATTGGCGAAAATTCTATTTGTTTGCTGTCTGAAGAAGTTCGGTATATAGATGAAACATGAACGAACGAACTTCCGAACTTCAAAATCGTCCGTCGGATAAATGTGACATCTTTACTTCCTGCTTGGAAGAGCCACGTGACTAATCACAAAGAGCTTCGCAAAGTTTAATGATTATATCGATGCTAAAAAAATCAGATCAATGTGCTCATTGGTTTTGATTTTTGTCATTTTAGGGAAAAACGTGGCGGGATAGTCACGAAAAAGGTTCAAAATTGCCACTTCCTGTTTAACTTTAAGACGGACTTGAACCCTCCTGATGACGTGCTAGTCAATGTAAGCCCCGGTCACCCCCTCCTCGGTATATTTGGGGACAAGGGAAATGACTGAAATTGCTAAGTACATAGTGCCCCACCCCTGGACAAACAAAAAGTGACAGATATATGATCACCCCATTCTATCATCATTCCAGTGTGCATGTGCGAATTGAAACACTTTCCAAACGTTGTTCAATGTGTGATCCCTATGTTATATTCTCTTATCTCGAGCCTCGGGGGCTACTGTAAGTATGTCTCGGGAATAGCTCCATACTTGTCCCATAATGCCTGAGGTATGAGGGGTCGGGTTTACATGTTTACATTTACTGGCGCATAGCACAGTACAGGCTATCAACTATGTATGAAAGGAATCGTTAAAGTTAATGTAAGTGGAATGATACGGTAGATCAGCGGAACTCTACCATCTAATAGAGCATGGTTGTTTCGTAGGCAGCACTGATTGAGGAATGTGCCAGATAACTTTAATATCAATATCACAAACCAGAGTCACAGTTTAGGTTTTATGATTGCATATTTGTGGACGAAAACGTGTTTGGTGACACTGTGACATTGCTTTTTAACTTTAACCAGATTTTGTGAGTAGCATGGAAATAATGTTTGTAATGTTTAAAAGTAGGACATATTTCTCTTTTGAGATATATTGCAAACATATATGTACACATGACGTGACCTTGACCTTGTCATGGAAATTTAGGTGGCTTTTACGGGTAACATGCGTTTAGAGCTCGAAGGCGGTAGCTAATTTCTACTTGGAACTCTGTTGTGAACTTATATATACACATATACTGTGACAGTATTGGGATTACATGTGGAACAAGTTTAAAGGCATTGGTTATTCAATTGTATTGTTGATATACATACACAAACCTTGATTTTTATTTTGCACCTTTGTTCCAAACATGTAACAAGGCCATAAGTTGCATGGATACATGTGTGCCAATTTTGAAGGTGCTAGCTATTCCCCCCCCCCCACCTTGTTGATATTCTGCGACTTAGACCTTATGTACCTAAAATGTGACCAGGTATTGTGATTCATGTGCGGATTATGTATACAGGGTTTGAAGGCCCTAGTTATTTTCATCTTGTAGTTATACAAGTTTAATGTGAAAAGAAATATGTATATATATGTTGAAAAGAAATTGTAAACAAACCGTTCTGATATATGGGAAAAGTACAAAGATCCCTCTCGATTACAAATAGGCAACCTTTTATCTGGGTCATGATATAAGTTTGCGCATTATCTGATTTAGTGAGCAAAATGTCGCTGACTGGCCAAAACATATATTGCCCATACATTTTCTGATACAGACACACACAAACACGCACGTCGAGACAAAAGTAGATACTACTGAATCAAACACACTGTCTATTTTAAAATTTTGGAAGTGAACATGGAAAGTCACGTAACTAAACACGAGGAAATCACGCGGGGAAAGGTGCACTACACTGCATGCATTAAACCATGTACTAACAACATTTATATTTATTTAGCACCCTTGCGTGTCTGTACATGACGATATCGTATCACACAGTGTGTCTTGCTTTGTATACAAATAAATCAAGTAGTGTGTTTATTATATTATATTTCGCCTTACATATAAATAATAATGTTATAGTAAATTGATACCAATTAACTTAATCATGATTTATTGCGAACATTTATAAAATGCATATTACGTTCACTAAAATAAACCGTGACTAAATAAAATAAAATAAAATAAAATAAAATAAAATAAAACAAAACAAAACAAAACAAAACAAAACAAAACAAAACAAAACAAAACAAAACAAAACAAAACAAAATAAAATAAAATAAAATAAAATAAAATAAAATAAAATAAAATAAAATAAAATAAAATAAAATAAATTAAAATAAAATAAAATAAAATAAAATAAAATAAAACAGTAGAAACACTTGCTCATTGTTGTTGATCACGCAAGTTGTACATTGGAATACTAAATTTGTAAAATACACTAATTTATATATAATGCACTGAAATTCATGATTCACTTATAATGTATATTATATTACGGTTGATGGTTTCTATGTAGAAAACGATTAGTGGAAAACAGATGAATGTACGTATTTTCTACTGTCAAAAGTTACGTTTCATAATATTGATCTTCAAAGTTAGGTTTTGACCAATACAGATGGACGGGGAGATGATAGACGAACTCATTGTGTGCAACTTGAAAAAAATCTTGTTTTCCTTTATATTTTGTTTGGAGCTAGATTGTTTCTTTTTCAAAATGTTCTGTCCATTATCCACTGTGTGTGGGGCTTTATTAATAAAATATTAGCTTTTGTAAGTTAGTTTTCTCAGCAGAATTCATTTTTCAAGCAGTTCTCTGCGCAGATTATTTGTCCTCCAAATCTACCGTGACCGTCCAGGATCGCTAATAATGGTCAACCCCCGACACTCTTCATTTGCCAACCTCGGCAATTTGACTCGGATGGATTCCAGCTGCAGAGTGAATGCCTCACGGCCTTCGGAAATCACCACAAAATAAATATTATCCGCGGAGGCATGGACATAAAGTTTCAGTACTTCTACTTATGGGAGTAGCCGGAAACCGTACACCAGTTACTCGCTATAGTGCCATAACATCGCACTATATAATTTCTTACCCGTATAATGACTGACGTTCGTTAAAAAAACAATAAAATACAGTTAATTCAAACAAAAATAAATGTTAAAAAGTTCCTATACTTCATCACACTATAATCAGGTTGAGGTAATTGACACTGTGAGAAACATTGTTCCAAGAACTGGAAATACGCCCTCAATAGCGTGGTCTTCTTCACTGGAAGCATTTCTATCTGAAAACGGGAATAGTTGCAGTGCCGTTCCTGTACATACAAGTCGACGTTTCATTGTTCGTTCTGTGACAGGTTAGTAAGTATTTCATTATTTAATGTCATAGTAGATTTCTTGATTTGTGTTTACTGTAAACAACGCACAAGATTTTATATTTGACATGCTGTTTGTCGGAGCGGCGTTCTGTGTTTTTTACGCCATCACTGCATGTGTTGACGCGCGTGAACAATGATAACTAACGTTTCCAATAACTCATAATATTATCGTTGTCATACATTGACGAATACAGCTGTTATAATTTCGCTTAATTCCATGATTTTGGTACGTGATAATCAACATTACAGGGGAAACGAATAACGTGACCATAACCGGTATAGCAATGAGGGTGTTTTCTTGGCATTACAGTCATGGTATACATTATAGAACGGCTTTCACGGCTGGCTCATAGAATTGTAACATTTAATGATCCAATTTAAAGACCCCTGCGTATATATTTGATGTTTCTCCACAGCGGGGGTAGGGTGTAGGCGGTATGCGTGCAGACAGCAGCACGAAGGAATTCCACCCTCCCACTGAGTTCACTTCAGTTACACTTGCTTACGTTCTAAATAGATGACACACGATTAACGTGAACCTGAGTGAGAGGCGGAGACGTTTTCCGGGTCGGCTAAATTACCGATTTCTTGAACAATTTGGCGTCCAATATTTCACAATTATCAAACAATTGGTACGTTTTCATAATTAGAAAGTTTTTGGTAACAACACCTCTGGATCTCTACCCGCCGCAAGAATATATTAGAGAATATATTTTAGAGATTGACCCATAGGTGGCACTGAGCAGCGGTCTCATGGTGGCGATTGAAGGGTCGCTTGAATATTCTTGTTCAACATCCACAATTGTAGATATTACGTTTTCAACATACACAACTCTATCTCAACAGAGTAAATTCATAAGGCAACGATTCGAGCGACGCATGCGTTGCATCTGAACCGGCCTTTCGAATTTTCATGTAGGCATGCAAATAAACAATGTATATACGTGTTGTATACGGTCGCGTGGGACCCACTTCGAACCAGACGCGACGTGACGACTGATACGCTTTAATATACTGAACATACCAGTTCATTATATCAGAGGAAGGTATGAGATATCCAAACATCTTAATCATGACTTATAACTTCTATTTCTTAACCTTGGGAGGGGCATTGGAGTATGTGTAATCAACATTGACAATCGATAGATTTGTTTGAAATGTTGTCGTCTGCCACTGGAACTCAACATTGAACCTGGGTGTTTCAAAGACTCGAAAGCTTTGGTCCTCAAACCAAACGAAAAATAGGATATAACCCCATGTTAGTTCAGGCAAGAAAACAAATTTCAATATCCAGATGTGCGTTGTAAAGGATGGAGTAGACTCTGAAATATCGAGGTGTCGTGAAAAGGCCAGTAAAGGGGAGGGCGTCACTCCATGGGATAATCCATGTCGTTAATGGTGAGCAGAATTTTCTCTTGAAACAGACTTACTATTTTGAAATCGAGGGGGTCACGGTATTCAAAAGTTTTTCTTCACATATGTTTTTTTTTATTATTGTAGCGTTATATGTATTTCATTACCACGTGTTAAAGAAATTGCTGACTTTTCATTGTGAATATTAAACACTAGCTGACTCTTCTACTCACTCCCATTTGTTCAAAGGCCATTTATCTGTTTCGAGGGAACATTTTGCTCGCTATTTACGAACAAGTATTTCCTGACTGATTTTGTGAGCAAAATTCTGCTGACTTGCAAAATGTTGTTCACCGAATTTTTGCTCACCGGTTACCTACGCTCTCCCCATACGTATATAATAAAGCGTACACCATTGGTTTTAGACGCATATGTTATCGACCATAATGCCAACATTAGTTGAACTATTCAATTTTGCATCCGTTGAGGGGGCTCAGACATATGTTCGGGACGTATCGTCTACAACTAAATTTGTTGAGATGAGAATTATTTCTGTCACGACATTCCATAATTATTGGAGAGTTTACGCTTGAGCTTTCAGACTGTTAAAACACGAATCATACCTTGTAATATTTATTACTGAGTCAGTGTGTTTGATGCCAGGATGGAGCGGGAACTCTTCCGCTATTGCCGCAGGGGTTGCATCCACCTCCGTTTGCGATTCATTTGATGTTTACGTTTGACATCAATTTCCGACCCTACGATGATATTTCTACCCACACACATTCCACGATATGAGCCACAAGGCTGGAAAAACACAACACTCGAACAGCCGTCTTAACTCAGGGTTAAAACAATTTTAAACCGGTTAATCCAAGGTGATCTTGGATATAATCGGTTTCGGGTTCTGATAGACATCGACAGTCTTGTTGCCGTGTCACTGCCAGTGTGGTCTTTGTGGATTTCAATGTCACAGCTGGTTTTAATTTGACAGTGAAATAAAACACAAATAAATATGATTTCTTTTGAATAAAGTTAACCAACTTGTCATTAATAGTATCACACCTCGCTGCTACCAGGGGATAATTCCAATAAAAAGATTTCAGTGACGTGTCACCTAGTAACTGTTCAACGAGAAAAACATACCGAAATCATGATCATGGTTCTAAAATGTTCGACAAAGTGTTTAGTTTAAAATCGGCCCAGAAGTCTATGGAAATAAATCATTGTCAGTGTTTTTGCGGCCTACTTTTTAAGAGGAGAAATTTCCAGACTCATGATATTATTTATTCTCTTCTTTTGAGCACGGGTGATGCAGTCACGACTCTTAACATTCATTTTTTGATGTGATATAATATTTTCGATTTATTTAGATTGTACCAAAGTGATTTGATAATAGGTTGCTATGGAGGTTGATTATTTGGAGTACCGTCCGGGATTCGCACTTAGTCAGACAATATACAGTGCGATGGTTTCGTGTGTCTGTGCATTGCGTGGTACAATTACGGTTTCATTGCAGTTGAAAACTCACACACATATTGTGTGTTTACTCCCATTATATCGGTATACTCATTGCGTTCGATGGAATGTATTATGTAACAGTATCAATGTAACAAACAGTTCGTATCAAATACACATAGCAATTAATAACAACTTATCATTTCTGATATGACGTATAACACACTGGGGAGTAGTCACCGGGCAATACAATAGGCGTGTATCCCTAGTACATCCGGACCCCACCTTCTTTCCAGATGGCCTAAATGCGAAAATGAATACCCCTTTAACAATATGACTTTCACAATGTAACATATCACATACAACAGACGAAATTTCGCGTTTGACTGTTATCCGTAGCGGCAGCAGAGTTCAGAAAAATATGATTTTTAATCTTCCTCGATATTTTCAACTCGTCACTCGCCCTACATATCTGAAAAGGGTTAAGACCACGTGGACAATCGAAAGGATGATACATAAGATAAAACAATCAATTATAAGCCGTGTAAAGTACGTGGGTAGTGTGGTCACGTGGGTTATATTCTATTGGTAGAAGTAGTTTACCCCAATATGATTTGAAAGTCTCGAACGAGGCTGGTGCATGGAGTGATTTCAGAGAAGCGGCGCGTAGATTCTTGAATGGGATGTATTTCAACTCGCTTCCACGATAGTTAATTAATTCATTTGTTAATGAATTTTCTCTGAGTAGTGCAAAATGCATATTCAATATGCTAATTAGCTTATTACGCGAGTTTCATCACCGCTGTCATTATGTACAAGGTCGTTGTCGTCTAATAACTGCTACAATAATTGGTACATAGGAAATACAATGCCAGCATATCTATTTAGTCGGTCAAAGAAGGTCAACCAGTAAGTTAGCAATATAGAGTTTATTATACTTATTCGGTCAGAGCAGGGAGCTCATTACAATTCTCTGGTCAGAGATATTCAAGGACATACGAATTGCCATTGTTATTACATGTACTGTGTTAAGTAACATGTTGACAAGCTGCTGTGTACGCACGATGCATTGCGTAACGATATAGTTGAGGTGAGGAAATGACCATATTTTGTCAGTGCACAATGCACACGGGAAAAAAAACGTAACGGTACTTGTGGCGAAACGCGATTAGGTGGAATGGATTTGGGTTTTAGTGATAATCTAAACACGTGATCGGTGTTATTTCTACTTGATGCAGGTAGCGGACCGATCCAAGTGACAGTAGTGTTACGATACCGTACGGGTAAAGAGACGAGGATAGATACACTGTCGGAGTTTCCACACACGTTCCGTGTCAATGTTCCTGGACTTCAGCAAAAATGTCTAATTTGAAAGAATCTCTTGTGCTGGAACAGTTATTTCTCTCGGTATGCCGAAGAGGAGACAAGAAAGAGATCCTCGCTGCACTAGAAAAACGGAGTCTGTTCGATGTAAACTGCGTCGACGCTGATGGGAAATCGGCATTGGTGATAGCGGTGGAGTCCGCTCAAACAGGTGAGATTTAAACCATTTACACGTCGAAATGATGTTGTAACAGCGCGAGAGCTGCAGTGTCCCATACTTGTGATATTGTGGGTATGAAATTTATACCGAACAATTGAATTATTATAATAGCGTAATTGGTTTGTTTTATGTGTATAATTATGTACGAGCTAGAACATACGAGTACGAAAATATATTCTACCACAGACATTGGCGACACAAAGCAACCACTCTTCATCGTGGCGAAAACACGCGTTAGTTCTTTATTTGAGAAGCTAAGTAAACAAATACTAAATTGTTTCTGATCATGTTCGCTCAAATGCGAAGCACTATTCCAACATGATAGTTAACTAAGCACATCACATTTTCTTTGTGTGGTGAGCTAATATTAGCGACGATTTTGTTTTGTTTACATGCATCTTGACCACGTCTGCGCTAAGTGGCACTGTTAAACTAACTCTAACATGATAGAATCTGGCTAACGACTTGCCGAACATAAAACGACCGAGGTGAAGGCGAGGTACGGCGCTCAGGCTATGTTTAACATCGAAGTTGAGTGGTTGACGTTAAAACCTGACCAGCGTCATACCCACCCGCATAACGCGCCCAACAATGACTGAATCTATTTCAATTTCTAAGCCTTTTTTTCACCAGGATGTATACACTTTTCAATGTATTGACGTTATCATAATGTTAGGCAAGTGCCATATGTTTATATTGGCACGAGTTATAACTCAAATGAAATGTTATCAGCAAAGCATACATGTGGAAACAAACAATGTATTTGATACGAATATTTTACGTCGCGTGGGACCCATATCGAACATGATCGTTATGACGCACGGAAAGACACGTTTACAATAGTTCACTACTGTCCATTTCACTCATCGTCAACTCTATTAATGTGTCATTTAGGCAATCGGAAACCATACTCTCAATTTTTTGGAAGTTGAATTTTCAGGTTTTAATTATTCTTGTTAAAATAGGCAAGGATATGTGCGTGCTGAATCCTGGTGTAATATTGTCGTTTTGATTAGATCTATAGAAAATCAGACAATACTGAAAAAGCTGTTGATAGTAATAAGTGGTCCAATAGGAATAAGTTAATTTGACCATTTATATGGCGTGCAAGCACACTTTGTTCAGTCAAGCAGATGGACACGTCGGCAAGTGATAACATACAACCTGGTTGCCAGCGACAGGTAAATTTTAGTCCAACATTTACCTGTCGTGCCGTGTCTCGAGAGTATTTTAGTGATTATAGTTATGAACGAGGGTGTATAAAAATTGAGGAAACGATGACGCACTCGAACAAAAATTACCACGCGTTACGATTGGCAAGGCAACCCCAATAACTGATTTGGCAACTTGAAAAAATGCCTTGCTGACTAAAGAAATTTTTAAAATGGTCGACTGAGGAGAACGCTACTGGGAAACCACAAACTTGTTACCATGGAAACAATATGATAGTCCTCCATTAATCATTTGGAGGACATTGACTTTTTCAAACTGCAATGGCGTCACAATATATATTTATATATACTACAATACAATATATATATATATATATATATATATACTGGTCGAGCTGACTCAGGGTTGTAATTTAAACACGTGTTTATGACAAGTATCATCATTACCACAATTTGTTGAAGTGTGTATATTCGTACACCAGACGCGGGTTGGTATAAAAAAAATATAGGGACAGAGTTCATCGTGACGCACCAATAATAACACAGGTGAAATAGAACACTGGTGTACTAGTAGTCTAATATTAGTATTACGATGAATACTAGTTAAAGTGACACTGCGAATAAATTGAATTATTTTGACTAAGTTTAAATAAGGGCATGTGAAATTACGGTGGTTAGAGGTTTAACATTTAAAGCGCGGTGGTCGTAGCGCAGCACGTGTTCGAATTTCATGTAAATAAACAATGTATTTTACACGCGTTGTATACGTCGCTATACGACGACTGCCGCGCTTTAAAAACAATCATTGAGCTTCTACATTAGTACTTGACGAATACATTCAGAAAACCATAGGTTTTACCGCACGCTGACGTCATGATTGTGCGCCACGTCACGTCTCCGGGTTACAATAAGTAGCTGCGTTTGTTTTTAGTCCACCTTTCAGTTTCGGTACCGCCTTGTTGCAGTTCAATGTCCATAGGATGCAACACGTTGAATATGACGTAATTGAAAACGAAATGACATTTTTCGTTATGGCATAGACCAAACCCAAATGCAGATACGCTTTTTGTTCATTATTTGCCATTTTCACTGACGACCCGGAATATACACCATTTGCAAATGGCCGTCGAGGTCTCGTTGAGAACGACAGCCACGTGACCTGTTTTGTTCATCAACTAGTGTTTCATTCTCTCCCGTCATCATGCTCACTTTCAAAATACCATGGTTACATAGTTACCAATTACCATGGTTACATAGGTCAGAGGAACAAAGTCTCGTGACTCTCTAGGCGGCCTATGGAAATAATACCTTTCGTTAAGACATCGAAACGAGTTTTTTCAACTCAGATGCAGATTCGCTGTTTCTTGTTCAATTTTTAGCTCCGCTGTCGACTTCGTCGAGTGGAGCTTATCATATGAGTGTTTATCCGTCGTCGTCCGTCGTCGTCGTCCGTCGTCCGTGTCAACTCTTTACATTTTCAACTTCTTCTTGAAAACTACAATTCTTATTGCTTTGATACTTGGTGTATATGTACCTTGGGCAAACCTCTCTTAGATTTGTTTATTTTGTGATGATATCTTCATTTCTCTAATTTTGGTGAATATTTTTGTCATTTTTGGTAAAAAGTGATATTTTCTACTTCTTGTTAAAATACGCAAGTCCAATTACTTTGATATTATATATATATGGGTATTACATGTGGACCTCTCTCAGATTTGTTCATTTCGTGATGAATATTTTTGTCATTTTTCAACTTTTATATATATAGGTACTACAGGTAGACCTCTCTCAGATTTGTTCATTTGTGGAAATGATATCTTCAATTCTCTAATTTTAATGAATATTTTTGTCAAAAGTGATTTTTTCAAATTCTTATTGAAAACTGCAAGTCTGATTGCTCTGATACAAGATACTACACATATTGTTAATTAATTTTCCAGTGATATTTTTTGTTCTTTAATTGGAATGTGCATTGCTAACAGCGGAGCTATCTCAATCGACTGACAGGCTGCTTGTTTCTTGTTTATCATTTTTATCGAAGACAAAGAATTTAAATAATCTCAAAAGATCTTTAATCTAGCATGGAGTTGGCACAACATGAACTCGCGATGGGTTAATCCATGACAGAATGATTTTCCAGTCCTGGTTGTGTAACTAAATTCAAATTAGTATTTTTAATATCGCAATAAACAACCCATAATTATACCAGCTTGCATTTAATTTGAGTGACAACGCATTACACTATTATCAGGTATAGATATGTTGTGAAATCCATTACTGTCACATTTAATTAAACCATCGCACCGAGGGTGGTCATGTGACCATTGCGTTCAAGTACTCCCATTGACACTGTTAATGAATCTCGATTATACTTAAACTACAACTTTATTTAATCAACACACACTCTCGTCAACTATAAATCGATTCCCTTGCAGCAATCGATAACTATTGTCCAAACCTATCGATACATTTTGCTCTATTAAGGCAATACTCGGGCGATTTTAACCCATTACCTTTTTGTCCTAAAACAAAAAACAGCAAAAAGTTTTATATTATTTGTTGGTTTAAGTGTGATGATTGAAACGAAATTTCGTATTTCAAATTTATACTCGCCCCGGCCTCCGGAAAACATCTATTCTTGACAAACAAAAATTTGTTCCAACCCGGGGGCCGCGTTTATATTATGTGAGGGCGTGTATGAAGTGTATGATTAATATGGGTAGAGTCAGTGTTAATAACATGACACAACCACGCCCTCGAATATCATAAAAAACCTCTTAACAGCAGCTCATAATTTGCATGATTCAGGCTGGCACTGTTACGTAACATCACATGGTGTTATGGAATAGCTGTGGCAGCAGGTGTCAACAAAAGTATCGTCTATTTCTGTGCCATTCCTGTTACGTCGTGCGACCAACAACCATTCACCGCTTAATGTCAAATTTAAAAATGAAATATCTTCTTTTGTTATTCTTTCGAAGTTAAATATATTGGCATATTTATACCTCAAAGTGTTTCTGAAAACATTATGTTTTAGTAATAAAAAATAGTACCACATTCAAAAGATGGTTGATAAACAAAACAAATAAATGACTCGATACTAACGAACAATACGTGCCACAATAATGCACAATACATTAATTTGACGGCTGTATACGACTCTTCCCTGTAAAGTAATGAATGCTTAGACCGTTTTACTCAATTGACTGAAAACACCTCATGCACAGCTGCCGTCATTTCTCATTCAGTACCAATCCGCAAATATCTGAAATATAGTAATTCCCAACATTAATGTAGACAATTGACAGATGGGCAAACGAACGACGGGCATATGTTGTCTGTTATTAATATGACTCCTGTGACTTTGTTAAAATTCGTTGAAGATACGCGCCAATTGTTATCAGTGTTACTCAGTCACCTTAAGGTAGCGGGACTATTATTTGCATACTTGTTTTCATCTTCTAATTGTGACTAAATGGCATGATGCATGCCTGTATCTGCATTCTACGACGCGTTACTCAGTCGAAGGTGAAAAATTATTTTTTCTGTAAAAAAAATAATTACGCATTTATGCTGGCGATAAGAAGTATTTTTTTCACTTTTCCTAGTTGTTCAATAGTCTGGTAAATTGAATGTGTCTGGTCAGTTGTATTCAAGCAACACGTTTTAAAAAATAGTGTGCTGAATTTCAACTACTGTTTTTAGTCGCATTTCCCCCAACTCAAACCACAACTCGTTGGTAAATAATCGATGAAATAGTTTGTCTGGACACATTCAAGTTCCCTTCACTGTCACCTTAAAGCTGTAAAAATTTAGTGTTAATCCGACGACAATAAGTATACGTTATTTTTTGTTAAAGACCTTGTATTTTGAAAAACATGAACTCCTAGAAAACGTCCATGAAGTAACAGCAAAGATTTTCAAGCTTGTTTATCGCCACAATCAATATGTTTTCCCGTCAAGGTCTGTTATAACATGTGTAAGGACATCCAAATGTGTAAGGCTATTGGAAACCAAAAGAATCACAGGAAAGTTTATAGTGCATTTCATCAATTAATAAATAAATGTGAAAATCATAATTTTCAAAACAAATAATAGTCTCGCTACCTTAAAACAATAACGGGTTTATTGACAGATCTTGGCATTCATTTTGTGACGTTAGTATGAATGTGCCTTTCAATTTGCTTCTCTGTAAATACTGTTTAGCACGGATATTTTAAAGTTGTAATATCTGATGTAGTTAGTGTGAAATCTTTGATGTATGAAATAGTATGTACTATATACCAATTGCAACAATTACGGTATGATGTTTAGTTCTGAAATATTTATTTTTATGATTTTGGTTTAATGCTCACATGAATAGTATAGCAAAATGTTGTATTTCCTTTTAGTATAAATGTATTAGATATATATGATGCTATTTTGATTAAATAAGTCACATTTTGGTGATTAGTTAAAATTTGGGAAGACGAGAATCGTTGTAATTGATTTTTATGCTCGGTAAATATCAAAATCTATTGGTAATTAATTTTTAGGTATTTTTCTGCCTTAAAGGCGGTGGTTGTCGCGCCGCGTCGTGTTAGATATGGGTCACGTGTGACGTTATATAGCGCGCGCGAAATGTACTAAACGAGGATAACTAAAGTAATTTCGATTCAAAATTTTTAAAACCTTCAAATATCATCAACCTTTATATAATTTTGTGCAGTTCAGGTTTGTTTTTGTTGTTGATTTAACATGAAAAGTGTAATGACAAGTGTAATTGTCTGTCTCGGAATGGAAAGATGAATCCAACAAAAGTGACATGGTCTGTTTCTGAAAGAAAACATGCAACCAACATAAGTGTAATTGTCTGTCTCTGAATGGAAACATGAAACCAACACAAGTGTAATTGTCTGTTTCTGAATGGAAACATGAAACCAACACAAGTGTAATTGTCTGTTTCTAAATGCAAACATGAAACCAACACATGTGTAATTGTCTGTCTCTGATTGGAATTATGAAACCAACACAAGTGTAATTGTCTGTTTCTGAATGGAAAAATGAAACCAACACAAGTGTAATTGCCTGTTTCTGATTGGAAACATGAAACCAACACAAGTGTAATTGTCTTTCTCTGAATGGAAACATGAAACCAACACAAGTGTAATTGTCTTTCTCTGAATGGAAACATGAAACCAACACAAGTGTAAATGTCTGTCTCTGAATGGAAACATGAAACCAACACAAGTGTAATTGTCTGTTTCTGAATGGAAACATGAAACCAAGACAAGTGTAATTGTCTGTTTCTAAATGCAAACATGAAACCAACACATGTGTAATTGTCTTTCTCTGAATGGAAACATGAAACCAACACAAGTGTAAATGTCTGTCTCTGATTGGAAACATGAAACCATCACATGTGTAATTGTCTGTTTCTGAATGGAAACATGAAACCAACACAAGTGTAATTGCCTGTTTCTGATTGGAAACATGAAACCAACACAAGTGTAATTGTCTTTCTCTGAATGGAAACATGAAACCAACACAAGTGTAATTGTCTTTCTCTGAATGGAAACATGAAACCAACACAAGTGTAACTGTCTGTCTCTGATTGGAAACATGAAACCATCACATGTGTAATTGTCTGTCTCTGATTGGAAACATGAAACCAACACAAGTGTAATTGTCTGTTTCTGAATGCAAACATGAAACCAACACAAGTGTAATTGTCTGTTTCTGAATGGAAACATGAAACCAACACAAGTGTAATTGTCTGTCTCTGATTGGAAACATGAAACCAACACAAATATAATTGTCTGTTTCTGAATGCAAACATGAAACCAACACAAGTGTAATTGTCTGTTTCAGAATGCAAACATGAAACCAACACATGTGTAATTGTCTGTTTCTGAATGCAAACAAGAAACCAACACAAGTGTAATTGTCTGTTTCTGAATGGAAACATGAAACCAACACAAGTGTAATTGTCTGTCTCTAATTAAACATGAAACCAACACAAGTGTAATTGTCTGTTTCTGAATGCAAACATGAAACCAACACATGTGTAATTGTCTGTTTCTGAATGCAAACATGAAACCAACACATGTGTAATTGTCTGTTTCTGAATGCAAACATGAAACCAACACATGTGTAATTGTCTGTTTCTGAATGGAAATATGAAACCAACACAAGTGTAATTGTCTGTCTCTGATTAAACATGAAACCAACACAAGTGTAATTGTCTGTTTCTGAATGCAAACATGAAACCAACACATGTGTAATTGTCTGTTTCTGAATGGAAACATGAAACCAACACAAGTGTAATTGTCTGTTTCTGAATGCAAACATGAAACCAACACATGTGTAATTGTCTGTCTCTGAATGGAAACATGAAACCAACACAAGTGTAATTGTCTGTCTCTGATTGGAAACATGAAACCAACACAAATATAATTGTCTTTCTCTGAATGGAAACATGAAACCAACACATGTGTAATTGTCTGTTTCTGAATGGAAACATGAAACCAGCACAAGTGTAATTGTCTGTCTCTGATTGGAAACATGAAACCATCACATGTGTAATTGTCTGTCTCTGAATGGAAACATGAAACCAACACAAGTGTAATTGTCTGTCTCTGATTGGAAACATGAAACCAACACAAGTGTAATTGTCTGTTTCTGAAGGGAAACATGAAACCAACACAAATATAATTGTCTTTCTCTGAATGGAAACATGAAACCAACACATGTGTAATTGTCTGTTTCTGAATGCAAACATGAAACCAGCACAAATGTAATTGTCTGTCTCTGATTGGAAACATGAAACCAACACAAGTGTAATTGTTTCTGAAAGGAAACATGAAACCAACACAAGTATAATTGTCTGTTTCTGAATGGAAACATGAAACCAACACATGTGTAATTGTCTGTCTCTGATTGGAAACATGAAACCAACACATGTGTAATTGTCTGTTTCTGAATGCAAACATGAAACCAACACATGTGTAATTGTCTGTTTCTGAATGGAAACATGAAACCAACACAAGTGTAATTGTCTGTCTCTGATTGGAAACATGAAACCAACACAAGTGTAATTGTCTGTTTCTGAATGCAAACATGAAACCAACACATGTGTAATTGTCTGTTTCTGAATGGAAACATGAAACCAACACAAGTGTAATTGTCTGTCTCTGATTGGAAACATGAAACCAACACATGTGTAATTGTCTGTTTCTGAATGGAAACATGAAACCAACACAAGTGTAATTGTCTGTTTCTGATTGGAAACATGAAACCAACACAAGTGTAATTGTCTGTCTCTGATTGGAAACATGAAACCAACACAAATATAATTGTCTGTTTCTGAATGCAAACATGACACCAACACATGTGTAATTGTCTGTTTCTGAATGGAAACATGAAACCAGCACAAGTGTAATTGCCTGTCTCTGATTGGAAACATGAAACCATCACAAGTGTAATTGTCTTTCTCTGAATGGAAACATGAAACCAACACAAGTGTAATTGTCTGTTTCTGAAGGGAAACATGAAACCAACACAAATATTATTGTCTGTTTCTGAATGGAAACATGAAACCAACACATGTGTAATTGTCTGTTTCTGAATGGAAACATGAAACCAACACAAGTGTAATTGTCTGTTTCTGAATGCAAACATGAAACCAACATATGTGTAATTGTCTGTTTCTGAATGGAAACATGAAACCAACAGAAGTGTAATTGTCTGTTTCTGAATGGAAACATGAAACCAACACAAGTGTAATTGTCTGTCTCTGATTGGAAACATGAAACCAATACAAGTATAATTGTCTGTTTCTGATTGGAAACATGAAACCAACACATGTGTAATTGTCTGTCTCTGATTGGAAACATGAAACCAACACAAGTGTAATTGTCTGTTTCTGAATGGAAACATGAAACCAACACAAGTGTAATTGTCTGTCTCTGATTGGAAACATGAAACCAACACAAGTGTAATTGTCTGTTTCTGAATGGAAACATGAAACCAACACATGTGTAATTGTCTGTCTCTGATTGGAAACATGAAACCAACAGAAGTGTAATTGTCTGTTTCTGAATGGAAACATGAAACCAACACATGTGTAATTGTCTGTCTCTGATTGGAAACATGAAACCAACACAAGTGTAATTGTCTGTCTCTGATTGGAAACATGAAACCAACACATGTGTAATTGTCTGTCTCTGATTGGAAACATGAAACAAACACAAGTGTAATTGTCTGTTTCTGAATGGAAACATGAAACCAACACAAGTGTAATTGTCTGTCTCTGATTGGAAACATGAAACCAACACAAGTGTAATTGTCTGTTTCTGAATGGAAACATAAAACCAACACATGTGTAATTGTCTGTTTCTGAATGGAAACATGAAACCAACACATGTGTAATTGTCTGTTTCTGAATGGAAACATGAAACCAACACAAGTGTAATTGTCTGTCTCTGATTGGAAACATGAAACCAACACAAATGTAATTGTCTGTCTCTGATTGGAAACATGAAACCAACACAAGTGTAATTGTCTGTTTCTGAAGGGAAACATGAAACCAACACAAGTATAATTGTCTGTTTCTGAATGCAAACTTGAAAACAACACATGTGTAATTGTCTGTTTCCGAATGAAAACATGAAACCAACACAAGTGTAATTGTCTGTTTCTGAATGCAAACATGAAACCAACACAAGTGTAATTGTCTGTTTCTGAATGCAAACATGAAACCAACACATGTGTAATTGTCTGTTTCTGAATGCAAACATGAAACCAACACATGTGTAATTGTCTGTTTCTGAATGGAAACATGAAACCAACACAAGTGTAATTGTCTGTCTCTGATTAAACATGAAACCAACACAAGTGTAATTGTCTGTTTCTGAATGCAAACATGAAACCAACACATGTGTAATTGTCTGTTTCTGAATGCAAACATGAAACCAACACATGTGTAATTGTCTGTTTCTGAATGCAAACATGAAACCAACACATGTGTAATTGTCTGTTTCTGAATGCAAACATGAAACCAACACATGTGTAATTGTCTGTTTCTGAATGCAAACATGAAACCAACACATGTGTAATTGTCTGTTTCTGAATGCAAACATGAAACCAACACAAGTGTAATTGTCTGCTTCAGAATGCAAACATGAAACCAACACATGTGTAATTGTCTGTTTCTGAATGCAAACATGAAACCAACACATGTGTAATTGTCTGTTTCTGAATGGAAACATGAAACCAACACAAGTGTAATTGTCTGTCTCTGATTAAACATGAAACCAACACAAGTGTAATTGTCTGTTTCTGAATGCAAACATGAAACCAACACATGTGTAATTGTCTGTTTCTGAATGCAAACATGAAACCAACACATGTGTAATTGTCTGTTTCTGAATGGAAACATGAAACCAACACAAGTGTAATTGTCTGTTTCTGAATGCAAACATGAAACCAACACATGTGTAATTGTCTGTCTCTGAATGGAAACATGAAACCAACACAAGTGTAATTGTCTGTCTCTGATTGGAAACATGAAACCAACACAAATATAATTGTCTTTCTCTGAATGGAAACATGAAACCAACACATGTGTAATTGTCTGTTTCTGAATGGAAACATGAAACCAGCACAAGTGTAATTGTCTGTCTCTGATTGGAAACATGAAACCATCACATGTGTAATTGTCTGTCTCTGAATGGAAACATGAAACCAACACAAGTGTAATTGTCTGTCTCTGATTGGAAACATGAAACCAACACAAGTGTAATTGTCTGTTTCTGAAGGGAAACATGAAACCAACACAAATATAATTGTCTTTCTCTGAATGGAAACATGAAACCAACACATGTGTAATTGTCTGTTTCTGAATGCAAACATGAAACCAGCACAAATGTAATTGTCTGTCTCTGATTGGAAACATGAAACCAACACAAGTGTAATTGTTTCTGAAAGGAAACATGAAACCAACACAAGTATAATTGTCTGTTTCTGAATGGAAACATGAAACCAACACATGTGTAATTGTCTGTCTCTGATTGGAAACATGAAACCAACACATGTGTAATTGTCTGTTTCTGAATGCAAACATGAAACCAACACATGTGTAATTGTCTGTTTCTGAATGGAAACATGAAACCAACACAAGTGTAATTGTCTGTCTCTGATTGGAAACATGAAACCAACACAAGTGTAATTGTCTGTTTCTGAATGCAAACATGAAACCAACACATGTGTAATTGTCTGTTTCTGAATGGAAACATGAAACCAACACAAGTGTAATTGTCTGTCTCTGATTGGAAACATGAAACCAACACATGTGTAATTGTCTGTTTCTGAATGGAAACATGAAACCAACACAAGTGTAATTGTCTGTTTCTGATTGGAAACATGAAACCAACACAAGTGTAATTGTCTGTCTCTGATTGGAAACATGAAACCAACACAAATATAATTGTCTGTTTCTGAATGCAAACATGACACCAACACATGTGTAATTGTCTGTTTCTGAATGGAAACATGAAACCAGCACAAGTGTAATTTTCTGTCTCTGATTGGAAACATGAAACCATCACAAGTGTAATTGTCTTTCTCTGAATGGAAACATGAAACCAACACAAGTGTAATTGTCTGTTTCTGAAGGGAAACATGAAACCAACACAAATATTATTGTCTGTTTCTGAATGGAAACATGAAACCAACACATGTGTAATTGTCTGTTTCTGAATGGAAACATGAAACCAACACAAGTGTAATTGTCTGTTTCTGAATGCAAACATGAAACCAACATATGTGTAATTGTCTGTTTCTGAATGGAAACATGAAACCAACAGAAGTGTAATTTTCTGTTTCTGAATGGAAACATGAAACCAACACAAGTGTAATTGTCTGTCTCTGATTGGAAACATGAAACCAATACAAGTATAATTGTCTGTTTCTGATTGGAAACATGAAACCAACACAAGTGTAATTGTCTGTTTCTGAATGGAAACATGAAACCAACACAAGTGTAATTGTCTGTCTCTGATTGGAAACATGAAACCAACACAAGTGTAATTGTCTGTTTCTGAATGGAAACATGAAACCAACACATGTGTAATTGTCTGTCTCTGATTGGAAACATGAAACCAACAGAAGTGTAATTGTCTGTTTCTGAATGGAAACATGAAACCAACACATGTGTAATTGTCTGTCTCTGATTGGAAACATGAAACCAACACAAGTGTAATTGTCTGTCTCTGATTGGAAACATGAAACCAACACATGTGTAATTGTCTGTCTCTGATTGGAAACATGAAACAAACACAAGTGTAATTGTCTGTTTCTGAATGGAAACATGAAACCAACACAAGTGTAATTGTCTGTCTCTGATTGGAAACATGAAACCAACACAAGTGTAATTGTCTGTTTCAGAATGCAAACATGAAACCAACACATGTGTAATTGTCTGTTTCTGAATGCAAACATGAAACCAACACATGTGTAATTGTCTGTTTCTGAATGGAAACATGAAACCAACACAAGTGTAATTGTCTGTTTCTGATTAAACATGAAACCAACACAAGTGTAATTGTCTGTTTCTGAATGCAAACATGAAACCAACACATGTGTAATTGTCTGTTTCTGAATGCAAACATGAAACCAACACATGTGTAATTGTCTGTTTCTGAATGGAAACATGAAACCAACACAAGTGTAATTGTCTGTTTCTGAATGCAAACATGAAACCAACACATGTGTAATTGTCTGTCTCTGAATGGAAACATGAAACCAACACAAGTGTAATTGTCTGTCTCTGATTGGAAACATGAAACCAACACAAATATAATTGTCTTTCTCTGAATGGAAACATGAAACCAACACATGTGTAATTGTCTGTTTCTGAATGGAAACATGAAACCAGCACAAGTGTAATTGTCTGTCTCTGATTGGAAACTTGAAACCATCACATGTGTAATTGTCTGTCTCTGAATGGAAACATGAAACCAACACAAGTGTAATTGTCTGTCTCTGATTGGAAACATGAAACCAACACAAGTGTAATTGTCTGTTTCTGAAGGGAAACATGAAACCAACACAAATATAATTGTCTTTCTCTGAATGGAAACATGAAACCAACACATGTGTAATTGTCTGTTTCTGAATGCAAACATGAAACCAGCACAAATGTAATTGTCTGTCTCTGATTGGAAACATGAAACCAACACAAGTGTAATTGTTTCTGAAAGGAAACATGAAACCAACACAAGTATAATTGTCTGTTTCTGAATGGAAACATGAAACCAACACATGTGTAATTGTCTGTCTCTGATTGGAAACATGAAACCAACACATGTGTAATTGTCTGTTTCTGAATGCAAACATGAAACCAACACATGTGTAATTGTCTGTTTCTGAATGGAAACATGAAACCAACACAAGTGTAATTGTCTGTCTCTGATTGGAAACATGAAACCAACACAAGTGTAATTGTCTGTTTCTGAATGCAAACATGAAACCAACACATGTGTAATTGTCTGTTTCTGAATGGAAACATGAAACCAACACAAGTGTAATTGTCTGTCTCTGATTGGAAACATGAAACCAACACATGTGTAATTGTCTGTTTCTGAATGGAAACATGAAACCAACACAAGTGTAATTGTCTGTTTCTGAAGGGAAACATGAAACCAACACAAATATTATTGTCTGTTTCTGAATGGAAACATGAAACCAACACATGTGTAATTGTCTGTTTCTGAATGGAAACATGAAACCAACACAAGTGTAATTGTCTGTTTCTGAATGCAAACATGAAACCAACATATGTGTAATTGTCTGTTTCTGAATGGAAACATGAAACCAACAGAAGTGTAATTGTCTGTTTCTGAATGGAAACATGAAACCAACACAAGTGTAATTGTCTGTCTCTGATTGGAAACATGAAACCAATACAAGTATAATTGTCTGTTTCTGATTGGAAACATGAAACCAACACAAGTGTAATTGTCTGTTTCTGAATGGAAACATGAAACCAACACAAGTGTAATTGTCTGTCTCTGATTGGAAACATGAAACCAACACAAGTGTAATTGTCTGTTTCTGAATGGAAACATGAAACCAACACATGTGTAATTGTCTGTCTCTGATTGGAAACATGAAACCAACAGAAGTGTAATTGTCTGTTTCTGAATGGAAACATGAAACCAACACATGTGTAATTGTCTGTCTCTGATTGGAAACATGAAACCAACACAAGTGTAATTGTCTGTCTCTGATTGGAAACATGAAACCAACACATGTGTAATTGTCTGTCTCTGATTGAAAACATGAAACAAACACAAGTGTAATTGTCTGTTTCTGAATGGAAACATGAAACCAACACAAGTGTAATTGTCTGTCTCTGATTGGAAACATGAAACCAACACAAGTGTAATTGTCTGTTTCAGAATGCAAACATGAAACCAACACATGTGTAATTGTCTGTTTCTGAATGCAAACATGAAACCAACACATGTGTAATTGTCTGTTTCTGAATGGAAACATGAAACCAACACAAGTGTAATTGTCTGTCTCTGATTAAACATGAAACCAACACAAGTGTAATTGTCTGTTTCTGAATGCAAACATAAAACCAACACATGTGTAATTGTCTGTTTCTGAATGCAAACATGAAACCAACACATGTGTAATTGTCTGTTTCTGAATGGAAACATGAAACCAACACAAGTGTAATTGTCTGTTTCTGAATGCAAACATGAAACCAACACATGTGTAATTGTCTGTCTCTGAATGGAAACATGAAACCAACACAAGTGTAATTGTCTGTCTCTGATTGGAAACATGAAACCAACACAAATATAATTGTCTTTCTCTGAATGGAAACATGAAACCAACACATGTGTAATTGTCTGTTTCTGAATGGAAACATGAAACCAGCACAAGTGTAATTGTCTGTCTCTGATTGGAAACATGAAACCATCACATGTGTAATTGTCTGTCTCTGAATGGAAACATGAAACCAACACAAGTGTAATTGTCTGTCTCTGATTGGAAACATGAAACCAACACAAGTGTAATTGTCTGTTTCTGAAGGGAAACATGAAACCAACACAAATATAATTGTCTTTCTCTGAATGGAAACATGAAACCAACACATGTGTAATTGTCTGTTTCTGAATGCAAACATGAAACCAGCACAAATGTAATTGTCTGTCTCTGATTGGAAACATGAAACCAACACAAGTGTAATTGTTTCTGAAAGGAAACATGAAACCAACACAAGTATAATTGTCTGTTTCTGAATGGAAACATGAAACCAACACATGTGTAATTGTCTGTCTCTGATTGGAAACATGAAACCAACACATGTGTAATTGTCTGTTTCTGAATGCAAACATGAAACCAACACATGTGTAATTGTCTGTTTCTGAATGGAAACATGAAACCAACACAAGTGTAATTGTCTGTCTCTGATTGGAAACATGAAACCAACACAAGTGTAATTGTCTGTTTCTGAATGCAAACATGAAACCAACACATGTGTAATTGTCTGTTTCTGAATGGAAACATGAAACCAACACAAGTGTAATTGTCTGTCTCTGATTGGAAACATGAAACCAACACATGTGTAATTGTCAGTTTCTGAATGGAAACATGAAACCAACACAAGTGTAATTGTCTGTTTCTGATTGGAAACATGAAACCAACACAAGTGTAATTGTCTGTCTCTGATTGGAAACATGAAACCAACACAAATATAATTGTCTGTTTCTGAATGCAAACATGACACCAACACATGTGTAATTGTCTGTTTCTGAATGGAAACATGAAACCAGCACAAGTGTAATTGCCTGTCTCTGATTGGAAACATGAAACCATCACAAGTGTAATTGTCTTTCTCTGAATGGAAACATGAAACCAACACAAGTGTAATTGTCTGTTTCTGAAGGGAAACATGAAACCAACACAAATATTATTGTCTGTTTCTGAATGGAAACATGAAACCAACACATGTGTAATTGTCTGTTTCTGAATGGAAACATGAAACCAACACAAGTGTAATTGTCTGTTTCTGAATGCAAACATGAAACCAACATATGTGTAATTGTCTGTTTCTGAATGGAAACATGAAACCAACAGAAGTGTAATTGTCTGTTTCTGAATGGAAACATGAAACCAACACAAGTGTAATTGTCTGTCTCTGATTGGAAACATGAAACCAATACAAGTATAATTGTCTGTTTCTGATTGGAAACATGAAACCAACACAAGTGTAATTGTCTGTTTCTGAATGGAAACATGAAACCAACACAAGTGTAATTGTCTGTCTCTGATTGGAAACATGAAACCAACACAAGTGTAATTGTCTGTTTCTGAATGGAAACATGAAACCAACACATGTGTAATTGTCTGTCTCTGATTGGAAACATGAAACCAACACAAATATTATTGTCTGTTTCTGAATGGAAACATGAAACCAACACATATGTAATTGTCTGTTTCTGAATGGAAACATGAAACCAACACAAGTGTAATTGTCTGTTTCTGAATGCAAACATGAAACCAACATATGTGTAATTGTCTGTTTCTGAATGGAAACATGAAACCAACAGAAGTGTAATTGTCTGTTTCTGAATGGAAACATGAAACCAACACAAGTGTAATTGTCTGTCTCTGATTGGAAACATGAAACCAATACAAGTATAATTGTCTGTTTCTGATTGGAAACATGAAACCAACACAAGTGTAATTGTCTGTTTCTGAATGGAAACATGAAACCAACACAAGTGTAATTGTCTGTCTCTGATTGGAAACATGAAACCAACACAAGTGTAATTGTCTGTTTCTGAATGGAAACATGAAACCAACACATGTGTAATTGTCTGTCTCTGATTGGAAACATGAAACCAACAGAAGTGTAATTGTCTGTTTCTGAATGGAAACATGAAACCAACACATGTGTAATTGTCTTTCTCTGATTGGAAACATGAAACCAACACAAGTGTAATTGTCTGTCTCTGATTGGAAACATGAAACCAACACATGTGTAATTGTCTGTCTCTGATTGGAAACATGAAACAAACACAAGTGTAATTGTCTGTTTCTGAATGGAAACATGAAACCAACACAAGTGTAATTGTCTGTCTCTGATTGGAAACATGAAACCAACACAAGTGTAATTGTCTGTTTCAGAATGCAAACATGAAACCAACACATGTGTAATTGTCTGTTTCTGAATGCAAACATGAAACCAACACATGTGTAATTGTCTGTTTCTGAATGGAAACATGAAACCAACACAAGTGTAATTGTCTGTCTCTGATTAAACATGAAACCAACACAAGTGTAATTGTCTGTTTCTGAATGCAAACATGAAACCAACACATGTGTAATTGTCTGTTTCTGAATGCAAACATGAAACCAACACATGTGTAATTGTCTGTTTCTGAATGGAAACATGAAACCAACACAAGTGTAATTGTCTGTTTCTGAATGCAAACATGAAACCAACACATGTGTAATTGTCTGTCTCTGAATGGAAACATGAAACCAACACAAGTGTAATTGTCTGTCTCTGATTGGAAACATGAAACCAACACAAATATAATTGTCTTTCTCTGAATGGAAACATGAAACCAACACATGTGTAATTGTCTGTTTCTGAATGGAAACATGAAACCAGCACAAGTGTAATTGTCTGTCTCTGATTGGAAACATGAAACCATCACATGTGTAATTGTCTGTCTCTGAATGGAAACATGAAACCAACACAAGTGTAATTGTCTGTCTCTGATTGGAAACATGAAACCAACACAAGTGTAATTGTCTGTTTCTGAAGGGAAACATGAAACCAACACAAATATAATTGTCTGTTTCTGAATGGAAACATGAAACCAACACAAGTGTAATTGTCTGTTTCTGAATGGAAACATGAAACCAGCACAAGTGTAATTGTCTGTCTCTGATTGGAAACATGAAACCATCACATGTGTAATTGTCTGTCTCTGAATGGAAACATGAAACCAACACAAGTGTAATTGTCTGTCTCTGATTGGAAACATGAAACCAACACATGTGTAATTGTCTGTTTCTGAATGCAAACATGAAACCAACACATGTGTAATTGTCTGTTTCTGAATGGAAACATGAAACCAACACAAGTGTAATTGTCTGTTTCTGAATGCAAACATGAAACCAACACATGTGTAATTGTCTGTCTCTGAATGGAAACATGAAACCAACACAAGTGTAATTGTCTGTCTCTGATTGGAAACATGAAACCAACACAAATATAATTGTCTTTCTCTGAATGGAAACATGAAACCAACACAAGTGTAATTGTCTGTTTCTGAATGCAAACATGAAACCAACACATGTGTAATTGTCTGTTTCTGAATGGAAACATGAAACCAACACAAGTGTAATTGTCTGTCTCTGATTAAACATGAAACCAACACAAGTGTAATTGTCTGTTTCTGAATGCAAACATGAAACCAACACATGTGTAATTGTCTGTTTCTGAATGCAAACATGAAACCAACACATGTGTAATTGTCTGTTTCTGAATGGAAACATGAAACCAACACAAGTGTAATTGTCTGTTTCTGAATGCAAACATGAAACCAACACATGTGTAATTGTCTGTCTCTGAATGGAAACATGAAACCAACACAAGTGTAATTGTCTGTCTCTGATTGGAAACATGAAACCAACACAAATATAATTGTCTTTCTCTGAATGGAAACATGAAACCAACACATGTGTAATTGTCTGTTTCTGAATGGAAACATGAAACCAGCACAAGTGTAATTGTCTGTCTCTGATTGGAAACATGAAACCATCACATGTGTAATTGTCTGTCTCTGAATGGAAACATGAAACCAACACAAGTGTAATTGTCTGTCTCTGATTGGAAACATGAAACCAACACAAGTGTAATTGTCTGTTTCTGAAGGGAAACATGAAACCAACACAAATATAATTGTCTTTCTCTGAATGGAAACATGAAACCAACACATGTGTAATTGTCTGTTTCTGAATGCAAACATGAAACCAGCACAAATGTAATTGTCTGTCTCTGATTGGAAACATGAAACCAACACAAGTGTAATTGTTTCTGAAAGGAAACATGAAACCAACACAAGTATAATTGTCTGTTTCTGAATGGAAACATGAAACCAACACATGTGTAATTGTCTGTCTCTGATTGGAAACATGAAACCAACACATGTGTAATTGTCTGTTTCTGAATGCAAACATGAAACCAACACATGTGTAATTGTCTGTTTCTGAATGGAAACATGAAACCAACACAAGTGTAATTGTCTGTCTCTGATTGGAAACATGAAACCAACACAAGTGTAATTGTCTGTTTCTGAATGCAAACATGAAACCAACACATGTGTAATTGTCTGTTTCTGAATGGAAACATGAAACCAACACAAGTGTAATTGTCTGTCTCTGATTGGAAACATGAAACAAACACAAGTGTAATTGTCTGTTTCTGAATGGAAACATGAAACCAACACAAGTGTAATTGTCTGTCTCTGATTGGAAACATGAAACCAACACAAGTGTAATTGTCTGTCTCTGATTGGAAACATGAAACCAACACAAGTGTAATTGTCTGTTTCTGAATGGAAACATAAAACCAACACATGTGTAATTGTCTGTTTCTGAAGGGAAACATGAAACCAACACAAATATAATTGTCTTTCTCTGAATGGAAACATGAAACCAACACATGTGTAATTGTCTGTTTCTGAATGGAAACATGAAACCAGCACAAGTGTAATTGTCTGTCTCTGATTGGAAACATGAAACCATCACATGTGTAATTGTCTGTTTCTGAATGGAAACATGAAACCAACAGAAGTGTAATTGTCTGTTTCTGAATGGAAACATGAAACCAACACAAGTGTAATTGTCTGTCTCTGATTGGAAACATGAAACCAATACAAGTATAATTGTCTGTTTCTGATTGGAAACATGAAACCAACACATGTGTAATTGTCTGTCTCTGATTGGAAACATGAAACCAACACAAGTGTAATTGTCTGTTTCTGAATGGAAACATGAAACCAACACAAGTGTAATTGTCTGTCTCTGATTGGAAACATGAAACCAACACAAGTGTAATTGTCTGTTTCTGAATGGAAACATGAAACCAACACATGTGTAATTGTCTGTCTCTGATTGGAAACATGAAACCAACAGAAGTGTAATTGTCTGTTTCTGAATGGAAACATGAAACCAACACATGTGTAATTGTCTGTCTCTGATTGGAAACATGAAACCAACACATGTGTAATTGTCTGTCTCTGATTGGAAACATGAAACCAACACAAGTGTAATTGTCTGTTTCTGAATGGAAACATGAAACCAACACAAGTGTAATTGTCTGTCTCTGATTGGAAACATGAAACCAACACAAGTGTAATTGTCTGTTTCTGAATGGAAACATGAAACCAACACATGTGTAATTGTCTGTTTCTGAATGGAAACATGAAACCAACACATGTGTAATTGTCTGTTTCTGAATGGAAACATGAAACCAACACAAGTGTAATTGTCTGTCTCTGATTGGAAACATGAAACCAACACAAATGTAATTGTCTGTCTCTGATTGGAAACATGAAACCAACACAATTGTAATTGTCTGTTTCTGAAGGGAAACATGAAACCAACACAAGTATAATTGTCTGTTTCTGAATGCAAACATGAAACCAACACATGTGTAATTGTCTGTTTCTGAATGAAAACATGCAACCAACACAAGTGTAATTGTCTGTTTCTGAATGCAAACATGAAACCAACACAAGTGTAATTGTCTGTTTCTGAATGCAAACATGAAACCAACACATGTGTAATTGTCTGTTTCTGAATGCAAACATGAAACCAACACATGTGTAATTGTCTGTTTCTGAATGGAAACATGAAACCAACACAAGTGTAATTGTCTGTCTCTGATTAAACATGAAACCAACACAAGTGTAATTGTCTGTTTCTGAATGCAAACATGAAACCAACACATGTGTAATTGTCTGTTTCTGAATGCAAACATGAAACCAACACATGTGTAATTGTCTGTTTCTGAATGCAAACATGAAACCAACACATGTGTAATTGTCTGTTTCTGAATGGAAACATGAAAGCAACACAAGTGTAATTGTCTGTCTCTGATTAAACATGAAACCAACACAAGTGTAATTGTCTGTTTCTGAATGCAAACATGAAACCAACACATGTGTAATTGTCTGTTTCTGAATGGAAACATGAAACCAACACAAGAGTAATTGTCTGTTTCTGAATGCAAACATGAAACCAACACATGTGTAATTGTCTGTTTCTGAAGGGAAACATGAAACCAACACAAATATAATTGTCTTTCTCTGAATGGAAACATGAAACCAACACATGTGTAATTGTCTGTTTCTGAATGGAAACATGAAACCAAAACAAGTGTAATTGTCTGTCTCTGATTGGAAACATGAAACCATCACATGTGTAATTGTCTGTCTCTGAATGGAAACATGAAACCAACACAAATATAATTGTCTTTCTCTGAATGGAAACATGAAACCAACACATGTGTAATTGTCTGTTTCTGAATGCAAACATGAAACCAGCACAAATGTAATTGTCTGTCTCTGATTGGAAACATGAAACCAACACAAGTGTAATTGTCTGTTTCTGAAAGGAAACATGAAACCAACACAAATATAATTGTCTGTTTCTGAATGGAAACATGAAACCAACACATGTGTAATTGTCTGTTTCTGAATGCAAACATGAAACCAACACATGTGTAATTGTCTGTTTCTGAATGGAAACATGAAACCAACACAAGTGTAATTGTCTGTCTCTGATTGGAAACATGAAACCAACACAAGTGTAATTGTCTGTTTCTGAATGCAAACATGAAACCAACACATGTGTAATTGTCTGTTTCTGAATGGAAACATGAAACCAACACAAGTGTAATTGTCTGTCTCTGATTGGAAACATGAAACCAACACATGTGTAATTGTCTGTTTCTGAATGGAAACATGAAACCAACACAAGTGTAATTGTCTGTTTCTGATTGGAAACATGAAACCAACACAAGTGTAATTGTCTGTCTCTGATTGGAAACATGAAACCAACACAAGTGTAATTGTCTGATTCTGAAGGGAAACATGAAACCAACACAAATATAATTGTCTGTTTCTGAATGGAAACATGAAACCAACACATGTGTAATTGTCTGTTTCTGAATGGAAACATGAAACCAGCACAAGTGTAATTGTCTGTCTCTGATTGGAAACATGAAACCATCACATGTGTAATTGTCTGTCTCTGAATGGAAACATGAAACCAACACAAGTGTAATTGTCTGTCTCTGATTGGAAACATGAAACCAACACAAGTGTAATTGTCTGTTTCTGAAGGGAAACATGAAACCAACACAAATATAATTGTCTTTCTCTGAATGGAAACATGAAACCAACACATGTGTAATTGTCTGTTTCTGAATGCAAACATGAAACCAGCACAAATGTAATTGTCTGTCTCTGATTGGAAACATGAAACCAACACAAGTGTAATTGTTTCTGAAAGGAAACATGAAACCAACACAAGTATAATTGTCTGTTTCTGAATGGAAACATGAAACCAACACATGTGTAATTGTCTGTCTCTGATTGGAAACATGAAACCAACACATGTGTAATTGTCTGTTTCTGAATGCAAACATGAAACCAACACATGTGTAATTGTCTGTTTCTGAATGGAAACATGAAACCAACACAAGTGTAATTGTCTGTCTCTGATTGGAAACATGAAACCAACACAAGTGTAATTGTCTGTTTCTGAATGCAAACATGAAACCAACACATGTGTAATTGTCTGTTTCTGAATGGAAACATGAAACCAACACAAGTGTAATTGTCTGTCTCTGATTGGAAACATGAAACCAACACATGTGTAATTGTCTGTTTCTGAATGGAAACATGAAACCAACACAAGTGTAATTGTCTGTTTCTGAATGCAAACATGAAACCAACATATGTGTAATTGTCTGTTTCTGAATGGAAACATGAAACCAACAGAAGTGTAATTGTCTGTTTCTGAATGGAAACATGAAACCAACACAAGTGTAATTGTCTGTCTCTGATTGGAAACATGAAACCAATACAAGTATAATTGTCTGTTTCTGATTGGAAACATGAAACCAACACAAGTGTAATTGTCTGTTTCTGAATGGAAACATGAAACCAACACAAGTGTAATTGTCTGTCTCTGATTGGAAACATGAAACCAACACAAGTGTAATTGTCTGTTTCTGAATGGAAACATGAAACCAACACATGTGTAATTGTCTGTCTCTGATTGGAAACATGAAACCAACAGAAGTGTAATTGTCTGTTTCTGAATGGAAACATGAAACCAACACATGTGTAATTGTCTGTCTCTGATTGGAAACATGAAACCAACACAAGTGTAATTGTCTGTCTCTGATTGGAAACATGAAACCAACACATGTGTAATTGTCTGTCTCTGATTGAAAACATGAAACAAACACAAGTGTAATTGTCTGTTTCTGAATGGAAACATGAAACCAACACAAGTGTAATTGTCTGTCTCTGATTGGAAACATGAAACCAACACAAGTGTAATTGTCTGTTTCAGAATGCAAACATGAAACCAACACATGTGTAATTGTCTGTTTCTGAATGCAAACATGAAACCAACACATGTGTAATTGTCTGTTTCTGAATGGAAACATGAAACCAACACAAGTGTAATTGTCTGTCTCTGATTAAACATGAAACCAACACAAGTGTAATTGTCTGTTTCTGAATGCAAACATAAAACCAACACATGTGTAATTGTCTGTTTCTGAATGCAAACATGAAACCAACACATGTGTAATTGTCTGTTTCTGAATGGAAACATGAAACCAACACAAGTGTAATTGTCTGTTTCTGAATGCAAACATGAAACCAACACATGTGTAATTGTCTGTCTCTGAATGGAAACATGAAACCAACACAAGTGTAATTGTCTGTCTCTGATTGGAAACATGAAACCAACACAAATATAATTGTCTTTCTCTGAATGGAAACATGAAACCAACACATGTGTAATTGTCTGTTTCTGAATGGAAACATGAAACCAGCACAAGTGTAATTGTCTGTCTCTGATTGGAAACATGAAACCATCACATGTGTAATTGTCTGTCTCTGAATGGAAACATGAAACCAACACAAGTGTAATTGTCTGTCTCTGATTGGAAACATGAAACCAACACAAGTGTAATTGTCTGTTTCTGAAGGGAAACATGAAACCAACACAAATATAATTGTCTTTCTCTGAATGGAAACATGAAACCAACACATGTGTAATTGTCTGTTTCTGAATGCAAACATGAAACCAGCACAAATGTAATTGTCTGTCTCTGATTGGAAACATGAAACCAACACAAGTGTAATTGTTTCTGAAAGGAAACATGAAACCAACACAAGTATAATTGTCTGTTTCTGAATGGAAACATGAAACCAACACATGTGTAATTGTCTGTCTCTGATTGGAAACATGAAACCAACACATGTGTAATTGTCTGTTTCTGAATGCAAACATGAAACCAACACATGTGTAATTGTCTGTTTCTGAATGGAAACATGAAACCAACACAAGTGTAATTGTCTGTCTCTGATTGGAAACATGAAACCAACACAAGTGTAATTGTCTGTTTCTGAATGCAAACATGAAACCAACACATGTGTAATTGTCTGTTTCTGAATGGAAACATGAAACCAACACAAGTGTAATTGTCTGTCTCTGATTGGAAACATGAAACCAACACATGTGTAATTGTCAGTTTCTGAATGGAAACATGAAACCAACACAAGTGTAATTGTCTGTTTCTGATTGGAAACATGAAACCAACACAAGTGTAATTGTCTGTCTCTGATTGGAAACATGAAACCAACACAAATATAATTGTCTGTTTCTGAATGCAAACATGACACCAACACATGTGTAATTGTCTGTTTCTGAATGGAAACATGAAACCAGCACAAGTGTAATTGCCTGTCTCTGATTGGAAACATGAAACCATCACAAGTGTAATTGTCTTTCTCTGAATGGAAACATGAAACCAACACAAGTGTAATTGTCTGTTTCTGAAGGGAAACATGAAACCAACACAAATATTATTGTCTGTTTCTGAATGGAAACATGAAACCAACACATGTGTAATTGTCTGTTTCTGAATGGAAACATGAAACCAACACAAGTGTAATTGTCTGTTTCTGAATGCAAACATGAAACCAACATATGTGTAATTGTCTGTTTCTGAATGGAAACATGAAACCAACAGAAGTGTAATTGTCTGTTTCTGAATGGAAACATGAAACCAACACAAGTGTAATTGTCTGTCTCTGATTGGAAACATGAAACCAATACAAGTATAATTGTCTGTTTCTGATTGGAAACATGAAACCAACACAAGTGTAATTGTCTGTTTCTGAATGGAAACATGAAACCAACACAAGTGTAATTGTCTGTCTCTGATTGGAAACATGAAACCAACACAAGTGTAATTGTCTGTTTCTGAATGGAAACATGAAACCAACACATGTGTAATTGTCTGTCTCTGATTGGAAACATGAAACCAACACAAATATTATTGTCTGTTTCTGAATGGAAACATGAAACCAACACATATGTAATTGTCTGTTTCTGAATGGAAACATGAAACCAACACAAGTGTAATTGTCTGTTTCTGAATGCAAACATGAAACCAACATATGTGTAATTGTCTGTTTCTGAATGGAAACATGAAACCAACAGAAGTGTAATTGTCTGTTTCTGAATGGAAACATGAAACCAACACAAGTGTAATTGTCTGTCTCTGATTGGAAACATGAAACCAATACAAGTATAATTGTCTGTTTCTGATTGGAAACATGAAACCAACACAAGTGTAATTGTCTGTTTCTGAATGGAAACATGAAACCAACACAAGTGTAATTGTCTGTCTCTGATTGGAAACATGAAACCAACACAAGTGTAATTGTCTGTTTCTGAATGGAAACATGAAACCAACACATGTGTAATTGTCTGTCTCTGATTGGAAACATGAAACCAACAGAAGTGTAATTGTCTGTTTCTGAATGGAAACATGAAACCAACACATGTGTAATTGTCTTTCTCTGATTGGAAACATGAAACCAACACAAGTGTAATTGTCTGTCTCTGATTGGAAACATGAAACCAACACATGTGTAATTGTCTGTCTCTGATTGGAAACATGAAACAAACACAAGTGTAATTGTCTGTTTCTGAATGGAAACATGAAACCAACACAAGTGTAATTGTCTGTCTCTGATTGGAAACATGAAACCAACACAAGTGTAATTGTCTGTTTCAGAATGCAAACATGAAACCAACACATGTGTAATTGTCTGTTTCTGAATGCAAACATGAAACCAACACATGTGTAATTGTCTGTTTCTGAATGGAAACATGAAACCAACACAAGTGTAATTGTCTGTCTCTGATTAAACATGAAACCAACACAAGTGTAATTGTCTGTTTCTGAATGCAAACATGAAACCAACACATGTGTAATTGTCTGTTTCTGAATGCAAACATGAAACCAACACATGTGTAATTGTCTGTTTCTGAATGGAAACATGAAACCAACACAAGTGTAATTGTCTGTTTCTGAATGCAAACATGAAACCAACACATGTGTAATTGTCTGTCTCTGAATGGAAACATGAAACCAACACAAGTGTAATTGTCTGTCTCTGATTGGAAACATGAAACCAACACAAATATAATTGTCTTTCTCTGAATGGAAACATGAAACCAACACATGTGTAATTGTCTGTTTCTGAATGGAAACATGAAACCAGCACAAGTGTAATTGTCTGTCTCTGATTGGAAACATGAAACCATCACATGTGTAATTGTCTGTCTCTGAATGGAAACATGAAACCAACACAAGTGTAATTGTCTGTCTCTGATTGGAAACATGAAACCAACACAAGTGTAATTGTCTGTTTCTGAAGGGAAACATGAAACCAACACAAATATAATTGTCTGTTTCTGAATGGAAACATGAAACCAACACAAGTGTAATTGTCTGTTTCTGAATGGAAACATGAAACCAGCACAAGTGTAATTGTCTGTCTCTGATTGGAAACATGAAACCATCACATGTGTAATTGTCTGTCTCTGAATGGAAACATGAAACCAACACAAGTGTAATTGTCTGTCTCTGATTGGAAACATGAAACCAACACATGTGTAATTGTCTGTTTCTGAATGCAAACATGAAACCAACACATGTGTAATTGTCTGTTTCTGAATGGAAACATGAAACCAACACAAGTGTAATTGTCTGTTTCTGAATGCAAACATGAAACCAACACATGTGTAATTGTCTGTCTCTGAATGGAAACATGAAACCAACACAAGTGTAATTGTCTGTCTCTGATTGGAAACATGAAACCAACACAAATATAATTGTCTTTCTCTGAATGGAAACATGAAACCAACACAAGTGTAATTGTCTGTTTCTGAATGCAAACATGAAACCAACACATGTGTAATTGTCTGTTTCTGAATGGAAACATGAAACCAACACAAGTGTAATTGTCTGTCTCTGATTAAACATGAAACCAACACAAGTGTAATTGTCTGTTTCTGAATGCAAACATGAAACCAACACATGTGTAATTGTCTGTTTCTGAATGCAAACATGAAACCAACACATGTGTAATTGTCTGTTTCTGAATGGAAACATGAAACCAACACAAGTGTAATTGTCTGTTTCTGAATGCAAACATGAAACCAACACATGTGTAATTGTCTGTCTCTGAATGGAAACATGAAACCAACACAAGTGTAATTGTCTGTCTCTGATTGGAAACATGAAACCAACACAAATATAATTGTCTTTCTCTGAATGGAAACATGAAACCAACACATGTGTAATTGTCTGTTTCTGAATGGAAACATGAAACCAGCACAAGTGTAATTGTCTGTCTCTGATTGGAAACATGAAACCATCACATGTGTAATTGTCTGTCTCTGAATGGAAACATGAAACCAACACAAGTGTAATTGTCTGTCTCTGATTGGAAACATGAAACCAACACAAGTGTAATTGTCTGTTTCTGAAGGGAAACATGAAACCAACACAAATATAATTGTCTTTCTCTGAATGGAAACATGAAACCAACACATGTGTAATTGTCTGTTTCTGAATGCAAACATGAAACCAGCACAAATGTAATTGTCTGTCTCTGATTGGAAACATGAAACCAACACAAGTGTAATTGTTTCTGAAAGGAAACATGAAACCAACACAAGTATAATTGTCTGTTTCTGAATGGAAACATGAAACCAACACATGTGTAATTGTCTGTCTCTGATTGGAAACATGAAACCAACACATGTGTAATTGTCTGTTTCTGAATGCAAACATGAAACCAACACATGTGTAATTGTCTGTTTCTGAATGGAAACATGAAACCAACACAAGTGTAATTGTCTGTCTCTGATTGGAAACATGAAACCAACACAAGTGTAATTGTCTGTTTCTGAATGCAAACATGAAACCAACACATGTGTAATTGTCTGTTTCTGAATGGAAACATGAAACCAACACAAGTGTAATTGTCTGTCTCTGATTGGAAACATGAAACAAACACAAGTGTAATTGTCTGTTTCTGAATGGAAACATGAAACCAACACAAGTGTAATTGTCTGTCTCTGATTGGAAACATGAAACCAACACAAGTGTAATTGTCTGTCTCTGATTGGAAACATGAAACCAACACAAGTGTAATTGTCTGTTTCTGAATGGAAACATAAAACCAACACATGTGTAATTGTCTGTTTCTGAAGGGAAACATGAAACCAACACAAATATAATTGTCTTTCTCTGAATGGAAACATGAAACCAACACATGTGTAATTGTCTGTTTCTGAATGGAAACATGAAACCAGCACAAGTGTAATTGTCTGTCTCTGATTGGAAACATGAAACCATCACATGTGTAATTGTCTGTTTCTGAATGGAAACATGAAACCAACAGAAGTGTAATTGTCTGTTTCTGAATGGAAACATGAAACCAACACAAGTGTAATTGTCTGTCTCTGATTGGAAACATGAAACCAATACAAGTATAATTGTCTGTTTCTGATTGGAAACATGAAACCAACACATGTGTAATTGTCTGTCTCTGATTGGAAACATGAAACCAACACAAGTGTAATTGTCTGTTTCTGAATGGAAACATGAAACCAACACAAGTGTAATTGTCTGTCTCTGATTGGAAACATGAAACCAACACAAGTGTAATTGTCTGTTTCTGAATGGAAACATGAAACCAACACATGTGTAATTGTCTGTTTCTGAATGCAAACATGAAACCAACACATGTGTAATTGTCTGTTTCTGAATGGAAACATGAAACCAACACAAGTGTAATTGTCTGTCTCTGATTGGAAACATGAAACCAACACAAGTGTAATTGTCTGTTTCTGAATGCAAACATGAAACCAACACATGTGTAATTGTCTGTTTCTGAATGGAAACATGAAACCAACACAAGTGTAATTGTCTGTCTCTGATTGGAAACATGAAACAAACACAAGTGTAATTGTCTGTTTCTGAATGGAAACATGAAACCAACACAAGTGTAATTGTCTGTCTCTGATTGGAAACATGAAACCAACACAAGTGTAATTGTCTGTCTCTGATTGGAAACATGAAACCAACACAAGTGTAATTGTCTGTTTCTGAATGGAAACATAAAACCAACACATGTGTAATTGTCTGTTTCTGAAGGGAAACATGAAACCAACACAAATATAATTGTCTTTCTCTGAATGGAAACATGAAACCAACACATGTGTAATTGTCTGTTTCTGAATGGAAACATGAAACCAGCACAAGTGTAATTGTCTGTCTCTGATTGGAAACATGAAACCATCACATGTGTAATTGTCTGTTTCTGAATGGAAACATGAAACCAACAGAAGTGTAATTGTCTGTTTCTGAATGGAAACATGAAACCAACACAAGTGTAATTGTCTGTCTCTGATTGGAAACATGAAACCAATACAAGTATAATTGTCTGTTTCTGATTGGAAACATGAAACCAACACATGTGTAATTGTCTGTCTCTGATTGGAAACATGAAACCAACACAAGTGTAATTGTCTGTTTCTGAATGGAAACATGAAACCAACACAAGTGTAATTGTCTGTCTCTGATTGGAAACATGAAACCAACACAAGTGTAATTGTCTGTTTCTGAATGGAAACATGAAACCAACACATGTGTAATTGTCTGTCTCTGATTGGAAACATGAAACCAACAGAAGTGTAATTGTCTGTTTCTGAATGGAAACATGAAACCAACACATGTGTAATTGTCTGTCTCTGATTGGAAACATGAAACCAACACATGTGTAATTGTCTGTCTCTGATTGGAAACATGAAACCAACACAAGTGTAATTGTCTGTTTCTGAATGGAAACATGAAACCAACACAAGTGTAATTGTCTGTCTCTGATTGGAAACATGAAACCAACACAAGTGTAATTGTCTGTTTCTGAATGGAAACATGAAACCAACACATGTGTAATTGTCTGTTTCTGAATGGAAACATGAAACCAACACATGTGTAATTGTCTGTTTCTGAATGGAAACATGAAACCAACACAAGTGTAATTGTCTGTCTCTGATTGGAAACATGAAACCAACACAAATGTAATTGTCTGTCTCTGATTGGAAACATGAAACCAACACAATTGTAATTGTCTGTTTCTGAAGGGAAACATGAAACCAACACAAGTATAATTGTCTGTTTCTGAATGCAAACATGAAACCAACACATGTGTAATTGTCTGTTTCTGAATGAAAACATGCAACCAACACAAGTGTAATTGTCTGTTTCTGAATGCAAACATGAAACCAACACAAGTGTAATTGTCTGTTTCTGAATGCAAACATGAAACCAACACATGTGTAATTGTCTGTTTCTGAATGCAAACATGAAACCAACACATGTGTAATTGTCTGTTTCTGAATGGAAACATGAAACCAACACAAGTGTAATTGTCTGTCTCTGATTAAACATGAAACCAACACAAGTGTAATTGTCTGTTTCTGAATGCAAACATGAAACCAACACATGTGTAATTGTCTGTTTCTGAATGCAAACATGAAACCAACACATGTGTAATTGTCTGTTTCTGAATGCAAACATGAAACCAACACATGTGTAATTGTCTGTTTCTGAATGGAAACATGAAAGCAACACAAGTGTAATTGTCTGTCTCTGATTAAACATGAAACCAACACAAGTGTAATTGTCTGTTTCTGAATGCAAACATGAAACCAACACATGTGTAATTGTCTGTTTCTGAATGGAAACATGAAACCAACACAAGAGTAATTGTCTGTTTCTGAATGCAAACATGAAACCAACACATGTGTAATTGTCTGTTTCTGAAGGGAAACATGAAACCAACACAAATATAATTGTCTTTCTCTGAATGGAAACATGAAACCAACACATGTGTAATTGTCTGTTTCTGAATGGAAACATGAAACCAAAACAAGTGTAATTGTCTGTCTCTGATTGGAAACATGAAACCATCACATGTGTAATTGTCTGTCTCTGAATGGAAACATGAAACCAACACAAATATAATTGTCTTTCTCTGAATGGAAACATGAAACCAACACATGTGTAATTGTCTGTTTCTGAATGCAAACATGAAACCAGCACAAATGTAATTGTCTGTCTCTGATTGGAAACATGAAACCAACACAAGTGTAATTGTCTGTTTCTGAAAGGAAACATGAAACCAACACAAATATAATTGTCTGTTTCTGAATGGAAACATGAAACCAACACATGTGTAATTGTCTGTTTCTGAATGCAAACATGAAACCAACACATGTGTAATTGTCTGTTTCTGAATGGAAACATGAAACCAACACAAGTGTAATTGTCTGTCTCTGATTGGAAACATGAAACCAACACAAGTGTAATTGTCTGTTTCTGAATGCAAACATGAAACCAACACATGTGTAATTGTCTGTTTCTGAATGGAAACATGAAACCAACACAAGTGTAATTGTCTGTCTCTGATTGGAAACATGAAACCAACACATGTGTAATTGTCTGTTTCTGAATGGAAACATGAAACCAACACAAGTGTAATTGTCTGTTTCTGATTGGAAACATGAAACCAACACAAGTGTAATTGTCTGTCTCTGATTGGAAACATGAAACCAACACAAGTGTAATTGTCTGATTCTGAAGGGAAACATGAAACCAACACAAATATAATTGTCTGTTTCTGAATGCAAACATGACACCAACACATGTGTAATTGTCTGTTTCTGAATGGAAACATGAAACCAGCACAAGTGTAATTGCCTGTCTCTGATTGGAAACATGAAACCATCACAAGTGTAATTGTCTTTCTCTGAATGGAAACATGAAACCAACACAAGTGTAATTGTTTGTTTCTGAAGGGAAACATGAAACCAACACAAATATCATTGTCTGTTTCTGAATGGAAACATGAAACCAACACATGTGTAATTGTCTGTTTCTGAATGGAAACATGAAACCAACACAAGTGTAATTGTCTGTTTCTGAATGCAAACATGAAACCAACACATGTGTAATTGTCTGTTTCTGAATGGAAACATGAAACCAACAGAAGTGTAATTGTCTGTTTCTGAATGGAAACATGAAACCAACACAAGTGTAATTGTCTGTCTCTGATTGGAAACATGAAACCAACACAAGTGTAATTGTCTGTTTCTGATTGGAAACATGAAACCAACACATGTGTAATTGTCTGTCTCTGATTGGAAACATGAAACCAACACAAGTGTAATTGTCTGTTTCTGAATGGAAACATGAAACCATCACAAGTGTAATTGTCTGTCTCTGATTGGAAACATGAAACCAACACAAGTGTAATTGTCTGTTTCTGAATGGAAACATGAAACCAACACATGTGTAATTGTCTGTCTCTGATTGGAAACATGAAACCAACAGAAGTGTAATTGTCTGTTTCTGAATGGAAACATGAAACCAACACATGTGTAATTGTCTGTCTCTGATTGGAAACATGAAACCAACACATGCGTAATTGTCTGTCTCTGATTGGAAACATGAAACCAACACATGTGTAATTGTCTTTCTGTGATTGGAAACATGAAACCAACACAAGTGTAATTGTCTGTTTCTGAATGGAAACATGAAACCAACACAAGTGTAATTGTCTGTCTCTGATTGGAAACATGAAACCAACACAAGTGTAATTGTCTGTTTCTGAATGGAAACATGAAACCAACACATGTGTAATTGTCTGTTTCTGAATGGAAACATGAAACCAACACATGTGTAATTGTCTGTTTCTGAATGGAAACATGAAACCAACACAAATGTAATTGTTTGTCTCTGATTGGAAACATGAAACCAACACATGTGTAATTGTCTGTTTCTGAATGGAAACATGAAACCAACACAAGTGTAATTGCCTGTCGCTGATTGGAAACATGAAACCATCACAAGTGTAATTGTCTTTCTCTGAATGGAAACATGAAACCAACACAAGTGTAATTGTTTGTTTCTGACGGGAAACATGAAACCAACACAAATATCATTGTCTGTTTCTGAATGGAAACATGAAACCAACACATGTGTAATTGTCTGTTTCTGAATGGAAACATGAAACCAACACAAGTGTAATTGTCTGTTTCTGAATGCAAACATGAAACCAACACATGTGTAATTGTCTGTTTCTGAATGGAAACATGAAACCAACAGAAGTGTAATTGTCTGTTTCTGAATGGAAACATGAAACCAACACAAGTGTAATTGTCTGTCTCTGATTGGAAACATGAAACCAACACAAGTGTAATTGTCTGTTTCTGATTGGAAACATGAAACCAACACATGTGTAATTGTCTGTCTCTGATTGGAAACATGAAACCAACACAAGTGTAATTGTCTGTTTCTGAATGGAAACATGAAACCAACACAAGTGTAATTGTCTGTCTCTGATTGGAAACATGAAACCAACACAAGTGTAATTGTCTGTTTCTGAATGGAAACATGAAACCAACACATGTGTAATTGTCTGTCTCTGATTGGAAACATGAAACCAACAGAAGTGTAATTGTCTGTTTCTGAATGGAAACATGAAACCAACACATGTGTAATTGTCTGTCTCTGATTGGAAACATGAAACCAACACATGCGTAATTGTCTGTCTCTGATTGGAAACATGAAACCAACACATGTGTAATTGTCTTTCTGTGATTGGAAACATGAAACCAACACAAGTGTAATTGTCTGTTTCTGAATGGAAACATGAAACCAACACAAGTGTAATTGTCTGTCTCTGATTGGAAACATGAAACCAACACAAGTGTAATTGTCTGTTTCTGAATGGAAACATGAAACCAACACATGTGTAATTGTCTGTTTCTGAATGGAAACATGAAACCAACACATGTGTAATTGTCTGTTTCTGAATGGAAACATGAAACCAACACAAATGTAATTGTTTGTCTCTGATTGGAAACATGAAACCAACACAAGTGTAATTGTCTGTTTCTGAAGGGAAACATGAAACCAACACAAGTATAATTGTCTGTTTCTGAATGCAAACATGAAACCAACACATGTGTAATTGTCTGTTTCTGAATGAAAACATGAAACCAACACAAGTGTAATTGTCTGTTTCTGATTGGAAACATAAAACCAACACAAGTGTAATTGTCTGTCTCTGATTGGAAACATGAAACCAACACATGTGTAATTGTCTGTTTCTGAATGGAAACATGAAACCAACACAAGTGTAATTGTCTGTCTCTGAATAGAAACATGAAACCAACAAAAGTAAAATTGTCTATTACTGAATGAAAACATGAAACTAACAAAAGTGAAATTGTCTTTTTCTGAATGGAAACACGAAAACAACAAAAGTGAATTTGTCTTTCTTTTAATGGAAACATTAAACCAACACAAGTGTAACTGTCTTTTTCTGAATGGAAACATGAAACCAGCATAAGTGAAATTGTTTGAAATTTGATGAAATTGAATCTGATAAGATTAGCTTAGTTTAGCTCGAAAGTTCAAATGAGGTAAAAGAAAATACACACATACTAAGAATGTAAATAATAAGTAATTTGATTACGTTTACCTTGTCTGTTTCATTAAATGAACGAAATGTTTATGTCTTAAACCCATGTTTCTTGTGGTTGCAATAACTGAATTTAAGTGCGACTATCATGTATCATTTTTAATATATATGTGGAAATTGGGCTAAAATAAATAAATACAATAGTTAATTACAATAAATATATGTTACATAGATAGCATAGTGCCGATAACCAGATATGTAGTCATATATATATGCTATATGCAGATGATTAAATATTATATTATAGCTTGTATATTTTTTCTGCTAAAACTTTGCTTGGATATGTTGCTATACTATTTGGGTACTTTCATCATGCAATTCATGTTTACAAGGAACCATGGGATTAATGTTATTATTCTGAAAAAGCTTCATGGGATTAATATAGAACATGTACTGCAAAACGTATAGAATGTTATTATACAAGTATTAATACATATCCTGCATTTATCTAATTTATATCCTTGCGGAGTCATGTATTCATCAGTTTGTTAAACATTCTATTTTTCTTTTGTAATATAGATATTTCTCACCGTACTATTTTGCAACTTTCATACAATTCATGTCATATCCTATAAGTGACCGTTTTGTCGCCCTGACAACACATTCAAATGACGTATCCTCTTATTCTAAGCCCCGAGGTTGGTTAGAACATACAGTTATTTGGCTTATAACGAATCTATAGTAAATCATGGCTTTAAAATGGCGTATGATGTTAAACCTTTGGTCAAACATAACTACTAAACTGAAAGACCACCAAATCCCTCATCCATGATCCCATCCCTAGAATTGGAAAAAAAAATATTTCATTGAGTCTGTAACCATTATAAGTTCATCATCAATCACAGTTCAGTTCACAAATCAGGGGCAAGGTGATCAATAGTTTTACTATGTTTTTCCTCAGGCTGAATATATATATATATTATATATATACAGATCTAGAATGCAGTTAACCGGAATAACTATTATCGTGGAAGGTTTTCGTAAAACTATTATTTAACCATGTTTTATTGATTTAATTAGAAGCACAACTAAATGTTATCAGTTATATTTTAAATTAGTCTGATATACAGATAGTTAGCCACGGCGTTTGGTGTATGGAGGGATTTGAACTTGAACTGTTATCAGTTATATGTTAAATCTGTCTGATATACAGGTAGTTAGCCCCTCGTGTGTACTGCACTAATACCTAAAGAACAACCCGGCATACCATACGGTCCGCGAGCGATCATAATAACGAAGACATGCAATTCCGAATCTAATCGATCTCAGACACAATTCTATCACATGATAAATCTCGATTCAATTATATAGAGTCGCGAAACTTTTGTGATTTGATTACCTAAATAAATAATCGCATAATGATTTGTTGAATGATTCTAATGTATCTTCTCAGTGGCGTAGAAAATCCCACGTCACGTGATCTGGCCACGGATTCTAGACATGAGCTTGGTGTGTTTTCAGAATGTGTTATTTGTCCTATGAATTGTACCATTTTATATCTGGTAGTGGACAACCAGTCATTATTACGTCAGTCGTCATGCAGCGCGATGTAAATAAACAATGCATTTTACCCGCGTTGTATACGTTGCATGAGTCCCATATCGAACATATCACCTAATTAAAAGAAAATTAAATTAAAAAACAAAATAATCTATTTGACATTTAACATTACGATAAAAACTCCATTTTCTACACTGTGATTTTTTTTTTCGTTTTTATGACGGAAAATGTGTCAAAGTAAAATCGCATTCATTAAAGTTGTTCTTCCTACATGAGTTGTTTAAATCAGCTGTTTCAGTTATAATTCAAAACAAAAGGAATGAAAAAAAATTCTAGAATATAATTATGTTTTGTCTTCAATATTCATGTATAATTGGTGTCCATATGAAATATTCTTAATTTATTTCTGGATTCACTTGTCAAAATCAGTTTTTTCATATACCACAATGTCGAAAACGAAAAGTATTTATTTGGCCCACATTCCCATAAATATATTCTCATTTTCCCCCTAAAAGGTTTTATAGATTTTTTGTTTCGTTTTTGAGGAATAATTGAAAATATGATATTATGATAAAAGACAGAGCTTGGATTCCAATTATCTCTATGTAGTGAAACATATTTTATTTTTATTATATCATGTATTTCAATTATCAATTTGCAAATTGAATAGTGTCCATAATTTGTTGTAGAAACGTAATTTCAAACGATTTAAATCATGGGCACGTTAGTACAAATGATATTATTTTCTTTACTTCCACATACATGCAAATAAGGTCACCATACACACTACCGAGAAAATTGCAGTGCGAATAATAACCGCCGTATTGTACGACTCTTTATGAGGGATGGGCTGCAACGCGGTAGTGCGTGGCAGCTGTTTACACACGATCTATGCAATTACATTCGATTCTAAAAACTGTCTTAATACTTGCTAGCTGTTCCGGCAAAGCTTTACACATATTGAAAACCATGGGACACATAATCGAATTGTCAATGTGAGATGTCGCTATCAACCCTCGCATCATAGAGGCATTGCCATTAACAATCTGGTCATTGAACCCCACATGATAATAATTATTACTACATGGATTGCTGGCACCTTTTTTCACCTCGGGCAGTCGTCTGATTAATTAGTTATTTCATCTTAAATGTTTAAATTACGCAGTTGTAAAATACTAAACAAAATATATACTGTTTACACTCTGCTGACCCGCAACCTATTTTTTTTCCTCATTGAAATTATGCCTGGTTGTCAAGACGCACGTCATATCACCATTGACAGAAAGTTGTCACCGATGACGCGTGTCATCCATAATGACAGGTACCGTGCGCATACAATGGACGTACAAGAAACTGTTTCCTGGTTAGTAGCAGTAGAGGCGGTTGCTTACAGCAACTAAGATGTCGACTACGCTGCCCTACTGGATGTTTCCGCAGATTTGACAAACAACGGAAATATATCGAAAAATCATAAATATGAAATTACAAAAATAAACGTAATCGTGTTTTAATTTCGCATTACGATGTTTCGGAACAGGAGTAAAATGTCCTGACAAACCTGCCAATAGTGACAAACGACTTGTTACAGCGGGAGTTGAGTGTCATACTGATATATTTATTACTGTTGAATTACTAGTGGAGGTCGTTTATTGCGACAAATAAAAAAAAATGTTTGACTGATTAGGAATTATTTTGACGCCTGTGCCACTGCGTTCTATTTCTCTGTATACATTTACGATGAGACACTGTATGAATACTAAAATCTCATGTACTAGTTGATCGCACCCGCTTAAGTGTGATTAGACAATTCTGAAATTTGAAACGTGCCCTCGTGCTTCATTGACCCAAGATTTACTCACACTTGAATAGCCTAGTATCAAATCGGGAACTTTATATAATATTCACTCACGAGTAAATAGGACATTTTCAATTCACTGCGAGATCTCGCGTATTGCGCGAAGGGCACACACCATATCGCAAAAATCAAACGATTTGATATTGAACTTCATTTTTTAAAATAGCTCAATGTCAAAATGACGATCTTTGAGAGGGAAATATTGCGTTGAATTACCGTTACTCATCAAAATTGACTATATTCATATGTCTACAGCATATTATTACGCGCGGAAATACTTTCGTATTTGTCGATGTCACCTCTGCGCTATGGCCTTTGTTTGTCCCGTTTTCACGCATAACGCAGGGTCTCGCACTACAATAGAAAATGGTCTATTACTCAACAACATTTCTGATTACTATTCCTTCCTCAGTCACTCTTATTTCATCTCAATCTGATTATTAAAAATCCGATGCAGTGATAAGCTCTATTTTTTAATTTTCATATTTTTTTATTTTGGTTTTCTTTGCGTTAAATCAAAAAATATTAATAAATTGAACCAAAATAACAATAATTTAGCATGTGTCAGCATCCTTTATTTTATGTTTTTTTTGTCATATTACCTTAAACCCTGCAAATGGAAGTGTGTATGGAATCATGGAAAGAAACGGTGTACATTGTCGTGTGATAAAGGTAATTGACAGATCATACTTGTTTTCAACTCTGGAATGACAGTTGGAATCTACCAGGTGTGCTGTTATTTGAATAACAAAGGATGTTTATGATCTACTGAGTTGCCTACGTGACACAGCTGCTAGCAAGATCATATTTTGATTGGCTCATGTGGAAACCCAGGTTGTGTTACTGAATCATGCCTATAAATTGGACAGACTGAGGACAGTTTGGTCCATCATTTCAACCTGGTATCAACTGTGTGTGCTGCTAAGATATTGTGTTACAGTATGAACTACTCTTCGATCTCCTGCTTTCAGTGGTACCCTCCAGAATACAAGCGTTCCTCAGCAAGCAAGACTCCTGTATTTCTTCATTGTTGTGTTGCATAAGCCATTGACATCTTGGAACTGTGATTTATCACCAATGCACACTTCCCTAAGCAATCCTCTATTTTAGTGACTTTATTGATTGTACTTTTCTGTGCTTTATTTCTTGTAATTATTTTGAGAGGTATTAAAGCCAGGAGCTTTAACTCGATATTTTGGTGTATGTGTATTCACAGACTTTAGAAAACAGGTCTATGGTGTATTTCATTTCAAGTACTATCATCGGTTAATTTTGAGCAAATCTGAGGCAAATGTACTCGTATAATCAACAACGTTTAAATAGTACATTTTTTTTATTGCAGCTAATTAAAAATATATATATTAAAAAATGACATTCATTTATCAGAGAACACTCAAACTAGAACGAGAACATGGGTAATAGTGGAGCAGAATCAACATGGTAATTCTGAAACGGAGTCTTAATCCCAGGGTCGTGGATTCAGGTTCGACTGCATTGGGTGCCAATGTTTTACCAGTTTTTACAAGAGTTTCGATTCAAATTACACTTATCTCAGGGAACGAGGTAATATCGTTGACTGAGCGGACTTGTGCGGCCCTTATGAGGCCAGTAACTGCTGCGTCAGACGCTTTGACGCGGCCGTGTTCGAATCTGTGTGTGCGTGTTTATATGTTCGTAATTTGTCTTCGCTAAAATCTGTAACAGAATCGGAGTCATAGTGATGGGGGATGTAAACAGTTGTTACATGTAAATAAATGTAGAAAATACAACAATGACGTCAGGGTTCTAAATTAGCTTGCAATGTTCAATATTAAGTTATAGACTTAAGGTATAACATGTGACATAGCATTAGAAAGTAAACTTGCAAAGTAATGCTGTTAGCTAACTTGTAATATCTTGCAAGGTGGTCAAGTCAATTCAAACGACCGTGTAGTTCTTATTACCTCCATGGTTGAAACAAGTGTGTAACATTAACTATATCGACCCAGCTATGTGTGTGCATAAATATGGATATTTTCTCTATAGATGTCCACGCGAATTAAATAAAAGCGTGAAAACCTGGTGCTAGTACATGTTTATAACATGTTCTCGGGTTCATTGAACGAGCTCATCAGATGTCAGACTAAAATGTGCCCCTCTCAAACATAATATTTCAAAATGAGACCCCTCAAACAAATAAGTCTAAATGAGACCCCCTCGACGGCAGTTGTGTAAAATTTGACCATCTTTCAGCAGCCCACTTCTCATAGCTAATATTGAAAGCACCCTAACCATCGTGGACAGCAAGGTAATCAAGGCCACAGGTGCTTGTCAACTGACGGCGATTCCCCTAGTGCAAGCACGAGGGGGATTCGTCGTCAGTTGACAAGCTCTTGTGGTCAAGTCATGGACATTTAGGCAATCATAAAAGAAAATAATTTTGAGTATTGATTGAAAATGTATTTGAATAAAAACATCATGGTATGATCAGGAGTATGATATCGTAAATAAAAACATTGGCAACCAATGCACAATACAACCATGAACACGCCGTTGCGCGCTACGAAACTGAGCATGCGCGCGGATTTACATGTACATTGAGAAACATACATCTCGGATCGACCACTGAATGAAATGTTGCAACAAATGAAAAATGAGAAATTTAATTAGAAAAAGTGGTATTTTGATGATATTGTTATGCTTTCCTTCATATCACAAACTTAACATTGACACTATTGTGTTCCCTGTCACATCGGGGATATATAGTATGGTTTAACAATGAACTTGTAAGATTGAAACGATAATAAACGCCCCAAACCCTTTGCATTGAAATCTGTTCACTGTTAAGTAACGATCTTTTCCGGTGACATGTCCATCATGCGGCGACTTTTAATACTACTAAAATAATTACCACTAAACCCCAATTTTAAAATTTGACGTTTTGAAATATCAACATTAAAATATCGTCTTGAGCGTTAGATCTTGGAGTGTTTAGTAACCTTACGGTGACACTGTCAAAATTTGACGATGACCGGCAACTTATTATAACTGCACATTTCAATTAATTTAATTGCATTTTTTTCCTGATTGATGTCAATAAAGATTATCGATATTTAAGTTTATTAAGAAAAAATTAAGGTCGTTCGCGGGCATTCAACGTAATTTATTAGGTATATATATATATATAAAACATTTTTTCAAAATTATTGATTTAAACACAAGTCACCATTTTTTTCCGATTTTTAGTTCCGCTGTCGACTTTTTCGAGCGGAGCTACTCATATCACTGTCATCGTCGCCCGCGTCAACTTTTTTACTTTTTCGACTTCTTGATGAAAACCGCAAGTCTGATTGTTTTGATACTTCAATTTGGTGTATTTGTTCATTTCGTGATGATATCTTTAATTCTCTAATTCTGATGATTCTTTTTGTATTCTTCTTTGTAAAAAGTGATATTTTCGATTTCTTGTTGAAAACCGAGTGTGTTGATATTGATCATATAGGTACTACAGGTGGATTTCCTCCGATTTGTTTATTTCGTGGTGATATCTTCAATTGTCTAATTATGATAAATATTTTTTGTCATTTTTGCTATAAAGTTATATTTTTGACTTTTTGTTAGAAATCACGAGTCTGATTGTTTTGATATTATACATATAGGTACCTCAGGCGGACATCTCTCAGATTTGTTTATTTCGTGGTGATACCTTCAATTCTCCATTTAAAATGTGCATTACTAACAGCGGAGCTATATCAGCCGACAGATTGCTTGTTATTCGTTCGAACTATTTTTGGCAGTAAAACAATTGCAATAGGTGTCCATGTATTTTTTGTTTCATAAAAATGAAATACCATTCAACCGGAATTTATAATAATTCTTGTCAACCGGAAGTATTTTTCGCGTGTGCCCACCATTGACAGGCAGTGCGTGAGCGTAAACATGCTTGAGCGTTTCTTTCACGCACACTTATCGTCGTTCATTTTGGAATATCGTTACGGCTGACACCATAGACCAGAACTCGATTACTGTAAAACACGTTGAAAAAGCGGCATGCAATTTTAGCGAGTTGTGGTAAAATGACGTAATAGCGAAATGTTGATTTAGCGAATATCTCTTGTCATTGTTGATTTCTTTGTTTGGCGGCCATTTTGAATTTATAATAAAGTCATTAGCGATATCTTTAATTAGCGAATCAGTTCTCTCGCCAAATTCGCGAAAAAGACATGTTTTACAGTAGTTCAGAAAATATATCTCCTTCACTAATTAGTGATAGGTTCCTTGTTCCCTGTGCTTTCACCACACACTACGAACCCACCGCCGGTGCTTACTTTGTTGTCTGCTCTTAACTGAAATCCTGACCGCAGCTGGAGGAAGAGATCGTCATTGTCGTCATAAATAAAGAGGTGCAAGAGATTTAGAAATTATCTACCTCTCCTACATAGTGATTTTAATTAAGATAACTTCTTTTGTTTGTTTTCTTTCAAAATAAAATACTGTTTTCCATGACAATTATATGCGCCTTATAATGTTGAGCTTGTGGATATATAATAAGAAATTTGCGAAAAAATATGATTTAAACGAGTTTTTTTAAATTATTAGATTTGGCTTTGTTTATCTTTAAAGTTCAGATATACTGTAGGCAGGGATTGCGTTAGAATTTTTTTGTAGCGAGTTCTGAGAAAATAAGCTGTGACTATCAATATATTTTGTATACAAATGGTTCACCTTTTCGCATTTAACTGGAGTTCCGTTCTTATATTGAGGGTCCAGAACACAGAATATGCAATCTCAGATTGTGAATATGTATGTCCCCCGTACTCTCAAAATGAAATGTTTTTAGTCCCCGTTCGGACGTAGTCCGAAAACGGGGACTTATTTTTTGCCCTGTGTGCGTCCGTCCGTCCGTCCGTCCGTCCGTCCGTGATCACTTGTATCTCGAACATGCATGGACCGATTAAGTTCAAACTTCACTCATACATCACACATTATATGGGACATATGCACATGCATTTTTTTCATGATCCGATTAACGATAGCCGAATAGCGGCCATTTTAAGGCCGAAAATGCATCAAAATCGCACATTTTCACCATTCCGGACCCGGATCTCAGTTATGCATGGACGGATTTTGTTCAAATTTGGTACATACATTAAACATAATAGGACCTTGATGCACGTCATTTTTTTTGGATCGGGCTTGAAATGGCCCACTGGCGGCCATTTTGTTTTAAAGAATTCAGTTCTGGATCCGTATCTGAGACATGCCTGGATTAATCGAGTTCAAACTTCACACACACAAGGTACATCATGTCACAAATATGTATGTGCATTTGTTTCATGATCTCATTAACGATGGCCAAATGGCGGCCGCTTTAAGGCCGACAATGCATTGAAATCGCACATTTTCACCATTTCGGACCCGGATCTCAGTTATGCATGGACGGATTTTGTTCAAAATTGGTACATACATTAAACATAATAGGACCTTGATGCACGTCATTTTTTTCGGATCATGTTCGAAATGACCGACTGGCGGCCATTTTGTTTTAAAGAATTCAGTTCTGGATCCGTATCCGAGACATGTCTGGATTGATCAAGTTCAAATTTCACACACACATGGTACATCATGTCACAAATAGATATGTGCATTTGTTTCATGATCCGCTTAACAATAGCTGAATGATGGCCATTTTAAGGTCGAAAATGCATCAAAATCACGTATTTTCACAATTCCGGAACCGGATCTCAGTCATGCATGGATGGATTTTGTTCAGATTTAGTGCATATATTAAACATAATATAAGCTTGATGCATACCAATTTTTCTTCGGATCAAGTTCAAAATGGCCAACTGGCGGCCATTTTGTTTTAAAGAATTTAGTTTTCGATCCATATCTCGGACATGCCTGGACAGATCAAGTTCAAACTTCACATACACATCATACATTATATCATACATATGCCTGTGCATTTGGGCTAGTCCTTTTAAGGTCAAAAATTCACAAAAATTGCACATTTTCACCATACCGGAACTGAATCTATGTCATGCGTGGGCAAATTTAGTTTAAATTTTTGTTTTGGATTGTGTTGAAAATGGCTGACTGGTGGCTATTTTGTTTTACTGAATGCAGTTCAACATCCATATTGTTGCTGCTTTGAATGTATATGTCACTCAAATATGAACGGAACGGGGACGTGTCATTGACAATGACTTGTAATATTAGATATATTATATATAACACAACTTAAAAACACAATTTTCACAAATGTTTTGACTGAATGACTGATTTTTTTTCTCTGAATGACTTGTCACGTATTTGTCTAGTGTGAGTGCGCAGTACAAATCACCGAGTCGGTATAGTTTGTTCGTATAAAAAATAGGTTGCAATCGCGTTAGGTAAAATCGGAAAGGTTCCTGGAAATCAATCAAATAACTACTTCAACAGAATATTCTTACTAGCGTTTTGTAACATTAATAAAATAGAGGGAGTAGTTCGGGATATCCTGTAAAGGCCCTGTAACATGGCTACACATATACGTCATATGCCTTAGGGTTCAGAACCGTAATTGCGCTGATATCTTGTGCAATTGACTTATTTATATTCTCAAGGGCATGTAGTGAACTGAACAAATTAAACAATCATTAATCGCAAAAGTGAAATTATGACGTAGTTGATAGTTGGATTAGTACTTTATTTCATTACTAAGAGGACAACACATCTGAAAGTCGTAATTTGGTCTCTGGTTAATTCTGTTGTTATCACGGTCTTGATAAAAAGCTCGCTGTCATGAAAGAATTATTATCTAAATCCGTGAAATTTGTGCTGTGTGCGGGAGAATGGAGATCAATAAAACACAGTTGATCGGTGGAGAATTCGAGGTAATTATATTGGGAAAATTAGTCCAATTTCATAAAAAATAGACATTGTACACTTCAAAAGGCGGCGCATTTCCTTTTTTCGGCTCCATTTCTCGTCTGAGTGCTTTTCCGCACCGTGGCAGTAATTGGCTACACTAAAAATGCATAATGTAAATTAGTACTATATTATTTACTCGGAAAGGGGGGGGGGGTAAAAACAGTAGATGACGTTTCTTGCTGTCCCGAAATGTTGACCATTTCGTATTATATATCATGCGTACCCCATGCTGCATGGGTGTCGAGATGTCTGGTGCTTGTATTTAACAGTTTGATAACTGACGTATACTGAGGCGTTTACATCACTTAAATAACCAACATTTAACCAAGACATACGCTGAATTTGTACCACAGACAAGGTTATATAGATGATACAGATATTTCCCATTCAAAATTGGTATTGCTTTTTTAGCATTCTAAATTTATTCGTAGCAATAGTAAACTCGCGAGGTGAACTGCTATACAAAAACAAAAAAAAAACGTATGCGCCACGAAATCCCGTAATTATATTTAATATAACAGACGTGTTTGGAGGCTATGACTTAGGGTTATTAATATAATTTCAATGCAAAACAAAATGACCGACTAAGTAGCGTTGTCATGGAAACATTTAATATTAATAATAGTTGGCAGTATATATTTACGTAAATGAGCGTTCATGTAATACGTAGAAATGAATCTCAAATCTTGAACAAATATTTTTAAGTAATAAAGCAATTTTTTTCTTTCATGTTTAGCGAATTCAATTTACTCAATAATGCCCACGTGAATCGATCCGGCAGTTTTATGCAGATGCATGGTATATAATTAAGATTACTGAATCAAAATTCAAAGGTTTAAATCTCATGAAAGAAATTGATAGTTATTATTTTATATTAAATTAAAGCTTTAGATGAAAGTGGTTCGCTTTGGGTCACGTTAACCAGTGCGTAAATTGTATAAAATGTTTCTTTATTCAGTGTTAAATATTGGTAACGAGAAATCATGAAATCATTCGGGTGACGCAGAGTTTGTGACGTAAAAATAAAAGTTTATAACTACAAAGAAATTACTTCACTATGAAACGTGTATTAACTTTGAACATTTCGACTGACTTGGTGCGTCGTCTGCGTGTTTTAGCGCAGAGCGATGCGTGCGTTCAACATTCTGGGCAACGGATTCTTACGCTACGTACCAGCAAACGTACCAGTCGAGTTCCGGCAGTGGTGGACCCAGAGGAGGGGGGGGGCATTCATTAATATCATCTGGATTACGCATAGCTTCTCTGCGATTTACGCTCCATAAATTTTAAGCGAAGCTTGGACCCCCCCCCCCCAATACATTTTGCTGGATCCGCCCCTGAGTTCCGTAATAGGCGACATTGCTGCTCGCACACCATCCGCTTGCATAGAATCGATGTTTCATCAAACATGGCTGTCCCTTGTATCTGGTTATATTAGTATTACATATACAATGCTGTAAATACGCATCTATACTCAATTTCAATAAGTCATACAAATTACACAACAAGCATGCAATGCGGTATGCGGTGGTTGCAGTACCCAGGAGCCACATGTGATTATTACAGGTATTCCCCAAACATATGTGTATATATATACGAAATAATTTATGCGAATACATCGACCGCCCAGGAAAAAACAGATATCAAACCCGTTAAGGGGAAAACATCTGGAAACCTGTACACGACGCAATGTTAGATGTACCAATGGGTGGATGTCGGGAGTCATATTAAGTAAAAGAAATATATATATATATATAAATATAAAACATACAAATAAGTTGCTTGCAACTGAGACTGAATACAATAAAATATTCTACTTACTATATAATCATGAGCACCTGGTTATTTAGCCAATGACAAATCAGAACAGGTGGAATCGCATCTGTGAATAATTTACATACAGATAGCTAGCAATTATCTGCTGATCTACAAAACGCAGATAATTTATCATTGCAAATGAAGTGCATATTGCTCCCCAACTCTGCAAATATGTAAAACATTACTTCCAAAACAAACTAAAAACATAAACTGTGTTAAAATGATGTCGTTTAGTCAAAACATAATGACATATTAGTAGTGGATATCCTGTCTTAACTTTCCAATTTTATTTTCATAGCCCTTAGACAAACATACCAACAAACATACAAAAACTCGGGTTCGGCCAGGTTTGCTCAAAGCCAACCGGAACAACCCCTCCATCAACTTGAGAATCGATATGTGTTTTTAATATTTGAGAATCTGTTTTTAATAGACGGCAACACCTTCTTTATATTGATACTGAACAATACTTATGATCGCGATCGAGGGGCTGCAATTCTTCATGTACAGATTCCTCACAAAAAATACAAACTATGTCGACTCCCGAGATGCAATGATTTTAACAGAACGTAATTTGAAGAAGTCAGTAGAGTTCGTGATTTCGGCTCGATGAGTTTACACGGTTAGACCCATGTCGGTAGCTAGTTATATCGGCGCTTAAAGGGCGGTAGTCGTCGCACCACGCATGCGCGAGACATATGTGTCTCATATAAACAAGGATGACGACTTTGATTGTTGCACAGATCAACGAGTACAAACGTTACTAAGCTTTAATTGGATATTTTTTAGGTGATTGGAAGGTATCGAAGGAGTCACCGGCGGTGATTAGTCCCGCCCAGGTCAAACCTCATACTTGTGATTTCCATTAGAAGAGCATATTGGATTGTGGGAAAATTAATGATTATCAACACAAATGTCGCACATGCGCAGCGTGACGTCCACCTCGCTTTAACCCCGAGACTTTATCGGAGCCGAACTTGGTTCGAGCTGGCTCGAACTGAACGCGTTAATACGATGATTTTTACTGACTCGAGCCGTTGGCTTCGATAAAATGTTGTCGTGTAAACGAAGTAGTAACCGATCCTCAAGGACAAACAAATCCTTCTTAGTGAGTGTCTATTATTTACAAATCGTAATTTAGGAGCTTCACTTAAACTCATATTGTGCAATAAATTTTTCATTACCCATCCACAATCTCAACATTTTTCACAGTCCGTCCCCAAGTGTTCTTGGACCAACCCCGTTTTTAGCTCCGCTGTCGACTTTGTCGAGCGGAGCTTATCATATGAGTGATTGTCCGTCGTCATCCGTCGTCCGTCGTCGTCCGTGTCAATGTTTTACTTTTTCGACTTCTTCTTGAAAACTGTAAGCCTGAATGCTTTGATACTTGGTGTATACTTACCCTGGGTAGACCTCTCTTAGATTTGTTCATTTCATGATGATATCTTCAATTCTCTAATTTTGGTGAATATTTTTGTCATTTTTGGTAAAAACTGATATTTTCGACTTATTGTTAAAAACCGCAAGTCCAATTACTTTGATATTACATATATATGTACTACATGCGGTCCTCTCTCATGTTTGTTCATTTTGAAATGATATCTTTAATTCTCTAATTTTGGTGAATATTTTTGTCATTTTTGGTAAAAAGTGATATTTTCGACTTCTTGTTAAAAACTGCAAGTCCAATTGCTTTGATATTACATATTTAGGTATTACATGTGGACCTCTCTCAGATTCGTTCATTTTGTAATGATATCTGTAATTCTCTAATTTTGGTGAATATTTTTGTCCTTTTTGGTGAAAAGTGATATTTTCGACTTCTTGTTAAAAACTGCAAGTCTAATTGCTTTGATATCACATATATAGGTACTACATGTGGACCTCTCTCAGATTTGTTCATTTTGTAATAATATCTTTAAATCTATAATTTTAGTGAATATTTTTGTCATTTTTGGTGAAAAGTGATATTTTCGACTTCCTGTTAAAAACCGCAAGTCCAATGGCTTTGATATTACATATATAGGTACTACATGTGGACCTCTCTCAGATGTGTTCATTTCGTTGTGATATCTTTAATTCTCTAATTTTAGTGAATATTTTTGTAATTATTGGTAAAAAGTGATATTTTCGACTTCTTGTTAAAAAACACAAGTCTGATTGCTTTTATATTACATATATGGGTACTACATGTGGATCTCTCTCAGATTTGTTCATTTCGTGATAATATCTTCAATTATCTAATTTTGATTATTATTTTTGTCATTTTTGGTGAAAGGTAATATTTTTGAATTCTTGTTGAAAACAGCAAGTCTACATATTGTTCATTTTCTAATGATATCTTCTGTTCTTTAATTGAAATGTGCATTGCTAACAGCGGGGCTATCTCAGCCGACTGTTTTTTTGTTTTTCTATCCTTCCTCCTGGAGACAATTGAGGAGTTTTCCTGGTAATTCCATCAGCCTTCCGTCCCAAGACATGCCCAATTCACTTCAATCTGCTTCTCCTTAGTATATCTTTCATACTCTGCTAAATCAAGTATTGAAACGATCAAGATTATTCATCCGCTGGTTTTCCCACATTTTACCAAATCAGTAGTCATTATTTAATTTTTAAGAATTCATTACTGTAGTGTTGGGTATGAATGACCCGAATATGTCAGAAGATGTTTTAGAGATATGTCAAATTGTTGAAAATTTGTCAAATGCTGCTGTAATTGAATTGGACTAGTTGCGCAATTCCATAGTACTAGTATGACACATATAAACACAAGGATCCAACTTTCATTTGTTTATTTAAATCCCGTATTGATCGACGTTAGTGTTATTTATTAATGTTGCTATGGAGATGACAAACCCCTGCAGTGATGAAAGCGAATGAATGCTGACACAATGATATCAATAAGTCCTAGTATACATATATGCACGTATTGTCCAATTAGTTATCACAGAGCCACATCTTGATCTTGCAAAGGACTGACGTCAGAGAATACGTCAGTCATCACGTGACAGTCCTTGTCTCATTCACAACAACCAAAAGAACCCGCATAATTTAACAATTTGACAATGGCTACTGAAAAATTATTTCTTTTTGGTTCAAAATTAGCAAATAACATTTAAAAAAATACATTGAATTGTTGAAATGCTGCAATGACGTTCAAAACCACCATAATGAGTACGGGACGGAAACACAAGACCGGCTGGTAAACGTAGCAGCCTCTCTTAAAGCGCGGTGGTCGTCGCGCAGCGCATATTCGAATTTCATGTAAACAAAAATGTATTTTACACGCGTTGTATACGTCGCTATGAGTCCCATATCGAACAGGACGCGGCGCGACGACTGCCGCCCTTTAAAGTCTCATGGTACAATAAGAATGTGTATGTCATTTGAACAAAACTAAAGTTCGGCTTTCTAATATTTCAACTGTTTTATTTAATATGACACCATATATTCCTTGCATTTTTTTGCGGGTGAAATTTTAGCAACAGAAAATGACAATTCGACACATTTAAAGGGAGTACCCGGATGCTTTTCTTATTTTTGCATTGTCTATGCAGAGTTTGATTGTAGTATGGGGAGGGGGTATACATTTCCCGTCCTTTACCTATTCCGATCACATTAGTGCTGGTATGTTGACGTAAGCACGTGTTAATAATGCTGTTATAAATGTCCCATCATGCATGCATGATGTATGAGTCGTCATACACAGTAATGTACTAATCTGTTATGAATAATCTATCATCAATAATATCTACTATTAGAATTCAACTAGCCATATGTTAGTACCCCCTCCCGTGATATAGTTATTATGCGTATATGTTGGTTCTCCGCTAACCTCTGAATCGATCACCAAATTTTGAAAGCCAAAAGTCAACGCGGCGCGTCGTGTTCGACGTACACACGTGTATGGATTCGTACAAAATGTTCTGTGCGTCACCGCAGTAATAAGAAGAAATCAAAATCCGTGTAAATACTCAAACATTTTTCCGCAATTTAACAAATGACACGTGACAGACACCAACAAATACACAGGTATCGCCTCAGATTGCAACTTTAAAGAATGGACAACCACTCATTTATTTGATACATGTACTCAGTATCAGTCACAACCACTATGCCCTATCACTCCTGAGCTAGTACTATGCGTAGAAATCATATTGAAGCGCACGCAACGCTTTATACAGATAACAGCGAAACTTGAGTAACCCTCCAGTGACCCCCCCAAACATCATAGGTTGAAAACAACTGTGTTAGGACCCAGAGATCTGCCTTGGTGGCGACCAATTTAGTGTCAGAAATAAGTCGGTTCAAGTCTATTTATGTTTTAGCAATGTTTACCATGCGTCGACCAATTTACTTTCACAACACTGAACGAATATAAACATGTCGATACCTATATTTACTTTTACGTCTACCATATTGAGTGAACATCACAATCGGGCGTGGTAAAAACGTAAAGTAAATAATGGATTTTCACTATTATATACACGGGGTTATTATCGCATTATTCGAGAAATTCCATCAATAAAGGTATAAGCCAATAAAGATATTTTACACGCGTTGTATAAGTGGTATGGGACCCACACCGAACACGATGTGGTGAGATCACTGTGGTGCGTCATTAGCTTACCAATCAATGTTTCGTTGAAGAGTCAATATGGATATCGATAACTTTGAGTATTGTAATCGATATCTCATACTGATACATTGATCTGTTTGTCGTCAACTGAAATTGATATTTTGGTTGCCCACAGAATGGTATTTAATAAACAAATTTCACAGCTGCGCATGCGCCTTGGTTTACTGGTACGTAAGAGCTCTTGAAAATCAGGATACCGATCACCATTTTTCTGTTGATAAAATTGAGTAATTTAAAGAATGATGGTCGTTGTCTGTATTTTGCACGCGTTGTGTCATTGCGGTTCATTGCATTGTTCAGATTACTTACTATCTTTGTATTTTCGGTGTATTAAAGTTTGTTTTATTTTTACATTGCAGACGTAGTGGAGTTACTTGCCTACCACCCAGCTATCAAACATGGCGACGCGTTGCTACGCGCCGTTGACAACCACCTGTTACCGGAAGTTAAAGTACTCTGTGAGAGTTTGAAACACAGAAATCTGCTGCTCGTAAGTGTGTGTATTTGTTTTCTATACGCGACGCGTTCAGAGATTCGAGTGTTGTTATCGAGCATAACGGTCATTAAGTCGCACCTTATAGTGATCAAGCGCTTTGGTAACATAGATTTATGCATATGAGCAAACACTTGTTGACAGTTTTAGTACATATATTTTCCGACTAGATAGTTTATTTTCCCTGTCGCGGCTTCTTATTGTCTTAATATCTACAACAGTGATTCAGTAGATGAAATAGCTCATGATGTTCACATGATTTCAGTAAAAGTTGCACAACAACATACATTACAACACAACATTTTAAAAAGCCTCGAAATATGATAAAACGAACATAAAAACATGTACGATGATGTGGGAAACTGTTTTCTTTGTATAATTTCATCGTAAATACCAAATACTCTATTTTCAATTCATAAATTCATGACTCGCTATCCAATTCTTCGCGGAATCAGAATGGTGTTTTTCCAATGTTGATACAGCGTTCGCATACAGTCATTGACTCACGCCATCACAGACGAATGTTGGTACCACGCGTTCATAACTCTTTGTATATTTCGACGTGGTATGCCTGGAGCGAAATTCCGACACAACTTGCAACATTTGCTCACAAACTAATACAATAATTTTTAATTGAAAACCTTTCCCTGTTGTCCTTTTCAATCTATCAAGTCATTAAACTATATACCCACTGGCTAGCCCAAAAGCAAGTAATTTACTGATTTTCTTTCCACGGATTCGAACTACAACGATGGGCTGGCATCCACCACATCCTGTTGACCGGAAATTGTCAAGGCTGATTTTAAAGCCGGGGAGTCGTCACCTGAGCATACGTCATATGGCCATAGCGTGTCATTTACAAACAAGCGTCTACCCATGAGCCTTTGCGTTTTTAGCGTGTGTTATCGTCGCTTGGGACTCAAATCTCGCGCGTGCGCAGGTGACGACCCTCCCGCTTTAACCTTTTAGATTGTATCAATTAGGTTAAAAATATGGAAATTTATTCTTGTAGAAACATAACCATAAATTGCTGACACAACCTGGCCTTTACACTTCCGTGTCCTAATAAGAAAATTATGGCAACTTTAAAATGAACACGCCACATTCTGACAAAATGGTCGACGGATTTCATGACCATATATGGTTGATAGACTATTCTACTTGTGTGCAAATAATATATTGTAGTAACTTCCGGTTCGTTTGTCAGACGACAATCATCAACACCGGAGGTATGTAATATTACGTCACGTATAAATACATCGATATTTACGCCGGTGCTGTGATCTGTGAAAGTAACGCGTGGGTCGGACAAACATTGATAGTCGTCTAGTTATAAGAAAATAAAATTTATTTTGCCATTTCATTTTGTTCTACATGTAATTTGAAAGTATACACACACACATCAGTATTCGGTCGATAAAATACTCAGCAACTCTAATGCTCATGCTTGCCGCATCTTCCTGTACGCGCAACCTTGCAGCAGAATATCATTTTGATTTTACGATGAATCATAGCTTAAAGTATTTATCGAGAACTAAACGTGCTCAAAAAGTTATTCGCATAGCCAGTTAAACCTAATCTCACAAAAAATTTCTGGATTAAAATTACAATGGATAACAAAAGATAGATTTACTTTGTAAACAACATAAACAATAGTGTCCCATGATTCTTTGGTGCAATCCCTGGGCTTGGAAGGTTCCCCTTTAATACTGTTGTGTGTCACTGTATGTTGACAAATACGTCGGATTATGATCTACCATAAACTTGAAACATTCGGTCGACGTAACAAAGAATCAAATCAATACACATACGCGCTAAATGTTCTGGTGCTAAAATCACCGCACGTGTGTATTAATGTTTTTTTCATTTTTCTTTAAACGAATACTATGCAGTATGCTGCAAAAACTACTGTTTTAGTTCACGAAAAATCACAATTAATGAATTTAGTTATTAATATGCATTGTCGAACAGCAGTAATAAAAAACGTTTTGTTATTTCTTCGGATAAATACTGCCATGTGTTCTACCAAAACAATGTTTGTGTTTTACGATAGACTGAATTCACGATACACGCTGTAGTTAGGACACTATTTTACCTTTAAGGCCAATGGAGCGTTTGCGCAATATTGACTCTGTCGCGGTATCACATCAGTGATTTATGGATGATGTCGCATTCTTCAGCTGGAAGAAAATTATGACGAAATATTAGCTGAATCTAAGTTTTAACTATTCGGCATGTAGGTCTTCTAAGTAATTCTTCTTTTCTATACTTGCATCCTCCGGCGACGAAGCGTGTTTAAGAGTCGATATCGTTTTGATCTCAAGTGGTCCATCAATAGAAATGATGTTTTTGAGAGATTTTGTTGTTGATTTCAACGACATTGTTTTCACTACATACGTCATTTTGACGTCACACAAGGACCCCGTCACTGGAGGGCGCGAATTATAGCAATGATGTATTCAGTGTGTGTAACACTAGAACACCCCTACGCTTGTGGCTAAACACAGAGTCATAGGTGGGGCATTTATACGAATATGTTGGGTATGTACGTTTAAATGAACTGAATAACCTAGTTAAAACTCTAAATTTATGAAACAAATACAATAATGTCACTACCTGTGTATTCATGTACAGCCGAGCAAATAAGTTCAATTTTGATGTAATTATTAACAAAACCTGTGTTGATTTCATTCGGAGTAAAGTAATGTATCTCTCTCTTTACTCTTCGCATGGCAACCATTTTAGAGTGTAATTGGCATAACTGAACGTTTTTATTAAATAAAGCTTTCTATCGATTAATCGACATACATCACAAGTTTACATTTGAACAAATCGTTTTGAGAACGGATGTGATGTATTTTTTTTATGAATTGATAGAATTCAGAGATAATGAGTCATGGCTTGGGATAAACTGATTAAAGTAAGCTTAATTGTGTCAACTCAAACTCTATATTCAAGTTCATCCTTAGCTGGAGGCGTCAAGCTTCCGGTGACAGTTTTTGCACGTTAACAATAGAATGAAACAAATCAGTAGAGACGTTTGTTTGAGTCTAGGATATGTGTATACACAAAATTCCTCGTAACAGAAACTGGCCGCCGAAATCTCGTTGAGACCGGCCAATTGCGTGTAAATCACGCAATGGGAAATGTGTTTAAGCTGTATACGTGTCATTTTCGTGCGAGAACTACTGTCTCCAGAAGGAACGTATACACACTTTCCGTTGCATGATTTCATATTTATAAACATAGTCATAATTATTTCGGGAGTGAGGGCGTCATCAGTGTTTGAAACTACTCGTACATACGTTTATAAAACATACCAACCGTTTATTACAATAATTGGCACATTCGATAAAATATTGGCTGAAAATATGGATGAACATATTCATCAGAATTTCATTTTTTTAATAAGTGAAATTTAGAGCATTTTCACTCAGGTTACTTGTTCGTGGAAAATAGCGATAGGTTTTACTTCTTTCTGTAAAACATTGGTACCTTAAGCCAACCTTTTTTTAAATAAATTTTTAATTTTGTGATTATTTTTGTTTTATATCAGAGTGGACTATACTGCAGAGCATCAAATTCAGACTTCCATCCTTACGTCACACCCGTCGTCTTAGCAGCGCATTATAACAATTACGATATACTGAAACTATTGACCATAGAATACGGCGCTAGGGTACCGAACCCTTCAGATTTAGCATCACCGAAAGACGAGTCAACATTAGAGCATTCCGTTGGTTCTCTCCAACTATACAAGGCATTGACCAGTGAGGTTTACATGAGTCTCACACAGGAAGATCCCATCGAATACGCTTTTAAACTGTGCCATAAAATGAGACAACTTAGTATGCTCAATTTCGAATTTCGATTCGAGTACGAGGAATTCGCCGATAAATGTGAAACGTATGCGGCCGACATTCTTGGGTCTGTGCAATCGACGGAGGAGCAGACCGTGGTACTGACGCATCAGTCTGATTATTCTGGCAGTGGTAGCATTAACGGTCACAACATGACCACGGATGACGAGCTAGTGGTGCCATATAAGGTCAAAAGGGCGATAGACTATGACCAAAAGAAAGTAAGTGACATATACCATAATGATGCGTGATATATCCATGCCTCAATCAGGATGCAATTTTAAACGTTAGACCAGCCTTTAGTGTGTATTCTTCACCAAACAGTGATTTTTTCGATGCTTCAAGTTGTAAGATGCTCAGTGACCGGGAAACACTACACTACAACACAATTATGATATAACTTTTTTATTTGCATATTTGTTTGTTTGTTTGCAGTTTGTTGCGCATGCTCACTGTCAACATCGATTGGTTGAAGTTTGGTATAAAGGACTCACCAATTGGAGAAATCAGGGTAGCATGAAATCCCTGATATTCTCTCTCATCATGATGTTCTTTTACCCAGTGATCAGTATTTGTTATATTTTGCACCCCTCCGCTAGACCGGGAAATCTTCTCAAGATCCCCTATGTCAAGTTCTTATGTAGCGTAGCTTCCATGCTAACATTCCTCTTACTGCTGTGCCTTCAGAGTTTCCAGCTACGCTACACGTTAGTGGAACTGTTTTTAATTGGCTTGAGTGACGAGAAACCAGTGACCACGTCGGCTGAACAGTTTCTATTTTCCATTGTGGAGATTCAAATAGTGCTTTTCATAGTAGGTAAGGGAGTAATGTGTAGCAGGTAAAAAAACCTGCGTAGCCTCTTTAGTACTTTACTGAATTATGCATGTCGTATTAAAATTGATGGTGTTCTCCTAGTAGTCTTCGATTAGTTTATATATTACTTTACGCAAATACGATATTGATGTTGTATATCTTTTGTTAAATACAATATACATCTTAGCAATTACCCCCCCCCCCCACACACACGTATCTGAGTATAGTACATAATGAAATGTAGAAAGTGTTGTTTTAATTGTGTTGCGCACGTGGGAGAAAACACCGACGTGTTTTATTACAAAACTCACTTTTGTAAAATTATACATATTTGTTCTGAGCCTTGCAACCGCATACGCTCCGTTAATCACATTATTGCGATCGGATGTGACGTAATGATGTATATAGAATTATTCACAACACAGTCACTCTACTAGGAGAGTGACTGTGTTTACAATTACAAGTATTTCCATAATTGAAGCGCTGATGTTTTCATAGGCACATAGTTACTACAAATGAGTAGTTACCTTTCACAAAAAAAATATTAGTGTCTCTGTCTCGATAACCGCAGAAAATGCACGTGATTACATAACATACCAATTAATAATGTTTTGATTATGCTTTTATTCTGCGATTGCCAGCCTACACGTGGAAGCACATCCGTGAGTTACAAGTTGGAGGATATCGGGTATTGAAATACAATGCCCAGGGAAAGCTTTATGACTACTTTAATTTAACACTATATTGGGTATGGCTTATGCTTCGTATTTCACTTGTAATTCAGGTACGTAATACATCTACGTCAATAATAAATGTAGTCCTTAGGATGGCTGCGGAACTTCTGTAATTAGCCAATGATTCATACTGGATAAGCCCATTAATCAATTTGCGTTTACTTGTTATCCCCCAGTCAGTCTTGGTAAATTGGTCATTTTCCGTTCACTGAGAGATCTCGCGTTATACTTGAAATATAACGTAAACACGGGAAAATCAGAGGCCATAGCATCGTCACGTGACAATAAACGCGAAACTATTTTTGGGCATTTCGACATTGAACTATGTATAAAAAATGAAATTCTTATTCAAAATCAAATCATTAGATTATGTGAAATCTCGCATTGAACGAAACATCCGTGAGACAAGGATTTGTATGAAAGCTTCCTCAAGGCTGTTTTATCTTGGGTAGAAATGTATTTAGACCAATAACATGTCAAACTATTTGGATATTACAGGTGTATTTTTTTTTTTTATCTGAGACGCATGTTATTACGTTCGCCCACGGGAAAACAATGAATGGTCTTGTATGTTTAGTATGACGCTAAACGATGCGCCTTGCAGAGAATTGTATGCTATAAATTCCACCTCCCTTATTCAATATACGGCACTGACATTGTGACCATGAGGTGTGTGAGTGGAAATGTCCTAGATGTTTCGATCAACGTGCATACATCACCCTTATAGAGGGAAATTTTAACACAACTACACTGCACAACTAACCATAAGAGCTAAATTATTTATTATTGATATTCGCACAGATTTACCTTGGAAAACCAGACACCTCGTCCGTTTTGGGTGAGCGTAATAATGACACTACAGTCAGTGAATTTGACGTTGGGACATGCCCCACGACATGGGAGAGCGAAGATCTATCCTGTTTGAACAGTAAACTAGACCACGTGATGCAGCAACAGGAAAACTTAAACACAAACATCACAGCTGTCATAAAAGATCTAGAGGAGAAGTTACAACTTCAAGGAGGAGGAGATGATGGTATTACTGTTGCAAGGAGGCGCAAACGATCCAACGTCGCTGCTAGGCTCATGGGAAGCTCGGCCTCATTGGATCACTCTCCGTCGTTCGAGCTGACCGAGCTCCAACAATTCTCTGTGGTCCAGACGGTGATATTTGGCGAAGCACTCATTGCTTTAGCCAAGACGATGAGTTTTCTCAGCCTCGTTCGCATAACTGTTGTGCACATATTAGTTGGGCCAATGCAAATATCATTTGGTCGAATGGGGACAGATATCATTAAGTTTCTGTCGATTTTTATATTAGTACTGATGGCGTTTTCCGTTGGAATGCACCAGGTGTACCATTTTGGTTCGTACATGTCGATGGTTCAAAGCTGTCTGGACAGCGGGGAACCATCATGCGCAGACCAGAGTGAATCGGTTACAGGGTAAGAAGATAAGGTTTTGTTTTTTATTCTTTGTATTTACTGTCAACGATTCGTTGTTAGTGTATAATACTATACAAATAACAGCCTGAACGCTGCTTTGTGCCGGGATTCCGCTGTTGTATGATATTATTTTCTGTGAATAGTATGGATAGGGCCGAGAATGATAGGGTTCCAGTGCAATAACAAATAACCACTCTTATTCGATTCGTGTCGCACCCATGTACAATGTATACATTACATATACAACTGATGCAACTCGTTGAACTGGGAACCCTTACTGTTTTAAATGAAATATGTACTTTGTTACAGAGTTCTCCAGTCCGTGACCGCTTTGTTTTGGACATTGTTTGGCTTATCGGATATGTCATCTTTTCGAAATTCGGATGATGAGCACTGGTTTACTGATTTAATGGGATACATGCTATTTGCTCTTTACAACTCTGTAGCTATTATAGTCCTCCTTAATATACTGATAGCAATGATGAGTAACACCTATACCCGCATTGAGGTAAGATGTATAAATGAAACGTGTTGGTGCGTCACATCTTAAATGGTGATTGTCACGTGTTTAACCATTTGAATACCATATTGGTTCTTGCCAAATTCTGGATGTAAAATTTTGCAAATGTTTAGCTCTGCTGTCGACTTTGTCGAGCTGAGCTTATCATGTGAGTGAATGTCCATCGTCGTCCGCGTCAACTTTTTTATTTTTTCGACTGAGTTCTTCTTGAAACTACATTCCTGGCTGCTTTGATACTTGGTGTATATGTAGGTTGTACCACACTTAGATTTGTTCATTTCATGATGATATCTTCAATTCTTTAATCGAAAAGTCCATTGCAGTGGGGATATTTCAGCCGAGACGCTGCTTATTATGAATTGTTCTATCTTTGTTAATTCGGGATCAAATGAACATATTTATTTCCTACTGATTCTATTCAAAACTTAGGAAAGTATGCAAAAAGGTATGCAGATTTATTTTGTAAAACGTGACAAAATTTGACTTCAAATGGTACAGATTATAATATAATCGCGAAAAATGTATCAGTAATAGTAATATTGTATGTGTTTCACATAGACTCATTAAGTAACAATGTATGTGTTTTGAATGCAGTGCACACACTATGCAATGCACTGAAAACTACTGCTGACTTGGAAGTATACGGTTTAGTAACCAAAAATTAAGAAATAACATTTAAAGCGCGGTGGTCATCCTGCAACGCGTGTTCGAATTTCATGTAAACAAACAATGTATTTTACACGCGTTGTACACGTCGCTATGAGTCCCATATCAAACAGGACGCGGCACGACGACTGCCGCCCTTTAAATTACGTTGTCGTTAGAACTGCGCATGTGTGCAATTCTACTGTTCCCAGATTGGTCTTTACCTGTATCGCGCACAACACATCACTGAAGTAATAAACACAGATCATGGTAGCACATAGTACGTTATCTTCACAAAGGTCATTGCACTATAATCACGCAGAACACATAATTTGGTTTCCTCATTTGTTTGCTTCCCTATAACAAAACACCAGGCTTTTAGCAGCTCTCTAAACTGGTCGCCGCTATCTAAACATTATATTTTTGTGAGCCTCCCCTGCGTAGCTGTGACCACAAGTCGCTTTAATGAAACACTTAATACCCATCCTTTAAACAAATTGGCAGCGTTTGTGTTCCACCATCCTTAAAGTTACGGGCGAGATTTGTTATAACGTGTATATATACATTTCATTTTCCATACACACTCTACTCTACATGACGCGTTTAATTGTATAGCTTTTTGGGTCACTGGCGTTGGATTAGCGAATAAAGACCCAATGTATTCACGTGAAGTTATAAACAATTGTATCTTTTATCGACAGGAAGACGCCGATACACATTGGAAGTACTCCAGATCTACTTTGTGGATAAGCTTTTACGACTCCAGTGCAGCTTTAGCGCCACCGTTTAACATTTTACCCTCAATAGAGTCTCTGCGGAATTGTAAAAGAAAGAGGGCGTTTGCAAAAGCTAAGAAGGTAACAAAATGTTGAACTATTTGTTTAAGTCAGCAACAGACATTTTCTAAAAGTTACAAAGCATGCTACCTATATATCATCTGCCAATGAAAGCTTGAATACAAGCGAATACGGTAGTACATGTGTTTTGTAAATGTTTATCTAGATGTTTACCTGACGAGCAATTTCGCAATTGTACTTTGACTATTCCGACTATTTTTTAATACTTTCAGTCACGCGAATGATCATTGCACATGGCGTTCGTGGCGCTGTAGGTTACACAATCATTCATTATTGACATTGACACCGAAATTCTGGGGGCGATTTCATTCCCAAATGTGGATATTGTAGTTATGTGCGTATTTAAAGTTTTTCTCAAATTTAACATTATAGAATAAATTATACTAAACACTTTGAAGAAACCAGTTATATTTTACGTTCGCTAGTTTTAGATATATGTTGAGTCAATAATTCGGCAACGGAAATTGGTTGATGCTCGGCAATTTCACAATAGTCAGTTTCGTGATTTGTCCCTGGCGCAGTTGCATATGATATAGAGGTCATTCGCGGTTAGTTCTAGCTCGAAAATAAAAACTATCAACAGCAGCTCCTCACACTCTACTACACTTTACCCCCGGTATTAGCCTCGGACGTTTTGTGATGGAATAAAGTGAATAGTATGCGTATGGTGCGTACATAAAGTGAGAGTACTCATATTTACTTGGGTTGAATTTTAGTCGATTCTTTCTATGATGAACTTGGTGACAAACAGTTTTTTATATGAGAGAAAATACCTTACTTAGGAAGTTTAAGAATTTTAGTAATAATGTTATCTTTGTTTCGCGCGTTCTGCATGTAGTGCTCACAGTTATGGTCAGTATACCATCGTAAATCTGTTGATACACCGACTAAGGGTAGCATACAACAAAGAATTTCGTATTTTAATGAGATTTGAGCGGGGCTGTAGCGCGAGTGTAATGTTTGTAACTCATTCCATTCCCACATTTGGTGCATTAAGACGTAAATTGAGTTATTCACATTTTTTAATCGTCTGTATACCAGTCAGAACTGTTATTGGTACCTTAATGCGCTCATGTTATTTCAAAGACGAATCTATTGTACAGAAAATTGTGTTAGTAGCTGGTTTGTTTGTAATATTCTACGTTGTGTGTTATTATGGGATTTTTTATTTGCTTTTTATCCTGAAATAAATAATAATAATAATAATAATAATAATCCCAGTGTATGATAATCGATCATTGTGTGCCTAAACCAACACAACAATCAAGTAAACATTACATCGATGCACTGGCACTTCGGTACATGATGACGGAAATGGACCTACAATTAATAATATGATGAATCATGACATGTTAACTATATTTATTTTTAAACTCTAAACTCTAAACAAAAAAAAAACTTTTTAAAAACAACAGTAAAAGCCTACAACAACTAATGTTACATTTCATTTCTAATTTCAGAATGGTATTAAGACAGTTGACAGCAAGGGTGTAACGTATGCGGTAGGTAACCAGCAACTCTGTGTTTTATTGGGCGTTAAGGGCAGCGACGATATATGAGGAACAATGAACTCAACGAACTCATGTTACCAGATGGTCAAGGTTATATTTTACAGTTGTCCAACAAAAATGCAGGCATACCTGCGTAATCTTGACACTCTCTTCTCTCTTTCCGCTGTGCTACGATGACTCAGCCTAGGGCGCCTAGCACAAATGAAACGTCCATGTCCCGATGTATAACCATAAAAGAACGTTGAGGGCAGTATAACAAACAGAAACAGCAGCTACTAATATTTATTAAATGGTTAAGTAGACTAAAAATCGAGTCTAGGCAACTCACGGTGAAGTCTAGATGTAGTTACAATGCTCTGCTATATTTAAAATGGTGCATTAGACGGGTTCCCGAGTGTTCTTTTACTATATACTATTTACTGGTTTTTTTTTTTAAATATGACCACATAAAGATAAACAAACTTGCTGAAATATTATATTAGGCACAAAGTGGGCAACGCGTTCGTACCAATGCTAATGTCATATAACATGCGATGTGAAAACTAAGCATCAAATAGTCGCCATTTCATTGAAATCGGTCATGTGATGCATTCATAGTTACAGCTATTGTCTCTTTAAAGCGGGGGAGTGGTCACCTGCGCATGCGTCAGATGGCTATAGCGTGTCATTGTTTACAAACAAGCGTCTAAGCGTTTGTTGTTATCCACGTGGTTGTTATCGTCGCTTGGAACTCAATTCCCGCGCGTGCGCAGGTGACGACACTCCCGCTTTAACAATGCAATGTTGACAAGAACATATAATTTTTAGTATTGTTGTTTGGTACTGTATGTTGATGAATACATTCGACTATGATTTATCATGAACTGAAAGCTGTTCTGGTATTACACATCTGAGTATTCGTTCAATGAAATTCTCTAATAAGCAGAGGCTTATAACACATACACTCCCGGTGTAAACAAATCATAAAGATGGAATGCATCTTTTTAAACGTTCTTCTTCATTTTTTATAGACACTGATGAAGGAACTCGGACATCGATATATCTTCAGCAAAATTAAGGAGGATGACGATAAACCTGATCCATTAATCATGCAACTCAAACGTGATCTGTCAGGTCTTCGAAGTGAGACTAAAGAAACACTTTCCGGCATGGGGAACGTTATGAAGGAACTGGCCGGAGAAGAAGTAGAAGAAGAGGAGACTGAAATGGAACGCATGTTAAATAGAGCAGAGCAATACGGACCAATCGGAATGCGGTCTTTCAAAGACCCGGCCAATGTGTGCGATGCTACTAGTGACTGCCTTCCGTACGTCGACGACAGCGCGCATAGTACCCCCCGTCGCGTGCAGAATCACGTGAATCCGGCTACTATCGTTTAGTGACGTTATTTGTATAGTGAGAAAATGCCTTTTTGTAACCAAGTGTTGATTTCTGTGATCGGCCTATATCTCAGACAACCAACCCTGAGCTGAGCTTATATTTAGTTCCACCAACGCTGCCGACTATCTCACGAATTTATTGTCGAACGTTGCTGTGAGATTATATTAGATGTCGTTTTATCGCAGGGTTTGTGATCCTGTCAAACCTGGTCGATAAGCATTGTACTAGGTGCATAGGTAACAAATAGTACACACATGTGATGATGAGAAGGAAGATGAGGGGTTTAATGGCGGTGGTCGTCATTGTAAACAAACAATGTTTTTTACACGCGTTGTATACGTCGCTATGAGTCCCATATCGAACAGGACGCGATGCGACGACCACCGCCCTTTTACATCTCTCAGGCCCGACCTAGTATGTGGCGTGTAATAAGACCAGAAAATGACGCGGTTTTCGGATTTCGAAAAAAAAAATAAGCGGATATATTAACACTTATATTACTTTTAAATATTTTTTTTTTACTTTGACGATGATAATTTTCATACTAATGCCGGGACGAGTACTATTGCTGTCAAGTCGCGATGTATACGGATTATATACATGGGAACGATGAACGACATGTCTTCTTAATTAGGCGGAATTCGTCGTCTGTAATTTGTTGTTTTGGATATATTCGCAATTTAAAAATTACGACCAGCAGCTATAGAAACTCTATGATAAATGGCTATATCTGTGAATAAATTATACGCTTACAAGGCATAACTTTTATGAAATATGATTTTCATTCATTCAAATGGATTGCGGAATCATACCTTGTTTATCCTCGGGGGCGGAGCTACGTCACAGACGTTCCACGTTGCTAAGACGCGCACCAGTGTACAATGCATTTCTATGGGCTCTGTGCGCGCTGCTGTGGAACGCCAGTCGAGCCGGTGAAAATTCGAGAAAACAACACAAACTCAACTTTGAAGTAATTCCGAACAACCAAATTTATATATGTTACACACGTAGGGCTAATCTTGTTGCACTGTTCAGAGGAGTCTCAACAATCATCCCAAAGTACCGTTTTCTGCGAGTTTTGGGCCTTTGTTTTCACCGCCGCGGGTTGCCAGGCGGTGAAAATGCCCGGATGTCCGCCCCCGAGGATACCTCACATTTGCATGAATCTATTTTACATATTCCAGTTGGTTCTGTGACAAACTGATAGCTTTTGTTGGCAAGTGTATACCGCCATCTATCGACCTATCGACTAAATGTAAAGTCACGTTTATTCGTATCCTACAGTCATGTGACGTGATTCCTGTTGCAACGCAATAAATGTCGACCACACGTTGTCAAAATGACGAGCTGTGCGTGGTATGAACGAGAGAGGCAGATGGAAACGATGCAACCATTCCTGATGGGGTTGGTTAGATTCAAAGTGTATATACCAAACAATCATTTACCGAAGTGGAAACAAAAATTTGATTTTATTGTGACCAAAATTGAGGCACAACTGAATAAAGACAACTCTCGTAAGTCCAACCCGAATTTCGATTCACCAACGTCGACGTAATCAATTCCGTAACCGACAATTTCTTTTGTTAGACTTATAAAACTGCGCATGCTCCGAATAATTATCAGGTATATCTATCCCGAGTGTTTATTATTATTATTATTATAATTTCTATGATTAATTTCATTACAATATTTCGTTTATTATATTCTTATTATATTCTTAATTTCCATTTAAACTCATATTGTTTGACTTTTTATTGTGTGACTTATTCAAAACTTCAAAACCACGTGCCCGCCGACCATATAAAAATGAGCCTGTGTGGTGCCAGATGAGTAAACATGTGGTGATATGTTATGTAACGTATAAATGCAAATAGCTGGCAATTGTTTGGTCAAACTTGAAGCGGGAGGGTCGTCACCTGCGCACGCTCGGGAATTGAGGCCCAAGCGACGATAACAACACACGCAAAAAACCCAAAGACTATGGAACACGCTATAGCCATCTGACGCATGCGCAGGTGACAACGCCCTTGCTTTAAATTCGTTTTTTCAATCCCGCGTTCTAGGTGCGGTTATAGCATAGACACTATAATGTTTCACACCTCGTGTTTATTCATTTGCTACTATGAAAGTAATGTGCTTAAGTAAATATTTCGAGAAATGTTTACAGTAAACAATATTATTTTCTTCGTGACTATTACGAAAGTGTAAATATGACCCAAAAATCGGACCAGCTAACCCTGCTAGTTTAACCAGAATTTTAACCTGTAAATCACACCTTTGTTACTAATGGCAACAGCTACCGTAACGGGAGAAATAGATAATTATTGCAGTTGTTGCTATGTATTACGTCGTAACGATACGAAATTGTATTATTTCATCATGGTGGGTTTGATCTGTTCTTTGATCTATGGTCACAAATAAAGCCATAACCGTACTAATGTGTTCTTTTCCCGTCTATTTCTGACTCAATTTGCGGATTACTGCTGCTCGTGATAATTTTCAAGTTCAAAGTTAATGACACGTACGTACGATCACTCTCTTGTGCATTCAAACAAAATAAAGCATGCGATTACAACTTTTTTGGGAGATCTACTCTATAGTACTTCGAATCAAATATTTATCTGTCTAGTCGTTCAACGTAAGGGGGCAATCAGCGACAGTCGTACAGTTGATGGATAATTTCAAATACGCCTGGAATGTGTTCCAGACTCATCGTGTAATGAGGTGTTCGTATGCAAGGGATTTTCCACACAACGATTACGAACTCAGTCGAATTTTGTTTGCTTAATGTTACAGATCGTTTTGCTGTGAAAGTTCGGTATTTTTTTCTTATTTGTAGGAATCTGAAAACCCGTTTCTCAATTTGTCTCTTTACTTAGTTTCGAGCCATATTCAAGATGGCTGCCCCCATATAGTAAATATCTTTCGGCAGATTAATGGTATTTATTTTATTATCTCTTGTACGCCAGTTGACTGTCAGCAGGACGTGTGTCTCGTTTCAACAGTTTTCAATACAAGACGACGACAAAGCATTACAGGGAAAATGTTATTATTGGTAGTAGCGAAAATAAAATTTGAAAAAAAAACGCTATCTCTGGCGAGAAAGCAAACAAAAGCAAAGGAATCTAGTATGTTGTATACATTTTGAGCAAAATATTGTGGAAGAGTATCCACCCCGCATTTTGGCTAACTGGAATGGGTGGTATTGGGTTTGGAGATATACTGCAATATAGCAAGTGTAAGGGATAAATCGTAGACTAATATATTTCATTGCTTCATTTAATATACAGCTTGTCGACTATAAATACAATTCACTGAGCACGTAGTGGGATTCTTCTTTATGCACCACCGACTGTTTGAGTATATAGAGAGAGAGAGACATAAAAACGCAATTTAACATCACATACCACAAATATAAACAATGAAAGCTTTGCTATAAACGATATTTGTGTATCGCGTATTTCAGTTGATGACATTTCATTAACAAACAATGGATTATATATGGTGATATCTATGGTGATATATTTGGTGATATCTATGATGATATCTGTGGTGGTATCTATGGTGATATTTATGGTGATATATATGGTAATATATGTGGTGGTATCTATGGTGATATCTATGGATTGTGATATCTGTGGTGATATCTATGGTGGTATTTATGGTGGTATCTATGACATCTATGGTGACATTTATGGTGGTATCTATGACATCTATGGTGATATCTATGGTGATATATATGGTGATATTAATGGTGGTATCTATGGTGATATCTATGGTGGTATCTATGGTGATATCTATGGTAATGTCGATGGTGGTATCTATGCTGATATCACCTGGTAATTTTTTTAATAACAATTATTTCTATGTGATATCTAAGTTCAGAGGAATTAGGCAGACGAAGAAAATTAAATAATAATGTAGGACTACATTTTGGAGTTGATTTACAAACTTGAATGAAAACAGTATCCCAAAATTTTCCTCGGTGTCATAGCTTGAAAAACTGATATAGTGCCGTGCCCACTAATTTTTTTTTCTCAAAAAATACAAACTGATTTTACGGTCTGGATATTATGCCATATCTCAAATTGTACTAGGCTGGTGACATAGGCTGAACTATCATATATTGTTAATGCTGATTTGATGTCCTGAATTATTTCAAAAATCTGTGTTTTAAACATGGCTGCCCCAGGGTTTGATAATGAAGTTCGTTAAATCTGTTCTAAACGTTTTGGATATCGACATTTCCATGATATATCACTGGGTGGAAAAGATGTATAATAATAAGGTTATAACGAGGATATCGCAATGTATGCACTCAGACAGTACGCCGTCACATCAACCTCCGCTGCGTATCGGTCGATACTCCCGCTGCACTGTCTTCGTGAATACTTTTCTGTATCCTCGTAATAACCTCATAGTATTTCACTGCAGTCTGAGTATTATATTAAATGAAGTATACATTAAATAAATACTTACAACACGGGTCAGTAGAACAAGAAAATTGTCCAGTACTTTCGCACGTACTAAAAGATTAACATAAAATCATATCAGTGCTGTGTTGTTACTACGATCAACGAGCCAGTGCATGTCTTTAAGATGCACTGTGGATCAGAACTTGTATTTTTTTTAAATAGTTTGGAAAAACTTGTTGATGAACACATTTCACTATGATGCATCAACAATAAAATACATCGTTTCTTTTTTTCAGGACTTGTTCAATGAACAATTAAACACACTAATGCGCATCGTGATGTGTTCCCATTGTTATTGTGACACTCTCCAAAACAACCAACTCACAAGCGTAGTAGAATTTGTCAATTTTTTAGTTTATATTAAATCATAATTCAATACAACAAAATTTGATGTATTACAGTAATCGCTGCGGACAGATAATCTAAACTTGCGCCATACCCATATAACACGACGTTTATGTTAAATAGCTTTCGATAGCCAGTGGTGGCGCTATCTCACAAATGTATATGACATCTTTAGAAGGCGTATATAAATATGCAATATTTAAAGTCTAAATTTAACTATTTTTGTTCGATATTTCATGTTCACAAACACGCCGGATAATGATGGTTATTCGAATTAAAAGCTTTGATTTGGTCGAGTGTGAACTTGTTTTCGTTCAATAAAAAAAGAGATATTGGTACGTACTATGAATCCATCCGAGTGGTTTATTTCATTGAATAAATACTATTGTATGTTACTAAAAGAATATAATGTGTATCTCCGTAATGTTACATAATAAACTAATGAACAATGAACATTTATAACCAACTTTTTCGGAAATCATGAGTAGGCTTCTACCTCAGCGAAGAGGTATTGATCAAACGAATCGCGTCTAAGATCATACATCTGAGGTCATTAAAACGTTCAGACAGAACGAGAAGATACTGTTGGTATTCCCCTGCCCGGCTTCCTGGTAATATATAGTTACATGATTAGTAAGGCGTGGTTTTATTTTTGGTATAAATTTTATTATTTGTGTTTGATGTTTCATGTTTACTACCACGCCGGAAAACTTTGATTTGGTCGCGTGTAAAGTACGTACTATAAATTCACAGCGCATGCGCAATCGCCGAGTGTTTTTTTACTTTATTGAATAAGACTAATGTATGTTGTTATAATAAAGACTACAATGTGTATATCAATGAAAATATAACATTCATAACACAACACCTCGCCATATTTCAACTTTTAAGTAGTCAGTTAACAAGGTCTTTCATAGTAGCATTTATATGGGATTGACGTACTAGCATTAATGGGTTCAATTATCAGTGTTCACTGATGACGTCATTTGACTGGCCCTCTAGAGGCGAAATGACGTCAGGAAAAGCGGACGTTTGTCGTCTGCTTCACAGCCCGTTTTATACCCGATATTTAGGGCATTTCGCAGCACATACAAGTTATTTTTATCGACAGAATTCATTCATAGATCTCAGATTTCATGTACAGAGTGTCAAAAGCCACACCTCTGCTCCCCTTTAACAATACACACACGCGTGACAGTATAACACGTTATTTTGACTTGTATTTACGTATTTGCCTATAACGTTGTTTATGGCATTAACCATAATTATTTTCATTTAATGAATGAATGTAATCATTGCTTTAATCGTTTATGGTCATTCAAGATTACCGGATATTAAATATTTGGTTGACCACATTAAATTGTGTTTCTTGAAGTCCATGCAAGTTTGTTATAGGTGTGCGTGTTCTATCACAAAATTCTACCCTGGCATTACTGTGTATGAATATATATCATAACCAATATATCTATACTTATTTTGGGTTAAAGAACCCAACCACAATGTTGGTGACGGTACTTTGTTTTGGCAGTTGTATTTCTGTATTACGTTTGCCGATTCTACCACACCGTATTACCTCGTCGTAAGATTTACCTTGTGACACACTGTTTTTTTTTATATTTGGTGTGCTTAGTCATATTGGCCAGAAACCTCAAATATATATCATTAAGGAATTATTGACATTTCATTTGACAAGATTTCGATACTGTGATGTCCAGGTGGATCAAAATAGCTGCTCACGATATGACGGATTTCGATAACTATATTTTCTGTACATTTTTGATATATTACATTTTTTCACTATGAATGTGGTAATACATGTTTTATTGTTTTATTACAAACCGCCTATTTCATGTCAGAAGGTCGTAGCATCAGTCTCGTTATCTACGAGATGAGAATTGAATGAGATCTAGACATGATGTCACCATACAGTACTATGCGCGTTGCAAACCCCAAGTAATGTACCTCTGATTATATTTATTGTTGAAATATTCAAAAAACTTACCATGTGTTACACCCATCTAGTGCTAGATAACTGAACCCCTCTTTCACAGTGGATCCCTCATATTCACATCCTGAAAAAAAATATTATTTTTATATACTGACCAAGCGATTAACAGCATGAGTTGTTGTTGTAGGTTCATGAATAAAGTGAAGCCGTATAGACCGTCGCATTTGTCTACGGTTTGCGCGCGCGCGTGTGCGTACGTGCGCGTGCGGAGTAACTGGTTGGCAAGAACTGGTCGTTCGCAATTGGAGATAAAATAACACTGTTATGGTTATTAAATATACGTGTATGTATTCCTGTTAATATAACAACTTACATGCAATATTGTCACAGCAAATAGTGCCCATCAGTGAGTGACATTTGTTAACAGACATTGGCATACTGGGTGGCAAAAACTTATGAAAACATATGAAGTCATAGTACTGTAGCAGTTGTAGTCTAGGTGTCAACTGATGGTTGAAACTAGAGAATTATTTGTTGTTGGAAGAAGCGTGTTGACCTTGCCCGGGCTGATTAGTAATTTTCATATAATTAACAGACACAAAGGGAATTCATGATAACAATTCAATACTACGATAACAATAGTGTATCCACAGACGACTATTAAGTATATTTTGTAGAAGTCTGAGATAAATCACAGCTCACAAAAAAAACTAACTACACGCGAATGAACAAACATTAAAAGTTAAAATTTATGAAGTCAGGTCACGGCGAAGACAAGTGCGCGGGTGGCGACGTATAACCAAACTTCACATTTCTATAATATCAATGTTCTAAAACACCTGTATGATTTAGGTAAAGTGATTGTCATAGATATGACATTGTCAGGTTTTTATTCTTAGTCTTACAATTATTACGCATACAGAGCAAGTTAAAATGAGGGTCATCTGATCGCAAAGGTGTAAAATCATCATTCAAAACCTATTATCATTAGCGAAAATAAAAAAAAAAGTTGGCGCCATGGAAGTGCTGTGAGATTTCCTGTTTGATTAACCTCAGATGAACGCGTCACTAGCAAAATATTTTTTAGACGTCTTGCAAAATAGCCAAGTAATTTTGACTATGTATCTCTCTTTTCTGAAATCCACCGCGACGATGTGCTGGTCCGGAGTCTGGTTCTTTAAAATGTGTCTCTACTGAACTTACAGAACTTATCTAAACCCAAGTAGTTATAAATGAGGGCAGCCGTGCGGCGAAAGAAGTTGCAGTACTGTACAGTGTAAGGAGAGACCCATCCCATGTAACCATTGTAAATATATTCGTTGTAAAAACAGCTTTTACTAAAAATCTTTAAAAAAAATGTTGGCCGAAATATATATATATTATTAAATGACGGAGTATTGTAAAAGTATGGCGTAAGAGTATGGCTTTCTCCCATATTTTGGCGTTTGGTGGCGCATTTCTTCGGGTGGGGGGTGGGGGGGGGGTGGTGGTGGGGGGTGTTGGAAAACCGGAAACAATCTACTGCTAGAATAGAGGGCGTGGTAACAATACAAGAAATATCTCAAATTAACTCGAATATGATTTATTTAAAAAATAAATAAATATACATTTCAGAAGGGCACAGATCGAAAATGAGAAACGTGTTCGTAGGCATTTCATTGGCACTTTAAGAAGAAAACAGTGTGATAAACAATGCACCTATCAGTTCAATGACACTAGGATTTATGTAACATTTATGAGAGTTAATACCGGGACAGCACGAGAAGTAATATTGTTGGACATGATATATACTTACTTACAGGTGCTCCACGTGCAAATCGTCCTTTGAGTGCAGTTCAACATGAAAAAAACATAATACGAATTTATTATCAGGTAAGTGCTCTGTAAAAGTATGCGTGGACGTTAGAAGAAGCGGCATAACATGGGCCGATTTTCACAGACACTTTAAATATGAGACTAATCTTCTGCACTAATAGTCAGATTCTAAACTAGTTTGTATTAATATCATGTGTTGAGTTTTTTCATAGATTGTTTAAAAAAAAAGTTAAAGTTACACACTTTGCACAGTGATTTTTTGTAACTAAAATATTAGTATTCGTTCGAAGGAATAGTGAAGTGGACAATAACGCATGCGCTCTGAATTAATAGCACGTACTGCAATGTATACAAATGAAAATGCATGCTCACGTACACAGTTCACTTATTCAACGAACGCAAATACTATTGTGTACTAAATGTCTAATAAATAAATACTGCAGCATATTGAAATTGACATAGTACGACCTTCTGTCCAGGAGTCACTGAGCTTTGACCCAATTCCATGGTAATATGTGCGTGTTTATAGGACTAACCTTCTTCCTATTAGAACAAACCGACCGAGAAGAAAAAAGAACAAAACAGAATCAGTCACACCTTCAGATAGATGTCTATCGAAATTATCACTAAGACACTTCCAATAGGAGGGCGGACATTTTTCTTTACAAATTCAGGTAAAATTGACTTTATATTTTGGTTATTTATAATAGACAAAAGAGAAGGTTTGTAATTTAGTTTCACTTTTAGCCTCGGGGCAATTTTCCAAAGATACTTTGCAACACCATCTCTGCTGTGCACATGATTGAGACATTTGTGGGCAACTAGAGAGTTCATGTTGAGGTTATGCCGCCTGCGTATTTACTCGCTTCGTTGGTACAGGTATATGTCAATGATAAAAAACAAACAAATATGATCCTAAAATTCTGTGCACAATTTAATCACACAATCAGAAAGCTCACGACCAATTTTCAGGATCAAAGGTCAAAGCGATTGCGAATCTTTGTACTGGGCGACATCCGACAAAGGCAATATTATTTTTTCGTAGAACTCTCCGGACAATAGATTGCAGTGTATCATTATTGCTTATTGTTTTCAGCAGTATACTTTTCTCAACCACCAACCAACACGGCGTAGAAAATAATGATTTTGAGAAAGTTGTATATTACTGATATTACCTATGATTACACGTGACGTCATTTTGGAAAGTGTGTTAAAATTATCAAGCACGAGTTTATGGGTATAATATGTTAAAAATCAATAATTTTGACAAAAAAGAAATTTTCATTGAAATAGCAAAAATACAATTTTTTAAAAGAATCATGTGTTCAATTTAAATGAATCAACAGGGATACATCGTACATGAAAATAAACTAGAGCAAGCGCTACGTTCATATAGTATTCATTCTCGAATTCGGTGGGCAAATCAGTATTTTCGGTAAAAAGCGTACTATATGAATCACTAATGGATTTTCGTTATTGTAACAGTTTGAAATTCGCCATTATGTCATTTCAATTTTGGCAAATTTGTAAAGAGACAAGCAGAGCCGGATAATCTGTTACACTCGGTGTACAGACCAAGCTTTACTTCATTTGCACTGGAGAATGAGAAAAAACTATGAAGACGATGCCGTAAATGATTTTGTTTTACAGAAGAAAAAGAATGGAGCCAGCCTGGACAGACATCCTTTATACACACTAGAAGCAGGTAATTTTATGAGCTTTTACTACTTTACTTCATTTTATCCGTATAACTTTGGCTAGTAAGTTCTTGATCTACTGCTTTTACTACACACCTAGAGTACATTTATGCATTGTGTCCTATATTGTTCAGCAACCCTGATATTTTTTTTTTTTATCCATTTTAGTTTGTTGTTCGATAAAAGGGGGTTTTACATCTCCCCGAAACGTCATGAAATAAACCATTGTTTGAAGTCATAGACGTGTTGAGCTTGGTGTGTTATATACAACTACTTTTATCTCTCATATTTGACGAGCTCTGTAGTATCAGTGAATTTCACGGATCTGTCAACCCGACGTTTGATGGCACAGTTCAAGGAATTCAAATATCCTTTTCACCTTTTCCTACCAGAGAAATTAACAGATCGCGTGCAGAAGGGAATGAAGCTGGCACCCCATCCAAGATATCTGCCCTAGTCTATATTGGTGTGCCATAGGATATAATGAGGATGAAGTGTGGTTTGGTCAATATTAGACCTTCAACCAAAATTGGTTCTTGCAACAGCAACTGTTAAGGTGTTGGTGGCCGACGAAAAGGAGGGGGTTATGCCTGTTTTTGTCAGAATTGTCCGTTGCATTGAGATAAATTACGTCATTCTTTTCATGATAGAACCCGTTACCGAACATTTCAGCGCGACGATCGTGGTGATTTAATTATACTAAAGACAAATGATTAAAATGTCCAGTGTTTACTTACCACAGCTAAGACAACAGCGGCCAATAAGACACATACCAAACATCGCCAGTACATGGACATTTTGAGTTACGTAAATCTGAAAGGAAAAATTGTGGGCTTAGATTGACCTTGTTTTTTTTGTTATTTAAACTGTTTTGTGCAAAGCGACAATTACCGACTGAATGCAACTGTTTTTTTTCTGACCCTCACATTCCAAGTAGTACGTATAGTACATCTGCCACACAACATATTCGTTTGGCGTAACATGTAAAAAATCAGTAATCATCTTCTAAAATATCAATAAAACTTATTTTTCTCTGCCAAATTAGCGAGACATTGCTCAAAAACATAAAAATAGTAAAATTAAATGCCAGTGAAAATAAAATGGTTTTAGAGTACACAACAAGCAGTCACTAGACGTCTCAGGCTGAGCGGTAAAATACTAGAACCGAGCAAAAACAAACAAACATGTAACGTACACCCTGCTGCACATCGCCAGGCAGCCCTAAAATAGGAAACAAACAATCGACAATATGGCCAAATCGTTTGGCAATAATAATATATTTTGTCATGGTAACTGTGGTGTAGGTCATGGTAACTGTGGCTATGAACTTTTTTAATCATCCTTCGCATGTAATTAGAACGGTTGCCGAGTACGCGATTCAACATATGGCTGTGAAACCATAATATCCATAACATAAATCATTATATATAATCGCCGTTTTAGTCACTGTCCAGTGCTGAAATCAATCAATCGATCAATCTCATATAGACGAACACAGTTAAACTAAATATCATAATTATACGTAGTATTACTTCCAATATTTCCTTCTTCAGGTTGTTTTACATAAAATAACAAACTATTCTGTTCGATAAACATATCATGTATTCCTAGGTTGTCTAATGTGTGATGTGGATATTATTGGGTAATGAGATATATTTTGTTGATGATATACACATTGTAATCGTAATCGTAATCAGTTCATCGTAACAATATAGCATGTTTAGCTAATACAATAGTTAACATAATGGATTACGCAAATTTATATTGGATATCAAGTACGTACCATTAAATCAAATCAGAAGAAACACGTGTAGTATACTATAACATGTACACAGGAGACCGAAATGACAAGCGAATCTATACTCCGCGGAAATCAGTTCATATTACGTTTTCATGACTTTACGTAATATTATCAATATAGTCACATTTTCGTCCACAATCATTTCAACAATTGCTTTAATACTGTAGTCAATCAGGCTCAGACTAAAATAGGTGGTCGGTTATCCTTATCATTGCTGATATTGACAATATAAAAGATCATTCCCAACACGCTGAACCATAGCTAACGGAATGTTGTTTCTTTTATATAATTGTCTAGATACAATGTAACTATGCTATTACTACAACATATTCTGCATTTAATGTCTAGTTTGCTATTAAATATTTCATTAATATTGATGGTTTAAACGTATTCGAATTTGCTCTGCCTAACAGCCAGAGAAGATTGAGCACCTAACCAATGCGCATGCATCTTTCAAAAGACTACACAATTCACTATATTTAATGTACACTAAATTTCATGAAATCACGAAAGTTTTTTTTTATAGAATATTTAAATATTGAACATATTAAAGTCTTTTTTTGTGTGCTAATGATCAGATGGCCACACTGTGGCATGGTAGATATCACAAACCGAATGATTAAATACAAAAAATGAAGCACCATTTCACTGAACAAAATCTTTAAAATCAGAAAAAGATGAAGGAGGCAGCCTTCTAGTTTTTAGTTCAAAACACATGCACAAAGTGGAATCAGTACACAATATACTTGTTTCTGATCGTATTTGAGAGACGGCAAACAGTCACACATTGCATGTCCGAATAACTAACGTAGCTAAGCGCACTGTTGTCTACCACTTGAATGATTAACATTAAATAAAGTTAAATTATCATGGGTCTTACCTGAATAAAGTACACAAGATGCTATCAGAAAGATTCAAAACCAATACAGACTGTGCATAGAACCGACTCACGTTTATATATATATATACACGTAATCTACTGCCTGTCGCAATTTTGTTATTAAAATATAATCTCTTTAAAGATATAATGAATGGCAACCATTTATTTGGAATTATAACATAACTGGGCGTAAATTACAATTTTCTAATAACGATATATATATATATATATACAACGTGCATGGGTCTCGCGTTTGGTTGGTTGTCACCTTAAATTGCATTAAAATAATGACTATGGGAGAGTTTTGTTAATAGTAACAGATTGTTGCCATGGTAAAATGAATTTAATATAATAATGAATGTGTCTAGTACATTAATATTCGTGTCATCAGAGTAATCAGTAACACTACAATTCAATAAAAGTACATTAATCAGAATATTTTGTTGCAATGTAAGATTTATATTTTAGTCTACTTGGGTTATTAATCACGGACTAATGTAACAAAATGTGTTCAGTAATCTCATTAGAGAGACATGCGCATAACATAAAAATGGCTCTGCACTGTTAATTGTTTGCATATACGTATTTTGTAGGTTCTACCTCAAGTAGTTGTCACACATTTGGGTGAATTAATTACATGTGTTGATATATTTTAATTTAACTTCTGGAGACTATATTTTTTCATCACGTGACATATTAATATAATGATTGTCAATCGGTGTAGTGAAAATTTACGTATATTGAAAAGATTTTTCAAATAATTGTCATATCTTGTTTGCTTTCCTTGTTGATACATAGTGATTGATACCATTATCAAGCCGTTAATTAGTATAGTTAATACCAATGGGATTACGTGACGTCTTAATTAGACACGATGATATACCCAGCCGTGTAATGATATAGAGCCACGTGTTCAAACATAACTACACAATGGCATTAAAGTTAGTGTAGATCTGAACGACTACAGACGAAGGAAACACAGTATCAACACAATGGTATGCAAGCTATTGTTAATGGCTATTTGTATAGATTTATCATCAGTTAATGCATTTATTCATGTATTATTCACTGTCGCACACGACTTATTTACCACTTCCGTGTCACTGAGAATGTTCTAGAGCCGTACTGTGTCTGGGTGGAATATTCTAGATTTTTTTTAGAAACTGGTTGAATAGGTAATAGAACACTGTAGGAGACAATAGAAGGTAATGGGACATTCTAGAAATTTGTAGTAAGTTCCAGACTCATTATGTATGCTGATGTAATGGTCTATTTATAGACAGTGGGGGTATATATAGGGGAGTTGTTCAGCACTGAGTTCAGATCGGAGATCTCGTTGAATTGTATTGGAGTTTAAGTATCCAGTCATTGGAGTAGTGGCGTTTTACCGTGTCATTGTACTTGATGTTTGCAGAGTATAATAATACCAGTACCAGTTGAAACCTCATCTGTTGGCTCCGTGTTCGTATTTTATCATCGTCGCCAGGGAAGTCTCTCTGTTACTGTTGCCATTTTGGTATTTGAACCATCACACCTGTACTATACCAATTACGGTAATATTACGTTGCGTGTGACATTCACTGAATCAGTTGTACCATGAATTTCGAGTATTATTTTAAACGTACGGGCGTGTATGATATTTAGAGGTTATAAACGGAAATCGTGGGTAATTTGCAGCGACTAAAAGACCTTTCTTGCAAATTTGGCGGGATATAAGAATCAAGCATAAGCGTAATTTTACTCAGCGAAATCTTATATATTAAATTTGTTATTTAAAATATGCGATTCCCCCGAGTTTTGTAAAACTTGTAAACTTTGACCTATTTAATTATGCACATACCTATTTAATTATGCACATACCTATTTAATTATGCACATATCTATTTAATTATGCACATATCTATTTCCCAGGTATCAGTTATGTATATGCATTTACTTGAGACTAGATATTATATATAGATAACATATCTAGATAATATGCATTTATTAATATTTAAAACTACAAAATTATAATTTTGTTGTGCCTACTAAAATGGTTCAATAACCTGTCACCTGCAAACCGATCATACTGCTTGTAGTTATATTTTCAATTTTTTTTTTCTTTCGTGAAAATAAGTCTACACTTATTGTTTTATAAATTGTTCCCAACAATGTCCGTTTACTACTTTCCCTGTGATTTTGTGAAAAGGCGATAACGTCGTCGGTATTGTCTATTCGTGTATTAACATATGGTTATTTTACGTACAGGTACAGATAGACAATTGCAAGTAGCGACGAATCGTTTTGTCAAAACCACGTACATGGGTTGTAGCAATATGGTTCAATACAACAACTGTGATTGATTGTGTAGTTGATCTTCAAGACACATTTCAAAATGTTCAAAACCAAATTCAATTGACGCACGACTACATATTTTAAAACCACTGGCGACACTGTGAACCGCTTTCGTTCTCCCGTTTACGTCACAGAAGAGCGATCACTAAGGTTTAGATCCCATTGCACATACAACGTATCCACAGCAATACATTTTGCACATGGATACACATTTCCAAAACCAAAGTAATCGATCAATAATTTTAATGTCATAATTAATAAAAAACAAAAACATACTATTTATATCTAAATAGTCCATTTACCCACCTCTGTGTGAATTCATTCATCGTAACCAGTAAAGTGCTATTTATTTTGGCATATCGCCGTTATATGAAGAAACTATAGCCATCTTTCGATTTCTGTATTGCCCAAATCAACAGAAACAATGACTATTTCGGATACTACTCATTAAATTCAGGATTGTATTATCATTACTTGCAATACAATGGTTCAGTGACGTGGACAAACATTTTTATTTTTGATGTGAATCTAGCAAATTGAGATGAATCACTCATGTACGAGAATGGTTTTGACAAGCCTATGAAATCCGTAATATTAGCCGTGTCAGCATCTTTTATTTCATGTTTTTGTCATATCACCTCAAACCCTGCAAGTAGAAGTGTGCATGGAATCATGGGACGAAACGGTGTAAATTGCCGTTTGATAACTGTCAATTAAAATCTACCAGGTGTGATTGTGATTTACATAACGAAGGATGTTTACAATCTACTGAGTTGCCTAGGGAGACAGCTGCTGGCAAAACCCCATTCTGATTGGCTCATAAGAAAACCCTGGTAGTGTCCCTGAATCTGGGCCATTTCGGCCTATAAATAGGCTAGAATGAGGACATTTGGGGTCCATCATTTCAACTGAGTACCCTGTATGTTGCTGCTGTGATATTGTGAGACAAGTGATACAGGATTCAATCATCATTCTGTGAGACTTGCATAAACTGCTCTGTGATCTCCTGCTTTCAGCGATGCCCTCCAGAATACCAGCGTTTCTCTGCAAGCAAGACTCCTGTATTTTTTCGCCGATGTGTTGCATAAGCCATTGACTGTCGTCCAATAATACATCCTGGAACTGTGAGTTACTAGTATCACCAATGCACACTTCCCTAAGCAATCTCTTATTTTAGTGACTTTATTTATTGTATTTTCTGTGCTTTATTTCTTGTAATTATTTTGAGAGTTATTAAAGCCAGGAGCTTTAACTCGATATTTTGGTGTATGTATATTTCATTTCTAGTACTATTGTCTTGTCTATCCCCTTCCTAGTAGCGAAAGAGCCCCCCTGTCAAGTGTGAGTTCTGTGGGTGTCCCTCTCAATAGCAATAAGCAGGCCTTACACTATGACAAGCCGCAATATTGTAGTACAATATTTTACACAACTTAATGCATATTGAATTAATAGGTTTGTTAATTTTGAACAGAATGAAAATACCCCCCCCATTGGCTACATATCGTGAACAATGGGGTATTTTGTTTATAAGCGTTGTATATCATGATGAAGTCACCGGCCTGTTATTACGCATCATTGGTAATCACTGGTAAAATAACTACCTGAACCATGTATACTTTACCCATAATCCTTTGCTCGAGAATCAAAGTAAGCAAATAACACCGAATAAACGGCAAGGTAAAGACTATGTCTAATTATAGTAAATACGTACTGCGTGCGTGACTCGAACCGGCGCTCGCGTACGGCACCTAATCGCCTAGCTACACGCCACTACACGTCTTCCCCTCGGCCACCGGGCATCCCCAAAAAAGGATGCTTAATAACCGAGCTTATTACGTGCAGAGAACGTGAAACCCGTCCACGCGATACGCGCCACACAGCATGGCCAGAATGCGGCAAAGGCCTTCAGATCTGGCTGTAGTAGGATGGTGAAAGTAATGGTACAGCATTTTAACAGTGAATAAGTACTGAGAAATTATTTTTAAACTCATAGTTGCTGTCGACATAGGAAGTAAAGTAAGCAAATAACACCGAATAAACGGCAAGGTAAAGACTATGTCTAATTATAGTAAATACGTACTGCGTGCGTGACTCGAACCGGCGCTCGCGTACGGCACCTAATCGCCTAGCTACACGCCACTACACGTCTTCCCCTCGGCCACCGGGCATCCCCAAAAAAGGATGCTTAATAACCGAGCTTATTACGTGCAGAGAACGTGAAACCCGTCCACGCGATACGCGCCACACAGCATGGCCAGAATGCGGCAAAGGCCTTCAGATCTGGCTGTAGTAGGATGGTGAAAGTAATGGTACAGCATTTTAACAGTGAATAAGTACTGAGAAATTATTTTTAAACTCATAGTTGCTGTCGACATAGGAAGTAAAGTAAGCAAATAACACCGAATAAACGGCAAGGTAAAGACTATGTCTAATTATAGTAAATACGTACTGCGTGCGTGACTCGAACCGGCGCTCGCGTACGGCACCTAATCGCCTAGCTACACGCCACTACACGTCTTCCCCTCGGCCACCGGGCATCCCCAAAAAAGGATGCTTAATAACCGAGCTTATTACGTGCAGAGAACGTGAAACCCGTCCACGCGATACGCGCCACACAGCATGGCCAGAATGCGGCAAAGGCCTTCAGATCTGGCTGTAGTAGGATGGTGAAAGTAATGGTACAGCATTTTAACAGTGAATAAGTACTGAGAAATTATTTTTAAACTCATAGTTGCTGTCGACATAGGAAGTAAAGTAAGCAAATAACACCGAATAAACGGCAAGGTAAAGACTATGTCTAATTATAGTAAATACGTACTGCGTGCGTGACTCGAACCGGCGCTCGCGTACGGCACCTAATCGCCTAGCTACACGCCACTACACGTCTTCCCCTCGGCCACCGGGCATCCCCAAAAAAGGATGCTTAATAACCGAGCTTATTACGTGCAGAGAACGTGAAACCCGTCCACGCGATACGCGCCACACAGCATGGCCAGAATGCGGCAAAGGCCTTCAGATCTGGCTGTAGTAGGATGGTGAAAGTAATGGTACAGCATTTTAACAGTGAATAAGTACTGAGAAATTATTTTTAAACTCATAGTTGCTGTCGACATAGGAAGTAAAGTAAGCAAATAACACCGAATAAACGGCAAGGTAAAGACTATGTCTAATTATAGTAAATACGTACTGCGTGCGTGACTCGAACCGGCGCTCGCGTACGGCACCTAATCGCCTAGCTACACGCCACTACACGTCTTCCCCTCGGCCACCGGGCATCCCCAAAAAAGGATGCTTAATAACCGAGCTTATTACGTGCAGAGAACGTGAAACCCGTCCACGCGATACGCGCCACACAGCATGGCCAGAATGCGGCAAAGGCCTTCAGATCTGGCTGTAGTAGGATGGTGAAAGTAATGGTACAGCATTTTAACAGTGAATAAGTACTGAGAAATTATTTTTAAACTCATAGTTGCTGTCGACATAGGAAGTAAAGTAAGCAAATAACACCGAATAAACGGCAAGGTAAAGACTATGTCTAATTATAGTAAATACGTACTGCGTGCGTGACTCGAACCGGCGCTCGCGTACGGCACCTAATCGCCTAGCTACACGCCACTACACGTCTTCCCCTCGGCCACCGGGCATCCCCAAAAAAGGATGCTTAATAACCGAGCTTATTACGTGCAGAGAACGTGAAACCCGTCCACGCGATACGCGCCACACAGCATGGCCAGAATGCGGCAAAGGCCTTCAGATCTGGCTGTAGTAGGATGGTGAAAGTAATGGTACAGCATTTTAACAGTGAATAAGTACTGAGAAATTATTTTTAAACTCATAGTTGCTGTCGACATAGGAAGTAAAGTAAGCAAATAACACCGAATAAACGGCAAGGTAAAGACTATGTCTAATTATAGTAAATACGTACTGCGTGCGTGACTCGAACCGGCGCTCGCGTACGGCACCTAATCGCCTAGCTACACGCCACTACACGTCTTCCCCTCGGCCACCGGGCATCCCCAAAAAAGGATGCTTAATAACCGAGCTTATTACGTGCAGAGAACGTGAAACCCGTCCACGCGATACGCGCCACACAGCATGGCCAGAATGCGGCAAAGGCCTTCAGATCTGGCTGTAGTAGGATGGTGAAAGTAATGGTACAGCATTTTAACAGTGAATAAGTACTGAGAAATTATTTTTAAACTCATAGTTGCTGTCGACATAGGAAGTAAAGTAAGCAAATAACACCGAATAAACGGCAAGGTAAAGACTATGTCTAATTATAGTAAATACGTACTGCGTGCGTGACTCGAACCGGCGCTCGCGTACGGCACCTAATCGCCTAGCTACACGCCACTACACGTCTTCCCCTCGGCCACCGGGCATCCCCAAAAAAGGATGCTTAATAACCGAGCTTATTACGTGCAGAGAACGTGAAACCCGTCCACGCGATACGCGCCACACAGCATGGCCAGAATGCGGCAAAGGCCTTCAGATCTGGCTGTAGTAGGATGGTGAAAGTAATGGTACAGCATTTTAACAGTGAATAAGTACTGAGAAATTATTTTTAAACTCATAGTTGCTGTCGACATAGGAAGTAAAGTAAGCAAATAACACCGAATAAACGGCAAGGTAAAGACTATGTCTAATTATAGTAAATACGTACTGCGTGCGTGACTCGAACCGGCGCTCGCGTACGGCACCTAATCGCCTAGCTACACGCCACTACACGTCTTCCCCTCGGCCACCGGGCATCCCCAAAAAAGGATGCTTAATAACCGAGCTTATTACGTGCAGAGAACGTGAAACCCGTCCACGCGATACGCGCCACACAGCATGGCCAGAATGCGGCAAAGGCCTTCAGATCTGGCTGTAGTAGGATGGTGAAAGTAATGGTACAGCATTTTAACAGTGAATAAGTACTGAGAAATTATTTTTAAACTCATAGTTGCTGTCGACATAGGAAGTAAAGTAAGCAAATAACACCGAATAAACGGCAAGGTAAAGACTATGTCTAATTATAGTAAATACGTACTGCGTGCGTGACTCGAACCATACGTACTGCGTACTACGTAATACGTACGTAATACGTACTGCGTGCGTGATTCTGGCCATGCTGTGTGGCGCGTATCGCGTGGACGGGTTTCACGTTCTCTGCACGTAATAAGCTCGGTTATTAAGCATCCTTTTTTGGGGATGCCCGGTGGCCGAGGGGAAGACGTGTAGTGGCGTGTAGCTAGGCGATTAGGTGCCGTACGCGAGCGCCGGTTCGAGTCACGCACGCAGTACGTATTTACTATAATTAGACATAGTCTTTACCTTGCCGTTTATTCGGTGTTATTTGCTTACTTTACTTCCTATGTCGACAGCAACTATGAGTTTAAAAATAATTTCTCAGTACTTATTCACTGTTAAAATGCTGTACCATTACTTTCACCATCCTACTACAGCCAGATCTGAAGGCCTTTGCCGCATTCTGGCCATGCTGTGTGGCGCGTATCGCGTGGACGGGTTTCACGTTCTCTGCACGTAATAAGCTCGGTTATTAAGCATCCTTTTTTGGGGATGCCCGGTGGCCGAGGGGAAGACATGTAGTGGCGTGTAGCTAGGCGATTAGGTGCCGTACGCGAGCGCCGGTTCGAGTCACGCACGCAGTACGTATTTACTATAATTAGACATAGTCTTTACCTTGCCGTTTATTCGGTGTTATTTGCTTACTTTACTTCCTATGTCGACAGCAACTATGAGTTTAAAAATAATTTCTCAGTACTTATTCACTGTTAAAATGCTGTACCATTACTTTCACCATCCTACTACAGCCAGATCTGAAGGCCTTTGCCGCATTCTGGCCATGCTGTGTGGCGCGTATCGCGTGGACGGGTTTCACGTTCTCTGCACGTAATAAGCTCGGTTATTAAGCATCCTTTTTTGGGGATGCCCGGTGGCCGAGGGGAAGACGTGTAGTGGCGTGTAGCTAGGCGATTAGGTGCCGTACGCGAGCGCCGGTTCGAGTCACGCACGCAGTACGTATTTACTATAATTAGACATAGTCTTTACCTTGCCGTTTATTCGGTGTTATTTGCTTACTTTACTTCCTATGTCGACAGCAACTATGAGTTTAAAAATAATTTCTCAGTACTTATTCACTGTTAAAATGCTGTACCATTACTTTCACCATCCTACTACAGCCAGATCTGAAGGCCTTTGCCGCATTCTGGCCATGCTGTGTGGCGCGTATCGCGTGGACGGGTTTCACGTTCTCTGCACGTAATAAGCTCGGTTATTAAGCATCCTTTTTTGGGGATGCCCGGTGGCCGAGGGGAAGACGTGTAGTGGCGTGTAGCTAGGCGATTAGGTGCCGTACGCGAGCGCCGGTTCGAGTCACGCACGCAGTACGTATTTACTATAATTAGACATAGTCTTTACCTTGCCGTTTATTCGGTGTTATTTGCTTACTTTACTTCCTATGTCGACAGCAACTATGAGTTTAAAAATAATTTCTCAGTACTTATTCACTGTTAAAATGCTGTACCATTACTTTCACCATCCTACTACAGCCAGATCTGAAGGCCTTTGCCGCATTCTGGCCATGCTGTGTGGCGCGTATCGCGTGGACGGGTTTCACGTTCTCTGCACGTAATAAGCTCGGTTATTAAGCATCCTTTTTTGGGGATGCCCGGTGGCCGAGGGGAAGACGTGTAGTGGCGTGTAGCTAGGCGATTAGGTGCCGTACGCGAGCGCCGGTTCGAGTCACGCACGCAGTACGTATTTACTATAATTAGACATAGTCTTTACCTTGCCGTTTATTCGGTGTTATTTGCTTACTTTACTTCCTATGTCGACAGCAACTATGAGTTTAAAAATAATTTCTCAGTACTTATTCACTGTTAAAATGCTGTACCATTACTTTCACCATCCTACTACAGCCAGATCTGAAGGCCTTTGCCGCATTCTGGCCATGCTGTGTGGCGCGTATCGCGTGGACGGGTTTCACGTTCTCTGCACGTAATAAGCTCGGTTATTAAGCATCCTTTTTTGGGGATGCCCGGTGGCCGAGGGGAAGACGTGTAGTGGCGTGTAGCTAGGCGATTAGGTGCCGTACGCGAGCGCCGGTTCGAGTCACGCACGCAGTACGTATTTACTATAATTAGACATAGTCTTTACCTTGCCGTTTATTCGGTGTTATTTGCTTACTTTACTTCCTATGTCGACAGCAACTATGAGTTTAAAAATAATTTCTCAGTACTTATTCACTGTTAAAATGCTGTACCATTACTTTCACCATCCTACTACAGCCAGATCTGAAGGCCTTTGCCGCATTCTGGCCATGCTGTGTGGCGCGTATCGCGTGGACGGGTTTCACGTTCTCTGCACGTAATAAGCTCGGTTATTAAGCATCCTTTTTTGGGGATGCCCGGTGGCCGAGGGGAAGACGTGTAGTGGCGTGTAGCTAGGCGATTAGGTGCCGTACGCGAGCGCCGGTTCGAGTCACGCACGCAGTACGTATTTACTATAATTAGACATAGTCTTTACCTTGCCGTTTATTCGGTGTTATTTGCTTACTTTACTTCCTATGTCGACAGCAACTATGAGTTTAAAAATAATTTCTCAGTACTTATTCACTGTTAAAATGCTGTACCATTACTTTCACCATCCTACTACAGCCAGATCTGAAGGCCTTTGCCGCATTCTGGCCATGCTGTGTGGCGCGTATCGCGTGGACGGGTTTCACGTTCTCTGCACGTAATAAGCTCGGTTATTAAGCATCCTTTTTTGGGGATGCCCGGTGGCCGAGGGGAAGACGTGTAGTGGCGTGTAGCTAGGCGATTAGGTGCCGTACGCGAGCGCCGGTTCGAGTCACGCACGCAGTACGTATTTACTATAATTAGACATAGTCTTTACCTTGCCGTTTATTCGGTGTTATTTGCTTACTTTACTTCCTATGTCGACAGCAACTATGAGTTTAAAAATAATTTCTCAGTACTTATTCACTGTTAAAATGCTGTACCATTACTTTCACCATCCTACTACAGCCAGATCTGAAGGCCTTTGCCGCATTCTGGCCATGCTGTGTGGCGCGTATCGCGTGGACGGGTTTCACGTTCTCTGCACGTAATAAGCTCGGTTATTAAGCATCCTTTTTTGGGGATGCCCGGTGGCCGAGGGGAAGACGTGTAGTGGCGTGTAGCTAGGCGATTAGGTGCCGTACGCGAGCGCCGGTTCGAGTCACGCACGCAGTACGTATTTACTATAATTAGACATAGTCTTTACCTTGCCGTTTATTCGGTGTTATTTGCTTACTTTACTTCCTATGTCGACAGCAACTATGAGTTTAAAAATAATTTCTCAGTACTTATTCACTGTTAAAATGCTGTACCATTACTTTCACCATCCTACTACAGCCAGATCTGAAGGCCTTTGCCGCATTCTGGCCATGCTGTGTGGCGCGTATCGCGTGGACGGGTTTCACGTTCTCTGCACGTAATAAGCTCGGTTATTAAGCATCCTTTTTTGGGGATGCCCGGTGGCCGAGGGGAAGACGTGTAGTGGCGTGTAGCTAGGCGATTAGGTGCCGTACGCGAGCGCCGGTTCGAGTCACGCACGCAGTACGTATTTACTATAATTAGACATAGTCTTTACCTTGCCGTTTATTCGGTGTTATTTGCTTACTTTACTTCCTATGTCGACAGCAACTATGAGTTTAAAAATAATTTCTCAGTACTTATTCACTGTTAAAATGCTGTACCATTACTTTCACCATCCTACTACAGCCAGATCTGAAGGCCTTTGCCGCATTCTGGCCATGCTGTGTGGCGCGTATCGCGTGGACGGGTTTCACGTTCTCTGCACGTAATAAGCTCGGTTATTAAGCATCCTTTTTTGGGGATGCCCGGTGGCCGAGGGGAAGACGTGTAGTGGCGTGTAGCTAGGCGATTAGGTGCCGTACGCGAGCGCCGGTTCGAGTCACGCACGCAGTACGTATTTACTATAATTAGACATAGTCTTTACCTTGCCGTTTATTCGGTGTTATTTGCTTACTTTACTTCCTATGTCGACAGCAACTATGAGCTCGAGAATCAAGATGGTTGACTACATAATACTGATATAAAGTTGAATATCTAGAGAATGAAAAGTAATATAAAAAAACTGTAAATTGCATTCACCTACATTTGTGGAGCATTTTCTTTAGGGGTCATTATGTTGTTTGGATTGATGTTTCCTTTAAATAAATTGACTGTTGAAGGTTTACCAATAATTTAGTCTAATTAAACCCAAATCTAATCATATCGCTGTGATTTCATTAGTGTGCGCCCTCTAAGTACTACTGTCAAATTCGTACGAAACGGGATCTCAAACTTGCCAAACACATTGGAATATCACCGACGATGTAACACGTGTTAAAAATAAAACAAAGAGACAAGTGTTAACGTATACGAAGCACAATGCAAGTGAGTACAAATATAGAATCGTATAGACATTACACCGAGCATAGATAGATTCTACACACGTGTAATGTTACCCTCAGATAACTACTTCGAATAAAACCAATATTACACAATAGGTTCAAATATAAGAAGTCTATACCATGATTGAATACAGAAGCAATGTAATCGTATGTACATAAATGGAGACGGCTTACAAACAAAGAACAGACAGACACGCATACAGGCAACAACCACCCTCATTCAGGCCGTTGAGACACCATTCTCTCGGATTGTTACAATATACCATTATTCGATTATTGTTAGAAGAACGTTTGTTATCTAGTTCACGAACTGAACTTCTGGATTATATGACGCCACGTCATCGCTTGATGACATATTTCGAATATATATTATCATAGTAATACACCAAACACAAAAGTTCTGTGAACTAATTTTAACATTGAGAATAAACGCCATACAATCGGTATCACTCCCAGTCTCAATATGAATGAAATACACATGTTCATCAAATCTCTCGCTATTTTTATTTTACTTTATTCAATACTTCTTCTTTGAGGCACTGTGCGCGATGTGACGTTCATATCTTTAAACAATGCATCTTGAATTTCGTGATTACTTTCTAGCCCCAACAACTGAAAAAAGTAAAATTAAATTCAGTAAGCAATCTTTAATTGAACTAGTTATTTGTATGGTGATTTATTCAATGTAACGGAAACATGGAATAACGTTTGTAGTTTGTGTGTGCATAAGTTTGCATAATTGATCTTTGAACACTTTTTTGAAAAATACATTTACAATATACTTAAGACAAATATGGCCGCCGAGATTCCGACGGGAGCGAGTCAGGAGACTTGTAGATTTTGTAAATAGTGTTTCTTTTTTTCCGTTCAATGTTCTAAATACAACTATATATCAAGAAAACGATGAACGCACTGTCGGGACAAAATGGGACACCTCGGGGTTCTAACGCTTTCAGTGGATGCTGGCGGCCATTGCCAAACAAACATTCTAGGGATTCGTTTACAAGAATTCTCCTCACAACTATAACAATTGTCGGTGCAGATTTCCGTGTTTGTTGGTGTTGTCGTTCGTTATTTAGTGTATGGCAAATTTATAAAAAAAAATAGTACTTTTTATTGACGCGCGACCACGCATCAACACAATGTATGAACGTTTCCGTCATATCAATTACGTCACAGAGGGCGTGACGTATAGGCCGTCGCACTTTCTTATGTTTTGCCCGCGTATTGTAAACAAGTGACGTCACAGTCCGACAGCCCATAAGAACAGTGCATTACGACGGTTCACGGGCCACACAGTTCACAGGATAGATGTTCACGCTTCGGTGTGTTTATCTCTGTTTTATCTCTGTTTTGATAGTTCGTACAAAAAATTCTACCCCTGAATTCAACGAGCTGGACCAAGACGTTCCACGATTATCTAAAAAAACGACCTATTAATCTTTGAATAAATTTTGCTAAATATTGTAGAAACATAAATTGTTCATCTTCTCTAGTTTGCGTTTGCTTTCATATTCCGATGTATTAAAAATATCCGTTGATTATTATCATTTTAACATCCCTTTTTCAAATACCTATCTGGAACAGAAAACACGTCACCGGAATACGAGTGAGGAATAGAGATTTACCTAGTCCTACAATGGCGATAACTACCAACAAAACATTTTTTTTTTTACCTGCGGTTACGATATTATTAAAATAGTGAGATACTAATAGATTACGGACTTACAGCAAGAATCAGCAGTGCAAGAAATCACGCCGTCACTGACACACGTACTGAAAAAAAGAAGCAATTTTAAGACCATTAATGTAAAAGTCATGTTTAGTGTCATAACAGAGGACGAAAAAGTGTGTGTGCAGGCGCACGTAACACAAGTTTTTAATACTGATTTATATTTTGTTATTTAGCGTCATGTTTCATCCCTGCAGCTCTACTTTCTAATTTCACGTGCTTCATAGAAAATACTACGTGAGGCAAAGTTTATGCAGAATCGTACATGACGATCATCTAGTCAGCACGTACATGAAACCGCCACACCATTTTGCCTTCGGCTGTATACTATATAGTATGTACACCACGCACTAGTATTGACAATATCCGCTAACACTACCTCTACAGCCGATATTCAGTTATGACGCTTACCACGAATTTCCGCACTGGTCAATTTCCCAGACAGCGCCTACTTTATATGAGTCAGTATTATAAAGACATCCACTATTGCTGGACCCGGAAACTGAATAAAATACAAGATTTGTTGACTGAATTACAATATCACACTACTGTATGCGTAAGGAAGATTTGACAAGTTATATTGTATCCATGGTAACGGAAATAGTAGTTATATGAATTTGAATGAGTGACATCATCAGTCTCAACATTTTGCCATTGTCCTATATGTTGTTATGCAGCTTCATAGATTCGTTATATTCAATTCAGTATACATAATGAACAGTTGTTATAATAAGCACCCACTACTATAGCAACGTCAACATGATGTAGATAGATGTAAATGTATGAATTTCATTCAAATATACAACTTTGTTTTATTGCAGTCTTTTAGAACATACTAAATATTTTGTTTTCATTGGCAAACGACTACAAATGAACGCCATCATCTGTGTTCATTACATACATTCACGTCACAAATGAGATTTGTCGCCAGAGGACGCGGTGCTAACACTGAAGACGCTATTAAAGTTGCATTCCGACTACTATATCAGAATATGCGACAAACAGTAAATGACACTGTTTCGGTTAAAGGTATTATATGAAATGGGAGCTGTACTTACATCCCGAGGTGTCACAAGGAGAGTTGTCACAATCAAATACACCAGTTGCTCCATCGCAAGTGCTGTAAACAAATATACATATGAACTCATTTTGGTTTTTGTTGTTGTCAATTTATATGATGTTGCAATTGGATTGACTGATATCAATGCGTTTTCATGAATTTGATTGGCGCATTGAATATCAATGTACATCAATACAAGAATGTCGCAATTATCAGTTGCTGTAGCGTGTTGCGAAAATATTGTTTGTCATTGTTTCGAACATATATATTTAAACTTTCAGGCAACTATATTTATCAGCTCGTTGGATTGGCTGATTGAACATGTCAATTCGGTACCAGTAATTGGATTGGCTGATGGGACATATCAATGTGGTACCATGAATTGGATTGGCTGATGGGACATATCAATGTGGTACCATGAATTAGATTGGCTGATGGGACATATCAATGTGGTACCATGAATTAGATTGGCTGATGGGACATATCAATGTGGTACCATGAATTAGATTGGCTGATGGGACATATCAATGTGGTACCATGAATTAGATTGGCTGATGGGACATATCAATGTGGTACCATGAATTAGATTGGCTGATGGGACATATCAATGTGGTTCCATGAATTAGATTGGCTGATGGGACATATCAATGTGGTACCATGAATTAGATTGGCTGATGGGACATATCAATGTGGTACCATGAATTGGATTGGCTGATTGGACATATTCAAATTAAATTTGTGATATTGCCCTTGGCATATTCAGTTCATCTACTTACCAAACCGTGCACCCATCATCATCGGTGTAACTCTGGCCTGATCTCTTTAATTTTCCATTAGGGTCAGGGCATTCTGAAATAAATTCACACTTTAAACCACCTTATGCTTTTTGACTAATACTTCATTGTAAGACTGACTCGCCTTCTCAAGTCAAATGTCTTTGCTCTCACAAATTGTCCTCGGTCAGATTAACTGACCAAACATATTATATCACTTCACTGGTTGATATACGCGACCAATTGATCGTTATCTTATTGTTTTCCAAACAACATCTAATTATCATTAAACAATTGAAACTCATCTTTCGTTTTTCCAAAAATGAAAAAAAAAATCTAGCGCATTCACATACTGTGTGTATTGGACATGTGAAAAAAGTGTAGTCATATTTATGTCATTCAATAAATAACAAACACAATGTTTCAAAAACAGTCATGTTATATACAGTGGTATCTGGTGAGTGCGCATAAATATCAGATTATTTTAAAGGCAAAAGGAATATTGAGGCTTTTTAAAAAAAAATGACTTACAGATATCTGAAACCACTAACATAATATATTGAGAGAATGTCAGTCATATCAAAAGTTCAGTATTACGATCAAATACGGTATCTTTTCTTGTAACTGTAGACTAAATCAATCAGGCCTTATATGATAAGACATCGAAATGTAAAAAACTCAATCCACGCAAGTAGGTGAAAAATAATGACCTATTTAGAAAAGATCATTCGCCAAACTAACTAGAGAATAAGAAAAAAACTCAGTTTAATACTCACTTAGACCTGAAGATGCCCCACCACCGCCTCCACCTCCGCCACCTTAACCAAGAAAAGACAATATTTATTGTTACAACTTTTCACATCATATATTCAATAACTAGTGCCTTCTTTGTCTTTGTAAAAGAGACAGCATCCATCGTAAATTAATACGCGATTCATTAGTTTCAATATATTACACAGTATGTTTGACCTTTCAGCTAGTCATTTACGTGTTTTGTTCCACGCCCCAAATATCAGCTGTTTCCCCCATAAAGCAAGGATACCTCGTGGTTGCAATCGATAACGATGTATCAATACGCGACAGTTAAGTGGGAATTCAAAAGACAAAGGTTCCTGGTTGTGGAAAATCGTAAAATATAAAAACAAAAGAATTTTAGTTATAACTCACCACCACCTTTCTGCATTTCGTGACAAGATTGAGATAAGATAGATTAGAAAAAAGAATATAATAAGAATTGTACATATAACTCCATGATCTCTACTAACGTGATCAATATTAATTCATTTCAACCAATGAATCGACATATCAAATCTATGCCTCTGACAAAATAAACGCGCCACTTTAATGCTGAAGAATAGAATAATTCATAAACATTCGATTTCTGTGTAATTTGGCACTGCAATTGCAATCGCTAGTTTTATGTGTATATATTTGGCACAACGAATAATGTTTTGTACATTGCATTAGTCGATAATATGATAATTACCACGACATATATAAATGCGTAACGTTTAATTTTCGTAGTTCACTCGAACGCACTTGCAATGTGTACACTGTGAGGTTATTAATGGAATACTTCAAAGTATGCACGAAGACAGTACAACTGGAGTATGCGCGTCGGTCGATGCGCGGCGTACTGTCTGAGTGCATACGTTGAGGTATTCTCGTAATAAGCTTATTATTATACATCTTTTCCTTCAAAGGATACACAATGGGAATGCCGAAATTTAAAATGTGTAGAACAGAATCAGCGAACTTCTTGGAGTCTGGAGTCCGGTCAAACCCTGATGGCAGCCATCATGTTTGCTTTTATTATTAGAGGACGCTTATGCGCGTAATCATTCCATATTTGAAATTCGCATTTCTTAATATGGTAGGATGAAAATACCCCGTAAAATACCGCAAAATTACGGCACGCTGTAACTTATGGCGTTACGGTGACAGATGTATAATAATACACTTTATCCGTTCCAAATACCACGATTACATCAGTTAGACGAACAGTGGACGTAATGATTGTATAGAATGAAACATTATTTGGGGGAGGGGAAAAACAAGTAGCTGTCAACAAGATCACGACGGCCACTGCGAATAAGATATATTCTATAAATTAAGACATGTTCCAAAAAAAAATCAAGAAACTAATGTCCATACCAGCATGCTTTACGTCGAAATTCGATTGTGGTATCGACATGGTAAATCACAAAGGAATCGACGGTAATGTTTTGCGGTTTCTGACGCTATATCAAAATATAGGCTATAATACTGCTTTCAAATGTTTTATTCTGTAGTTCAGGCCATTCTACATACACTATCCCATCGTATTGTTGTAACGTGCCCATTAATGTATATAATGAACAATTCAGAAAAATAATATGAAATACATACTTATAGATGTACTATTTGAATTTCGTATTATCACATATCGATAAATAAAATATCAGAGCCGATGTTGTTTTATACTCTAGCTATCAGATTATTTAGTCGATGAACAAAAAAGCAACAACAGATTTGTGTTCAATGCACATTATTATTTCCTTGCTGCAGATCATTTCAGATTTCTATATGAATGAAACAAATAGGAGACACACCACCCAGACCCTCTTCTAGATACGAACATGTTCCGTCCATTAAACTACCGGGAATACAAAGTAAGAATATCTTACCTTGGCTGAAACACCAGCAATTACAACCACCAGTGTTATTAGCGATATCTTCACAAACATCATCATATTGATACTGAAATAAAATAAGAAATATATAAAATATGATATTTTTTGTCATGATATTACAATCCAATATGTTTTAAAATGAAGGAATAAATCGATAACAAAGCCAGCATCGGGTACAATATTCTTGTATGTAACAACAGCTATACATACTAAATCGAACGTCAAAATGAATGTTGAATCTAAGGAAAATGTAGACGGTTGTGTTACAGCAATCCAGTGATTCTGTTGGCACTCTTATATCTCAGTTGTATTGTAATTGTGGTAATTATGTTAAATCACAAACTATTTTGATTAAAGTAATTACAAGTAGTTATGCGTGAATACACACTTAGTTAGGGTTAGGAAAGTTCATTGAAAAAATTAGATGTAATTAATATATTTTAATCAGTTTTAGTGTGTTTATTACCCGCGAAAGATTGTGGTTAAGATATGCAAGCCCATTAAGCTGTTGCAGTTCACCGACTTTGATCAATGGACACTTATTAACTGAACACTTAATAATATCTACAATGAAACTAGCGATGCTTATTTTTAAACATAGCTTGCGTCGTCATTATATTTGTGTAACTGACAGCACTGTCGATTGTTTAATGTGGGTACCCACATTTTGGCCTGCACTAGTAATTTTATATACTTTCTTATGGTAAGTATCCTCGACGGACAAATGCTATTGTGTCAACCCAGATTCAAAAATTTCATTCACGACATATTAAAGATTCATACGGTTTTGTTAATATCTCTTCTTTGTAAATTTCAGTTAGTTGAATGAATAGAAGATCGAGAAACACAGTGACGCTCATTGACGTAGTTATTTATTTAAATGATGCTATCCACGAATTAAAGAATCGGTGTCGTTTTTAATATAAATTAGTTTTAATGTTTTGTCTTGAACACCCAGTTCTCTTACATCTCCTGACTAAGGTCGTGGTTACATGTCAGCCTTAAACATTGTTTCCACGAATTTTATCACCGGCAAAGTTATGTACCGGTTACTGACTGGAACCAGTTTGAAAAACAAGCCTCGTCAAATGTGTAAAAGAAACATGTTTGATCAAATGCACGGGTCGTTCTTATGAAATCTTATGAATACATTCGATGTCTGCTGCCCACTCAAACATCGCTATGCCTCCTCCTGTGGAAAATATGGTGGGCGCGTATGGGGGTGTTCTCAAAACGCATGCGTATACCAGCGATAACCTATATTTGGTTCTCTGTAAAATATATTTTAACAACATTTCGCCAAATTGGGAGTATAATCGCGATTTTGTTTTGCGAGTTTCTGGTCATTATTATTAATGGTGTTTGGTTCACCTGTTTGGTCCAGTGCGCATCCACTCAAATATTGCTATAGCAAAAGTATTTTAACTCTACAAAAGCATTTATAATAATTAATGTAATGATTATTAAACGTGTATGTTTTGCCGAGTACCTAGTTTGAATGATTGGTTGATATATATATATATATAACATTACATGCCCTAAATTTGAGGCCTACGTCGCATTATTCAATAATTTACGGCCCAATTACAATTCCAAGAACTAAGTCAGATATGAAAACCATAACAAGGTTCAGTCATGGTACGCACAAAGGAAACGTTCACTTTAGACAATAAGTTACTTACCTTCAATAAAGAATAGTTGTTGCGTACTACTGGATATAGCAAACATGAGCTAAACACCAAGAAACAACTTATTTTAAACGCTCACATACGTGCGTATTTCAAACTATATATTTTATGATTTATTTGATTAGATATAAAAAAGTCCATTAATATTAGTCTAATTGTACATAATCTAACTGATGAAATACGATAAGAAAAATACTTAAAGCTATAACTAGATCGAACAAGGAAGTATATTTTTTTCAGCTAACTAAAGGGCACGAATTTCTTGTAACTATTACTATCATTGTGATGAATACAATTGCCATACAACGGACTCCTTAACTGAACCATTCTAAGGATGACAGCATAAATTACTGTAAGCGTAATAAAATTTATATGTTCATATACCATTAATTGCACTGACAAAAAGTCAAATGACATTTATTCAGCCAGTATATTTAATGACACCACGAATATCTTTGTTGGAAAATTTAGAAGCTTGTTCTCCGTGCATTTTTAATTATCAAAATGATTTTAACTTTATATCGTCACGCAGATTACATGCTTGCTGCCGGGAAACTGGAGCCTGTGGCGTTGATATGGCAATAAATCTGTTTTATATTGAATAGCAAATAGTCGATTCGTGTTGAACCTCGTAAATCTATTCTTGTGATTGGATTCGTTATTTATAATGTCTATTCATTTCTTTGTCATCACAAAAAAGGGAAATTTGAGTGGTGTTGAACGGCAACACACAGAACAGATTGGCTTTTGTGGTGTCACTATGATGAGTGAGTGACCAACTTCGGATAATATTCAATTCTAAATTGTTTATCTAATTCTGAAATGGTTATTTTATTTATAAGTAATGCATCAGTCGTGAGCAGTATACAATTATTCACACAGAGTTCTATGAAAGTACGCGTTTTTTATTCGCATCTTTCGACGTATACAAATAATACTTCGAATCAGCTGTGTAGTTTTGTTATGATAATATATACTGGGTATTGGTTCCATTCTTAAATAAAATAAAAATATTTTCACAATATATTATTTAAAGTTTATTTTATTTTCTGTAATGCACTCATGTCTACCGAGTTCAATTCCTAGATCATGAGAAGAATGTCTAAATAAGGCTTGACTGAGATACGACAGATAACTCGTTTGGATGTAGATGATATTTAAATATACACTATATCATTTTGGCGTATTTTTTCGTCAAAAATCATTAACATTTTGTGTTATCGCAAAACAACACTAACCTAAGAAAGTATGTAATGTTTGATGTCCGACGATCGCTCGGTCGCTATGGTAACTAGAGTAAAATAGTTGTTTCATAAATTTAAAACGGAGAGACATGGTGGCTATACAAAAAAACAACTGTAAATGTTGCATTCAATACGGTACACATATAATTACATGTGTCGAAGGCTTCAAACAAAATTTATACACACATGAGATACTAACTACGTTCCGTAGTGGCGATCCTGCAGTGCTTTAAGATTTGAGATGTACCCATGGTACTAGTAATTACGTAATCACGCAAACGGCTGCAGTCATTGGTTGATCACATGTTTACTCTTATTGTTTTACTGCGAATATATAATAGAAGTTAGCAGCCTGGCGTTATCGTGGCTGGATAAGGAATAATGCTAGACCATCTGAAATTAACTAATGTGTATTTCTTTAGATCGAACCTAATATCTCTACAGTTTAATTGTCACAAAGAAGGCGACTATGGCGCTTGGACAAAATATCTTTATTTCTGGGCCTAAACAAAATAGCTTCAACGCCCCTTGCCTAGTTGTTTTGAAATATTCACATACCCTCCATCACCACGACAGAACAATGAGATTGGACGTAAAACATAAATGTATGTGTTATTTATGTCTCTGGGACCAATCGTTACTAAGTAAAGTTGAACATTTGAACATTGCTTGCATAGCTATATATGTTGTTTGTGATGTCCGAAATTCGACTTGTGTATTGCCATTTAGTCGCATTACCATTTACTTGATCAAAAGTGAGGTCAAAATGGAACCCATTTCACGAATTGCAAAAACGCGTGGTTCGAGAGGTACATCTTTTATTATTGTTATTTGTATACCAGCTCACTTCTACCATGCTGGGATTGTTACTGTGATTTCAGTTGCCTGGAAACGAGGAGTTGTGTCACCAAAATCACAATCAATGCGTGCATGGTCACTCTCGTTAACTTGTTGATTGAAATATCGTTTAAACGTGAATTCTATACACAGGTTTAATTCCCTGTGTTAATTTCCAATCACGCACATGGACGCACGGGATCAGCATGGGCAGTCACACTAGCAAATAAATTAAATCGCGAAATGAAAATGTTTTGTATTCAAATATAGATAAATTAAGACAATTTGCAATTTATCCAAGCAGAAAATTTTGAATTCGGGTGGAGTAAGATTACTTCCTCATCCACTGACCACGATTTGCAATGAGAAGGTAAAATTAACAAGTATAATGTCCGGAAATGAAAGTATGCTAAATATTATAAATGTTATCAGCAATTTATATTTGTTTAAAAAATTGCTGTTTTTAAATAGTGATTATTTTATACAATATAATAAAAACAAAGTTTTTTGAACAACTAAATGCAGTTAATATTTCCTTTATCATGTTTGTTTTGGTATTTCGTTATAATAATGTCCACAAATAAAAAAAACACAATGATCGTGACATCAAACATGTGCCATTGTGTGGAAATAAGTGTGGATGAGTCACGCTGTGCATAACGGGAATTACCATGCACATTCAGGAATACTGCTGAATACTGAATAGAGTATGTACCGTACAAACATTTATGTAACGTACATTTCAAAATACTTTAAAAAAAATACACACTACTAATTTAAAATATTCATGTCGACCAATTTAACAACCAGCGTCGTAACCATATCATTATTCTTAATATATACATTGAAGATGTTTTTCTCATCCTTTATTAGGAACATAATTTTCAGGTATTGATGAATGCTAGCATATACAGAGTGATGTATATGCTATGGTACTAGTGATGCTATGTAACTACATTTATAATAATACACACATACGTCCAAGCACAAAGGGACTGTGATCCACGGCGTAGTCGGCAATGAATCAATGTCGGCGACAATAAACACACTAAGTGGTTATTATGCTTAACTACGCAGATATTAAGGCTTGAGCTATCGCACTAATTACAGCAGATCATCACATCTCCAAAATTAACAGCTCGAATTTTAGAGCTTTGACAACCAATCTAACCAGAAAGTTTACCACCATACTTTGTGCAATTAGTCGAACACTCTATCTCAATAGTACATATAGATTTTTTTACTAAATCACATGTTACTGTCTTTTCATGTATTTTGTACTGACAAGAAACAACTGGGGAGTATTGTTAGTCGAAAGACAGATGGAATAAATATGCCAACATTATGGATACTTTTACCAATGCCAGTCACGTGGTTATCAAAATAGCACTTTGTAAATCTGAAGACTCTGGACCAAGATATACACCATCGAGTGTTGTGATTGCGGATGGGTAATGTAAAACTATTGAGTGGGAACTTTTAATATATCAAATATTGTTTTAGCTACTAGCATTAAAATATTTGTTCATAGTTCTATAACTGGCTTCAAATTCAAAATCCAAAATCACACTGGATAATTTAGCTTACCATTGAGGTTTTGGTAATTTTAATGGACGTATAATATATTTTAGTATAAACATACCTATCTCCTATCAAATATTAGTAAAAGTATTTGTTATATAACCGTGACAGAAGAAAGTACCGGTTACGCCTGCCATAATCATTCATTTATGCATCTAATATATGATTTTGTACTTTTATGCAGGAATTCTAATAAATTATTTTGCAATATCGATTGTTTTGTTTATTGTTGTTGGTCGCTTGTGTTGTGTTACAGTAAATTTCCCTATAGGACTATCGTACAAAAAATCAACAACGTTTTAATATGTACTAGTATGTTATGTAAGTCACAGTGGCGGATCCAGAGGGGGGGGGGGGGCGCATGACGATTCATATCATCTGGATTACGCATAGCTTCTCTGCGATTTACGCTCCGTAAATTTTAAGCGAAGCTTCCCCCCCCCCAATGCATTTTGCTGGATCCGCCACTGGTAAGTCATTTGCAGTATATCGTACCCAGTACGATTGTAATGTAAATTTCGTTCATAAATGCCGTATGACGACAACCTTCTGGCCATACAGGTACAATAGGGCAGCAATAAGTCGGCAGTTGGCTTCAACAACGACACCATTTCACACGCTGAAACTGAGAGCCACAAATGCACAGGCACGAAATTCCGCATGGGGGCGAGATCCGCGACGTTACCAGGGGGTCCGAGGCATGCTCCCCTGATCAATTTCGAAATCTAGACCCCTGAAACCTATTTCCTGTATTTTGAGTGGCAAATCTTATTGACAAACATAGTTTCAGCCCCCCCCCCCCCCCGTGCCACCGCCACTGAAAATGTACAAAAATACATGGAAATGAACACTTAATACAACGGTCCAGGAAAGCATCTAAATCACCGATCGTGTTTCCATCATCTTCTATTCTTAAAAGTAATACAAACGTTCAAGTGAATGTTGTCGAGTTCTTGAGTATAGGTGTGCGTTTTCACCTACACTGGCGTTAACATTGCTACAATCAAAAAAAATAAGTCAGGAGAGACAACAATGACATTCAATGTCAGGAACTGTCGCCTGGCACACAAAAGACGCGTGAACAGGAAGTCCATTATTTCCTAGTACCATTGCCAAATTTTGGAGAGTTGGGGAGACGGAAGACGTTCTAAAAATAAATTTAAAATATTCGATTAGCATATCAAAACCCTTCATTGGAACAGAATTTGTTCTATATTAACCAAAAACAAGTTGATGTGTTTCTTGAAACTAATTACAACTGACTCGAAACAAATGAAACCATCCATCCCTTTCGTTTCCGAGCGAAAACACATCGAGGCAAAAAACGACTGATTTTCGCCCAATCTTCTATGATTTTTTGATAATATCAAAATGATGTCCAGAGAACCAACATTATTGATGTAAATCACTCCGGCGACGAAAAATCGGCCATAATAGCCAAGAGAGTGAGGGACTGCATTTCATAAACTTATTTTAAATATAGGATATATAAAAACAACATTATTTGAACACATTTTATGTTTTTAGCTTATTTTGGGAGTCATGTTTTACAAAGTTGGAAAGCAACTTTAATATACTAGTATTACTAACAACAAGTATTCGTGAAATTTATTGATATACCTTAAAATATACTGATCGTTGTCATGTTATTTCAATGTTTGAGTCCCGACTTTCGAATGAAAACAATCCTAGAGGGCGTAACAAAATACCCGGATGAGAAAGAGCTTGTGGGGCTCATTTCAGGTCTCATGCCACTAATTAACCAATGGCTGCTCGTAGCTCGTAGTCAATTTAAATGCCTAGAAAGAACTAATGAAATTTTTTAAATATTATTTTTCTCAGGTGCTCCCTGTTTGAGGGCGTAATCACCTGGGTCAGAGGTGAGACCAACATGTGGTCTTTTGTTTACTACTTAGCGGCTGTGTACCTGTGGGTTTATTCTGTGTGTTAATGGATGTTCTAATCTTGGTGTTTTTCCAGTGATTTCTCTTGGTGCAATCCAAATACAGTAGGTGTGTCTTGTTTACCTGAGATTTGCAAGAGTTTGAGCTGGCCAACATGTTAGCTTTTTTCATATGGTTGATTACTGGCATGTTGATTTCCCATTTTTGAGCCATATTTTCAACTTTCTTCGTCATTTTCATATAGCAATCTTGTCATATGTTAACATTGTCGTCTATGGAAATTCAATCAGTGGTATGAGCCCTGAAATCCCGCATTTCAATGGAGGCGAGGCATCCACCGTGTCGCTGAGAACAACAACAATCCACGTCAAATATCGCTTTCCACCAATAAAATACTAACTGACTACATCATTAGAAATGGTAAGCTGATACTGTATTGCAAGTGGATGTTCGTCTGGTGCCATAAAAAGAAAAATTGAAAAACATTTCCAGAACTTGCCGACGTGATAATTCATGCCTTAGTATTCTATACTCTGGTACATTTAGGAGAAGCACATCTGCAGACCACGTACAAATACATTCTGGTGTATATTTCCTACACGGAAATTTCTTAAAATGATTTTGAAGACCAGCTAATGTACTAGTCTTTTCAAGAAAGTATAAAGAAGGTATTTTCTGTAAATGTTTGAACAAAAAACTGCGTCCAGCGTGATCGATCTGATAATGCTGAATATATACCGAATTAGAGTGAGCAACTGACGCGACATATCAAAAACGGTGTATGATCCAAAGAACCTTAACTGTCTCATGTTATGTTAGCGCCGATGTGTGCGTCATGGTTGTTTCCTGTGGTATATATACAAAATAAACATAACATGGAATTCCCAAGTCATTACGCACTTTACAGGCAATATGGAGACACGATTTTATTGATTCAGTCGTTGACTGGGTCACACATATGCTTAGATAACGACTACCCCATTTGTCATCGTTGTACGTACCACTCAGGAGCTGTTTAAATCTATTGTACTTCAGTGGATGTTTATAAGAGAAAAAATCACAAATTTATTCACTAGTGCTAACATCAATGAAATCAAAAGTTCATTCATTCATACAACAAGCATCACAATAAAAGCGCCCTCATTGACATAATTGTCAGGTGTGTATGTCCGTTGGGGGCGTAGTACATTCTTCGCCAACTTAGTATACGATTTTCTGCCATAAATTGAACAATTGGTGAGAAATGTTTTTTCACATAAAACACTCAGTAATAGGCAGCGAATCAGTCATATGCTCATCTCATAGCATAATACACATAATTATATACATTGTATTCGACTGTAAAACAGAAATTATGATCACCGCGTAATTATATCTTTTTGCAAATCAAACCGATGAAAGCAAGGCTCCAGAGCAGCAGTCCAGGCTGTGCTGCATTTGCGGTACTTTCGGTATCTATAACAACCAAATCATTTGAGATTAGCCCAGCGTTCTGTGTCGTTTCTGAAATGTAAAAGCAAATAAGGAATTGTAAGTCCTTATCGAATTTGGGTTTACTTAACATGAGTGTTGAATTTTAAACTAGTTAGCTAGGTAGAAACGCCGTGTTCATCTGATAACGATATATTGCGTATAACCGGACCCGATCATGTTATTTGTGTCGTGACTCCGCCATCGTTGACTGTTTCAAATGAATTACAACCAAATGTTAAAGCGGGGGAGTCGTCACCTGCGCATGCGTCAGATGGCAATAGCGTGTCAATGTTTACTCATGAATGTTTGCGTTTTTAGCGTGTGTTGTTTACGTCGCTTGGGACACAATTCCCGCGCGTGCGCAGGTGACGACCCTCTCGCTTTAATGATACACGATTCCAGTCATCACGGCTTCAAATTTTAATCATCGACAATCAGTACAATGGTTACTGACCAACTGCTTGACACCAAATGTGTGAACTACACCAGGACCAGCAAATGGACTACTGCAAAACACAAAGTTCATATCTAAATATTACGCACCTCTAACAGTGTACACTAGATCCATTCCGGCGTGAATGTGGTCATTAACGTGGCAATGAAGGAACCATTCCCCGGGATTTGTGGGAACCATGCCAACAGTTTTGAAAGTACCTGCCAAGATAAGAAAATTAAATAGTACGTACAATAATTATACAAAACACATTGCGAAGACTCAACAATCAGGAAAGGAACCCCAGACACCATGTCGTACTTGTGTTGAAATACATTTTGTATTTCACGTCAGAATATTGTTTAAAATAAAATATTCAGTCCAAGCCAAATCGAGGTCAAAGGGTCAGGTTGCGTGCATATAATTATATATAGTTAAAACAAAAAGTATTTGAAATTTTGTCAGCTGTTCAACATCTATAAAAAAAACAATTATAAGACAATGTGAACCTCGGAAATTATTCTGTTAGTCCGAATTTCAAATGCGCGCGAGCGAACAGGTGGGCGGTGATATTTCGGGGTTTGCGCGGTCGAAAAAAAAGCGGACATTGTCCGGTCGAATTCAACAAGCGGTCGCAAAAGCGAGAGAAAAAGGTGATTGGAAAGCGGTAGCGGGCGGGAGGTTGTGCGAAAGGAGTACTGTAACTTTGCACAACTTTCTTTTAAATCGTTTTATTTTCAAAGTCAATATTCTATTTTACTAATACATTTTTTTCTAACACAATGGCGAAGAAAAGAAAGAAAGCGTTGACAGACGAGGCAAAGAAAAATCTGCCACTCAGTGTCGCACTCTGACACAGCAATTTTTTTTCAAACATCGGCCATTTTGTTTCACCATGAAAACCGTTTTATTAGATGTCTTATCAGAGACACTTGAAGGATTAGCTTGTTTGTAAACTGTCAGCGTGTACAGTGGTACAGTAATGTTTGTTGTTCGTTTGCATAACAATGGAAAACCCGAACGTTCCTGGAGCACGGACTCAAATGCCAGCAGTTTTCTTCATTTTTCACGCTCGAGCTTGAAATTATTCATTATCTGACACTCTTTATGAGTTCTATGATATCAGTGGTTAATATGTTTCGCCATTTTTAGTGTATATTTATAATAATGCAGCAAATCTACAGTGTTTTATTAACCAAAACTGTTTTTCGCGTTTTTCTCGAGTTGAAGTTTTGATCGAGTACGACTCATTGGGACCGCCGCCAAATCAAGTGCGTTCGGACTAGGACATTCAAACTCGCAGTTATCGTTCAAAAGATAATAATGGTAACTTTAATAATGGTGCGAAATATGTCTGGGTTTTAAAAGAAAATGCTTTGTCACAGAATAATAGTCTGTTAAAGGTGTCAAGTATGACATAATTTGGGGACAAAAAAACAAACCTGCATAGAAATCGGAATAATAAGTCTTTTGATTATCGGAGACGCATTTCAATGGACTTGATTACGGACAATGCATGACGTAAATTTCACCAGAAAATTCCGTAGTGTGCTCTCGCAATCGCGGACTTAGTCATTTTTACAAGGTTCGCCATTTTTGATGTCACGTGATAATAATGTAAACAATGTCTGTCCAGTTTGTGCGAACTTGCACCTCTATACTTAGTCTTTTGATATATATAACCTAAATTACTGTTCTGAACGAGACAACAGACAGGGAATGTTTTATTTAAAAACGTCACAAAACCTTCTCGCTACCTTAATAATGTTGTTCATGTTTTCAATGTGGCATATGCGCACACGAGTTACACACATGGTGGCGTCCTGAGAAACAGGCATAGCTAGCAAGCACGATGACCGCCACAATATAAGTATCTGTATAAATATATCATACAAACAGAGAGAATATATTGGCTCTGAAAACACATATGGCTGATATTATCTCTGAATTATATCACCTACGATGCATTTTGGACGATGTATCGAACTTACCAGGAAAGAGATCATACACATCAGCCCTGTGAACACCAATTCCATGCTCGTGTAAAAATGTTGTTCCATGGACATGAACGGTATGCATATCTACCTCAGATCCCATTGCCATCAAGTACCAATCAATTCGTTCTCCTGAGTACATCTCTACACCATATGCATTGCCATAAATCTTGCCATTAATGCCTGGAAAAAATATCATCCCGATTACTGTTGGAATGTCAAACTTATAAATACAAATATGAGCGGAACATTAAATATTACACTGAATTGATGAGCGTCGGTAACGTTACTGAATTAATGTACTTGAGTGTAAATTTATCTATCGGCAGACGTACACGTGTATCATTGTGGTGGAAGTAACATCGTCATCACACGCCTCTAGCACTGTTCGGCACACCATACAATTGCATACAATCACTACTAATAACATAATTATGAACACGGGTAAACCAATTTCCGATAATGTAAATGTGTTGCTTTTTATACATGGCATGACATGGTGGGCCATTTAAACATATTTCTAGGTAAATAAACCTAGGTTCCTATTTGAAAATAGGAAGGCTGGAGAATTAATTTTGGGAAAACACGTAATGAAGAAAAAAAAATGCAAATTTGTATAACGACTGAATAATTTAGGTAAACGTGTGACAAAAAATGTGCGAATGACATATTTAGCCAAAAAAACAAACACATTCATCCAGATTTAAAACAGGAACTCCCTTACCATGCATAAGATTACTCTCCTGAAAGTCGCCATCATCTTTGTCAACTTCCCCTGGAGTGTAACAATATGTCTGAATATTCTCATCAAAATACCAGCTCTCATTCTCATCGGTTACTGTGAAGAGCAAGGCGAATTCACGGTCTACGTCGTTTCTCGTCCCTTCTGCATCAAGTATGCCAGGACGACAGACAATTAGTGGTCCAATTAGCCCAGAGTTAGTATCTTTTATCGGATTCACTGCCGAGTAGTACGCCCATGTTATGCAATTAGAGTCGTAATCACTGGGACCAGAGCTTGCAGGCACTGTCCACCTACAATACATCGGAATATATGATTAATTTGGCATAAATTAAATACAAACACGTACCAATCTTCACGGCACAGTCATCCAGCGAGTAAGTTAGTTTGTTAGTCATATGATGGCTTAATTATCGTATTATTAAACCAATTCTGAAGTACCAGGTTGGAATTTGCCAGCTTTCGACTGAACAAAGATACACACAAAGGTAGAAATACGCGTCAACTTCTGGCCTCAGTCGCTTTGTGAAGAGCCCGACAAGGCTAGCTTGCCTTACCGGTAACTCCGCCAAGACAGACTCAAACCAGCTTTATTAACTTCTCAGCTCTTAGCCAATTACAAGTGAGTTTAAAGATTATAAGGCATCGCCTTCAATCATACAGCCAATCACACGGTACCGGACACGTCATATCTACTGATTAGTCGTCCGCTATATTAATAAACTACAAATACCAAACTGTCATAGTTCCAGTCAAAGATTTCAGTTCCGACGAAGGTGCCGCGTGAGTCTAAATAATGGAAGATTATGGTAAAGTGATGAATGATATGACACAGTCATTCACTAGAACCCAACTATCAAATCGTATCAGTGACCCATCTTCTTAGAAATAAATCATGACAGTCACTCAACCAGTCGGAAATACAAAGTAGTCATTCAGTCGTTAGAAAGCCACGAACATACGTGTCGGACAAGAAGAAGGTAAACATTTAGCTTACGTACAAGTAATTATATACTTCGCCAGGCTGAACAGCATCGCCACCACCTACATTACCGTCCATATACGGGGAACCCTCTGATGACTTACTGTACGCTAGACCGTGAGGATGGAGCGAATAACTACGAGATGCCATATTCTTGAATACAACTTCAACTGTATCTCCAATTTCAGCTTTTATGTATGGTCCTAACATATGAAGATGTGATTCTTCAGGAGTTCGTGGTTTTTCTATGAGGAAGTCTTTGTCTTCGTATTCTTTGTACACAGCCTTTTTGTATTGATGACCAATAGACGTGTTTCCACGGTAACAAAATATGTACCCATAGCTAAGACAAAGGAATATCGTAGGTTGGAATTATTTGTATTTCAACTGTATGGAGCAAAAGATGAAGGACATTCTCCACAAGGAGATATATATTGCAACAGAGTAGCCGAAATTCAACGCGCTCTTCGCTTGATATTAACATTTCTTTTGCTTCACATTAGACTATTAAATGATATAAATAAATGACCATATTCACATAATTATGAGTTCATTTGTATTCTAAAACGGAAGTTTTAAAAATGGGGTTAGAAGGCAGTTGAATCCAAAATGACCAATTACTTGCGCACACAACTGCGCAATAATGGAACTGTATTGATCAACATTAGTGGCGTTGAGTGGGATACAAACCAAGATTCAAATCAACATTAATGGCTTTGAGTGGGCTACAAACCAAGATTCGAATCAACATTAATGGCCTTGAGTGGGCTACAAACCAAGATTCAAATCAACATTAATGGCCTTGAGTGGGCTACAAACCAAGATTCGAATCAACATTAATGGCTTTGAGTGGGACACAAACCAAGATTCGAATCAACATTAATGGCCTCGAGTGGGCTACAAACCAAGATTCAAATCAACATTAATGGCCTTGAGTGGGCTACAAACCAAGATTCGAATCAACATTAATGGCCTTGAGTGGGCTACAAACCAAGATTCGAATCAACATTAGTGGCGTTGAGTGGGATACAAACCAAGATTCGAATCAACATTAATGGCCTTGAGTGGGACACAAACCAAGATTCGAATCAACATCAATGGCTTTGAGTGGGACACAAACCAAGATTCGAATCAACATTAATGGCCTTGAGTGGGCTACAAACCAAGATTCAAATCAACATTAATGGCCTTGAGTGGGCTACAAACCAAGATTCGAATCAACATTAATGGCCTTGAGTGGGCTACAAACCAAGATTCAAATCAACATTAATGGCCTTGAGTGGGCTACAAACCAAGATTCGAATCAACATTAATGGCTTTGAGTGGGACACAAACCAAGATTCGAATCAACATTAATGGCCTTGAGTGGGCTACAAACCAAGATTCGAATCAACATTAATGGCTTTGAGTGGGACACAAACCAAGATTCGAATCAACATTAATGGCTTTGAGTGGGACACAAACCAAGATTCGAATCAACATTAATGGCTTTGAGTGGGACACAAACCAAGATTCGAATCAACATTAATGGCTTTGTGTGGGACACAAACCAAGATTCGAATCAACATTAATGGCCTTGAGTGGGCTACAAACCAAGATTCGAATCAACATCAATGGCTTTGAGTGGGACACAAACCAAGATTCGAATCAACATTAATGGCTTTGAGTGGGATACAAACCAAGATTCGAATCAACATTAATGGCTTTGAGTGGGATACAAACCAAGATTCAAAACGGCTTAAGTTGTCCAGATAAAAATAAATAAGTCATGTGAGTAAACTGAGTAATAAAGTAATATATTCACCTATTAGGATTGTATAAAGACGAGTTGGTAATTCTGTCATAACCATTTGGGGCATAGTCCCACTCTTCTTCCACGGCAGCTATGTAATATGTTCTTGTCATTGCTTGGGGAATGGCGTCTACATGCTTCGCCGATTCTATTGAATTGGCTTTGGCGCAGTCGTTCACTGAATACAACCCCATCATACCTGCCCTGTAGTGGTCGTTAGTTCTACAGACAAAAGCCCAGTCACCTGTGAAAATTGAATATATGTTATTAACAAAACTGAGGAATTACGAATTAAAGTTATAATACATAGGTGCCAACACCTGTTATAACATTCTCATCCGTGTCGCAGTTTGTCACTGTGATTCGGAATATATGAGCTTTGTCCTGTGAAGGTGAAAAATAAATACATAACAAACGGTATTTCTTAAATATTATCAATCAGATAATAATCAGGTAATCAGATTTAAAGCGGGGGAGTCGTCACCTGCGCATGCGTTTACAAACAAACGTCTACGTGTTTAGCGTGTGTTGTTATCGTCGCCTGGGACTCAATTCCCGCGCGTGCGCAAGTGACGACCCTCCCGTTTTAAGCAGATATAGTTTTTTTTTTCAAAAGCTACATTGATTTTTGAAATTTGAAAGACCGTGATATTTTTCAAGATTTCTGTTAGAAAGCTGTTAAAAACTGTTACGACAATAACTAGTATAAGTGGGTCTTATGGCACGAAACCTACCGATGTTCTTGGGCTGCATGATTGCATGTTGTAATATACTAGGCGTGAGAGGAATCGTGTCTACGTGGTTACTGTTCCAGGTAAGCGTGTTGCCATGGAAATGTGCTCCATGAATATCTACCGCATCTCCCATCGTCATCAAATGGAACATAATTGTGTCCGAGGTACAGAAAGCAAGACTGGGGATATTTGCATATAAGTATCCATTAATCCCTAGAAGATAAATGATAGTCGGTGACGTCAGAGATTCGAAGCGCGTGTCCATCAATTTATTGAAGGTCCATGTTCATCGCAAGCTATTTAGAGCCGTATTTTTTGGAACGTTTATTGCTTATAGTGGAGAGGCGCTTTGTCGAAGTCGCAAGTTCGAATCTAGTGTATGGTGTGATTATGCGTTCGTAATATACATGTAATTATAAATATACATGTGGTTAAAAAAGTTACATGAAGGCTAAACAACTTAACGATATATTAGACGTATGAGGAAGTAAAATTCATACAATTGCATACTAGCAAAATAACGGGAGTAGAAAGAATAAAACAAACATAGTTTTACGTTATTATTAGGTTTCAGGTTATTTTGAAAACAGAGATGCAGACAAAAGTTGAGTGGTTCACATAACTTGAAACTATTGAATATTACCGTGCATAAGGTTAGATTCCATAAAATCTTCATTTTGTCTATCAACGTCATCGGGCAGCCCACAGAATTTTTGTATGTTGCTTTCGATGTGCCAGCTTTGATTTTCATCAGTGACTCCGAAATGAAGGAACACTTCCCTATTGAAGTCAACCTGTGAAGGTATATATCTGATTTACCATTCATTACACACGTTTTAAACATGTCTCCCGCCACAGCTTCCAATCTCAGAGAGTGCGCTTTTACTTGAAATTAAAATCCTAATATGAATGGTTCGAGTATTAGGATTTCCTGATGCAATCACACGAAAGGCGCGTGTTGCGTAATAGTTTAATGGCTATCACTGAAGCGACGCCTTACCCCGATACCTTGACCTTGGTTGCACACGATTAAGGGTCCAATCAAGCCTGAATATATATCTTTGGTTGGGTGAACGTGGGAATAATATACATAGGTAAGACACGGTCCATCACCTGCCAGTGGTGCCCATTCCGTTGGTACGGACCACATGTATGTATATACGCCGCCCGGTGGGACTGCATCGTCTAGTTTGTCGGCCCCTGTAGTATATAATTTACATTGAAAAGCAATTCATTATTTTGATCATTAGGTGCAAAACAACAACAAAACACTATTATCTATAGCTCATTGCGTTGCCTACGCATGCGCGTTTCCAGCGACAATAAAATCAAGCGAATATTATATAATTATATTTTACATTCAAAATCAGTGAAAATAAATTTCATACAAAACACCCTAAAAGTCCTTTCAGCGAATATTAATTCCAGCTAAAATAAAGTATAAAAGGTGGTTGAAAGCAATGTCATTCACAAGCGACGACAATTACTATGTTTGTTTGTGTCGTCGGTCGTCATACAGTATATAGAAATCACTCAAAAGCATATTTTGTCTTCAACGACGACGTTCGTTTCATTTATTTACGTCAAAATAGTGCTATGACCACTCACGTAAATACGGCCATCGTGAAATAAAGAATACGACAGTACTGTGTCTATACTGCAGTATATCCGCAGTATTTAGATCAGGGGATGGGGATGGTATTGTTCGACTAACCTTCAGTTCCATCCTGGTAACCTGCGCCCTCATTTGCCTTATCGTAAAACACTCCATGCGGGTGTATGCTATGTGATCTGTTAGCCATATTACGGAATGTGACATGGATCTGATCCCCTACTTCCGCTCTAATTGGTGGACCTAAGTACCCCATGTGATATTCATCGACAGTACGATCTTTCCTCGTGTTGAATGTCGCATCGGTGTATTCAACAAAGATAGTTTTCTTGTAAACTCCACCAATTCGGTAATCCCCTCTTTCGAAGAAAGTACCCGACTCACTAAAATTGAGGAAACCGGGGTTTAAATTTGGCAACTGGTGATTTAGATGTTGATGACAATGCTTCACAAATTCACTGCGACAATCCCAAATATCCCGAATCCAAGAGCGCCCCCAAAGAAAACACGCCCGACTAACGATAGACATATACATTAAATTGCATGACAGAACTGAAACATTGTGTAGACTGGAATACTGGGCGCGTACGAATTGTCTACACGATTCACACACTGTCTGTAAGTTTTTCCTGAAATCAAATAATAAATCACTTCATAGTATCATCCACGAACCGAAGTTGAGAGTAGATATTACAGTTCATGACGTCACGAGTATCAACATGCACGTCATTCATATTTAAAGGATTTACGGAAAACGAAGCATGTGTTTACAAAAAAGTATGCAAAATAATCTGAAAAGCGATCATTTTGGAACATTTCCCATAGGATTCCATGTGAACACATTATTCAGTGAAAAACTTATACATGTACTAATATTCAAAATTATCCCAGTTTTCGTGACAGTCATATGTAGTAGCCCTATTAACATATCATTTTTTAGCATAGGTCATCGAACAAAATGTTAAGTTAAGTTATGATGGAATGTTTCTGACATAGGAACACTTGTAAACTAATGTAAACGCATATTTGGTCGTTTTGAAGTCGTTTTGTGGAAATCTTTGTCCGGTGACCATATATTTTTATTTCAGGATTACAGTAACCCAACCATTTTTGCTGAATTTCAATTATTTCTGAGTATTTTTTTAATGGTAGCAGCTAGTAAACACCTAAGTTAATGTTCTCAGTTGGAAACAGTCGTAAATACGACGAAACTCATCAAAAAAACGACAAAAAACGACAAAACTCGTAATTGGGAAATGTAGGGGCATGCATCTATCCACCTCAAATGTCTGATTACCTGCCAGGCTCGTTTAGAGGTCCTCCATAAAAATTATTCATTCCAGATGGACCGTAATCCCAGTACACGTCCTCGGCTTGGATGTAATATTCTCTGACCGCATCTGTTAATCCCGTAAGCTTAGGCGCGTCAGCCAAACCACAGTCTTGAATGTCAAACAGTACAGCCATGCCATCTACAAGTAGCACAGTTTTAGTATATTGAAGGCTTAGTTTTGCAGTACCTGATTGGCTATGTATGCTAATGGAATATGACTATTCAACTACATTAACGTTGATAATATCACAATTATTATATACACCGTTTCTATATATGTGCAAATGTGCGAATGACACTATGAACATTTTATGGAACACATCTTAATAACTGGACTTCGTGTGAATAACTGGGTCACATGTGAATAACTGGGTCACATGTGAATAACTGGGCTACAAGTGAATAACTGGGTCACATGTGAATAACTGGGCTACATGTGAATAACTGGGTCACATGTGAATAACTGGGCTACAAGTGAGTAGTAACTGGGCTACATGTGAATACCCGGGCTACATGTGAATAACTGGGCTACATGTGAATAACTGGGTCACATGTGAATAACTGGGCTACGTGTGAGTAACTGGATCACATGTGAATAACTGGACTACATGTGAGTAACTGGGCTACATGTGAGTAACTGGGCTACATGTGAATAACTGGGCTACATGTGAATAACTGGGCTACGTGTGAGTAACTGGATCACATGTGAATAACTGGACTACATGTGAGTAACTGGGCTACATGTGAGTAACTGGGCTACATGTGAATAACTGGGTCACATGTGAATAACTGGGCTACAAGTGAGTAGTAACTGGGCTACATGTGAATAACTGGGCTACATGTGAGTAGTAACTGGGCTACATGTGAGTACCCGGGCTACATGTGAATAACTGGATCACATGTGAATAACCGGGCTACATGAGAATAACTGGATCACATGTGAATAACTGGGCTACATGTGAATAAGTGGGTTAATTGTTAATAACAGGACTACATGTGAGTAACTGGACTACATGTGAGTACCCGGGCTACATGTGAATAACTGAGTCACATGTGAATAACTGGGCTACATGTGAATAACTGGGTCACATGTGAATAACTGGGCTACAAGTGAGTAGTAACTGGGCTACATGTGAGTACCCGGGCTACATGTGAATAACTGGATCACATGTGAATAACCGGGCTACATGTGAATAACTGGATCACATGTGAATAACTGGGCTACATGTGAATAAGTGGGTTAATTGTTAATAACAGGACTACATGTGAGTAACTGGACTACATGTGAGTAACTGGGCTACTTGCGAATACCCGGGCTACATGTGAATAACAAGGCTACATGTGGGTAACTGGCTACACGTGAATACCCGGGCTACATGTGAATAACATGACTACATGTGAATAACTGGGCTACGTCTGAGTAACTGGGTTACAAGTGAGTAACTGGGCTACACTTGAATACCCGGGCTACATTTGAATAACTGGGCTACGTGTGAATAACTAGACTTCACGTGAATACCCGGGCTACATTTGAATAACTGGACTGCATGCGAACTGGACTACATGTGAATAACTGGACTGCATGCGAACTGGACTACATGTGAGTAACTGGGCTACATGTGAGTAACCGGGCTACATGTGAATAACTGGATCACATGTGAATACCCGGGCTACATGTGAATAACAGGACTGCATGTGAATAACTGGGCTACGTGTGAGTAACTGGGTTACAAGTGAGTAACTGGGCTACACTTGAATGCCCGGGCTACATGTGAATAACAGGACTACATGTGAATAACTGGACTGCATGTGAATAACTGGACTACATGTGACTAACTGGGCTACATGTGAGTAACGGGCTACATGTGAGTAACTGGGCTACGTGTGAGTAACTGGGCTACATATGAGTAACTGGGCTACATGTGAGTAACTGGGCTACGTGTGAGTAACTGGTTCACACGTGAATAACTGGACTACATGTGAGTAACTGGGCTACGTGTGAGTAACTGGGCTACATGTGAGTACCCGGGCTACATGTGAATAACTGGGCTACATGTGAGTGACTGGGCTACGTGTGAGTAACTGGATCACATGTGAATAACTGGACTACATGTGAGTAACTGGGCTACATGTGAGTACCCGGGCTACATGTGAATAACTGGATCACATGTGAATACCCGGGCTACATGTGAATAACAGGACTGCATGTGAATAACTGGGCTACGTGTGAGTAACTGGGTTACAAGTGAGTAACTGGGCTACACTTGAATACCCGGGCTACATGTGAATAACAGGACTACATGTGAATAACTGGACTGCATGCGAATAACTGGACTGCATGTGAGTAACTGGGCTACGTGTGAGTAACTGGGCTACATGTGAGTAACTGGGCTACGTGTGAGTAACTGGGCTACGTGTGAGTAACTGGGCTACATGTGAGTAACTGGACTACATGTGAGTAACTGGGCTACGTGTGAGTAACTGGACTACATGTGAATAACTGGACTACATGTGAGTAACTGGGCTACGTGTAACTGGGCTACATGTGAGTAACTGGGCTACGTGTGAGTAACTGGGCTACATGTGAGTAACTGGACTGCATGTGAATAACTGGGCTACGTGTGAGTAACTGGGCTACATGTGAGTAACTGGACTGCATGTGAATAACTGGACTACATGTGAGTAACTGGGCTACATGTGAGTAACTGGGCTACGTGTGAGTAACTGGGCTACATGTGAGTACCCGGGCTACATGTGAATAACTGGATCACATGTGAATACCCGGGCTACATGTGAATAACAGGACTGCATGTGAATAACTGGGCTACGTGTGAGTAACTGGGTTACAAGTGAGTAACTGGGCTACACTTGAATACCCGGGCTACATGTGAATAACAGGACTACATGTGAATAACTGGACTGCATGCGAATAACTGGGATACATGTGAGTAACTGGGCTACGTGTGAGTAACTGGGCTACATGTGAGTAACTGGACTACATGTGAGTAACTGGGCTACGTGTGAGTAACTGGGCTACATGTGAGTAACTGGGCTACATGTGAGTAACTGGGCTACATGTGAATAACTGGACTACGTGTGAGTGTGTATTATAGGTACACTGTGGAATAACAGATTAGTTGTGTTGTTTTTACTTACAATCATAGTGGTGTGTATTAGCACATTTTGACATCCACAGACCGGGATTATGTGGTGTCATTAAACCGGTAGCAAATGTAGCTGGAAACAACCCAATGGTATCAGTCGTATGATGTGCGTAATTCTAATGGGAAAAATATCGAAAATATGAACCAGAATTATATTATACCGGTCTTTCAATTGCCTGAATACGTCGTTCTGATTGGATGACAGTGTGTTTTTAATTATGCAAGCCAAGTCGATATACCACAATTATGGGCAACATAAATTGTTTGTTTGTTTGTTTGAAGCGCGGTGGTCGTCGCGCAGCGCGGGTTCGAATTTCATGTAAATAAACAATGTATTTTACACGCGTTTATTACGTCGTTATGAGTCCCATATCGAACAGGACGCGACACGACGACTGCCGCCTTTTAACGTCCGCAATCAGTAACTCGAACTTTACGCGTTTGTGAGGTTTGAACAACAAAATAAATCTAGATTGTCTTGGGAACTTCAACAAAATCTATTTCGTAACTCGATGTTTTTGAAACTTGGAAAGTTCAGCATCTCGACACATAAACAGCGATATTTATAAAATTACAGTAAATTTCTTACCATATTCTCGCCGTGGAAGTAAATTGGATGGAAGTCAACTTCAGTTCCCATACCGATCAAATGCCAACTTATATTCATTCCAGCACATGTTTTCAAAGATGGCATATTGCCGTACATGTAACCATTGATACTATACATATTATTACTTTTTATGAAGTTTTCGTCATCTGAAACATGTAAAGATTGTGATAAAATATATGTATTATTTATCAATCGATTGATCCCTCTGTTCTGCGACCCAGAAAGTTAAGTGATACGCTGTTACCTCTATAATCATGGATTACAAAATGATGGTATCGTACATAGTAATACGTAACGATGATTCGAAATGCTGTATTGTTCGAGTTAAAAACAGCGAGTTACAAAAATAACCACGCCTACTTTGCGGGAAACCACGCCGAAATTGTGACTTGTGGGCAACGTACATTTTTGTTTCTGCTTGAACGTTTCCTGTAACTCGAAGTTTGGTTTATTAAAACTCGACTCACTAAATTTGAACGTTAAACAAAACAACAAATCTATGTTTTCCGTAAGTCGAAGTTCGGTTAACTTTCCGTTAAAGTTCGAGTTATTAAAATGTGAAAGTTCAACAAAAACTAAAAAACATATATTGCCCATAACTCGAAGCTCCGTTAACTGTTAATTGAACATCGGGTTATAATTCAAGTGTGGCTTCTCAAAAATGGGTGTGGTTTCTAACATATGGGCGTGGTCAATTTTATAACTCGATGTCCAAAAACTCGAACAATTCAATATCTCCGAAGACTCCTTTCTACAAATGACAGATTGTGTAATATTACCGGGGTTAAGTCTCACAATGGTCAAAATGTTTTCAAAAAATGGGCGGGGAGACGTTTTATTTTATTAGTTTATTTAGTTTGTTGAAATGTTTGACGTCGTTCACATTTGGCAAGGACGCTGTCGACCAAGTCGAAATAGGTGGTGAGCACGTCTTTTATACAAAAGCAACCACTGCTAATATACGCGCTACAAATCGTCCAGGGCACTAGAAAAAAAACATTGTGATACGTAACTACTTTTGGGAATATTTCTTTGTGATTATGAAAAAAAACAACACATTTATCATATTTACATAAGCTTCCAATTTGTCTTCTGAAGAAAGACCAATTCACTGTTAGCATGGCAACCCAATCACAACTCTGCTAAAATCTAAACTATTGGATTTTGTGTCCAGGACAACCCTTTCTGATAAGTTCACAAAAAAACATTTATAACTGAAAAGCATTATCGGAAGTGCTTTTTTTACGTACAATTCTACTAAAATTAAATTAGTTCGCCCTATTGTCACGGGCAACCTTTCTTTCGATTTGTAAGAAAACTGATCTATAACTATATCCTGAATGTCTACCTATATGAACACAAATATTGGTTTAAATATCAGGAATATGTTTACCAGGATTGACGCTTTCTGGAACCAGGCAGTACGTTTCTATGTTTTCATCCAAATACCAACTTTGGTTCTCATCCATCATGGTGAGCAACAATGTAAAATCATGGTCAACATCTAAACGATTACCCTCGGCATCCAGCGTATCTGAGCAACAATGTAAAATCATGATCAACATCTAAACGATTACCCTCGGCATCCAGCGTATCTGAGCAACAATGTAAAATCATGATCAACATCTAAACGATTACCCTCGGCATCCAGCGTATCTGAACAACATTGTACATAAAAATGTAAGTAATTGAAGATATGATCCAAGAAAATCGAAATAATGAACCTTAGATGGTCGCCAAAATCTCGTTGAAAGAGAGCCATGAGACTTGTTTCTGTCCGTTGTACAGTGTTTCATTTGTTTCTGTTATCACATTCACTAATTTCCTGATCTATGTAACCATAGTATTAGGAACAGTTGGACGTTATGAAGGGAGAGAATGGATTGCTATTTAAAAGGCAAAAATCATTCTCGTGACTTTCGCTCCGAACGAGATTTCGGCAGCCATTTGTATGTATAATCTACAGATACATGGTCAAATAGCATACGAACTTGATACATATAGCCGATAAATCAAAACAGTTCTGGTTTTGTATGCAATATTCATCATTATGAGACGTGAATTAATATGCCTACTTGGCTTGCATGTCAGAAGCGCTCCATACAGCCCTGCGTTTGCGTCTTTGGGTTCATCGAAGTGGGAATGGTAAGCCCATGTCAAGCAATTTGGATCATCCTCCTGTGGCGCTGAATGGCCGTCCACGATCCATTCATACAAATGAGTCTCACCGGGCAGTACGTTGTCATCGGCCTTATCTGCTCCCTTAGTGTTGTCGTGATATATTGCACCTGTGACAAAATATGTGCTAGTCATTACAATTGTCCTATTTGGTAAACATCACAAACAGATCTAGATATAATCACTATTGTTCTGATAATCTATTACACAATGGAAGCAAATACTGTTATAATTGCATGTATAATTTGTCGAGTCTCATAGTAATTGTCCAAATAATTAGTAATTAAATAAGATACATTTCGAATGCATATTACATGGCGGCGGTTGTCGCGCCATGCATGTGCAATATTATGAGGTTATTACGAGGATACCTCAAAGTATGCACGAAGACAATACAGCGGGAGTATCGACCGACGACACACGAATATGTCTACCTGCAATATGCGAATCTGATTGGCTGTCATGGTCATGAGGTATAATAATACTCAATAGCATACATACATACATTTTTTGCTGGAAAAATTCACACAGTAAATGTTACTTTTAGCTACGGATTTTAGTGACAGTGCTTCAGCATTGTGAATCACTCAATTTATCGAGTATAACATTATTAAAATGAATTGAGAAATTCTCAAACGCAAGCTATTTCACCACTCGACAGATACAAATGTCAGAGTGCGTAGAAGTAACTGCAATGACTTTCTCACGAACGCCAGCGTACCTCATCTTTTACTCACAAGTATTAAGTATTATTGTGTAATTATTATTCTATTGTTGTTTCAACATTTCGTCGTTGTTGAGTGATTTGTACATCATTATTGTTTCATTATTATGCCACCACATTGTCTTTATTTTACAATATTATTTCATTATTTGATTATTGTTTATTTATTTATTATTTATTTATTTATTTATTTATTTATTTATTTATTTATTTATTTATTTATTTATTTATTTATTTATTTATTTATTTAGAGACCTCTTTTTCTTTACTTATACTGAACTATTTCGTAATTTGACTTTTTGTGTGAGAAAGTCTATGGCAGAGCCTGTAATTTCGTAGATACATGCAATTCGTATATACTTTGAAACGGAGCCAAATGCGAGGTCAGAATACATCGCTTGCTAGGTATGCGAAGTTATATTAATGTCTTTTCTGTGATTTTAGCAGCCGATCCTAAACATGTGTAGTCTTAAGTTGTGCAATACAAACGATTACGTTTATGACAACGCAGTGATTAATTCAGTATGGTGGACTACGGACCTTATATTTTATCGGTGTATCGTACAATGCTGATAACAGGTGGGTCAATGCAGTATAGGAGTGTTTTACGTGAACTTTTCAACCCATCAACCCAACCACCCTACACATTTGTGGTAGACACACACAATGCTACAAGAAAATCATACCACCTTAAATGGTATTGATCCGCCATCAGTTAGAATTATATTAAAAGACATAAAGGTCACACATGTTATGTAATTCCTTTTCTTTTCAACAATTATCATTGTAAGATATGTCTTACTGTTATAAATAAACCATATATTTATGAGTTAGATATTAGTGAACACAATATGGTTAGTGCTTGGTCAACCTTTTCATTACGTGTAGCTATGCAAACACTGACAATAGTACAATAGGGTTTAATTTACACGGCGTCATATTTGTATGTAAAACGTGTATTTGTGTCCGGAAGTTTGTAATATCTGATTGGGATGAGTGGTTAGCAATCATGATTGTACACTATCTCAACGCACTAGTCAAACAACGAAACGTATAACTTGCTCATATCAAGGAGGCAAACGTTACGGAACCTTTCCATGGAAGTTGACACCCTAATTGACAACCAACACTCGGAAGGAGAGCGTAATGAGTTGTTTCTGAATAATGCACAATTTCGAGAAATTTAATTGAGCATTTGCTTCACTCCTCGCACTCCAGCGACAACAATGGGACGTTTAAAACAGGGTGTACTCGGGGTCATCATGCTGATAACACAAATTTGACATGCTGATAATAGGGTGACCCAAACTACGAACGCAAACGTGTTCGTACCTTCAGAATCTTTGGTATACATCACTCCATGTGGATGCATTGAATAACCTCGTCCGCATTGGTTGTTAAAATAAACATGGATTTCATCACCGACCTCGCCCTTCAGGACCGGCCCTAAAGCTCCCAACCAACCAGGAACTGGTTTTTGCACGGTGAACGTATCGTCGGTGAACTCTCGGTATAAAGCCTTTTTGTACTTTGCTCCGATGCGATCAGTGTCCGTCACCATATTTCGCCTTGCGTATCTGAAACAATTTCGTACGCATAATTGTCACAGTGGAGCTGTATTACTTTTATAACACGTGTAAGCATAGAATATAGAATAGACTATTTGAGTTATGATGGACGACACGAGATAAAATATCGAGCTGCAAAAGTCCTGTAATAGAGCATTTTGACTGATGGAGAAAAACGTTAGGCAATAGTTAATCTGTGTCAAAAACGTGTCAGACAGAATTATAAGAATCACTTACTCGTCCTCCTCCAGTGGTAAACCAGTGAACACGTTGAGTCCCGTCGGAGCATAGTTCCAGTGTTCCTCAACACACGCAATGTAATGTGTTCTGATGATAGCTTGAGACGCACGACATAATGCAAGGAACAGTAAAGCTGATACCGTGGTAGACGACATCTTACCTCACACACGCAGACAGTACTGGGAGGAACTAATAGACGTAGACTGTTGAACTATTATCCTCTACGATAACGGTCAATTACCAATCAGATAAGTTAACTAAGTAGTCCTTTGTGTTTTATCAGTCTGGTTTAGACTCAGCAAAGATTATGTTAGGCTATTCGGCGCAACGGCCAAAACATGATATTCACCTGTTCACACCTTTACACAAAGAACTAGCTCGGAGCAAGACTTTGTTGGTAATAGCAATACGACATTATTAACCAAGACGCTGTCGAGGTGGATGCGCTACATTTTTTTTCTAACTTATGTTTTGGTTAAATTGTTTAATAATTGAATGTTTTAATTAGTGTTATAATTATTATGAAAATAGTTAAAAGTGTAACCAAATGTGTGTGTCAAGTGACTCAAAAATATAAAGACGCCAAAGATGTACTTTCACTCTTGTGTGGGTTTGTACATTTGTTGGTTTTGGCAGTGCTTCTGTATTGTCTTTGTCATTTTTCAGTCCATGCCCAGACACTACATGTTCCAAGTATTTAACTCGATCGCAAACAATAAGACCGAATGAAGTAAAAAAAAATGATGTACTCATTAAACCAAACAATGTAGCTGTGTTTGCCATCTGTTAAAATCCACTCGTAAGGTTGATGATGGAAAACTTTTTGGCGCCTTTTAACAGATCCACTACTCTTCAATCGTTGGTAGTGCATATGCATCTGGGATTGTCTGTCTGTCTATCTATAGAGTTTCCTATAGAGTTTCCTGTAGTCAACACACATTCATGACTCCAACATACTCTTAATTTGGTCAAGACTTCCTGATACAGAGCATTAGGTATACTTCTCTATGGATCTTACACTGGGTTTTTGTTGCCTAAAGTGCCTGTGAAATGCCCACCCTCGCGTTTCCCATTTTAGATCTGTATCCCACTGAAATGGACAGTTATTAATTTTGTTAATTAATTATGCACAAATTGACCAATTTAAACAGAATGTCAATTTATTTCTCTATTTTATTGATCACTATAGTTTAATGTTTAGAATGTCAAAATATGTTCTCAGACGTTCGATGATATAAAACAGTGTAGTTACATGCCTAGTAAACTGCTAAATAACGAGACAATTCAGGCGTTAAATTCGATCTCGACAAACACGGCGATGATCGACATATGTGTAGTAGAGTTCCTTGGAAATAGAAGTCGACACTTTGACTGACTACCATATAAGTAATTGCGTAGTCCAGAGCAAACCCGTTGTAGCCCTTTCTAACGTAATGCACTTATTTGTTTTAATTTGAAATTCGTGAATATAGTTTATATACTATTACTCATTATCTTGAAGCATATGTTAACGGGTAGTCTAACATTTCAGGTTATCGAGACACGCCCCGTTAGCTGTCTAACAGATGTAATTAGTACAAGATCGATAAAGTCACATCATATCACCTTCATAACAATGTTGTTTTTCAATATTTCCTTAAGATTTTCAAACCTATTTATTGTCACCGCAATATTGTGCATAAAACAGATTGCCAGCTAAGTTGCTGACTGCTTTGGTGTGCGCGTCTGAAGATCGTTATCTTACCTTACCCCTTTGGATCAATGGATGGATTTCCGCTGCGACATTTAGCCAATTTACTATACACGGCATAGTCGAAACATCGGGAAAACAGGACAAACACGCGCCTTGAAGTCTATCGGTCGCTCACGCACAAAAGCGATCACCGAAGTAGTGAGATTTACTTAGTTTTTGAAGGCCAACAAAGCATCCATGTCAGCTATCGAAGTGAAAGGAAAGCTGTTGGATGAGGGTGTTTGTACGCCCAAAACACTGCCATCATATAAAAAAATTACATATTCCGAAAGAATAGCTGACGGAACATAACATGGGCAGAATCATGAATCATATCGACATGATTTCTTAATTTGACCCTCTCCGTGTTCATTTTTTTGATGAGGCGGGATTGAACGCACGGCGAGCAATTGTGTCTATGGAAATGTTCCAGTCGGTCAGCCGGCAGTGGAAGTGCAAAGATACACATCCAGCATAAATTATACCGTGAATGTATTGCATATGAGGAGGCACTGAATGAAGAAGTAGTAGATGGTCAGCCGTTTATTGGAGAAGGCGACACTGTTGTGATGGACAATTGTGGTTTTCACCGAACCCGTTCTCCGCGAGATGTTCGATGCCATACAAGTCACTCTCTTGTTTCAGCCTCCATTATAGCCCACAATTTAATACCTGCGAGCTTTGTTTTCGGCATCTAAAACGAGAATTGCAAAGAAATGACGTATTTGGTAATCGGTTCACTGAACTCGCTATTCTGAATGCCCTGGACATGATCACGCCAGAACTTTTTAGAGATTTCTTCCGACATTGCGGATTATAAATATAGTCCGCTATGTACTAAGAGAACCTAAACAAAGTGGTGTTGCTGCCGGTTCACAACACAGTTAGATATGTGGCGCCCTCTAGTGGCCCTTTCGTTTTTTCAAAGTTGACCTTTTACCTTTTGAAAAGTTTTCACGTTACCGCGGCATTTGATTTGACTCGTCACTAACGCTCAATTCATCGTTCAATTCACGCTATTCCATGGCCAAGACACAAACGTAAGTGTGACCACTACATCATCCAAGAGAGATATACTGTTCTATAGTATAATATTTATATTTATGACACTTTCCACACTGTGGACTACTTTCCTATTGTCAAGCGTGTAAATAATAACAGGAAAACAATCATAGGGCTCTGCAAATGAAGTACCTGGCAATTAACAAAAATGTGTAATAATATTTTTTGTATCTAACCTTTGCCTGAGCTAACTTAGCTTGAGCCAATTTACACGTCTCTTGAAATCGATTTCGCAAATCCAGGACATACTGGTATGTAGTTTTAACCTCTGGTGTAGTGGTCTCCATTGTCCACAACTCTCTTAAAATTATCATTAGGCCAGTTATTGTTCTACCATAAATAAGATTGAAGGGTGAAAACCCTAAACTCTCCTGAGGAGCTTCTCTATAGGCAAACAATACTGAGTCAAGATACCTATCCCAATCCTTGGGCCGTTCTTGACACATACGTTTCAACATACTTTTCAAAGTAGCATTAAACCGCTCAACCAAACCACTACATGCTGGGTGATATGGAGTAGTTACTAATTGTTTAATAGACAACACTCTACTCACTTCCTTCATAATGTCAGATAAAAACTGTGTCCCTAAATCAGTTAAAACTTATTTGGGTACACCAACCCTACTATATATACTGACTAATGCATCAGCAACCACTTCAGAAGTAATTTTCTTTAATGCCACAGTACAGCCTCAGGGTATCGTGAAGCATAGTCTACAACAGTTAAAATGTACCTATGACCTCTCTCAGTCCCGGGACTGATCGGACCAATCAGATCCATAGCTATCATCTGAAATGGAACTTCAATCAAAGGCATATCGCCCAATGGTACTTTGCTAACACGACCCCTAGGAGTGGTCTTCTGGCATATATCACATGACCTGCAATATCTAATAACATCGTCCTGCATACCAGGTCAATAAAACTGAGGTGTTATTCCATCTGTAGTCTTCTTAGCACCAAGATGACCTACCACAACTGATTCATGAGCAAGTATTAGTACTTGATCAGGGTAACACAATGGTACAACAAATTGAGAACACACACGTCCTCTATCAACATGAGGTGACTGAAACTCTCTGTACATCAGTCCCTTGTTCATCACAAACCTTGTCCGATTGTTACGACCTGTGATCAACTCCTCACCTGTACTCACTCATTTCTTAGCACACTCTAATGTGGAATCAGACTGCTGTGCCTCTCGCACTGCATCCACAGTAATATGTTTCTTACCACCATTAGTATCAACCTTATTATGCAATTCCTTAAACTCAGGAACTATAAGCCTACGTAATGGCTTCTTCTCAGCTAACTTCTGAGCTCTAGTCTGTACCACCTGTACAACATCAACACTATCATCCTGACTGGAATCAATGTAGGGTTCACAACCACTCCCACTAACTGAAGGTTCTCTTATCTCACAACCTGGAGAACAACCTTCATCCATATAAGGCACACTAGCCTGACTACTAGTAGATGTACAACCTTCATTACCTGAGGGAACACTAGTCTCAATACCCGAAGGACAACAACCTTCACCCCAGAGGGCACGCTAGTCCCATCATTCGAAGGAGTACTATGTTCACCACCCGAGGGCGAACTAACCTCACCATGCCTATCTCATGAGCTAAACCTAGCTTCCAACCAATATCAGGATCCTTGGGCTCCCTAGCTCCACTAATATTACCAACAATAAGATCATACTCTGGGGTCCTCATACACAGTGCCTCGACCTCACCAATATAGTAGGGTGTATCTATATATAGTCTAGCTACTGGGGCTTTCCGACATGTACCATCCATCATTACACAGGTACGACTCTCCCCAGTCAATTGACTAACCTCTACCAACTCTACTAACCTCTACGTACTACAACCAAACTACACCCACGATCACGCAGGACCTCTATTTCAGTACTGCCAATAAAGCCTTGAACAGGCATACCACTCACCATCCTATTAACTGGTGCAACACTGGCAATTGGCAGCTCATGGTCACATTTCAACTCAACTCTATCTCGTCCCTGTAAACATGGATGCCTACTTTCATCTGCAATTTCATGAACTACACATGTAGCACTGACTTCCTGTGAATCGCTTTGGACAACTAACAGCAGCGTGACTTGGATCACCACAAACATAACAGCCTGGCTTAGACTGACCAAATCTACCCTGTTCTTTACCTTTCTGACTTGTGTTCCAGGGCTGTCCTTTCTGATATAGACTACCACCTTGAAACTGACTGGATTTCAGATTTTTACTACCTGTCTGTCTACGTGCATCTCTAGACTTATCAGCTAATTCAGCCATTTCCTTAACTGGCTTGGGTGACCTTTCACCTATGAAAATAGGCAACTCATTACCAAAAGTACTCATCAATTGGTCTCTCATCACTAAGTCCTTAGCTCCATCATCACTCCTACCAACTTCAGCCAGCTCAACGAACGACCAAATTAACTACTCATTCTAGCTGCAAATTGTGAAATGCTCTCCCCACCTTCTGCCCTACTCGTTCGAAATTTCTTTCTATAACCTTCTTCATTTATATCATAACGCTTCAACAAAGCTGCCTTTACAACATTGTAATCAATGGACTCTGCTGCAGACAATGCAGAAAACACATACAATGCTTTGCCTGTCAATAATGCACTAAGATACATAACCCAACGCGGCCATTTCTGAGTTTTAGCAAATCGCTCGAATCTTAAAATAAATGTATCCATTTTGTCTCTAGTCTCATCAAACAAAGGTAGCTTTGGACCCTTAGAACTAACAATGGACTGTGCCAACTGTTCTAAGCCTCCATTTTGACAATTAGCTTCCGCACGTAATCTCAACACTTCAAGTTCATGCTGTCTTATTTTTTCTTTCTCTTCACGGTCCCGCTCTCTCTCTCTTTCTATTGCCTCACATTCTCTGTCTCTTTCCTCACGTTCAATTTTCAACCTTTCAGCCTCACGCTCATTTTACAACCTTTCAGCCTCACGTTTGGCTGCTCTCTCATCCCTCTCCTCACGCTCTCTCTCTCTTTCTTCTCATGTTCTCTCTTCTCACGCTCTGTCCTCATAAATTGAGTCAGCTCTTATCCCTTATACCCTAATCTACTGCCTAACTCTTCAAGTTCAATAAAAATATCCATGCTTGAAAAAGTGTAAATCAAGTAAATCAGTATTATTAAATAAAACAATTAAATGTCTACCTAGCAGTACAATCTGGTCTGACAACACCGTGTTCTCTAGACCTGAGCAGTTACGGAACAGTCAATTTAGTCAAGTGATTACTGACAATAAAATCCAAAACAGAATTACAATCCCACTTCTGACACCAAAATGTGTCAGCATCTTTTATTTCATGTTTTTGTCATATTACCTCAAACCCTGCAAATGGAAGTGTGCATGAAATCATGGGAAGAAACGGTGTGCATTGTGATAACTGTCAAAAAGGTGATTCACAGATCATACTTGTTTTCAACTCTGGAAGGACAGTGGGTTCTAACAGGTGTGCTTGTAATTTACATAACAAAGGCTGTTTACAACTTCGGAAGGAGAATTGGAATCTACCAGGTTTGCTGTTATTTGAACAACAAAGGATGTTTATGATCTACTAAGTGGTCTACGTGACACAGCTGCTAGCAAGATTACATTCTGATTGGCTCATGTGGAAACCCAGGTGGTGTCACTGCCTATAAATTGGACAGACTGACGACAGTTTGGTATGGATCATTTCAACTTGGTGTCCGTCACTTCAACGTGCTTTCCTGTGTGTTCTGCTATGATACGATATTACAGGCTACAACCATCATTCTGTGAGACTTGTATAAACTGCTCTGCGATCTCCTGCTTCCAGCGGTGCCCTCCAGAATACCAGCGTTCCTCTGCAAGCAAGACTCCTGTATTTCTCCGTTGTTGTGTTGCAGAAGCTGTCGTCCAATAATACATTCTGGAACTGTGAGTTATCACCAATGCACACTTCCCTAAGCAATCCCCTATTTTAGTGACTTTATTCATTGTATTTTTCTGTGCTTAATTTCTTGTAATTATTTTGAGAGTTATTAAAGCCAGGAGCTTTATCCCGATATTTTGGCGTATGTGTATTTCATTTCCAGTACTATTTTCTTGTCTACCCCATACTAGCAGTGAAAGAACCCCCTGTAAAGTGTGAGTTCTGTGCGTGGCCCTCTCAATTGCAATAAACAGGCATTACACTGTGACAGCTAATCAGAAAGAAAATAGATGCTAGTTAAATCAGAATGTAAGACACGTGGGATTTCTTGCAACGAGAACAATATACGTAATACTATGCTACCTCCTAATGTTACTCAATCTCCCTCGCTAAAAAAAGAGGCACCCCTGAGCCCATCAACTGTACTGAAAGAATTGGATTGGTTATCCAGTAGCGATGCTTTCACTTATATTTTATGAGGTAGATTGATTCCCGTACATATTACTTCGAGTCGTCTACTGTATGCTATTCTGTGAAATCTTCTCGCCAGATTCTTGTGATTACCCAACTGGTCGACAAATTTTGAAAAACGGACTATAACCTGACTAGGCCCGACATGAAAACCTTAGTACACATCCTTGCGCTCCATCCACAGTTGTATGCCTTATCTGATTATATTTAAAATTATGACTTGTCGTAATCACAATAATGTATTTTTGTACACATGTGAAGGTATCCCGCGGAATACTACTCAGACACCAAATAAACAAATGGGATAATGTTTGTTTGCTCATTTGCACATTGACATGGGAAATACCGGGAATATTTTAAAGACCGCAACAAAGTAAACAGATGCACTGATGTAATGATCTGTGGTGTATTGAAGTGTCTGGGATTATAATGGTGTGATGGAACTGTTTCTTATAGAACAACTATGGATGTTGTTTGACAGTTTTTATTGTTCACCTTTTCAAACACGAATATGAATGTATTATTAATGCTATTGCTTGGACCTCTAAGTTACAACAACATTTCATACCATAAAATTTTCTGGTTCGGTTGTCTGCAATATCGGAATACAACGCTTCACACACACACATATTACAAAAATATTATATAAAAAATGAGGTATTATAGTTTCATCAAAAATGTGTATATCCTATTTATCACATGCATGCATTTACAGCAGAAACTAACAATAAAATCGTTATCTGTGCCTCTTAGCGCGTTCTAGTCATTTGCGTCCATCTTATCGACTGTGATCAAATAACTATCTGATATTTATGGATTTCAACAATCAAATTATTGATAATTGTATTTTTTACAGAGAGTGATTACCTCAAGATTCTTGTGCGACACATCCAAATTAATATGCAGGTATAATGGATATTCCTTGGAATGTCTCAGTATTATCTCTGCCGCTCTCTCAGCAAGCATGAACGATAAAGAAAGATAGAATGTACGCAAAACCTCACGATTAATTTTTTTGGAAATAAAAATGGTATGCTTTCCCTAATTTCTTATAAAAAGGTAAATTAAAAAAAAGAAGTCAAACTGTTTATAGATTCGTATACAACCCATTCCAATGGAAAACATCAACCGCTTGTTATACTATTCTTGTTTTTCTTTACTCACTGTGAGATAGGTGTCACTTTGTTGTACCACTCCGCTGTTGTCACGGAAATCATCTAGAAAGTCAAAACAACTTAAAAGTTTGGTTAACTGACCCCGACCCCTAAGTAAAACTGTCAACCAAGTTACTAACCAAGTTGTGATGGAAAACGAAATATAAATACAGCAAAATATATTATAATGATATTAGTCTCCAGTACTGTATAACCATATACAGAAAAATTAAAATAGCAAAATGCACTAGTAAATATAGACTTGTGTGACTGGATTGTTGTACTTTTGACTACGAGTGGACTCGAGTTTGTAAAATGTCTAAATTGTTTTTGTTTAGATAACAATTGCATGCATGGTACTTCAATTCACGTATTTTCAGTTATAAAATCATGCAAAACTGAATAATACCACAAAAAAACTCCCATAGAAGTCAAACTAAAAACAACTATTTTAAAAACAACAATATCAAATGAGTCATGTGTTTAGTTTATAAATCAAATAGAAAACAATGTCACTACAGTTGTATATTTACTCTGGATGTATCCACCATTATAGTTTAAATAAGTTATATAAGCATGTCATACCTCGAATAAATATATAGACTAAATATCAATAGAAACTTTTTTATTCGTACATTCGTGACACCGTACTTTGATACAAATTATAACTGTGGTATGAATCATGCACTGAAAACCTGACTAAACAATCCAAACATTGTCTTTATGTGCTTGCATAGAATCATGCATATATAATAATGAACACACATTGGTTTGACGTAAAAAAAAAACAATGTTTTCAGCCCAAATATTTCATTACTCATACTTCTGTGAACTTACATCCTGGTACAAACAAGTTGCCCACTTTAGTCCAAGGGTTGGTTCCTCCTAATAGTGATCCATAATGCGAATCAAAGCCACGGCTAGTTGGCAGGTACTCCTTCTTACAGAATCCTAAATGCCATCTGCAAATCAATAACGCAGACATTTGATCGTGTCATATATTATACTAGAAGAACACTACTCGTTTTCTAGCATATTGGAGTTGGAAAGCCATGTAAGAAAAGTGTGATATTTAGCACATTAAATATATTTTTCATATATAGAACCTAGTGTTTTTATGCAATGTCTACTTACTTCCTGAGAGAATGTGTTAGATACCCAACATCTTTAAGACTTTCTGGTAATAACTTAAACTCTAATGGAAGCCCACCAGGCTCAAGGCCAAGCAGCATTCGATGCTGAAAGTAAAAATATTCACAAAATCTAATCATATTTATTGAATCAGAATAATGCACTTAAAATGCACTGATCAAATTTATTTTGTGTCCAAACGGCCCAAAATGACAGAATTTACCTGGTTCAAATTGTATATGAATAGATTTTGCACATCGTACACCTTAGCATATATTAAAACGTAGAAAATCGATCAACGTAAAGCACTATATAAGTACCATGTTATCTGCGTTGCAGAATAAATTGCGTTGCAATTAAACAATGTATTACCTGAGTTCCTGTTTTAAACGGATATAATCCCGTCATTAGTGCACTTCTTGATCTGAAGAATGAAATACGCTTGTACATCAGACCAGAAAATTGAGCATAGAAACTAATTTAGCGTTGAGGTTGAAGCAGCACATTAGTAGTTGAATTGAAGCAAATCGCCGAAATATTGGGAATATACCTGGGAATTTGAAATCAAATCTTATATTGACGCATATTGATATAATTAGTTGACCAGACAACATTAACTACATTGCGGTGACAGTAACAGTGTTATTACTTACGGTGTACATAAAGGCTGGACATACGTCTGATTGAATATAACGCCATCGACGGCGAGTTGATTGAGAATCGGCATCTTGAGATCAGAGTTGTGCCATCCTACGTCATTCCAAACAAGGTCATCTGCTAGTAGCAAAACTATGTGGTTGTTTGTTCCCTAACGTATCGATTGAAATAATTATAATTTAGCACAACTCGTGTAATTCTATGGTATGATTTGAAAAGCGTATGATGGGAATATCATAACCAGCCGTATATCTTTAAACAAACGACAACTCACAAGTCAAATAGCATAAAACAAAACAACATGTACACTACACTACACTACACTACACTACACTACACTACACTACACTACACTACACTACACTACACTACACTACTACTACGAATTGGTATCCCTAGGTCAACAACTTTCTGCCATACCACGCGTTATCTTTGGTTTTAGCCAATAATCTGTAGCACTGGCATGACTACATTCTGCATATTGACTCTCTGTATGAACGATACGTGCAGCTAAGTGGTGTATATTATCCTGTTTTGACCGATCTAGCAATGGTACGTGCTCTACGTACGTACGTGCTCTATTATGAAGTCATATATTAGAAGTCATTCCCTGTGCACATCTATCGTATCCATAGACTTCGTGCATTTTTATAGTATTTTTAATATATACATATTCAAATTATATTATTTATGATATAATACCAACGCTTCATTTTGTCGTTTTCTTTCCATACCTGGTACGTTGTTGTTTCCTCCTTGGCACTGAAAAGGGGTAACTATTGTCGAAGAAAGTGTTGAAAATAATAATTTTGACACAAAAACGATGAGTAATAGTATTTCTACATTCTGAATGATAGAAGATTGCACAATTGCTCATGTCTACAATATTTCACGTCAACGTACAGTTGTCATTGTAACAAATTACCACAAACGCTACTTACCAATGACGACTATTATTAATATAACAATCAGTATGATAAGAATTATCAAAGTGACCAATGAGAAGCCGCAATTTCGAGTATTTTTTGAAGCCTTTGAGTCACCCTTCTGAAACAAACAACAAGCGTATTAGTTTTATTGAATCATGATTCAGGATGCTGGATTTGAATGTTCAATGAATACCACGTGACATTGAAAGGACTATTTTAATGTATTATCAGCAGAATATGGAATGACTCACTTGTTAGAGGCGCTACCTGATATCACTGGACATCGCTACCTGGTATCTCCGGACATTGCTGGCTGATATCTTTGGACATCACTACCTGCTATCTCTGTACAACGCTACCTGATATCTCTGTACATCGCTACCTGATATCTCTGTACTTCACTACCTGATATCTCTGTACATCGCTACCTGATATCTCTGTACATCGCTACCTGATATCTCTGTACATCGCTACCTGATATCTCTGTACATCGCTACCTGATATCTCTGTACATCGCTACCTGATATCTCTGTACATCACTACCTGATATCTCTGTACATCGCTACCTGATATCTCTGTACATCGCTACCTGATATCACTGTACATCGCTACCTGATATCTCTGTACATCGCTACCTGGTATCTCTGTACATCACTACCTGATATCTCTGTACATCACTACCTGATATCTCTGTACATCGCTACCTGATATCTCTGTACATCGCTACCTGATATCTCTGTACTTCACTACCTGATATCTCTGTACATCGCTACCTGATATCTCTGTACATCGCTACCTGATATCTCTGTACATCGCTACCTGATATCTCTGTACATCGCTACCTGATATCTCTGTACATCGCTACCTGATATCTCTGTACATCGCTACCTGATATCTCTGTACATCGCTACCTGATATCTCTGTACATCGCTACCTGATATCTCTGTACATCGCTACCTGGTATCTCTGTACATCACTACCTGATATCTCTGTACATCGCTACCTGATATCTCTGTACATCGCTACCTGATATCTCTGTACTTCACTACCTGATATCTCTGTACATCGCTACCTGATATCTCTGTACTTCACTACCTGATATCTCTGTACATCGCTACCTGATATCTCTGTACATCGCTACCTGGTATCTCTGTACATCACTACCTGATATCTCTGTACATCGCTACCTGATATCTCTGTACATCGCTACCTGATATCTCTGTACTTCACTACCTGATATCTCTGTACATCGCTACCTGATATCTCTGTACTTCACTACCTGATATCTCTGTACTTCACTACCTGATATCTCTGTACATCGCTACCTGATATCTCTGTACATCGCTACCTGATATCTCTGTACATCGCTACCTGATATCTCTGTACATCGCTACCTGATATCTCTGTACATCGCTACCTGATATCTCTGTACATCGCTACCTGATATCTCTGTACTTCACTACCTGATATCTCTGTACATCGCTACCTGATATCTCTGTACATCACTACCTGATATCTCTGTACATCGCTACCTGATATCTCTGTACATCGCTACCTGGTATCTCTGTACTTCACTACCTGATATCTCTGTACATCGCTACCTGATATCTCTGTACATCGCTACCTGATATCTCTGTACATCGCTACCTGATATCTCTGTACATCGCTACCTGATATCTCTGTACATCGCTACCTGATATCTCTGTACATCACTACCTGATATCTCTGTACATCGCTACCTGATATCTCTGTACATCGCTACCTGATATCTCTGTACATCGCTACCTGATATCTCTGTACATCACTACCTGATATCTCTGTACATCACTACCTGATATCTTTGTACATCGCTACCTGATATCTCTGTACATCGCTACCTGATATCTCTGTACATCGCTACCTGATATCTCTGTACATCGCTACCTGATATCTCTGTACATCGCTACCTGATATCTCTGTACATCACTACCTGATATCTCTGTACATCGCTACCTGATATCTCTGTACATCGCTACCTGATATCACTGTACATCGCTACCTGATATCTCTGTACATCGCTACCTGGTATCTCTGTACATCACTACCTGATATCTCTGTACATCACTACCTGATATCTCTGTACATCGCTACCTGATATCTCTGTACATCGCTACCTGATATCTCTGTACTTCACTACCTGATATCTCTGTACATCGCTACCTGATATCTCTGTACATCGCTACCTGATATCTCTGTACATCGCTACCTGATATCTCTGTACATCGCTACCTGATATCTCTGTACATCGCTACCTGATATCTCTGTACATCGCTACCTGATATCTCTGTACATCGCTACCTGATATCTCTGTACATCGCTACCTGGTATCTCTGTACATCACTACCTGATATCTCTGTACATCGCTACCTGATATCTCTGTACATCGCTACCTGATATCTCTGTACTTCACTACCTGATATCTCTGTACATCGCTACCTGATATCTCTGTACATCGCTACCTGATATCTCTGTACATCGCTACCTGGTATCTCTGTACATCACTACCTGATATCTCTGTACATCGCTACCTGATATCTCTGTACATCGCTACCTGATATCTCTGTACTTCACTACCTGATATCTCTGTACATCGCTACCTGATATCTCTGTACTTCACAACCTGATATCTCTGTACATCACTACCTGATATCTCTGTACTTCACTACCTGATATCTCTGTACTTCACTACCTGATTTCTCTGTACTTCACTACCTGATATCTCTGTACTTCACTACCTGATATCTCTGTACATCGCTACCTGATATCTCTGTACATCGCTACCTGATATCTCTGTACATCGCTACCTGATATCTCTGTACATCGCTACCTGATATCTCTGTACATCGCTACCTGATATCTCTGTACATCGCTACCTGATATCTCTGTACATCGCTACCTGATATCTCTGTACTTCACTACCTGATATCTCTGTACATCACTACCTGATATCTCTGTACTTCACTACCTGATATCTCTGTACATCGCTACCTGATATCACTGGACATCGCTACCTGGTATCTCCGGACATTGCTGCCTGATATCTTTGGACATCGCTACCTGATATCTCTGTACATCGCTACCTGATATCTCTGTACATCGCTACCTGATATCTCTGTACATCACTACCTGATATCTCTGTACATCGCTACCTGATATCTCTGTACTTCACTACCTGATATCTCTGTACATCGCTACCTGATATCTCTGTACTTCACTACCTGATATCTCTGTACATCGCTACCTGATATCTCTGTACATCGCTACCTGATATCTCTGTACATCGCTACCTGATATCTCTGTACTTCACTACCTGATATCTCTGTACATCGCTACCTGATATCTCTGTACATCGCTACCTGATATCTCTGTACATCACTACCTGATATCTCTGTACATCGCTACCTGATATCTCTGTACATCGCTACCTGATATCTCTGTACTTCACTACCTGATATCTCTGTACTTCACTACCTGATATCTCTGTACATCGCTACCTGATATCTCTGTACTTCACTACCTGCTATCTCTAGATATCTCTCGACACAATATTCGCCAAGATACAAGGTCTGATTTGAATATCAGCTTATAAGTTATTTTGATATTTAACTTTCAATACGTGGACAATTGACTAAAGAACAATCCACAAAATAATATACAAGAGTTAAACAGTTGAGATGTATACTACAAAACATAATCAAGACAAGTTGCATAGACCCTTTATTAGGTTCTTCATTCATATATTGCAACCGCCATATATCATTCTGAATCCTAATAGTTTTCTGTATAGAACCTGAGGTCTTCATCAGACACGTGACTTTGATACCCTATGAGATCATATTCACAACAATGCTATTCTATTTAGCAGAACGTTTCTTATGTCAGGCAAAGGCACATTGAATATTAAGACCAATTGTTAGGACAAATTTGTAATGCAACAAATATTGAAACAATAACGAGGTCAACCTCCTCCAAAATAATACCTATGTGTTTGTAAAGTAGGGTTAACTTGTCAGCTTTAGTTTAGAGCCTGTTAGAAAGTATAATAATCTAAGTAACATTCAACTGTTTTATGAACTGATGTCTGGTGGGAATTAAATCGAGTCTTACAGCGGTTTTTAAAAATTTTGAAGGCCTAAGATTTCGAAACGATGGTCGATTATGTGTACTCTTTGGATTAAAACAGTTTACAGCGGACGCAAGATATTTAAATACACCTGCACCCGATGGGCAATTGTCGAGGGACTTTGCAACATCCCAGACAATTTTCTATACAATCCAGTGACCCTTGTAGACGTAATAAGTTACATAGCCGCGTACGTGACAACGAAGCAGGGTTTCAGATGGGTTCAACTAATACAACGTGTACGCGTCCAGTAAAACATGTATCAAACAATCATGTTTTATTCATTGTGGATATCGGACACTTATATTATTTCACGCATACATATGCTCGTTCATTTAGTAAATTCTATTTTGAACGTTTCGCGAAAATAATAAACCTAGTTAATACAAATATTTAAAAACACCCCTAACTTATAATGAAATTACCTAAATTACCTTCGTGTGAACAGTTTAGTTTTGAATGCAATTTCTGATTGTGAACTTATTGTTGACGATACAATTATTGCTACTGTGTCAAAGTGTGTAGAAGAAGACACCCATATTGAGATTATTCGTCTTTAGACGAGTAGTGGCCGTCGTCGACTGAAGTCTAAACGAGAAATCGTTGAGTTTATCGAATTTCATTTCAGATCTGAAAGATATTTGAAACTGGTATATGATGACGGCATAGAGGTAAACCTAAGTAGAATATTCCATGGTGATTAGGCGATGTGTGTTCTGGCAAACTGGCAATTGTATGTACCATTATGCGAGGAATATAGAACGCAACACTCACAACACTAATATTATTAATATAAACCCACTGACAACATCTCATCAAAGTACCAATCAAAAGAATTACATTTAGCATTTCTTGTTAATATTCATTCCCAGTTAAATTTTGTATAATATTTTTCCCAATTGCTACAAGGCAATGATTGTTGTACCTACACAATAATGGAATAGTCCAACCACACTTTATCCCTCGAGGCCACACATCAAAGGCACACTGTGTCTGGTATTTTGATTAACTGTTACGGGGGCGGGTATGTAACTTTATTGTGTCTACTACGGTCACTGGGGGGTTTAGGAAAGTGTCTGGGTATGTTTCAAAGTCCTTCGGTAATTTCCTACTGGGCGTGAGAGTTACGTGTATGTAAATATCTTGCGCTTGTTATAAATGCTCAGATCAGACGACTACTGTAGATAAAGGTATAACATATATTTTACAGCTGGAGTCGCATGAATAGGAATATCAACATCACATTAGACCCACTGATTTATTCATGGGACAAATGATCGGTTCATACTCGAATTAAAATATTACATGAACACAATATTTGTTGTTTGTTTGTACTAGTATTCCTAAATTAGTCAAACATGTAGCTTATCTTCATTTGACTTTATTTTATTTTATTTGAATTGAATATTGTTTAATTAAGCAATATTGTAATATGGTCCGAGGCACATTGTTCCTGGTTGTCCATGGTTACCCGTATCTTAGGTATTTACTCCTGATGTTTAGGAATTGTAACCGAAACAGTCGACATAAATTGCTATAGTATTACTATTATTGTCCCCTGAATTTGATTTGAAAAGTATGAGAAATTATAATAGCGATGCACTGCCCTACTTTAAGTTAGGTAGTAAGAAGGTAAATGATATTCAAAATAAGGATGATGAGTTTATTAACTTTATTTCTCCTTTAGTTTTACTTGTATTCAGGAGACCTGGTTAAATAGTGATATAACCCAAGTTTCTCCCCCAGCTGTCTTAAATAATTATGACATAATCCGTAAAGATAGACAGTCTGGAAATAACACATCAAAATGTAGGAGAGGTGGGGCTGCTGTTTTGTTCAAGGACAAATTTAAACATTTCATCACTAGAATTAATACAGAAAATAATATGAATGATATTCTCTGGTGTAAAATTGATAAAAAGCTATTTAACCGTAGCAGTGATTTATATATTGGCTGCATATATATACCTCCAGACAACTCATCTATTTATAAAAATAATGAAATTGATAAATTCTTACTGCTTGAGAGGGATATAGCACATGTCTCTGCTAAAGGAGATGTTATCCTGTTAGGTGATTTCAACTCTAGAGTTGACTTAATTAATGATTTAGTAAATGAAGACAATAATAAATTCCCCCCCCCTCTTAACTATATCGCTGACAACTTTAGAGAAAGACGTAGTGTCATGAATTTGTTTTTGCGTATCTGTTAACCGACTTAATTAGCTGATTATTAGCGAATTGCTGTGTTATGTCTGTCATCGTTTAGGCCTATTTGAAGTTTTGGACGGAACTTGGCTCAGTGATTTGGAACTAATTACCAGATACCCGTCGCTATTCTGACAGTTGGTTTCATAGTTATTAATGTAGTGAACGATTAATCAAAAGATATGACGTATTCAGTGCTTAGTGTGATTGGCTTTATGATTGAAAGTTACGCCCTAGAGTCTTTTTACTGTTTTGTAATTGGTTAGAGTTTTGAAAATGAATAAAGAGAGTTTGAGTTGATCTTGGGGAGCACAGCACGATAGACGGAGTAGAGAGGGTGCAGTCCTGGGCAGTCTAGAGCAGTCCTGGAGAGCCTTGGGGCGAGTGTTGACGCAGTCTAAGAGAGTCTTGGGTCAGCCTTGCGATAGTCTTGGGGATTTTTCCCCAGGGCGCTGCGTCTTATAGAGTGCTCGATTGACCGACTAAGACGAGAGCTGAAACGTATTTCGTTGTGTGTGTCTTATTTGACTGTAAAGTTAAAGTGACTTTCCCGATCCCATACCTCGAGGGGACGACGTAGCATGGATAAAAATAAGCACTTACAAATTTGGTAGACAATTAATTGAGCTTTGCATGGACAGTAACTTGATTATTCTCAATGGGCGCACCATTGGTGATTCATCTGCTGCACACCAATGGGGTGCAGTACCGTTGATTATGCAATCACATCTACTTATATTTTTGAAAATGTTCAGTATTTCAAACCTAACCTGCCCAATATAACTGTCTCTGTCTTTTGAAATTGATGTAAAAATATTAACATAAAAAAACGCAAAGTCAAAATGGACATGAAACCATTACCAGCCAAATACATCTGGGATAGTGAAGCAAAACTAAATTTTAGGCAACTTCTTGAAATAGCTAAAGAAAATGAAATTAGCGACATTATAAACAAAATTGATTCAAACAATTGTGATGTTGTTGTTACAGAATTTAGTGCTTTGCTGTCATCAGTCGCGGAAAAAACTTATAACCCCCAAAATTAGCAAAACGAAAAAAAAGAGAAACCAAACGGGACGAGCTCTGTAATGAAATGTTTAAATATGGAGAATTCTACATTCTTGCAGTGCTTCATAAATTGTTTAATCACATATATAATTCAGGTATTTTTCAAGCCAGTTGGAACACGAGCTTAGTCGTTCCTATTCACAAGTCAGGGTCCAAGACAATTCCCAATTCCAATTAACTACAGAGGGATTGCAGTATCTAGCTGCTTACTATTTACCAGTATCCTGAACACTAGGCTAATAGCATACTTGGATAACAAAAATATTATTTCAAAGCATAAGTTCGGTTTTAGGAAAAACTGCAGGACCACAGACAACCTCTTTATATCAAGAACAATTGTACAAAAATATCTATATAATAATAGCCATTCAAAAGATATCACAACCTCCAAGTCTTACAAAATCTTTGCTTGCTTTTTAGATTTTAGAAAGGCGTTTGACAGTGTGTGGCATAATGGTCTCTATTTCAAACTTCATAAAAATGGCATATCAGGTAAAATGTTTGATATAATAAAAGACATGTATGAAAACAACTGATACAGAATTAAAACAAAAGAGGGTTTAACTGGGAGTTTTAAATCAACAGTTGGAGACAAACAAGGGTGGAATCTTAGCCCACGTTCTTGATAATTTAAAAGTAAGTTGTCTTCTATATATGCAGCTGATGTTGTCATTTTATCTAAATCTGCTAAGGGGCTACAAAACTGTAACGAAATCTGATAACACATTATTAGAATGTAAAAAGTAAATGGTTTATAAGTGTAGAAACCCTCATGCAAGATATTGATGTTGTTACCATTGTAAACTCAAGTGAAATAATAAATAAGAAAAATTTAGACTTTATTCATTAAAAAATAAACAAATCATTTGAGAACCAATGAATTTTAGACATGCATAATGATAATAGAAAACAAACCTTGGCTACAAACAAACTAAACATACAGACTTTTTAAACAAGATTTAATAATTGGAAATTACCTAATTAATATGCAGAACCATAGTCTTAGAATGTTAATTGCAAAATTCAGGACAAGCAATCATGACCTTAAATTTGAGAAAGGCAGACATAATAATGTTCCACTGGATAAAATAACATGTGATATGTGCAGCCAAAATATAATTGAGGATGAGCAACATTTTGTAATGAAATGTCCAGCTTACAGTTATCATAGGGACAAATTATTCCTGACTGCACAAAATAAAGTTCAAAATTTTGATAAAGAAAATAGTCAATACTCTAATACTCTAGCACCAGCCTTAGCTGTCTTCTTAAAAAACAGCTATGGAACAAAACAGCAACAACTATCAGTGTATTAAGTTACATTTTGTGTTCATTCTATATTCTGTATTCACCATTGGTTGCAAATTATCTTTATTGTTTATCCATATTTGTTTTTAATTTGTTTTATATTTTGAGAATAGGTTTTTTTTCTTTTTAGATTGTAGTTTGTTTTTAAATTTCTTTCTGTAAGACCCTTTTTATCCTTTCCTAAGGATGTCATGCGTCTAATAAAATATACAACAATGAATCTAAAGTGATGGAAAACACAAAGATAACAACATAGAAAATAAGCCATACTAATACTATCGTGGTCAAGAGATGTTCCTGGTTTTCACTCTTTAGGGAAATCACTAATTTGAGTACAGTTGATTACAGTCATATCGTCAGTGAGCCCGTGGGAGATTCTACACTGAAATACACACAAGTCGTATTAGGTAGAGACTACCACAGCTATTTCACCTGTACATCTATGAACAGTCCTTGGAGTATCTTATTTCAAACTCTTTTTAAATGTTAATTTGTATTTATTCTAACTAATATAGTGTAACATACATTCTCAGTTTCATTTGTCGAACGATGATCAAATGGTAAATGACACATATTATTTATATTATATTAGGATGGTAAGATCAAAAACATATTGACAGACAGCATAGCCAAGTAGATCACATCGCAGTCAGTAAATCAAATGATATTTCAAATGTTGTTTAGTAGCATAAATATATTTAATATTATTACATGAAGGTCAGTGATGAAATCATATTTAGCAGAACTTTCTTTATATCTGAAAGTTTCTTTAGACAATATGTTAACATCTACGACCTTATTTTCACTTTATCCCTAACAGACATTGCCATAAATGGACAATGAAATCTGCTCAAGTAGGAATTTTCTGTCTATCCCAGTGCAGTGACTATAATTCCATGCAAGATGATATACTGTTCAAAGATATTAGAATAAATTAAGAAATGTCTGTTGTTCTTTGTTGAATGACACTGTTATACAACCAAGTAAATAGCCTTGGGGTTATTCCGCCCCATAAGACAAATAAGTTGTAAATTCTAAAGTAAACATTGTCAAACTCTTGTTTATTGTGTACTCACCATAAGTTTAAAACCAACATTGTACGTGCAGTGAACAACTATGCACTAAACAGTCTATAGAATTAAAAAAAGGATAATGAGTCGGTTTAAATTTCTATTCTAATTAATAAAAGACACAATAATACAACGTCTTCTGTATATGCTTTCATCTCTTTTGGAAACAGACTGTAATGGTAGGAAGTGCAAGTAATAATCGGTACGTTATCTAATTTTACATGTTTTATTGTAGGTACTTCCTATAATTGTTTTCTAATTTGAAATTTATGGCTTACCATCATTATTTGACAATACATACAAACACATTTTAATGTGAATAAAACACTTTCAAGTACGAGTTCATATACCAGTCATACATGTGTACTAGTACAATCATAGCACAAACATTGATTAGACAATATAAACTAATAGTGTTAAAATTAATAATATGAGGTTATTACGAGGATACCTCAAAGTATGCACGAAGACAGTACAACGGGAGTATCGCCCGACGCGCAGCAGGAGGTCTATGCGACGGCCGGCGTACTATCTGAGTTCAAACTAACATTGTTCAAAGTTCAAACTAACATTGTTTTCAATAAATGAGCTTGGTGTTTGCCAAAAAACAAACAAAATTAATGCTAACAAATCATAAAAAATAAATTAGCATTTAACCACTGTTATTAGTATATAACTGTTTAGCTACTGTCAAGTCCTAGGCGTAAGATCGCTTCTTTCACAATTTCTCGTCCATTTACTTCCAAACCAACGCATGGAAATTTGTCGAAGAAGAGAATATATCGTGGCATATAAAATGGTGACACTTTCCCTGTCAGAAAAGTCTTCATTTCATTCGCAGTGCAGGTAGTTCCTTCTTTCAGTACAAGACAAAGGCAGATTTCATTCAAATATTTCTCATCAGGAACAGGAACTACATGCACATATTTCAATTTTGGGTGATCTTCAAGACACTTTGTGATTTGTGTTGGGAAAACATTGAAACAGCCTTTAATAATCATGTCGTCTCACCTGCCTAATATAACCAACCGACCATTTTCATCCATCTGACCCAGATCTCCAGTATAATACCAACCATTTGAATGTTTGATATTCTCTGTGCGTTCTTTGTCACCATAATACCACTGGAAATGATAAGGCCCACGCACCCATATATCACCTGTAGTATTAACATGCAAAATGCGTTTATCTGTGTCTGTAATTTTCAATTCACAATGTCGAAATACTCGTGTTGTCCTACGAATTCTATCTTCTAATGTATATGATACGTCCCCGATGCCGATATAGATAGTTCTCTTGTTCCATAAACGACAACTGCATTAGTGCATAGTAATTTTACAGCATTCAGAACAATGCCTTGTGGGAAGACATTTCCAGTACACCAACATCGCTGCAACGATGACACATCAAAACTCTTGATATTTTGTTGATTGACAGCTTGTGATAAATGTTGAGGAAACAACTGTACGAAATTACATCGTTCACTTTCGATAGCTTCCAGTGCACCAGTGAAATCTTCTGTCGGTCTTGGTGAAACCAGAGTAGCACCCCAGGTTAGAAGCATAGCTTGGTATAAGCCACATGATGACACAAAGGACCCTAACTTCAGAACTTTTATAACACTGTGTTCATCAGCTGTAGCATCACACTTAGAGGCATATATATTTTCCAAGGTGCTTCTTTGTGAGCGAACCACGGGTTTGGGGTGTCCAGTGCTGCCAGACGTAAAGGTTATCATACAAGGATCATCTGCACTAACTTTGCTCTTCAAATCCTTAATTACCTGATATTCTTCTAGTCCGCCACGACCTCGAAGTTTGCCCTCGTGCATTACGATGCTACATCCAATGAGAGGACAGTCATCGTCGAATGTTATGATGTAACGCAATGATGGTACACGAGATAATGTTGGTGTGTCAGATTCTATATCGGGAGAAACTTGTTTTAATTTTTCATATTGATCATGTTGGCTTAAGCCAACAAACATAGCTGCACATTCTGTTTTATTCAGTATGTATGTCAAATGATCGGATGATTGTAATTCTGCCAATTCAAGTGCAATTAGTCCAGCTCTAATAGCAGCTGAATTCAACAGTATCCACTCGTATCCATCACCCATCCAGAGACAAACTCGCTCACCAGATTTCAGACCAATCTTCACTAAATCACTTGCAAGGTGATTGGTATCATCTGAAAATTGTTTAAATGATATTCTCACGCCGCTATCACAGAACACGAGTGCATCTCTATCTGGAAATTGTCTTGTGGCCTCATCTTGTAGTTCGTGGAAGGTCTTTCCAAGGAAAGGCTGAGCTGATGCCCTGTGATAATAGCTCTTCTGGAGATTAGTCTTGCAACCACTGCTCATGTTGGTATCTGGGAAATAGAGTGAGATATACGTATTATACACTTTTATGTATCTGGTAATATTATACTCATAGCCCTGTCAGGCAATCAGGATCAATATATTTGATTAATATCCACGCCAGTTTGAGCACTTGAGCAATTTATCTGAATATGGCTCCTTCCCCGTTTCATGAAGTTTTCTCGATGTATCTCCCCTATTTTTGAATTAGTAGAACAACAGTACAATTTTCTTCTCACCAAGGTCAGGTCGTGTTTCATATATTTATACAAATATATATACAAAGTGTGAGATAATCATCGAAAAACACGACTATAGCTGACATTTCACGATTTGTTGCTTCGTATACTTACGTTTATTATTCTATTTATTTAATCCATATAATTGTATGATTCCTAGTGTATTGGACATTTATGTGGGTTGATTACATTTTCATTCGACCGGAAATGTGCTGTTATATTAGTTTTATTAAGTTTTTAGTTGCCCAGTGTGCTGTTTTGTTGATCCATACGACGCATAATCATTGCAGCTTCTGACCGTCATTCATAGATTATTTGAACCTACCAATATAATAAATGTGGCAGTATTATTTGAAGGGAATGTGGAATATGAAAATACAAATATTAGTATATTTGTGAATGGAGAAAACTCGTAATCCTGTCATTGGAAACTGGGTCAATAGCCCTTGGCAAGATGTTTTAAATGTAACAATTACATACAAAACAGTACCTTTTAGGAACATGTAATTATCATGTTCTTGAGTAATTTACTTCACCAACAGAAAAGGCAATAATAATTAAAATGGCACAATTATCAAACAATTACACATATTTTAAAAATCACTACATAACTACGTGAATCCTTCTGTTATTTGGACAACTCGGGGATAATATTATCTCCCTTGTTGGAACCCCTCAGAGCACAATGGGCCACAATGAATTACCTAAAGCCGATGAGATATTCATACATTTATATAAGCACATCGATCGACATTGGGTTGGTTGAGTCTAAATTTATTTTCCTTCAAATCTTTAAAACATAGTTCATACGACGCAGTTTTTCGCGATCACCACGTAATATACTATGTATTAAATATTTCTGTAAACAAATGTATGTCGACATCACACAATATCCTATGTATTAAATATTTCTGTGAACAACTGTATGCCGATATCACGTAATAGACTATGTATTAAATATTTCTGTGAGCAACTGTATACCGACATCACATAATAGACTATTTGTTAAATATTTCTGTGAACAACTGTATGCCGACATCACGTAATAGACTATTTGTTAAATATTTCTGTGAACAACTGTATACCGACATCATGTAATAGACTATGTATTAAATATTTCTGTGAGCAACTGTATACCGACATCACGTAATAGACTATGTATTAAATATTTCTGTGAACAACAGTATACCGACATCACGTAATATACTACGTATTAAATATTTCTGTGAACAACTGTATGCCGACATCACGTAATGAACTATGTGTTAAATATTTCTGTAAACAACTGTATGCTGACATCACGTATTAGACTACATATTAAATATTTCTGTGAACAGCAGTATGCGTAATACACTAATAATAATAATAATCATCATCAACAGCATGGATTGACAACAAAAAACAAACAAAACATTTGATCGCCTGCCCCACAGCTGGGTCACTAAGACACTTGCAATGTACAAAATATGCGCTACCGTCACAAAGTTCATCCCTGAGAGCATGAAGACATGGAAAACCACCTTACATTTGTATCATGCTGAAGGGTCACTGGAATCACGTTCAGTAAACATCACAAGCGGAATATTCCAAAGAGATTCATTATCACCCCTGCTCTTCTGCCATGCCCTTGCTCCCCTCAGTTCAATGCTCAACAACAGCACATACGGATATGACTTCCAGAAAGGGAAAATTAACCATCTATTTTACATGGATGATCTCAAAACCTTTGCCAAAGACAACAATCAACTAACCGGGTTCCTGCACATAGTTGAGACTTTTAGTGATGACATCAACATTTTCGGTCTAGAAAAGTGTGCCAAAGCAATTTTCAAACAAAGGAGATTGGCCCAAACCGACAGCATAACTATTGACACTGACACAACAATCAAATACCTAGAACAGGAAGGAACCTACAAGTATCTAGGAATAATCCCTAGATAATCCGATTAATGAAGGAGATGGCATACAATACTCTTCCATAAAAGAAAAGTCAGGAAAGAATATTACAGACGGATTAGGATGAGTTTAAGTAGTGAACCCAAAGCTACCAACAGCTTTGACGCTATAAACATCCTAGCCATACCAGTTTTAACTTACAGCATTAACATTATTAACTCGAAAATAAGTTAGATCAAGAAGTTAGATACCAAAACACGCAAACTCCTAACTACAGAAAGAATGTACCACCCAAAATCTGATGTGGACCGCCTTTACCTACTAAGAATCCAAAGAGATTGGAAGAAGAAGATATTGACCAACACGACCAATCAATGGCTGTGAAGTGGTGGACTGAAAGCAGAAACAGGAGGACTTTTTACAGCACAACACCAGAGCCTTGCAACTATCATATCATCACCGTATCATCAAATATATCACAGACGCCCAGAGCAGAATATGTGGCAGATATGAGGAGAGCATCGATCATATTCTATCTGGCTGTCCCGAATTAGCAAAGACAGAACACATTCAAAGACACAACAGGGCAGCTGCATACGTGCACTGGATGATCTGCAGACATTATAAGACCAAGACTGGGGGCAAGTGGTATGAACACCAAACAGATACAGTAAATGAGAGTGAGGAAGTAACAGTTCTGTGGGATATGCCAATAAAAACAGATAAAGAAATAAGTGCCAACAGACCAGACATAGTTATCAAGGACAAGAATCATAAAATGTGCATCCTCATTGACACGATAGATAGAAATGCATCTGTGAAACTGGCTGAAAAGTTGTCCAAGTACAAAGACCTTGAAATTTAAGTGTAGGGAATGACAACTGGGACAGTGCCAATAGTGATCGGGCACTATGACTCATAAAGACGGGTCTGGAAATATACACCAGCAAAATCCTGGAGATATTAACATCTTGGAACTCCAAAACATCAGCATCCTTGGAACGGCCCACATACTAAGAAGAGTACTATCAACATAACTTGATCTGTTTGCTTGATCTGATTGGGAAATATTTCTGTATGGCTTCATTAATTGCGGCAACATTACTAACGCTAATTTTAAATACTGAGATCGTTTATTTTACAAGAGAACCATGGGTCGAAACGTCCGCGCTGGTCTAAAAGTCCGGCATTCGAGTGCCTTAGTACCAAAGGTCGCCGAGCATGGCCATACAACATACTTTGAAACATCGCTACTGGTGCAAGGGGGTTTCCGATTAAGGTAACTGTCATGAATTTATTTTGCGTATCTGTTGACTGACTTAATTAGTTGATTATTAGCGAATTGCTGTGTTATGTCTGTCATCGTTCAGGCCTATTTGAAGTTTTGGACGGAACTTGGCTCAGTGATTTGGAACTAATTACCAGATAACCACCGCTATTTAGACTACTCATTCTGACAGTTTATATCCATAGTTATTAATGTAGTGAACGATTAATCAAAAGATGTGACGTATTCAGTGCTTAGTGTAATTGGCTTTATGATTGAAGGTTACGCCCTAGAGTCTTTTTACTGCTTTGTAATTGGATAGAGTTTTGAAAATGAATAAAGAGAGTTTGAGTTGGTCTTGGGGAGCAGAGCACGATAGACGCAGTCTAAGTCTAGGGCAGTCCTGGAGAGCCTTGGGGCGAGTGTTGACGCAGTCTAAGAGAGTCTTGGGTCAGCCTTGCGATAGTCTTGGGGACTTTTCCCCAAGGCGCTGTGTCTTATAGAGTGCTCGATTGACCGACTAAGACGAGAGCTGAAACGTATTTCGTTGTGTGTGTCTTATTTGACTGTAAAGTATAAGTGACTTTCCCGATTCCGTACCTCAAGGGGACGAGATATAGAGAGACGAGACGAGATTCCCCCCTGACAAGTGTGGAGAACCCCAGAGAGAGAAGATTTTCCCCGTGATATAACCAAGATGGCATTGCAGTTCTTGATTTTTCGGCGGTGTTTAAAAACAACCTCTCGTTGCCGAGTTCTCTGTAATTTCAAGTTTTTTTTTAATTATTTTATTTTACGTTTGTGTATTTTGACACTGAAAAGTTAGTTATTGATGTAGTTATCGGTGACAGCAACAACAGTGGTTGTTACCCAATGCATTGCAAAGCTATCAGCTATCATCAACTGTTTACTTCAGTGTTAAAATGCCTTTGAAGTAAAAAATGCATGGAATTTTTTTTAGTGAAATGCAATACAGCTTGAAATCTATGCACCAAGATAACAAAGAAAATTGTGGCTTTGTTTAGCACGATATCGGGCCTCCTCCTACATGAAAGTAGTATACCACTGGAAGCTGCCAGGCTGCAAGTTGTCGACATGTTGCGAGATATGGGAACTAAAGAACTCACGTCAGCCCAATAACAGTACACAAGATATCACCTCCAATGGAAGCCAGTCAAAGCTGTCGTAGTACGATCAGGGTTATTTGCATGCACACCAACAGTTACTACATTGTCGCTCTCAAAATGGGTCCCTTTCTTTGTAATGACCCCCTAAGGATTGCTAACTTCCCCTTTCTAACTCTTGCCCACAAAATTAATATATTGCCCTTTTTAGAATGTATTAAACCACAAATTAATGAATATTCATTATCACAGAAACTGTCACGTCATGAATAAATTAGGATATTTTTTAAGAAAATGCATAAAGTGCAGGTACGTCGTCTGGAATGTTTGATATTTTCAGGAATCAAAGCTATTTTTAATATACTAGTATTGCATGCAATGTGTGATATGTGGCAATGATATGTCCATTTTACCATGATTCATATATTTTTCTTGAAATTAGTTTCAAGCAAGAAATGTTTTTCAAATAGTGGATTACTGGCCTCCCGGGCAGTAATTTTTAAAAAACGATGCCTTTCATACCCGAACGCTGGTATATTTGGCTGTGGTCCGATATTTTGAGAATGCTTCATATTATTAAATGTATCCTTACCCTATTAAAACTCGGAATGGCGAAAAAAAGGTATTACTGTGAAATAATCAACGTAATGGTGTTTCCAGGCTTAATCTACAAAATAATCACAAAAGATATAAATTACAGTCAACACACAGTAGAAAGCCTTAATCCATTTAAGCGAATGTCATGCAACAAAATGATCTCGTCTCGTTGGACAGTGTCCGTCCCGTCATAGAGCTGTGGCTGCAGACGTGCTACGAGACAGCCGGTTCACAAAAGAGCGGTTCAATAGAGCGCGATCAGTCTCGTATGCATTGTTTTCTGATTGGTTGTTTGATGTACAACCACGCGCCTGCGTATATTCGCGTCATAACTACGCCAAAACTAAATGAGCTCTGGGAAATATCGTATTAGTGTCGTCATGCAGCTGTCATGGCATAGCGTTACTAAAGCAAATGAATCTCGCTGGAAATGTGCGCAGTGAGTATTGAGTATATCGATAACTGAAACTATTTCAATTAATTCGTGTATTAGTTATTACACAACATTTTATGTAATGTGCACAGGGACTAGACACGTGAAAACGCAGCTCTCATCTCTGGCATTTACATTGTCTGTCCGAGTTAGCGCAATTGCATATAATGTAGTTTTGGCAAGTAATTAATATAATTCTTTCCCTAAATGTAGATGCAATTTTACCAAGTGTTGTCACAAGACTGGATGATATACTGACATAATTACATTGATGGAATGACGATGAACATTGCTCTCGTAAAAAATGACAAATATTTACTGAAAAAAAACATTTGAACAGTGTAGACTGGGGTTCAAGACTGGAGTTTCAAGGCAAGTGTAACGTTTATTCACTTCAGACTAATAATTAAGAGATTTTTAACACGTTTATGTAAATTGACTTTGTTGCTTCTCGTGTGTGGGATATTAATAAACAAATATGTTCATTAATTAAAGAAGTATCTAGGAAGTTTGAAATTAATCTGCCCTCTGCACCTATGTTTGAAAATTAATTAATCTTAGTTTTGTTAATTTTGCATGCGTTTTGTTTTTGTGCAAGTGCTCTTCGTCATTGGCATTGTCCATTGTGCTGGCAAACATTTTCAAAATGTTCCAAATTTAGTGTACATCTTCCTGGTTCTATTTCAAAGTACAGAGCAGTGAAATTGAAATATTTCAAATTGGAAAGAAAGTGAGTGAGAACATCAGATAATGCTGACGTAAATTAAAATGATCTCCCAATTCATCACCATGTCATCCTTGACTCTGAATGTCTATGAATATTTATAACTGTATTGAGTATAGTGTAGAATATTATAATCACTTTTAGTATTGATGAGTTTAGAGATGTCTTCAATCTCTATTCTATAAACATTAGTTATAGACAAAATCATGGAGATCATATTCATAACTTTAATGATACCAATAAAGAAGGTTAACATGATGACTACTATTTACATAATGTTTATAATATTTGAGAACTACAGTATTTTGAAAAATGTATATGTTGCTGAAAATAATTTTGTTATGGGTGGAAATGGTGGGACGGGGTTGGGATGTTCTTATTATTGAATGTTCAGAATGTCTGTCACATAATTTATATTTATTTATTGATTGAATGAAACCAAATAAATTCTGAGGCAATCTTATTCTTATTTTGCAGGTTCTATTAAAGAAACTCGAAAAAAAGAAAGTTGCCCATTACCAAGAGTGATTACACCAAAGATGATGTGTTCCACTTGTGGTATGGTAATATTGAGAAAGAACTTGAACACACGTTTCCACAGGTGAAGAAGTTGACACACAAGATTGCCATCTCTTTTATGAACATGATGCTTGTATCAAGGCTGCAGGAAAAAAATAATGTACTTGTCAATACGTATCATCCTTATTTTCGAAGAAGGTTAACATGATGACTACTATTTACATAATGTTTATAATATTTGAAAACTACAGTATTTTGAAAAATGTATATGTTGCTGAAAATAATTTTGTTATGGGTGGAAATGGTGGGACGGGGTTGGGATGTTCTTATTATTGAATGTTCAGTATGTCTGTCACATAATTTATATTTATTTATTGATTGATTGATTGAATGAAACAAAATCAATTCTGAGGCAACCTTATTCTTATTTTGCAGGTTCTATTAAAGAAACTCGAAAGAACTTGAACACACGTTTCCACAGGTGAAGAATTTGACACACAATATTGCCATCTCTTTTATGAACATGATGCTTGTATCAAGGCTGCAGGAAAAAATAATCTACTTGTCAATACGTATCATCCTTATTTTCGAAAGAGAGCAAATGTCAAACAGCCAAATTTTTTCGTGATGCTAATAAGACTCGGTCTGTTGTTTACCCTCTGTTTCATGACCTCAGTAAATCACTTTTGTTCTTCTGTGCTTATGCCCAGGACATATCTTACTACTCTCGCCTTCAACTTATAATCGTATATTTCAACAAAAACGAAGGCATTTGGAAGTGTAATTGTAGTGCTGGAAAAAGGGATGTGCACATAAAGCACTGGCAAGGTGGTTTTTTATGAACTTTATACAACTGATTATGTAAGGTTATGTAATGGTGATACTCAGGATGAAGAAAACACTGATGAATCAATTGGTCGCCCACTCACAGAGGAAGATGTTACGCAGGCTGTGTAGAACTAAAATCAATATATCCACCTAACATAATTTAATAAAAATGAATGGTTAACTATTGGTTGGATTCTAAAAGGTTGTCATACACCCTTCCTGATCAAGTCAGAAAATCGAGCATCTCCGCAAAAAATATTTCCTAGAGAGACAAATAGCTTTCTTTGTAGTAGCAGTTCTCCTTTAGATGTTTCTTTTTTGATGTCAAATAAGGCCAAGATTATTACAATGGATGAAACTATCAAAGGCAAATTTACGTTGTCTTTTATGCTTCTCACATATTTGTATAATTCTGCTTTTATTGGTACCACTACTGTATCAGCAGTTAGCAAATTCCATTAAATGTTGTTGTTTTTTTGTTTCATTTGCAGTTATGGTGTTGTTACAATTTTATATTTTGGCTGCCATTTAGAATTGCAAAATTAATGCAAATTATAACGCAAGTATCGTTACTTGTGTTTTAGATTAAGGTCAGTCGACTGTCTATTTGTTCGTCTGTCTGACCATCTGTCTGTTAGCCATACTTTCTCAGTCATGCCTAGACCGAAATCAGTCATGCCTGGAACTATTTTATTGACACACTTTTTCTTATTTTATTCAAAATGGCTGATTTCTTGGGCAGGCTTGGTACAATGATCGACTTCATCATACATTTGTTCATTGCACTTTTCTGTTTGATGACCGTCTGATAGATATTTTACATTTGTTATAGTTCACACAAAAAGCTAAAAACTACATGGAGAATATGTAATTGACAATGACTCAAATTTGGAAAAACTGATTGAATGTTTCTGTTCTCTTACAATGAGTTTGATGAACAATATTGTAATGGAAACCTGTGCTTTATTGCATTATTAAACTACAATATTTGTTAACCTAGGTAGACCTTTCGGGTCGCCAGGTAGTGGTGGAATATTCCACTCCATATATGTATTAGATGTACGCCTATTACAAATATTAGCCTATCGGGTTGAGTATACAATATCACATGACCATTTTTGATTGAAATGTACACTCTCTGTAATACTGTTCGGGCAACATGGCGTTGATGTGATGGTTCATGGAGAATATAACTACTCTGTTTTCATCCAAAATCCGTGTGTGAATCGTTTTATTTAGATAACATCGTGAAGTGGTTGAACCGAGGCGGTACCATGATGCCCCTGAGAAGAAAGTGCGTGCTATGTGTCCGCTAAAACACCGTGCGACACAGTAGAAAGTGTCGTCGTTTATCGCCCCTAAATTACTTGGCCGGGTAACGTTCTTTTTGTAGTGGAGCCCCGAATAAATTTCATTACAATATTATTGTTTTATTAATGTTTATCAACATTTTGAGGCATTAACAGACCATTACTACAAGTTTTCATGTGTCCTGTGTGAGAACAACTCTCAAGTACTTATTTCAGATCTGCAAAGAAAAGCTTTTTTCCGGTTGGATGGTATGTACAATATATATTGATGGTATGTATATATATATATAATAATATAAAGTGTAGTTTTAAATTATTATCAGTCCATTACAATAACAAACTACATGTTCCACTTAAATACAATCATACAGACCATAACTTGCAGAATGCCGTTTGCGCTGGGCATCTGCATCCTACCATATTAGGAAATGGAAATTCCGAATACGGAACGACTACAAGATATTTCCAAGAGAACTAAGCACAGCAATTTGATTATTCTGCTCAGTCGATAGCTACCCCGTACTGTACTGTTCTGTCATTCACACACGTTCTAACCTCATAATTACCATATGTTTTACAATACAATGTTTATGTTTACCTTGTTATAGTAAAATGCTATGCTGATATGCCTTTGTTATAATACCATGTAAACCAATATTCATTGTCAGATGAACTTGTGCACTGAAAATTATGTAGTAGCCATATTTTATGTATGCCTTTTATACTAGAATGCTTTAATAAGTATAAAATTAGCACAATCTAAAACACAAACCAGTCTGTCTGTTTTATATTCCAAAACATAAAAACTGCCATAATTACATGTCTTTCATACTGATTGTGCTTTTATTTGCTTACGTTGTCAATCTGCAAAACTGAAGTTACCACATGAGGCATCTCCTATATGTGATGAAGTCAACATTAATGAATTTTGGATCAAAGTAAAGAAGTTATTATCTAATGCTGCTGAACAGTTGCACACCTCACGGAAACACGACACCTATTTTTTAAATACAATGTCGGCTACTACACACTTTTCTTTTTCCTAAATATAACAAATTTATGTAATGAAAGGAAGAACACACATGATCTAGAAAGTCTGAAGAAGACATTATCGCAGCAGATATTTGTGGATGGAAACGGGAAGGCTGTTGTTGGTGAGCAATTATTCAACCTTCGTTAGTGAACATCAAATTTATTTGACTGGCTACTGGTTTATAGTATATGTAAAGAATTAAACAATGATACACATTCATTACTATTTCAACTAATGTGTGTCTATGGATGTTTGTATTAAATTCAGGTGAATATCAAGGTGCAGCAAAACTTGTTACTGAAGTAGCTCAATTAGAACAAGACAATACAGGTAAAGGAATGAATGAATCTTGTCCGAACTACATACTTGTTGATAGGAAATGTACTAAAACATTTTTGCATTTTATGATGAAGTTTTTTTAAAGTATATTAGTTTATTGATACACGAGTTACACATTTAGGAAACAATATATGGAGATCTAGATCAGGTCATCGAGAGCGTGTCTGTGAACACAATATACTATTGATAATGCCGTTATTATGGGTCTATCGCATACAAGTTGGTATAAGTAATTAATTTGTACACGTGTAGTTTATTATAATGGCAATGAATGGCGGTACCATTACTGTGTCTGCAGACTAGGCCCACGAAAGTGTGATTATTGTCTGTGAACACATTATACTAGTATATAAACTTAGAAAAATATGTGGTCTGAATAGATGCATTTAGCTCCAGATAAATTACATTTAGTTCAGCTAACACCTGTATAAGACGTGAATCCACACATAATTATATTGAACCTAGCGTATCTGGAATCGTTTCCTCAATACTGAATACACTGATGCTAAAGTTATACAAAATGAACATTATTGTTGATTGTTATTTTTCACTAGCTTCTTTGGTTTCAGCTCGATTATGCCAAAAATGTTCTGCTTCTCATCACTTTAAAACGTGCGCCTCCCAACTGTTACTACCAAATTACCATAATACATATTATTTTCTTGTAATTCTGCATACCGGTAAAGTACGCTCCTTATGGTTATGAATTCGTTATGAGAGCGTGTTTGTAAACACAATAACTGCCGTTATAAGATAATGCCGTTATTATGGGTCAATCACATACAGGTTGGTATAAGTAATTAATTTGTACACATGTACAAATGATTCTATTGAACCTAGCATATCAAGAATCTTTTCTGCAATACTGAATACTCTGATGCTCAAGTTATACAAAATGAAATTTGCTGAAATTTAAAACGAACATCATTGCTGATTATTATTGTTCGCTAATTTTTTTGGTTTCAGCTAGATTATGCCAAAAAGGTTCTGCTTCTCGTCAGTTTGAAACCTGCGCCTTACAACTGTTACTAAAAAAATGACCCTAATACATATTATTTTCTTGTAATTTTGCATACTGGTAAAATTATGTTTTGTGGATCCAAAACAAAATTTAGAAAATGAATGTGGTAGAAATATTTATTTAATGTTAAATATCGATTATGTATCTTGTAACAACGTTTCACCATTATTAAAAAAGAAAAGAAATAGGAGGCCTTTAGCATTCCTAGCTCCTGGTTGTAGCTTCAATATAATGCACGTCCAGGTCGTACCCTGCTACTCGCTCGATTACTCGCGTTAATCCTGCTGTTTAATCCTTTCCTCGGTTTTTCAGTAGCGAACGCCGCAGTAAAACGTTGTTACAAACGCCGTGTATAAGTATTCCTCTCCTAAAAAAAAACACGTGTAGATCCTTGAATGGCAAAGTCGTGTTAGGTCAGGTCTGCAGCCACCCCTCCCCCATCACCTACAACTACTTTCTTGTCATTCAGTTTGCCCCTTTCAATCAAGTTCAAGTTATGATAAATTTTCACATTGCCCTTCACATCCATTCTGTAATCCATCATGCTAACTTTCTCCTTAATTACGTATGGCTCCTGCCATTGCATCAACAACTTATTGTAGACAGTGGGAAGTAACACTAACACTCTGTCACGAAGTTGGAACTTCTTATCCCTGGCCTTCCTACCATAACACTTTTTGTATCTAACTATTGCCTTAGCTAACTTACATGTCTCTTCAAGGCAATATAGCAAATTAAGGACATACTGATATGTAGTTTCAACATCTAGTGTAGTGGCCTCCTTTGTCCACAACTCTCTTAAATCATCATTGAGCCCTCGCTGTTCTTCCCTTAATAAGATAGAAGGGTAAAATTGCTGGACACTCCTGAGGAGTTTCTCTATAGGCAAATAGTACTCAAATCCCTGGGCCGTTCTGGACACATGCGATTCTATATATTTTTCAAAGTAGCATTGATCCGCTCACCCAATCCATTAGATTATGGGTGATATGGAGTAGTTACTAATTGTTTAATAAACAACACACTACTTACGCCCTTCATAATGTCAGATACAAACCGTAAAATTCAGTTAAAACTTATTTGGGTACATCAATCCTACTACACATACTAACTGATTTTCTTTAACACTACAACTTCAGAATATCATGAAGCATACTCTACAACAGTTAAATTGGACCTATGACCTCTCTCAGTCGCTCGACCGATCAGACCAATCAGATACATAGCTATCATTTGAAATGGAATTTCAATCAACACCATATCGGATAACGTTACCTTGCTAACTCGACCCTTAGCAGTGGTCTTCTGACATATATCTCATGACGTGCAATACATAATAACATCATCCTGCATCCCAGGCTAAGTTGCTATTGTATCTGTAGTCTTAGCACCCAGATGACCTGCCATAACTGACTCATAAACAAGTGCTAGTGCTTGATCACACAATGATACAACAAACTGGGAACACACGTTCTCTATCAACAGGAGGTTACTGAAACTTCATATACAGCCCCTTCAAAAACCGTGCACAATTGTTACGACCTGTTGTGATCAACTACTCACCTATACTCACTAACTCCCTAGCATGTTTTAATATAAAATCATACTGCTGTGCCTCTTGCACTACATCCACAATAATAGGTTTCTTGCTATGCAATTCCTTAAACTCAGGAATTATAAGCCTAAGTAATGGCCTTTCCCCAGCTAACTTCTGAGCCTTAGTCTGTACCACAACAAGTTCAACACTATCATCCTGACTGGTATCAATGGGGGTTCACAACCACTCCCACTAAATGAAGGCTATCTTATCTCAATGCTTGGAGAACAACCTTCACCATGAACCTACCTCTTGGGCTAAATCTAAATCATAATACTAGTATTACTAAAATAAGATCATACACTGGGGTTCTCATACACAGTGCCTCGTCCTCACCAACATAAACGGGTGTATCTATATATAGTCTAGCTACTGGGGCTTACCGGCATGTGCCATTCATCATCATCATCATCATCCCGTGAATCATTATGACTATACCGAGCACATGCAAACCTAGCAGATGACTTAACCTGAGGCTTGGACATTTTTAACGCTTAGGACATCTGATAGCGACTTGGATCACCACAGTCTGACCTTGGCTTATACTAGCCAAATTGACCCGGTGCTTTATATTTCTGACCTGTGCTCCAGAACTGACCTTTCTGACTCTGACCACCTTGAAACTGGCTAGTTTTTTACAACCTGTCTGGTTACAAGCATCTGCGAAGTCAGCCCTTTCTTTAACAGAGTTAGGTGATCTTTCACCTATAAAAATGGACAACTCATTACCAAAAGTACTCATTAGCTCCTTTGAAACTCTTGTCTTCTACCCATCGGTCATAATAACCACCTAACCTAGCTGCAAATTGCAAAATGCTACCTCTACCTTCTGCCCTACTAGTCCCACCTTCTTCATTCATATTATAATGTTTTCAACAAAGCTTTGACCATTAGCTTCCGAATGTAACCTCTTACTGTCTCTTTCTCTCTTTCTTCGCGGTCTTGTTCTTTCTTTCTCTCTAATGCCTTATGTTCACTGTCTCTTTCCTCACATTTTCAGCATCACGTTCATTTTTCAACCTCATGTTTGACTGCTCACTAATCCCTCTCCTCGCGCTTCTTTTCTATCTTCTCACGCCCTCTCGCTGTTCACGCTCTGCCCTCACAACTTGAATCAAGCCTTTCCCCTTCATACCCCAAGCTCTACCCGACTCTTTAAGTTCATTAACAATATCCATGCTGAAAAGGTGTAATTCTAGTTCCAGTCGTATTGAGTATATGTAATTGTACAGGTTCGAGTAGGTTCACAATTCTAAACTTCACTGTTGCGGGTAGAATGTTGTAAACCTCACGAGGTCGAAAAATATCCACGGTTTTACGATGTTATTCGGTGGTCGACCAATACGGATCTGCATATGAATTAGCCACCACCCTACATCTGGGTATGCATTTATTTCTTCTAATTGGTACTTAATGATGTAATGCATTGGTACTACAATAACCTGACGGGTCGACAGACTGACTACACATACCCAGGTGGATCAGTCGAGCGAGCGTGTTATTCATTCCCACTATGGCATTACTTCAGCATAGTCACCTATTCGGACGTCTTCGAGTCTCAGTATACTCCGAAATTGAAAACGTTCGCCAGTATAGTGATACGAAAAATCCGCGTTGTGTGATAAAACTATTGACAAAGTATTTGAATTGTCTACCCCCATCTGGTCCATTTTACCTACGCCCCTGTGTCAGCAAGGGTGGGACATTGAAATAATCTAAGCAAAAGATCTGGATTAATACTCAATATACGTCGAGAATGTGTGATCTGGCAGGCATAACAGGATACCACACAGGTCATTCTGGCAAGGTTAGTATGTGTTATAATTGCAATCACGTTCATTAGTAAGTTAATAATACACGCTTCTTCGTCTTTTTGTTGTACGAGGCAATAGAATATTAAGTTTATGCACGTGGATTGCGAGCTTGAAATGCTGACTTCTTTTTTATTTGTTAATGTATAACTGATTAAATTGTATGTTATTTCGAGGTTACAGCAGCCACTTCGATGAGCAACTTATCAAAGAACGCACCGGGAACCGCTCTGATGATGGTCTGCGCACATACAAGCACACCAGCACTTCACTACAGAAAACAGTGTCTGATGCTCTGCAGCTGCCAAATCCAGTGGTTGAACTTGGCACCAAGGACCAAAAAGAACGCGTGTCATCACCTCATTGTACGCAACCAATAGCGACCACCATTCAAAGTGAATCTAGAGGTTCCTTTCAAAGCATTTCTATTCAAATTCAACTTGGCGATAAAAAAGTAAATATTGTGTTGTAATTTTGTACTGATGAATTCATTAAAAGCAAGTGCTTTAAAGCACCTTCCACCTGCCTTGAATATTTCATTTAGTGACGTGGTGTTACGTATCATATGTAAATTAGTAAACCTTACAGTTTTATTCATATGTTAATTAAGTCTATTCATAAAACTATTATTACTTCTGGGACAGATATTAGACCTAACAACAAGTACAACCATTGAACATGTTTAGAAACTTATCAAGTGAAAAGCTATTTTTGTGATTAAAAAAATCTAGTGAACTGTCTGACTAAATATATCTACACTGATGTGAACACAGCGCCAGCTTCGAAAATCGAATGATTTGATTTTGAACTTAAATTACTTTTATTTCAGATTAATGTCGAAATTTCGAGCTTCCGTAGGGGGGGGGGGAAGGGGGGGGGGGTATGAAGTTGAGATACACTTACCTTAGCAAAATTGACCAACATCAAATGATAGCGAAATAGCCGCGTCTGTCCCACACGTCTTGTTTGTTTTGACGTTATTGCGACCCTGCGAAATTTGTTTGTCCTATTTTTAACGTTCGATTTCATGCATAAGGCGGGAACTCGCAGTGAACGAAAAATGGTATATTTCTGGTTCTAGTCCACACAACTTTGAATCTCATGTATAATATGTGCAGTGTCTTGAGGATATATACTGATACAACATTAAATGTAATAAAGTAGGTAATATCAATTCAGACGAGCTTTGAAGGTACATTGATGGAAAGCGATTACAGAAAATGGTAATTTATGCATTACGTCTTAAAAACGTCGGTAAGTGAACAATTATGGAGAAGTCAACGATCATGATGCATCCTTTGTCGGCATTTTTAAAATAACATAACACGCAATAAACAGAAGAGTGATACCAATATCACCGGGAACCATAATATCTTACTTTGATTAGCAAAATGGTATGCTAGGTGAAACTGTAAGAAAGTTACCGACTTTTTTTTTTATCAACATGAACTTAAAATTAGTTAATTATACAATTCGAGGCCACATAATATACAAGTATCGTATTAAAACAAATCCCCAAACAACTAATGGAATTTTTACAAATGTTAAGAAATCTAGTGCTTTTGGTGGGTCAAGCCAATATTACCGAAGATATCGAAGGCTATATATCTAGACCATTATACATTTGACAAACAAAAGTATATGTTCAGTAGAATGTGAAGCCTTTCAAACATTGAAAAATGAACGAGTGATGCCACCTATAATATATTATTCAGATTTTGAGAAACTGTTCAGATTATACTGCGATGAATAGTTGCTGTTAGGTCTAATATCTGTCCCAGAATTAATTTAATAAAATGTGGTAAAATTTATCAATGAATTATCAGCAGTTCTATCTTTTTTATTAACACACATGCTTCAAAATAAAACATAATATTGTCCACCTACTAATCTTATCAAGTAAAAATTCGACATGTATATATGTCACATGTTTGTAGCAGATTAAGGACTTTTGTAAATATTCTAGACTGTTTATTATTTTATACATTTTCTTTTACTTTATTTGCCGTTCAAATCTCGTATGAGCTACAGCCAATCACAGCTAGCCTTTTATATTGGTCGACGGCGTACTCGTGGCGTTGCGTGGTTTCATTTTTAAGACAATCATTTCAATCGAAGGTTGTCCAGGAGTAATGCCTTGAAGGCTAAAAATGCATGTTCTGTCATCTACTGCGACGGACAATTTATTTAATGTTTCATTTTACTGACGTGATGTTGTCTATATTGTGTGTAAGTTGCAGAAAACCAGGCCAGAAATGTACCATCTAGAACGTCTTGCGGTTGATTGCCGTACCCCAGTTCAGTAGGATTTATTCGAGGGAAATGGGGGGGGGGCAGCAATGATTGACGCAATGTTTGTCAATAGAACACAAACATATAATAACAAATTTTATTCTTCAGCTATATTAAAACAAACAAAATGTTGAAAATCACAGATATTACGACTTTAAAGTGTTGAAAACTAGTGTATGAAAGGTTTGGGGATAACAAATTACTGTTGGATGAGCACATTGCACTTACTAGTATTGTAAACGCATTAATGATTCGCTGTTGTTTTTTATTTTGTTATTTTCTCTAGCCTGTGAAGCATTTTCTCATTTATACATTAATTTTGAAAATATTTTCATGTATGTAAGTTTATGTTTAATGTTCCCCATGATACTGTTGGGTCCAAACGCACACCAACAGTAGGGAGTAAACCACTGTATTGTAAGAGCCGCTATCTGACCTGGCATAATTGACCCACTAAGCAAACATCGTGTTTAAAACCATTGACCCGTGTGACCGGGTTATTTCATTTTATCTAGGGTTTGGTGAGTATTGGGTATTAGAGGTACGTCATTTGGACACACACAAGCCTTGTTTCATACATTGACTGTGTTGTATTGCGGCGTCAAATTGTCTGGACAATAACATTGCTCTGATTAGTTCAAAATATCACCTACCTTAACCTCCTATCAGTGCAGTCAAGGTAAGATACCTGATTTATACCATAGTTAATTCCACAATTATCAATGTAATGCGTTATAGTTTGAATTCTTTGTGTCTGTGTTAGCATTGAACAAGTGGCGTATCTGTTTGTTGCCAGTATAACATGTATAGAACATTAAATTTCACTCAGTACGAATAACCTGTGAGTTAGACGGGTGGTTAGTGTACAATCTCGAACTTCATTCATATCAAACACAACTATGACATTGTTTGTCAGATTAATTAAGAAAGTGGAAAAGGTAATGTTGACAACGCCTATGTAGACACATAAATTATTCACTAGTAGTAAAATAACTCCCGGTTATTTATATGTAAATGTGGGCATGAAGCTTTAAGCTACGGTCTGTTAGTTACCACAGCTAAAGGAGTTTATTCACTTTATTGGTACCTTCACAGTGGCTCGTATTTGGCATTTCGCATGCAAGTACAACAGCTTTCAAGCAAGCGTAACAGAGCTGTCAAGTTATCACGCTAACACAATTACGTCCCCTTGTGTCAAAGTAAAATGGATAGTGGCACAGCTCGTATAGTAAATAATACAATATTCAACAGGGTCATGAATGAGACTCAAACCACACCGTCCCAAACGCACTGCTCTTACAATGAATAGACAAGACTGAATGGGTTATATTGTTAGTTCTGAGTATGCATATTGCTCTATTATTCACTCCTGATATATACATACATTTTATAAATTAAAAACCGATATATATTAAATGAAATTTGTGAGTAAGAACCAATTTTGAATGAATTGTTTGTTATCAATAATATATTTAAATCATTATTTTTACCATTATAAGGATTTATATATTTCACCAATTCAAATATACAGTAGATTGTCATAGAAAATATATATGTGATTTGCATTTTTATAAATTTCCAGTTCTATTTCCCAGATACCAATATGAGCAGTGGTTGCAAGACTAAACTACAGAAGAGCTATTATCACAGTGCCTCAGCTCAGCCTTTCCTTGGAAAAACTGTCCACGAACTGCAAGATGATGTGGCCAGGCAATTTCCGGATAGAGATGCACTCGTGTTCTGCGAGAGCGGCAAGCGAATATCATTTAAACAATTTTTAGATGATACCAATCAACTTGCAAGTGATTTAGTCAAGCTTGGTCTAAAACCTGGTGAGAGAGTTTGTCTCTGGATGGGCGATGGATACGAGTGGATGTTGTTGAATTCAGCTGCTATTAGAGCTGGACTAATTGCACTTGAAATGGCAGAATTACAATCGGTGGATCATTTAAAATACACAATAAATCAAACGGAGTGTTCTGCTATGTTTGTCGGCTTCAGTCTATACAATCAATATGAAAAATTAAAACACGTTTCTCCCGATATAGAATGTGACACACCAACATTATCTCGTGTACCATCATTGCGTTACATCATAACATTCGACGATGACTGTCCTCTCATCGGATGCAGCATCGTAATGCACGAGGGCAAACTTCGAGGTCGTGGCGGACTAGAAGAATATCAGGTAATAAAGGATTTGAAGAGCAAAGTTAGTGCAGATGATCCTTATATGATAACCTTCACGTCTGGCAGCACTGGACACCCCAAACCCGTAGTTCGCACACATAGAGGCACATTAGAGAATATGTACGCCTTGAAATGCCATGCAACACATGATGACCAAAGCATAACGAGAGTTCTCAAATTAGGATCCCTTGTATCATCATGTGGCTTATACCAAGCTATGCTACTAACATGGGGTGCAACACTAGTTTCACCAAGACCTACAGAAGATTTCACTGGTGCATTAGAGGCCATTGAGAAAGAAAAATGCAATTTCGCTCTGTTATTTCCTCAGTACTTATCGCAAGCTGTTAATCAGCAAAATATTGCGAAGTTTGATGTTTCATCACTAAAGCGATGTTGGTGTACTGGGAATGTCTTCTCAGAAGGCAACGTTCTGAATGCTGTCAATTTATTATGCGGTAATGCAGTTGTTCTCTATGGAACGAGAGAAACTCTTTATATAAGCATCGGGGATGTATCGTATACATTAGAAGATAGAATTCGTGGGAAAACCCGAGTATTGGGACATTGTGAAGTGAAAATTACAGACACAGATAAACGCATTATGCCTGTTAATACTACAGGTGATATATGGGTGCGTGGGCCATATCATTTCCAGTGGTATTATGGTGACAAAGAACGCACAGAAAAAGTCAAACATTCTGATGGTTGGTATTATACTGGAGATCTGGGTCAGATGGATGAAGATGGTCGGTTGGTTATATCCGGTAGAAGAGACGACATGATTGTAAAAGGCTCCCACAATGTTTTTCCGGCGGAAATCACAAATTTTCTTGGAGATCATCCAAAAGTGAAAGATGCACAAGTAGTTCCTGTTCCCGATAAGAATTATTTGAGCGAAATTTGCCTTTGTCTTGTGCTGAAAAAAGGAACCACTTGTACTGATGGTGAAATGATGGAATTTCTAACTGGGAAGGTGTCCCCGTTTTTTATGCCGAGATATATTCTCTTCTTCGACAAATTTCCAGGCGTGTGTTTGAAAGTAAATCGACGAGCTATAATGAAAGAAGCAATCACCCGCCTTGGACTGTAAATGCGCGTGCATTACACTTTTAACAATTCGCGGTAGTAGCTGAACATTTATGTTATTTGCTATATTTTATTCAAAAACGAAATAATGACAAGAAATACAGGTAACTAAATAAATATATAACACAGGTAAAATAAATAAAATAGAAAGTAAATAAATTAATTAAAATAATGAATAAATTAGAAAATAAATAAATTGATTAAAAAATGAATAAATGAAAAATAAATTAATAAATAAACAAATTGTTGAGATCAAAGCTAAGGAGGTAGAAGAGGAGTTTATTCAGTTCAAGCATGACATGTAATCAGAATAGCGGTACAGAGTGTGCATGAAATTAGAAAATATGATAAGTCAAACAAACTTAATTCTGCAACTGCATTTTTTCTCCAGGTCGTGGACGGATCGTCACACTTACGTGCTTAATCTCACAAACACTATCTATAATCGAACTATCTAATTGAAGGCTTACTTAATTTTTCCAAGAGTATTGTTCGTTTATTTGCCTTACTCTAGCCAGGAACCTTATCAAAGTGTCGTTAATAGAGTTTGACTTCACATGTTTACTTTCTGAATTTTAAAAGGCGAGTAGCATCGGCAAAAATTCGAACGTCTAAAGAGTTTGTTGATTTATTAATATCATTGGCAAGAAAGACAATATTAGAAACACTGCGTTCAACCGATTTAAGGGATGACGGGCAATCATAGACATCTACGGCCTGTTAGAAACTAAAGAAGTAGAAGACTATTATTTCATAGTCTCGTTTTGTAGAAGAGTGTCATGGTCTACGGTATCGAAAATTTTGTTGAATGAACATACCAAAAACAATTCTACAATTGCTGATAAGATGAAAACAAGATCTGCGATATGTTTCCAAATCCCGAGTGTCCACAGGAATATTATTTTTTCAAGAAAAGACAAAAGGTGTGTTCGGGGAAGAATTCAATCGTAGTCGTCGCGCCACGCATCCGCAGAAATATGGGGTCTCATATAAACAATGATGGCGACTTCGACTACGACCACAAACTGAGACGTTTGTATCAAAGTTTAATTAGGTATTTGTTTTTTTAAGTCGCGTCCAAGTCAAATTTCATACTTGTGATTTCCGTTAGTAGATGCAACATGCGCAGCGCGACGACCACTGCCCTTTAATTATTATAATTATTGTCTTTTGATAAAATTATAAACTATTATACACTGTATACTGAAAACAAATCGAGAAACAAGCAGCAAAGACATGCAAAATCGTTATGTTTAGTATGACACGTTTCAGTTATTGGCCACGTCGTATCCCAATAGAGTGGGAATTCATAAACATAAACCAGACTCTAACTAGTTCATGACAAAGGAAAGAAGAAAGTATTTGGACTAGACTAATATATGTCGAAGCGACGACAGGGGAAAGCATGAAGGGATTAAAAGGAATGGAAAAACAAATCTAGAAATTATCGCAGTTAATTGGAGCGTGCAGTTTACAGTTTAATTATATACATGTATCACTGACAAATACAAATAAAGTTTTTATCAAACATCCTTGTACAATGTTTCAATTAAAACGCATAGAAATAATTTTAAGATATTAGCATTTCAAATCTGATAAATTAAATTTCAAATATGAATCTTGAACGTTGAACATCTCTGTACAATATCTGATGTTTCAACCGCAATTGCAATGCAAGTATATAGTGTGTCATGCACGAACGCCATAATTAACATCATAACACATTCAAAAATGAGAATTTAAATATCAAATATGAGAAAGTAAATCTAACATATGACGCTTGAACTAACGATCTTGAACTAACGACTTTTTTTTCCAACTTTTATTTTTAATAAAACAATTCCTGTCACATGGCTTATATGATAAAATAGTACATAGTGAGTGGATCGGAGATTTGATGAGTGGAACGCCACATAAATTATAGGATAGAGTGGATATAGTGAGTGAAGTACCACACAAATTATAGGATAGAGTGGTATATTGTGAGTGGAACGCCACAAATTATAGGATAGAGTGGTATATAGTGAGTGAAATACCACACAAATTATAGGATAGGCTGGTATATAGTGAGTGAAATACCACACAAATTATAGGATAGAGTGGTATATAGTGAGTGGAACACCACATAGATTATAGGATAGAGTGGAATATAGTAATTGAAATATCACATAGATTATAGGATAGAGTAGTATATAGTGAGTGAAATATCACATACATTATAGGATAGAGTGGAATATAGTAAGTGGAAAGCCACATAGATTATAATAGGATAGAGTGGAATATAGTATGTAAAATATCACATAGATTATATGATAGAGTGGTATATAGTGAGTGGAACGCCACATAGATTACAGGATAGAGTGGTATATTGTGATTGGAACACAACATGGATTATAGGATAGAGTGGTATATAGTGAGTGGAACGCCACATAAATTATAGGATAGAGTGGAATATAGTAAGTGAAATACCACATAAATTATAAGATAGAGTGGCATATGGTGAGTGAAATGCCACATAGATTATAGGATAGAGTGGTATATAGTGATTGAAATATCACATAGATTATAGGATAGAGTAGTATATAGTGAGTGAAATATCACATAGATTATAAGATAGAGTGGAATATAGTAAGTGTAACGCCACATAGATTATGGGATAGAGTGGAATATAGTAAGTGAAATATCGCATAGATTATAGGATAGAGTAGTATATAGTGAGTGAAATATCACATAGATTATAGGATAGAGTGGTATATAGTGAGTGAAATATCACATAGATTATAGGATAGAGTAGTATATAGTGAGTGAAATATCACATAAATTATAGGATAGAGTGGAATATAGTAAGTGTAACGCCACATAGATTATGGGATAGAGTGGAATATAGTAAGTGAAATATCGCATAGATTATAGGATAGAGTAGTATATAGTGAGTGAAATATCACATAGATTATAGGATAGAGTGGTATATAGTGAGTGAAATATCACATAGATTATAGGATAGAGTAGTATATAGTGAGTGAAATATCACATAAATTATAGGATAGAGTGGAATATAGTAAGTGTAACGCCACATAGATTATGGGATAGAGTGGAATATAGTAAGTGAAATATCGCATAGATTATAGGATAGAGTAGTATATAGTGAGTGAAATATCACATAGATTATAGGATAGAGAAGTATATAGTGAGTGAAATATCACATAAATTATAGGATAGAGTAGTATATAGTGAGTGAAATATCACATAGATTATAGGATAGAGTGGTATATAGTGAGTGAAATATCACATAGATTATAGGATAGAGTGGTATATAGTGAGTGAAATATCACATAGATTATAGGATAGAGTAGTATATAGTGAGTGAAATATCACATAGATTATAGGATAGAGTAGTATATAGTGAGTGAAATATCACATAAATTATAGGATAGAGTAGTATATAGTGAGTGAAATATCACATAAATTATAGGATTGAGTAGTATATAGTGAGTGAAATATCGCATAGATTATAGGATAGAGTGGTATATAGTGAGTGAAATATCACATAGATTATAGGATAGAGTAGTATATAGTGAGTGAAATATCACATAAATTATAGGATAGAGTAGTATATAGTGAGTGAAATATCACATAAATTATAGGATAGAGTGGAATATAGTAAGTGTAACGCCACATAGATTATGGGATAGAGTGGAATATAGTAAGTGAAATATCGCATAGATTATAGGATAGAGTAGTATATAGTGAGTGAAATATCACATAGATTATAGGATAGAGTAGTATATAGTGAGTGAAATATCACATAAATTATAGGATTGAGTAGTATATAGTGAGTGAAATATCACATAGATTATAGGATAGAGTGGTATATAGTGAGTGAAATATCACATAGATTATAGGATAGAGTGGTATATAGTGAGTGAAATATCACATAGATTATAGGATAGAGTAGTACATAGTGAGTGGAATATCACATAAATTATAGGATAGAGTAGTATATAGTGAGTGAAATATCACATAGATTATAGGATAGAGTAGTATATAGTGAGTGAAATATCACATAGATTATAGGATAGAGTAGTATATAGTGAGTGAAATATCACATAGATTATAGGATAGAGTGGTATATAGTGAGTGAAATATCACATAGATTATAGGATAGAGTAGTATATAGTGAGTGAAATATCACATAAATTATAGGATAGAGTGGAATACATTGCCAGAAATGAGTGGACAAGATGGCCGACTTCCGCCCTGGCCAGTGTTCCCCAGTCAAATAAACATCACAGGATGTGCCATATAGAATGCATTGCATAAACATCTATTAAAACAAAATTTAATTTTGAGTTTATATTTTTCATTTTTTCACTTTTGTGTGCTTCGTAATAGACAGGTGACGTTCCAAGCTTTCGATATGTTATAGATGTTTCCATCAAAACTCCACCATTAAATGCCCAACTTGCCGTAAAACTTTATGATATATCCTACACTGGCCCAGTGTATTACCAATGGAAGATATGTAATTGTGTGCCAAACTCTATTTTTAAAAATAGGTAAATGCAGTAACGCAGGTGACTGTTCAAGTTTGTTCGCTTCGTTCTGGATACTCTCTGGTTCAATGAACACGGCGACGCAGCCAACGCAGTTGTAGACGCAGTATTCGCTGCCCAAATTAGAGCTAAAATTCATGCATTTTTTACACAGATGTACGATCCAGTTGTTAGCAAATATAACTGTTTTAATCCAATTAACAACAGGAAGTAACCTGAATCAAGATTTAGTTTATGTCCGTTATTCCATGTTAAAAATTATCCCACTTTTCGAACGCGAAGCACTATCGCCATACTGCTTTTGATGCTGAAGGTCAGACCACAAGATCAATATATTGTATCGGCCGTTGTTCCTCTTTGTAAAAAAGGGGTTTCATCACACTGTCTGTCCGCGAGTTGTGTATTATTCTACGACAGTCTAGACTTTTGTTTTGTAATGCGTCAGACAAACGTAATTTGCATACCAATCGCCGTTGACTGCCACAATGATATTTACAAGATTAGTCTGTCCACATATTTTTGTATTAAGGATGCGGTAGAGTTATCATGCTCTAAAAAGTAAAAACTGTTTTCATGAGGAAAAGTGTTTTGATGCGTAGCAAATTATATATTTTCTTGAAGCCCTTGTTCCTGGCTTTTTGAAAAAATGATCTGTGACATGTACCACGAATTAGTCACGTGATTACTAAGTAAACATAGAGGTGTTATTTTGAATAAAAATTAGTTTTGTATGAAAACCGTAGGGGTTCTGTAAAAAAAGAAAGCTGAAAAATCAAGACAGCATCAGCCCCGTCAATGCCTCGAGAGTATTAGAACATAGATTGCATATTTGTTTACAATGACACCAATTTACATTTTTCCTGTTATTTCACCCATAGACAAGGAATTTAAAAGCCTTTTATTTTTTATTGCGAGAAGTTCTCAAAAAATGCTTCAAGGGTTTTATTCTGCGCCAATACGTTATCAATGTGTGTGAATTTCATGAAAGTAGGTCAATTTCTGACGACGCACAACTCACTTGAATGACCTCCATGGCGTCAGATTTCTTCTGCCTGGAAACGCCAAAAAACAAAACATTTTTCACGTTGCGCTGCGCTAATTTTGGATATTTAAAGAATCAGATGGATTGATTTTTACAACAAAACACATAACATGGAGTCACTTAGTAGCCTTGCAGTAATAAAATCCAAAACTATAAAGTTTTGGGTCCGTATTCGTCCTCCAAAAAGAAGCGAAGTTGTTACAGTACTCGGCGGCCCTGCATAACTTGTCTGCCCGACTTTTTGGAAGATGGAAATTGATCATGTTTGCTGACGAAATTTTACCCTCTTGGTTTGAATACTCAAAGTGTGAACCCCATTGTACTGTCGGCAATGCATTTCTGTTATAGGTAAAGTTTCGCTTACTCTGAACTGCGTTTTTAGTTTTTCCTTGGGGCCTCTTTTTTGTGATTGATCAATAATCAGGAGCCGGAGTTGATATGACCGCGTCGTCTTCAGTGTGCACTGTTTCTGTTGTGAAGGGATTATGCAAATTACGCAATAAGTCAATGTTATTGTTTGCGTCCAGACTTTTATCTCAAAAACAAATTGTACAGTATCCCGTTATAAAAGTAGTTTTTCTTATTTTTTTTAAAAAAAAGGGTATTCTAGATGTGTTTCAATTTTAATTTTGATAAAATTATGAGCCCAATAACTTTACAAAAGTAATAACAAAAAAAGCAAAATTCACGAAAATAACTCTACCGCATCCTTAAGTATATAACGGGTGGCTGTCTTCAATGCCATCTTAAGAGTGTACCTAAGGGTATCTCGTTCTCTGGTAACCACAACCATTTATTACATGGCTTCATATGATCAGCTGACAAATACAAGTGGACACAGAACAAAGGAAACAATAGATTACCTCACTTACTATTATTTCCAACCCCAAGCTGTGAACTACTTAACATAACAATATACTCTCAATTAGGCTAAACAATAGACCTTAAAAGTCTATGACATCATCCGTTGTCTTGAATAATTTTGCATGTAATTATAGTCACTGCAATGGGATAGACAGGAAATCTCTACTTGACCAGATTCTATTGTCTATTTCCGGCAATGTAGTAAGTGTAACGCCACATAGATTATGGGATAGAGTGGAATATAGTAAGTGAAATATCGCATAGATTATAGGATAGAGTAGTATATAGTGAGTGAAATATCACATAGATTATAGGATAGAGTAGTATATAGTGAGTGAAATATCACAGATTATAGGATAGAATAGTATATATTGAGTGAAATATCACATTTTTCAGTATATTTTTCATAGTAGTATTAATCTGCTCAACCAATCCATTAGATTATGGGTGATATGGAGTAGTTACTAATTGTTTAATAAACAACACACTACTTACGTTATTCTTAATGTCAGATACAAACTGTGTCCTAAATCAGTTAAAACTTCTTTGGGTACACCAATCTTACTACACATAGTAACTAATTTTCTTGAACACTACAGCTTCAGAATATCATGAAGCATAGTTTACAACAACAGTTAAAATGTATCTATCGGCTAATGGTACCTTGCTAACTCGACCCTTAGCAGTGATCTTCTGACATATATCACATGACGTTTAATACCTAATAACATCATTGTGCATCGGTCATATTAACTACCCAATCTAGCTGCAAATTGCGAAATGCTCACTCCACCTTCTACCCTACTAGTTTGAAATCTCTTTCTTAAAACGTTCTTCAATCATATCATAATGTTTCAACAAAGCTGACATTAAAACATTGTAATCGATGGACTCTGCTGCAGGCAATGCCGAAAAAACATACAATAATGCACTAAGATTAATAACCCAACTCCCGCCCCTATTCTCATCAAACAATGGCAGCTTTGGACCCTTGGAACTAACAATACACTGAGGCAACTGTTCTACACCTTCATTTTGACCATTAGCTTCCACGTGCAACCTCAACCCTTCAAGTTCATACTGTCTTACTTTTTCTTTCTCTCTTTCTACATATTCTCTTACCTTCTCTCTCTCTCTTCACGGTTTTTCTCACTCTCTATTGCCTCGCGTTATCTGTCTCTTCCCTCACATTATCAGTCTCATGTTCGTTTTCATCGTTCAGCCTCATGTTTGGCTACTCTTTAATCCCTCTCCTCACGCTCATTTTCTCTCTTCCCACGCTCTTTCTGTTCACGCTCTACCCTCACAAATTGAACCAAGCCTCCCCCTCATACCCCAAATCTCCTCCAAATCTGATTAAAATCTGAAGTAGTGTACGGGCTTTAATTATTTTGGCTATAAACTTATTTTAATTTTATGTTTTATTACTTTTGTTATTAATGCCTTTTTATTTTATTATTTTACTTTGATTTTGTGATTTTTTTAAAATTCCGCCCTACATACATCTGAGCCGATGCCTATGTAACGAGATTTCAACGAGACCCACTGTCGACGTTTTTAGTCAACGAATCACAGACCTTCTATAGCGCACATGATGACGTCACTGGGCAGAGTCAGGTGGCAAACACACTCAAATAAATTGGCGGATTATACCGACGTTAGCGACCGAGAAGAACACGGCTTTTCGGTAAGTTTATCATTGTCAAATGCAACGAAAGTCATTTTTTATGTTTATATTGTGGCTCAAATGGTTCGAGTTTAGATTGTTATTTTGCGTAGTTATTCTGGGAGTGACGATTTTGTTTCCACCGGTTCGACCGAACACCGGTGTCTTTTTCCAGTCGCTTGCCCTGGAGACGGGTGATGTTTTGTTGACGATCGGGTCAAAAGCGTCTACGGTATTGAAGCCGTAGCTGTAAATAATCATCAAAATGTATCAACATTTTGTACATTATACAATAACTCTTTATTAAAGTAATTGAGCTGATTTGGACTGGAATAAAATATTTTTTATTTGGAACACATCGCAATTGATCAGGAAATATTTTTTTGCTCCAATTTTCTGCGTCGATGCCGTGGGCCGGTGACCGTTATACAATTTAAAATTTGCATTGTTTACTATAGCTGTTTACAGTGTTCTAATCATTACGATTTACTTATTTTTTTGCTTCCATTCTAGATAATTATGCTCAGTGTTTGATGTAAAATTGAAGCGATGACTGAATAAACGAACCTTGGCTGGCGAAGATGTATCAGGAAGTGTACACATTTGTTGGAAGTGAACAAAATATTTAATGTAATGACAAAAATTGTAAAATGCTGTGGAATTTCTTTTGTAAATAAAAATATACTAGCAATTTTCTATTAATGGTTTATTCAAGTGGGCAAAATATAATGTACAGAAAGATTGCCCGTAGAGTATCGCTACATTGAAAAGTAAGCAACCGACAGCCTTTATAAAAGTGGGCCTGTGATTGGCTGTTACTTACGCGAGATTTGAACGGGACTTACGTAGGCGTCGGATCAGATGTATGTAGGGCGGAATTAAAAAAAATCAAAATCAAAGTAAAATAATAAAATAAAAAGGCATTAATAACAAAAGTAATAAAATTAAAATAAGTTTATAGCCAAAATAATTAAAGCCCGTACACTACATCAGATTTTAATCAGATTGATCTCCTCCTAACTCTTTAAGTTCATTAACAATATAAAAAAAGGAAAAATATGAAAAGGTGTAATGCAAGTTCCAGTCGTATTAATTAAAGCAATTTAATGTCTACCGAGCAGTACAAGCTGGTCTGACAACACCATGTTCTCTAGATATTAATTAGTTATGAAACAATCAATTTAGTCAGGGGATTATTGACAATAGAACCCAAATAGATATGTAAATAGACAGTGAATCAATATTGAATCAGAATCCTAATTCAAATCAGAATCCCAATTCGAATCAGAATCAAAATCCCAATTCGAATCAGAATCAAAATCCCACTTCTGACACCAAAATGTGAGTGCAAGGTCTGCTTATTGATATTGAGATTGAAAGGGACTCCTACGTAAGTCACGCTGGACAGTTTGTTTTTCACTGCAAGAATGGGGTAGACTAAACAATAGTACTTGAAATGAAATACATACGCACAAAATATCAAGTTAAAGCTCGTGGTATCATTGTTCTCTTTATTGCGTGTTATATTGATTTTTTATTTAATAATATATTTTATGCGCATCCATTACAGGATCACGTTCCTTTAATACGTCTGCTCGAATAATCATATTATATGAGAGGGAAATATCACATGGCTCTTATCACATTTCAGTTGAGATGTAAGCAAGACCTTTCATATAAACCACTGCATCATTGAATGATGATAAAAAAGAGTACTCTCCAAGTAAATGCCGACAAAGGATTCATCATGATCGTTTAGAACCAGAAATATACTATGTTTCGTTCACTGCGAGATCCCGAATTATGCATGAAAATGAACGTTAAAAATAGGACAAACAAAATGTTAAGGGTCGCAATGACGTCAAAACAGACAAAACGCCAAAACGCATGGGACTCGCCAGGCGCTATTTCGCTATTATTATTTGATGTTGGTCAATTTTGCTGAGGTAAGTGTATCTCAACCTCATCACACCCCCCCCCTACCGGAAGCTCGAAATTACGACATTGATCTGCAACAAAAGTAATTTAAGTTCAAAATCATATCAATAGATTTTCGAAGCTGGCGATGTGTTCACATCAGTGTAGATATATTTAGTCAGACAGGTCACTAGATTTTTTGAATCACAAAAATAGCTTTTCACTTGATAAGTTTCTAAACATGTTCAATGGTTGTACTTGTTGTTAGGTCTAATATCTGTCCCAGAATTAATTTAATAAAATGTGGGAAAACTTATCAATGAATTATCAGCAGTTCTATCTTTTTTATTAACACACATGCTCCAAAATAAAACATAATATTGTCCACCCAGCTTAAATACCAGTACATTTTGTCGTGACCTATTAATCTTATCAGGTAAAAATTGGACATGTATATATATCACATGTTTGTAGCAGATTAAGAACTTTTGTAAATATTTATATAGACTGTTTATTATTTTATACATTTTTTTACTTTATTTTATTTTAATTTATTATTTATTTGCTGTCAGTTTTTTAAGAGTTTTGATAGAATGCCGTTAACATCTCGTATGAGCTACAGACAATCACAGCTAACCTTTTATATTAGCCGAAGGCGTACTCATTGGAGAAAATAATTAACAATTACAATATACAAACACAATCGTGTTGCGTGGCGTGGGTTTCATTTTTAAGACAATGATCTCAAAGGTTGGCCAAGGATTGAAAGGGTGGTTAGATATTCGAATTAATTTCTCATTTGCGTTTGAAGGCTAAAAATACATGTTCTGTCATCTACTGTGACGGACAATTTATTTCATTTTTCATTTTACTGACGTGATGTTGACAATATTGTGCGTAAGTTGCAGAAAACCAGGCCAAACATGTATCATCTAGAACGTCTTGCGGTTGATTGCCGAAGCCCTGTGCAGCAGGATTTTTTTCGAGGGAATTGGGGGGGGGGCAGCAATGATTGACGCAATGTTTGTCAAGAGAATACAAACATACAACTGCAAATTTTATCCTTTAGTTATACTAAAACAAACAAAATGTTGAAAATCACAGATATTACGACTTTAAAGTCTTGAAAACTAGTGTCTGAAAGGTTTGGCGATAACAAATTACTGTTGGATGGAGTACTGTAAACGCATTAATGATCGCTGTTGTTTTTTTATTTTTCTATTTTCACTGGCATGTGAGGGATTTTCTCATTTATACATTAAACTTGAAAATATTTTCATGTATGTAGGTTTATGTTTAATGTTCCCCATAATACTGCTGGGTCCAAACGCACACCAACAGTAGAGAGTAAACAACTGTATTGTAAGAGCCGCTATCTGACCTGGCATAATTGACCAACTAAGCAAACATCGTGTTTAAAACCATTGTGTGACCGGGTTATTTCATTTCATCTAGGGTTTGGTGAGTATTGGGTATTAGAGGCACGTCATTTGGACACCCACAAGCCCTGTTTCATACATTGACTGTGTTGTATTGCGGCGTCAAATTGTCTGGACGATAACATTGCTCTGATTAGTTCAAAATATCTCCTACCTTAACCTCCTATCATTGCAGTCAAGGTAAGATACTTGGATTTTTACCATAGTTAGTTTCACAATTATCATGTCAGTTATTATTGGAGGCATAGCACATCAATGTCATGCGTTACAGTTTGGATTCTTTGTGTCTGTGTTAGCATTGAAAAAACAAAACAAGTGGCGTATCTGTTTGTTGCTAGTATAACATGTATAGAACTCAGTACATTCTCGAATAACCTGTGAGTAAGACGGGTGGTTAGTGTACAATCTCGAACTTCATTCATATCAAACACAACTATGACATTGTTTGTCATATTAATTAAGAAAGTGGAAACAGTGGCTCGTATTTGGCATTTCGCATGCAACAGTACAACAGCTTTCAAGCAAGCGTGACAGAGCTATCAAGTTATCACGCTAACACAATTACGTCCCCTTGTGTCAATGTAAAATGGATAGTGGCACAGCTCGTATAGTAAATAATACAATATTCACCAATTCAAATATACAGTGGATTGTCATAGAAAATATATATGTGATTTGCATTTTTATAAATTTCCAGTTCTATTTCCCAGATACCAATATGAGCAGTGGTTGCAAGACTAAACTACAGAAGAGCTATTATCACAGTGCCTCAGCTCAGCCTTTCCTTGGAAAAACTGTCCACGAACTGCAAGATGATGTGGCCAGGCAATTTCCGGATAGAGATGCACTCGTGTTCTGCGAGAGCGGCAAGCGAATATCATTTAAACAATTTTTAGATGATACCAATCAACTTGCAAGTGATTTAGTCAAGCTTGGTCTAAAACCTGGTGAGCGTGTTTGTCTCTGGATGGGCGATGGATACGAGTGGATGCTGTTGAATTTAGCTGCTACTAGAGCTGGACTAATTGCACTTGAATTGGCAGAATCACAATCGGTGGATCATTTAAGATACACAATAAATCAAACGAAGTGTTCTGCTATGTTTGTCGGCTTCAGTCTATACAATCAATATGATAAATTGAAACAAGTTTCTCCCGATATAGAATCTGACACAACAACATTATCTCGTGTACCATCATTGCGTTACATCATAACATTCGACGATGATTGTCCTCTTATTGGATGCAGCATTGTAATGCACGAGGGCAAACTTCGAGGGCGTGGCGGACTAGAAGAATATCAGGTAATTAAGGATTTGAAGAGCAAAGTTAGTGCAGATGATCCTTATATGATAACCTTCACGTCTGGCAGCACTGGACACCCCAAACCCGTAGTTCGCACACATAGAGGCACATTAGAGAATATGTACGCCTTGAAATGTCATGCAACACATGATGACCAAAGCATAACGAGAGTTCTCAAATTAGGATCCCTTGTATCATCATGTGGCTTATACCAAGCTATGCTACTAATGTGGGGTGCAACTCTAGTTTCACCAAGACCGACAGAAGATTTCACTGGTGCATTAGAGGCCATTGAGAAAGAAAAATGCAATTTCGCTCTGTTATTTCCTCAGTACTTATCGCAAGCTGTTAATCAGCAAAATATTGCGAAGTTTGATGTTTCATCACTAAAGCGATGTTGGTGTACTGGGAATGTATTCTCAGAAGGCAACGTTCTGAATGCTGTCAATTTATTATGCGGTAATGCAGTTGTTCTCTATGGAACGAGAGAAACTCTTTATATAAGCATCGGGGACGTATCGTATACATTAGAAGATAGAATTCGTGGGAAAACCCGAGTATTGGGACATTGTGAAGTGAAAATTACAGACACAGATAAACGCATTATGCCTGTTAACACTACAGATGATATATGGGTGCGTGGGCCTTATCATTTCCAGTGGTATTATGGTGACAAAGAACGCACAGAAAAAGTCAAACATTCAGATGGTTGGTATTATACTGGAGATCTGGGTCAGATGGATGAAAATGGTCGATTAGTTATATTAGGCAGGAGAGACGACATGATTGTAAAAGGCTCTCACAATGTTTTTCCGGCGGAAATCACAAATTTTCTTGGAGATCATCCAAAAGTTAAAGATGCACAAGTAGTTCCTGTTCCTGATGAGAAATATTTGAGCGAAATTTGCCTCTGTCTTGTGCTGAAAAAAGGAAGCATCTGTACTGATAGTGAAATGATAGAATTTCTAACTGGGAAGGTGTCACCGTTTTCAATGCCGGGATATATTCTCTTCTTCGACAAATTTCCAGGCGTATGTTTGAAAGTAAATCAACGAGCTATAATGAAAGAAGCAATCACCCGCCTTGGACTGTAAATGGGCGTACAATACACTGCTAACAATTCGTAGTAGTAGCTAACATTTATGTTATTTGCTATATTTTCTTCAAAAACGAAATAATAACAAGAAATACAGGTAACTAAATAAATATATAATACAGGTTAAATAAACAAATTATAAAATAAATAAATTAATTAAAAAAATGAATAAAATAGAAAATACATAAATTGATTAAAAATGAATAGATGAAAAAATACATAAATAATTTAATTAATAAATAAACAAAATTGTTGAGATCAAAGCTAAATCGATGGGAGAGGAGTTTATTCAGTTCAAGCATGGCATGTTATCGGAATAGCGGTGCAGAGTGTGCATGAAATTAGAAAATATGATAAGTCAAACAAACTTTATTCTGCAACTGATTTCTTTCTCCAGGTCGTGGACGCATCGTCACACTTGCGTGCTTAATCGCACAAACGCAATCTATAATCGAACTATCTAATTGAAGGCTTACTTAATTTTTCCAAGCATATTATTCGTTTATTAAGATGTCAATAATGAAGTTTGTCTTCACATGTTTAATTTCGTTTCTGAATTTTAAAAGGCTAGTAGCAGCGGCAAAAATTCGAACTTTTGACATCTACGGTCTGTTAGAAACCAAAGAAGTAAAAGACCCTTATTAGTCCATGAGCCAGTTAGGTTGCCGGTACCATCTCGAGGGGCAAGTTCCACCATAATTTTTCTGATAACGCTGGACATATAGTTTACAAAATTGTTTGGTGGATGTCACAAGGTTCGTTATGGTATAAGTGTTAAATTTAGGGTTTGGCCAAAAGGTATATTATAATACAGCCAGAGGTAGGATTATTTCATAGCCGAGCTAGTCGACTTTGAAACACTTACACACCCCAAAACTCCATTCATAAAGAGACGCGTGCCATACGTGTGCCGGCTATTGATTACAAACACCGGTTAAGTGACTACCAAGAATGATAGCACCAGTGTATTGTGCAAGTAGATTCCAACTATGTTCAGTTGCCATGACAATGATTCCAGGTGGGGGACGTTATAAAAGGTCAAGGCAGACGCAGCCGCGGGGAGAGAACATTAAAAACTGAGGCAGCGACAGCAACCAGAGCCAGCCTTGTGTTGTGAGTGAACGGGGAGAGTTAGTTCATCCCCAAGTGGTGTGCAAGCTACTCGCCTAGTCGACGGACGTTGTGTAGATACAGTGGAAGACTGGACTCCTTTTCTACGTGCTGTTCCACGGAACTTTTGTGTTCGACACGAATCCTACAAGGTATCCTACGAGAAACCAGGCCTGAGTATCGAACTGAATCTACATGTAGCAACGTTTCTACTATAACCCGACAGAAGCCGGTAATTATCACGCTCATTACACGCACATTAGGCTAGGGACCATTGGCTGTGTTTTGAATGTATTTTGGATAACTATTTGGCTAATTTAGTGGTTAAATTATTGTATTCTTATTTGAAATTGTAACAGTATTAGTTTAATTGTATTTTGTGACAGCCCGTTTCCTGCTTCAACGTTTCGCGCGCACGTCGGCGCAGTTAAGTAGCGGCGTCGTTCCATACGTAAAAGGTGCATTGCCTATTGTGAATCATCCCGGTTTCGGGTTGAGTAAACTGGTTATTCATGGGACGCCACTGCTTTATCCTGCCCTGACATGCGTGTTAATTTTTCCTATTGTACAGCGACTTGTATCTTTGTTACGTTGATTCATATCAGCGAATTCTGTGTATCATAACCGGTTGTACAATTAAACCATCCTTTACGATATTACTGTGCATTTCATTGTGTGCGAGTGGGTCTGGTACTATAATAAGTTGTACAGGAGACAATCCAGGCATCAGCTGGCTTATTTTCGATATTTCAATCAGTAGGGTGTCAAAGAACCCACAACACGAGGTGAAGGCGTGCCTCTTATCACTTTGTGGTCGGATGCAAGCCTACCCTGTGACAAATGGTGTCAGAAGTGGGATCTGCTTTATGAAAAACAAAACAAAAATTGTTAAGCAGATAATTATCGGTGCGAGGAAAATCATTTTAACTTAAAACCTGCCAGCTTACGCGATTGATTCCCCGACCAGTCTCACACGGGCACATTGTGAATAGCGATTTAATAATAAGTGTACATTATGGCAACAAACGTTATCACAACGCCAAAGGGACGGGGTAGAATATTATCGCCTTCATTTCGGGACATTGCTCCTAGTACTGTCGGCGAAATTAGACAACAGGGCGAGGAATTGGGTTATCAGGGGCAGATTTAGATAAATATGTCCGTTCTACATTTAAACAAATGCAAGACCAAGAACGAACTGAACGTTTGGCTCAGAGAGAAAGGGACCACAAGGAACGTTTGGCTGAAAGAGAAAGCCAAGCGTGTTTGGTTGAAAAAGAACTGGAACTGACAAGGCTAAAAATGTAGATTGTCCCGTTTTGAACATTTCCATCTGAATCCAAAACCTCTCCCTTTTCAATTAAAATTAAAGCCCCTCCTGATTTTGTGCAAGGAGATGACATGGATGTGTATATAAGGCGTTTTGAAATATTTGCTAATAATTGCCAATGGAGCCAAGATGTATGGGGGGTCGCATTTAGTGGGCAGTTGTCGGGGAAGGCATTGGCTATATATAATGCATTGGATGTTGAGCAGACTAAGAATTGGGCGAGCGTGAAATGCGCTATGCTAAAAGCATACAATCTTACCGAGGAAGGGTATAGGGAAAAATTTAGACAATCTAGACCTGCTAAGTTTGAAACGGCTACCCAATTTGTCGTTAGGCTAAAACATTATTTGGCACGATGGGTTGAACTGTCTGTCATTGAAAATACAGTGGAGGCATTAATAGATTTAATTGCACAGGAGCAATACCTGTCCACTTGCAGTTACGAAGTTGTGATGCATGTCAGAGAGCATACGTGCAATACTGTGGGTGAGATGGCTACCTGTGTTGATCGTCGTGATGAAAGTCGACACTACACTGGTATGAACCATAAAACACCGCGTGTAGAAAAACCATCCAAAAATACAAGTCAGTTACCCAGTCGTGCACAGGGATTAGAAGTGACAGGGGGTCAACAGTCAAAATGTAAACCAGTATGCCATCGGTGTGGTAAGCTGGGGCACATGAAGACTAAATGCTGGTCAACACGTGATGCTAAAGACAACATATAGACAGTTGGGGCATGCATGAATACTCGTAGCGTCCTTAATGCCTCATCTGACAAATCTACTGTGGCTAATAGGGCAAGTACCTCGGTGCTGATCACCGAGGGCAAACAGATGCAAATGACTAAAATTGGAGATGACAAGGTCCTGTCTGTGCCTGCTATGATGGGGATTGTATCAGTGAGGTGGCTGAGACTACATCCATGCCTATTGCAGTGGGCACAGTGAATGGTCATAAGGTGAGTGTTCTCCGTGACACTGGTTGTAGTGGGGTAACAGTACAAACTAGTTTGGTGCACCCATCGCAAATGAGTGACGAGGAGGGCACTTGCATACTAATTGACGGTTCTAGAATTAGAACAGGTATAGCAGAGTTGGAAGTCCAAACGCCTTACTACACTGGACCTGTGAGAGCACTCTGTTTCAAATCTCCAATATGGGACCTGGTTATCGGTAACATAGAGGGCGCTAGGGAACCCTTTAACCCCGACCTAGGTCAAGATGGAGGTCGAACATGGTGAACAATCGTTATTTGTATAGAGGAACCCCATGTAATGAAACAGTGCCCGAGTTACAGAGACACAATAAGGCAGGGAGGCAGTTTCATGCCCCCATAAGGCCGGGTGTCCAAGGCAAGGCGTGCAACGGTCAGAGCCAGAGCCCTGACAACGGTCAGAGCCAGAGCCCCGACAACGGTCAGAGCCAGAGCCCCGACAACGGTCAGAGCCAGAGCCCCGACAACGGTCAGAGCCAGAGCCCCGACAACGGTCAGAGCCAGAGCCCCGACAACGGTCAGAGCCAGAGCCCCGACAACGGTCAGAGCCAGAGCCCCGACAACGGTCAGAGCCAGAGCCCCGACAACGGTCAGAGCCAGAGCCCCGACAACGGTCAGAGCCAGAGCCCCAACAACGGTCAGGGCCAGAGGGAGATGGAAATAAGGTCACATGCCCTTACTGATCATGGTGTTAATCGCGGGGAAATCCTAACTTGTGGGAAGATAAGAAATGAATATTCTACTCAAACCCCAGAAAAGAGTAACTCGATTGATGCGGTGCAGGGCATAGTGACAAGGTCCCAGTTTTGGGGTGAGGACAAACTCAAGGCACCTCTTGAGGTCCTACCATGCCCAAATAATACATCGGTCACGACAGAAGAGTTAAAAGCAGCACGAAAACGTGATCCAACTTTGAAGCGAGCCCGGGAATTGGCTACGAAGGGAGTGGAAATCAATACAGGCACTTCAAATATCTGTTGTTTCCATTTTAAAAAAGGATTGTTGTATCGTCATTTCCACTCTCCGTCATTAGAATTTGGGAGGACTTTTAAACAACTGGTGGTGCCATCAGCTTTTCGTCTGGAAGTTATGAAGCTGGGGCATGACTCAATCCTTGCAGGCCATTTGGGTACCCAGAAAACTATCAATAAGATTTTTACCCAGTTTTATTGGCCAGCAATGCATGAACAAATTAAAAGATATTGTCGATTATGCGACATTTGTCAATGTACCATCCCAAAAGGGAAAATAGGGAAGGTCCCTCTTGGTACAATGCCATTAATAGATGTACCATTTAAAAGGGTGGCGATGGATCTTGTAGGGCCCATCAAACCAGCCACTACAAAGGGTCATCAATATATCTTAACTGTGGTCGATTACGCAACACGTTACCCAGAGGCTACACCTCTGAAACGGATTTCAACAGAAGTTGTAGCTGAGGCATTATTCACTATATATTGTAGAGTAGGATTTCCAGAACAAGTACTTACAGACCATGGTACACAGTTTGTGAGTGATGTGATGAGGGAGGTCAGTAGGCTGTTGTCAATCAAGCAGCTAACCACTACCCCATACCACCCTCAATGCAATGGCCTTGTAGAGCGTTTTAACGCCACTTTAAAGGGCATGCTCAAGCGCATGTGTAGTGAACGCCCGAAAGATTGGAATCGGTATATAGCACCTTTGTTGTTTGCATACCGCGAGGCTCCTCAGGCTAGTTTAGGCTTTTCCCCCTTCGAACTATTGTATGGCAGGACCGTAAGAGGCCCTATGACCATACTTAGAGAATTGTGGACAGGGGAGGCTACCAGTCCTGAAGTCCTCAATACCTATGAGTATGTGCTTAATCTGAGAAATCGATTAGAAACTACTTGTCAGATAGCACAGCAGGAACTAACAAAGTCACGTGAGAGGTATAGATCGCATTTCGACAAAAAAACTAAACCTCGGAAGTTTGAAGTTGGTGACCAGGTTTTGCTTTTGCTACCCACCTCTGCAGACAAACTGCGTATGCAATGGCAAGGACCATATAAAATTAAAGAGCGGGTAGGGCAGGTGGACTACCGCATAGACAAAAATGGTAAACTGAAGTTGTATCATATCAACATGTTAAAAAAGTATGAGGAAAGAAAGAGTATGGATAACTGTGAGAAAGATTCTATCACACATCCACAAGTGAATACTGCAGGGCTATTAACATGCGTATCTACTGGCATGGTTGTAACTCCACCAGATGATCAGAGAGAGGATGGTCCTGAATGTCGGTCTCCAGACATAATAGAATTTGTGCCCCTTTTAGGGGAGGAGACAATTGAAGATGTGCATTTAGGCCCAGATCTCTTGGAGAGTCAGGTAATGGAAATCAAAATAATTTTGAGAAAGTTTACAAAAACTTTAACAGACTTGCCTGGACAGTCGACGGTTGGGTGCCATGATATAAAGTTGACGACAGATCAACTAATCAAGTGCAAGACATATGCAAATCCCTTCGCAACCCAGAAGTTAGTCATTAAGGAAGTGGAAGATATGTTAAAGATGGGCATCATAGAACGGTCAGATTCACCCTATGCTGCTCCTATTGTCTTGATTAAGAAAAAAGACGGAAAGATTCGTTTTTGTACAGACTTCCGGCGTCTTAATCAAATAACCGTCTTCGATGCCGAACCAATGCCTAACCCTGAGGAGTTATTCTCCAATCTTGCTGAGGGTCGATACTTGACAAAACTTGACTTGACCAAGTAGTCGAGTAGGAAATATGGGTCCCCATGCACCCTTATGATATATTTTTTTAACTTATATTTTTGGAATCGTCAGGTTGTCTAGTACACAAATTTTGATGTTCCCATTGCGAAATTTTGTCCCATGACGTCACTAAGCGGCCATTTTGGCAGCCATCTTGGATTTTTTTACAGAAATCAATAATCGGTAAAACTTTTGAACCAAACATCCTAGAGAGACAAACAAATACATTTATCCATATAATTTGGTCATGGGAAGTTCAATGAGAATGTTATTTTTAATATTGAAGCAGCACAAATGCCCGAAAGCCAAAATATTGTTGGAAAATTAGTATCTTTTTTGGTCAATTAGCATGAGTAGTAAATATAAGTACACAATATTATGCATACAAAACAATATTTATTCACCAATAGATCTGTAAACGTTAGTGAAACTCACAAAAGCGTAGTTCAGTTAACATAAAAGTTGACAGAAAAATTATATGATATTTTTTTGCTACAGATTTTGGTAATGTGTTACATTGCATTTAGTCATCATCACTTAAAAAATCTTCATAATCAATCTCTTGCTCCTCTTCTTCTTCCTCCTGATCATCATCTACAGTTTTCACCAGCAAGTCAATGAGAGAAGAAGGGAGGATTGGACCACATGACCACAATGGCTCCAAGATACCTTTCTCATTTTTTGTCCAGCCCTGTTCTGGATCACATGGTTTGGGGGACCAGTAGACAGACTTGTCCGCTCGCTTGAAGATGGCAAGCCGATAATTTACACGTGCAACATGTGGAACAAGATTGTCCCTACAAGGTGGAAGCCTGGAAATATCTACTTTCGATTTATTTGTCAGCTTTTCATCCTCCCCTACCATCTTCTTTAGCATGATACTACGTACTACATTAATATCTTTCTCTCGTTGGTGACCATATATCAGGCACGTGAAGGCTTCAATGTCATTCATAACCTCTGGCGCTACAGACCACTCATCACCGAGTTTCCTAGAAAATATAAATACGACACATTATGTTGCTATACGTTCACCAATTACTGGTTGATATGAACCACAATGCACATATGTATACACGGAAACCACTGACCTAAAGGTGGTTTGGTACTTGGGGTTACTTTGTAGCTTCTTCATGGGTCCCACCTTGCCTTTGCCTTTAAATGCGCTCGTTACATCCTCCCCTGTAAACACATACACGCCAAGCATCATGGTACAGTAGTTAGGTCCTTTCAATTCTGCTAATTCACTGACGTTCACTATCTGGCGATGCTTCCCAGTGCCAATATCAAGGTAGATTGTGAGAGGGATTGAATGGGCATGGTGAAGCAGAATGACGAAAATGTCAGTATCTGGTGTCCTTACTATTGCTGATTTGTACCCCAACTTGGCTGCATACTTCAAGTAGAGCACGACCCGTGTATCAGTCTCTTCCTGGTTTGATTTTAGCTCACCTATTTCACATACTGTTACCTGAAAAAACATCAATTTTACAAAATATATTTTCAAATATTGATATTATAGTTGCAATTGTAATGTAATTATAGTGCTGTCATTTAAATAACATATGCATTGTTTGAATTTCAATATTACTCACATCACCATCTTTTGAATCCAATTGATATGCTATGCCTTCTACAACTACCACTGCCATGCCACTTTTCTCTAGGTGAGTTGCTGCTGCTTTGCTACTCCACACGCGTAGCAGGAGTTTACAGAGTTGTTGTTTATTCTCTTCATTTGCTAGAAAGACTTTGAAATCACTGGGCTTTCTTGTTGCTGGGCCTTCTATGATGTATCGCTGTGAAAAGCCACGGCGCAATCTCTCCTGAGCTTTGATGGAGTCAGCATGATATGAATCAGTTGAGAAGACAAAATTCTTTTTACCCACCATTTGATCCAGAACTTTGAGGCAAATTTCTCCAATTGTTGGAGGAATGTTTGTCAATGCATGAAACAATGCATTTCCATCCTGGATATAGAAGACATCATTTGGATAGGACAACTCGCTAACATCGTCTTCTATCATAAAATGAAGTGCTGCAGCCTTGTTAGTCTTATTGAAGAATCCATCAGCTGTGCCTAGACTGTGAGGAACAGGCGTTAGTGAGTACCGCATCAACTCACCAAGGTCAATAGGCTCATCCATCTGCTGTGACTTAATGAGTAGGACAAATGCAAGGTCACATTGCTCACGGTACTGGATCAGCTGGAAAGTTGAAAACAGAAACAATGTCACATGTCACATAGTAAACAATATGTAATATAACATACTATCTAATAATTGACTATTTATATTGTACATTGTTAGAGCTATGGGGTGACATACCTTTCCTTGTGAAGCAGTTAGCTTTACAGTTTTATTTGATGCTTCCATTGTCTTCAGTTTACATCTCTTAATGGGATCAAAAAATTGTGTTTCAGAGGAACCATTCACCAAACGATCTTGGATGAAAGATTGCTTGGCCTTCCTACCAATCAGCTCGGCATGAAGAACATCATATTCGACTTTTGAGGAAGCAGGAGCGCCTGATGCTAGGCTATAGAGATGGTCTTTGTCAATCAAAGTGAAAGGATTAGTGAAGTTGTGAATAGCAGCGATAGTACGCTGAACTGCTTCTTCAGACTTCTTGATTTCAGCTCTCTCCAGCTCACGATGTTTCTCAGCCTTTGGACAATCAGGGTCACTGATCAGGCCACACATCTCTAGCATTTTCTCAAAATACTGAGACCTTGTTGATGTTGTACGGCACCATCGTTGATAAGCACCAAACATTGAGAAGAGCCCCACGAATCCACCTGAAAAAATAAAATACAAAATTGTTTATTAATTGCATAATTATTAATGATAAATTGTATTTAAAATAAGTTGTGATATGTTTTTTTACCTGCTGACTTGGAGAACTTCATGAACGTCTCTTCCATTGTTTTGTCTACTGCACTGAGAGCACCTGGAATGAGTGACCGTGCCACTGCAATGCCACCTTTCCTGAGAAGATCCTTTGCTCCAGGATGAGATAAATCAATATTTGTTAGGAATGTTTCTAGCCACACCAAGTATCTGTCGAGAGATGAGAGGCTTGTTCATGACAACTGAACATGTTGTACAATTTTCAAAAGTCATTCAACAACAATTAGTTATTAAGAAATAAGTTTTATTATGATTTACCTGGAGTAGTTGGTCCATCATATGCAAAGAATAGATCTGCCATATCCCCGTTGCACTTGTGGAAGAGAGCCAAGTTATTAGTTTTCACAGCATTAGAATAAGACGTGCATGGTCTATCACACTAAGCCAAAAGATTGCTGTCTTGCCAAGGTGGCCTGTGCGTACTTTGTCTTCATAGTCAACATACTTCTCAAGGATGGTGAGAGTAGAGGGGTCCTGCAAAGCTAGGCTGAGGGTCTCACGACTACATGACTGGACAAGATTGAGTAGAGCTGCAGGATTTGTTATCTCAATTTCTTCTTCCTCAACGAATTTCTCAATCAACAATCGTTCCATGGCTTCACTGACAGTTTTCAGACAAAAGAGAGCTTTAGCGTATGCCTTCCCTTTCAACACACTAACTAGGCAGCCACTTGTGATGAGTTCAGCCTCAATTAGTATTTCAGAGTATCCTGAACCTCTACACTTGCGACCAGTTACCATGCCCATGTAATTCATCCCAGTGTGGAATGGTCCAATTGTGACAATGTGTTTCTTGTATTCATCTGGAAACTTCCAAATTAGTGGTAGTGCCTTCATGCAACCTCCAAGGTCGAATGTGTTGAGAACATACTCCTGTCCCACCTCCATGGTAGCCTCCTCAGATCTCTTTAGCAGCTCTTTAATGACAGAGTATTCGGTGAAGGGTTGATTAATTGGGGTGAAGTAATCGATGGTTGACTTTTTGGAAGGCTTGACACCAGTTGCTGACATAAAACCACCAAATCCTGGAATGAGTTGTTTTTCTCCACTGCTTCCAACCACCCGTGCAAATAACCAGGTTCGATACTCTTGAATACACTTCAAGTACACATCTTTATTTATTATGGGTTGAGTAAACACAGCTCCATCAGGAAATTTTGGTCCCACTCGACTATAGATGTGGATTGGTACCAGTGTTTCAGGAGTGTCAACCTTCAGTGAGCGTATCTTACTTCGTTGAAGTAGAGGAAGTATTCGATCTTGGCTGGTTACATCTAATCCTGGTTTCACCTCCTGTATCATGATTCCACCAGCACTGTTTACGATATTAGGGCCATGGATGTTTGTTGTTATTTTGTTCATGTTGTTCCACTCAAGATGAAACACATCATTCCCTTCACCAGTGATTATTTTTGGAGTGAGGGAAGTGGAAACCTTATCAATAGCATGAGTTAGTGCAGTCTCGAGTTCCAAGCTGAAGTCATATGTCTCACAGTGACCTAGTCTGTTGAGAATAGTAGTGAGCTGTCTACTGCGGTACATGTGTCGTATGGTGGTGCCTAGAAGGATGTGTTTTGATAACTTCCACTCTCCTTTTGTTACAGCTCGACAGATGTCCTGAAAAATAAAACAAAAATAAGAGAAACTGCAATGACATAAAATCATTTTAAAATTATGGAGAACATTATCATTAAGACGTATCAGACTTAATATTACACACCTGGCCAATGGAAAGCACTATACGTCTAGTCTTCTCACATATACCCATGTCAGCATCACCAGAGATCATGATATTAAGAAACTTGACTAACTCAGCGGGAAGAAGTGCATCTGGTGAGTGCAACTCAAGATCATCTGCTGTAGGAGGCCAAGGAAGTGGTTGTGACTGATTGAATGCTTGATTGATTTTAGTACGAAGAAGCTCGGCCACTTCATGATACTTGTCTTTTGATCCAAGCTTATATGCATATGTCACTGCATCTACAACAGACATGTTGGTACTGTACACCAGGTTATAGGTGATACAGCCTTTGTCACCTGGATTGACCTTTGCAAAGGCGATTGATTTATGAATGTCATGGTTCTCAAGACGAGCCTTTAGCTTCTCACTCCTATAAGCTGGATTATCAAACCCATGTCTTTCCAACTCTTGTATGTAAAGAAGACGCAGTGATGTTAGCTGCACAACCTCTGTTTGTCCAATTACACAGTCCTTGATGAAATCAAGTACAGTATTGAAAGCCTTAAGATGAGCATCAGCGATGCGACCTTGCTCTGTGTTGTACACATAGCTAGAGGATTGGGATTTATCACACATGTGATTAATATACTGCAAATTGAATGACTTGCGACATGACTGGTGGAAATTTGCCTCTCGTGCAAACAGGTCTTCATCTTGTACCATCCGATAAAGACGGATATTTCCAACTTCTAGTGCTCTAGACTCTATCTGTTTCCAGGTTGGTTCCTTTAGGGATCCACTCTTGTCCTTAAATACAGGGAATTTAATACACCGCTCAGTTTTTCCTGATACTTTAACTTCTTGCTTTCCACAAAAGATACATTCTAGAGGGAACATGTGCATGCCAAAAGATGGTTTTCGGGGAGAACGGGATGTGGACGCCTCATTAGATGGCATATTAGAACTCTTCAGACGATCTTTGTTTTTAGTGAAGTTTTGGTAGCAGGCTCTGTGATAGCCAATTTGGTCTAAATTAACACCAGCAAGACTTCTTGGAATGTTACTGCATATATCATCCATTCTATGTCTTGAATCTCTGGGTTCACAAAGTCGTTTGTCACGAATATCGTGCAGCTGAGCAAGCTTGTCTGCTGCAGTTCCTTTAATTTTACTGAATGGTGTGAAATATCCATGATGAATGCCTCTTACATGCAAAATGCATCTTACATGAGGACGCTTGCGTACATCTTCAGACACACTACCATTATCTCTCTTACGTTTACTTGATTTAGGCATGCTTGTCTACCACTACACTATTGTTCTATACTAGCTACGACTGTTCACAAGCACCACCACCAATTACTATATGTTTTACACCACACTAAACTCTGATGACAGAAAAAAAATATTGCTTTGATCACTACAAAATATGAAATACCATGCAATTTGGTATAAAAATGTTACTAATTTGGTTATACAATCCAATCTATTACCTGATTTTATCACAACCAACACCAGACTTGTTGTGTGCCTGTGGATTAATATCCTCTGTATTACCGAAACAAATTGAATATACAAATGGTTACTGCAATAGAGGTGACTATTCAGTTTTGTTGACCCACTGAAAGGGGCTATGATTTCCTTGGTTGACAATGCAAAATCATGCCACTTTAAATAAATGGAAAGGTTTATTAATGTACTGAGAACACAAACATACCTCATTTCAACAAAAACTCACTGAACTTTGGACGTATATCCAAAAATAACAAAATCGTCATCTTACAGCATGGACACGCGATAATACATGTGTACATCGATGCGTGTATATACGCGCACTCTACACGTGGCTGTCATTCGGTTGCATATACTAAAATGACATGTTTATCATTGTTAATGGTCAAACTGAATATACGTTACCGTGCAGGCATTTATTGAAAATTATACAGTGTTTGAAATAGTTATTGCAGGTTTAAATGGTTTTATTTTTTTTTAAATCATACAAATAACATTCTCATTGAATTCTTCATGACCAAATTAAATGGAAAAATGTATTTGTTTGTTTCTGTAGGATGACTAGTTCAATAGTTGAACCGATTATTGTTTTCTGTAAAAATCCAAGATGGCCGTCAAAATGGCCGCCCAGTGACGTCATGGGACACAATTTGGCAATGGGAACATCAAAATTCGTGTACTAGACATTCTGAGGATTCAAAAAATATAAGTTAAAAAAATATATCATTGGGGTGCATGGGGACCCCTATTTCCTACTAGACTATATGCCCTTTGGCTTGGTCAATAGTCCCAGTACGTTCTCGAGAATGATGAGGGTTATTCTCGGGGGTATGCATGGAAAGGTCGTCAATCTGGTAGACGATATATTGATATACAATAAACTATGGGAAGATCATGTGTGCACCCTTGTTGAGGTTCTACAGCGTCTTCAAGAGGCTGGTTTAACAGTTAAACCATCAAAATGTTATATTGGTTTTTCTCAACTTGAATTTGTCGGCCACATCGTAGGGCATGGTGAGTTGCGGACCATGCCCAGTAAAATCAATGCCATGCAAAATACGCGAAGACCAGAAACAGTTACCCAAGCAAGGGCCCTGCTAGGATATGCGGGATATTATCGCAAATTTGTACCCAATTTCACAGCTATCGCTGCTCCTTTGTACGATCTAACCCGAAAAGGTCTGCCGAAAAAAGTAATTTGGGAGAAGGTTCATCAGCTCGCCTTTGAACAACTAAAACATGCTCTTAGCAATCCCCCAATCCTTAAATTGCCAGACTTTAATCGTACATTTGTTCTGAGAACTGATGCTGCTGAAGTGGGGCTAGGGGCGGTTCTGCTTCAATATTACGATGAAGTAGCCTTTCCTGTGGCATTTGCAAGCCGAAAACTAACTAAAGCAGAGGTAAATTATGCGGTAATAGAGAAGGAATGTCTTGCGTTAATATGGGGCCTGCAAAAATTTCAACAGTACCTTCACACTGCTAGTTTCTGGATTGAAACCGATCACAAACCACTGAAAAGTGCAAAATTTACTAATAGCAGGGTCACGAGATGGGCGTTGTATATGCAATCATTTTCATATCGAATTATAGCAATTAAAGGTAGTCACAATGTAGGGGCGGATTACCTTAGTAGGAGTTCAGACAAAGGTATGTTGGGTTAAATTAAATATCAATTGCTTTAGAATAGAACTTGTGGGTGTTGGCATAATCATGGTCTATGATTATGACTTGGCATGGGGGTATGTCACAAGGTTCGTTATGGTATACATGTTGGGTTAAATTTAGGGTTTGGCCAAAAGGTATATTATAATACAGCCATAGGTAGGATTATTTCACAATCTGATTAAAATCTGATGTAGTGTACGGGCTTTAATTATTTTGGCTATAAACTTATTTTAATTTTATTTTTTATTACTTTTGTTATTAATGCCATTTTATTTCATTATTTTACTTTGATTTTGATTTTGTGATTTTTTTTAATTCTGCCCTACCTACATCTGATCCGACGCCTATGTAAGTCCCGTTCAAATCTCGCGTAAGTAACAGCCAATCACAGCCCCCCTTTTATACAGGCTGTCGGTTGCTTACTTTTCAGTGTATACGGGCAATCTTTCTGTACATTATATTTTGCCCACTTGAATAAACCATTAATAGAAAATTGCTAGTATATTTTTATTTGCAAAAGAAATTCCACAGCATTTTACAATTTTTGTCATTACATTGAATATTTGTTCACTTCCAACAAATGTGTACACTTCCAGATACATCTTCGCCAGCCAAGGTTCGTTCATTCAGTCATCGCTTCAATTTTACATCACTGAGCATAAGTATCTAGAATGGAAGCAAAAAATAAGTAAATCGTAATGATTAGAACACTGTAAACAGCTATAGTAAACAATGCAAACTGATTTTAAATTGTATAACGGTCACCGGCCCACGGCATCGACGCAGAAAATTGGAGCAAACATATATTTCCTGATCAATTGCGATGTGTTCCAAATAAAAAATATTTTATTCCAGTCCAAATCAGCTCAATTACTTTAATAAAGAGTTATTGTATAATGTACAAAATGTTGATACAATTTGATGAATTTTTACAGCTTCAATACCGTAGACGATTTTGGCCCGATCGTCAACAAAACATCACCCGTCTCCAGGGCAGGCGACTGGAAAAAGACACTGGTGTTCGGTCGAACCGGTGGAAACAAAATCGTCACTCCCAGAATAACTATGCGAAATAACGATCTAAAGTCGAACCATTCGAGCCACAATATTAACATAAAAATGACTTTCGTTGCATTTGACAATGATAAACTTACCGAAAAGCCGTGTTATTCACGGTCGCTAACGTCGGTATAATCCGCCATTTTATTTGAGTGTGTTTGCCACCTGACTCTGCCCGGTGACGTCATCATGTGCGCTATAGAAGGAGGTCTGTGATTCGTTGACTAAAATCGTCGATAGTGGGTCTCGTTGAAATCTCGTTACATAGGCATCGGCTCAGATGTAGGTAGGGCGGAATTAAAAAAATCATCAAAATCAAAGTAAAATAATAAAATAAAATAAAAGGGCATTAATAACAAATATAATGAAAAATAAAATTAAAATAAGTTTATAGCCAAAATAATTAAAGCCCGTACACTACATCAGATTTTAATCAGATTGGATTATTTCACAGCCGAGCTAGTAGACTTTGAAACACTTACACACCCCAAAACTCCATTCATAAAGAGACGCGTGCCATACGTGTGCCGGCTATTGATTACAAACACCGGTTAAGTGACTACCAAGAATGATAGCACCAGTGTATTGTGCAAGCAAATTCCAACTATGTTCAGTTGCCATGACAATGATTCCAGGTGGGGGACGTTATAAAAGGTCAAGGTAGACGCAGCCGCGGGGAGAGAACATTAAAAACTGAGGCAGCGACAGCAACCAGAGCCAGCCTTGTGTTGTGAGTGAACGGGGAGAGTTAGTTCATCCCCACATGGTGTGCAAGCTACTCGCCTAGTCGACGGACGTTGTGTAGATACAGTGGAAGACTGGACTCCTTTTCTACGTGCTGTTCCACGGAACTTTTGTGTTCGACACGAATCCTACAAGGTATCCTACGAGAAACCAGGCCTGAGTATTGAACTGAATCTACATGTAGCAACGTTTCTACTATAACCCGACAGAAGCCGGTAATTATCACGCTCATTACACGCACATTAGGCTAGGGACCATTGGCTGTGTTTTGAATGTATTTTGGGTAACTATTTGGCTAATTTAGTGGTTAAATTATTGTATTCTTATTTGAAATTGTAACAGTATTAGTTTAATTGTATTTTGTGACAGCCCGTTTCCTGCTTCAACGTTTCGCGCGCACGTCGGCGCAGTTAAGTAGCGGCGTCGTTCCATACGTAAAAGGTGCATTGCCTATTGTGAATCATCCCGGTTTCGGGTTGAGTAAACTGGTTATTCATGGGACGCCACTGCTTTATCCTGCCCTGACATGCGTGTTAATTTTTCCTATTGTACAGCGACTTGTATCTTTGTTACGTTGATTCATATCAGCGAATTCTGTGTATCATAACCGGTTGTACAATTAAACCATCCTTTACGATATTACTGTGCATTTCATTGTGTGCGAGTGGGTCTGGTACTATAATAAGTTGTACAGGGGACAATCCAGGCATCAGCTGGCTTATTTGCGATATTTCAATCAGTAGGGTGTCAAAGAACCCACAACACGAGGTGAAGGCGTGCCTCTTATCACTTTGTGGTCGGATGCTAGCCTACCCCGTGACAGTGGACGTGTCGTATAAGTAGTTAAATAGTGTTGCCATAGCAACGAATCTAGCAAAATTTAGTATAATGATAATGTACGTTATCAGTGTAATACATGCATTCAGTATAGGTAATTTGTCATGTCAATCAATTATACTGAAGTATGTCACCAACAGGCATCTCGACGATGCCAATCATCAGGGCCAAAGGGTCAGGGTCAAAGGTCAGAGGTCAAAAATAAAAGATCACCATATCATCAATAGTTTGAAATAATGAATCAATAACAAAATAACAAATAGTAATTGTAGTAACAGTGGATTGGTAGCTTAAACATAAGTGCTTTGTGAAATCATGTTGAAATCCATTTAGGTAGTTATTGCCAGAAAGTTACTGCAATGTTATTTACAATAAATGAAAACAGTATCTATTCTGTTTTTGCATCGATAATATAGCTAAAAACACAAGATCATTGTCTTAATAAATGGCTAAAATAAATAAATAAAAAAAGAATAAATACATTATGTTTCACCATACTATACATGCATATATGCAATGCATAACAGATAGTTGTCAAATTCATTTTCATCAGAACTGTCCTCATAATCAGCAGTGACGTCATCATCTTCCTCCAACATATTTGCGCAAATTGGCAGCTTACATGCCGGTGTGCATTTCAAACCATATATCATACATTAGCAAGCTGGTAGTTTACATTCCCTGGTACACTTACAGGACAGAAACTCCATTACTACCTCTGGTGCTGGGGGCCTTTCATCCAATCAATTGCAAGATTCCCTTTCTCCATTATCCATCCATATCCAGTTTCTGGGCTAGGAATTTGTGGATAACTCTCCAAACACCTATTCCACACTGCAGCCTGGTAGTTGGCACGTAGAGCATGCAGATATAGACAATCTTTACAGGGAGGTAGTTGACTGGATTCAATATCACCCTTTTTAGCTCGAAATAGTTGGTACCTCAACGTATTGACCTCATTAGTTGTTGATCCAACAGCAAATAGTCGTCGAGTAAATTGTTGGAGTAGACAAACCAGGTCTTTAGATAACTCCCATCTATCACCTAGTCGTGCTAATGCCTTCTGGAGATTCTCATCTGCAGTAATTATCTTCAATGCAGAGAGTTTTCCACGTCCTCTAAATGCATTAACAGAATCACACCCTGTAAATGCATGTAGTCCCATCAAACTTTTGCAAATGTCTCTGCCAAGTGAATTACCAAGTTTACCGATATCAATATACCTAATTCGATTTTGGGTGCCACATCTGATATAGATATTTTCCAAATCATTTCTCCCAAAAATAGTTAGCGCAATGATAATAAGCTTTTTCTTGAGATGATGTCGGGGGGGGGGCAATAGACACACCTTCTTCACTGAGTGTGATGCAGTTTTCCTGGCAAGTGACGAGTAACACCTTTGACTCTAATTTCTCAATGTAAGAGAATTTCTTCCATTTTCACAAAAAATGCAATTAGAGCAGTTTTTCGGGCAGAACATCCGAGAATGGATCTCCATTGTTGTATCTTATGGCTATACGTAATCTTACTTAGTAATACCCCAGAACCAGACTCCATTCTTTTATTGCGTTCTGATTCTTGATTGACATCTCTCTGTATGTATCAAATATCACATCTATTCTAGCACAGTCTTTTCCATCTCTCAAAACCATTGCAAATACAGCTGCTGCCAGTTCACCGTATGTCTTTCCTTTAGCATTTACTTTATGTACCACAACCATTCTACCAATGATGCAGGCAGAAGGCTTTGGAATTGTGTCAGCTGGAGATACTCTCTTTTCCAGATGCCTTGCAAGAACTGATTTGCTAGTCTTCTTCATTGTCCCATCAGAGTTGGCAAGGGACCAAGGTAGTGGACCTAATGGGTGTTGTAATACCTCTGCGATATCCAAATTTCGACTTGTTGCAACAAGAAGCATATGACCAAAAAGCTTGTGATCTGCCTTCAAAACAATTTCCTTGTTGGATGCCTTTGGTTTGCTAGATTTGTTAATGCTGCTGAATGTTTTCAGCTTTTGCATTGGTAGGCGGTCATGGAACCTTAATCTAGATTCATAGGATTCTAACCTGTTCTTTCTAAACGATTTGTATGCTTCTTCTCCTTTCCCAGGTGGTATGGATCCAGTTGAGAGACACATTAGTTCTTGTTCATGACCAAATGGATTCACCCAGTTGTTGTGTAGTGCATCCAATAAGGATTGAATATCTTTTGTTTATTCTTGACAGCTCCAAATCTGTATGCAATATGCCTTGTATATCTGTATGTACCATTTTTAATGCAGGTAGACCGGAACTCTGCAGTAATGTAATACCTACTTACAGCACCAGCTTTAAGACTAAACCCTTTGATTCCACCAGCTGATTGGGTATCTCTGATGGCCGTCTCCTCAATGGCCTGATCCACAGGAATTCGTCCAAATGGATTGGATGGGCCAATTTGCACAGAGAATCCTCCATGATGTAGATGAGAAAAAACTTCAGGATGTTCTATTTCTAGTCTTGTCATCTGGGCATAGTATAAAGAAAGATATCTTGCATAGTTCAATTTATCGTATGCAAATGCCCATGGTATCATTGATCTTATCACAGCAAGATGAGGGAGCCAGTTTCCCTCCCTAGAAGCACGAATGAGACCAAGAAGAACTTCTATCATGTCAATGTAACTCATCCAGAAACTAGAGAATTCTCCATTTTCAAACTTCAGGAAATTCAGGTATGCGTTAAATAGCTTCAATACCTTGACACAAGATGGATTACTTTGAAAGATTTCAACATGATCTTCAGTAGTGTTATCATGAAGCCTCTCAGCTTCCTCTTTTGTTGCTCTGAAATCTGGCAGGTAGATTTTGTGTTGATCTTCCATCCAAGTATAAAAGCCTTCCCATGCCAATCTTAGCAATGCCTCATATACCAATTTATGTAACCTTACTGCTCTGTTGTACTTCCGTCCTTCCATTACACCAATAATAGATCCCTCTGCAATCACACTTGCTTCTACAGCTAGATATTTGAGACCAGCATCCTGGAATCATTTGCCAATGATAGACATCATGTTGCACACTGTGTGAAAATACACCCATTCTCAGAACGAAAGGTTGAAACATCTCAGAATTCTTCCAGGTTATTTATATAGCTTTGGTGTAGAGTGCTTGATCAAAGACACGTGTAATCTTATTCAAATCCAACTTTTCAACTATTTTGAGTGCCTGTTTGAGGACTTCATAAACAGTAGACATGTCTGTAGCCGGAGCATTTATAGTTGGAAGATAACCAATGGTGTTGTCAGTTACACTGTGCTGTAGCCGTAGCATTTATAGTTGGAAGATAACCAATGGTGTTGTCAGTTACACTGTGGTTATTACGAGTCTGGATGTTGAATCCTGTCCATGAGTTAATAGTCTGGTTATTTACATTTGTCTGTCTAACCAAAGACCATATCTGGTTCGTAACTTGAGCACTGTACATAATCTCATCATAGTCATGTTCCAATGCTTCCATCAAAGGTGACCCAACACGTCTACCAGCATTGTAAAGCGGCAGTTGAATTGGTGTAGGGACAATGCTACGTTGTTTCATTTTCGCTGCAGAGATGTACTTTTTTGGTTCTTCCACATAAGGTACTAGTGGCTGAACTATAATACTATTAACCCTATGAGATGTTCCTGTACCAGAGAGAGTTTCTTCAATTCTGTCGATATTATCATATGCGAGAGTCACTGGAATACAAGGGTGAATGTGGTATGGTATTGCAATATCGGATCTTCTTCATTAGTTAACTTCTGTAAGCACAGGGCGGTGTTAACTCAACATTTCCTGTGAGCGTTTTCACTGCCCATGGCAACAAAATGTGTTTTGCTGGCTTCTGCTCACCTATAGTGATTGCATAAATCAAGTCTTGGTCAAAAGACTGAATTAATCTTTCAACTCTTGATGAAGAAGTACATCGCATGTCTCCTGTTAGCAACACTGTGAGGAAGTCTACTATTGATCTGGGCAATGGAACATACTCATTGTTGAGGGTGTCTGGTTGAGGTGGCCATGGCTGGTCTTTCTTTGACTTCTTTACATCAGTTCTTATTGCAGAAGCACATTGTTTCCTAAGAACCTCATCACTGTCTTGCATCTTTCTCTGGTTCAGCTCAGCAATTAGTCGTAATGAGTTTGCCTTTGTCATCAGATATAATCTCAATACTATTGACAAACTCTGCTTCCACCTTTCTTCGTATGTGTTTCTTTGTTTGTGGCTTTACATTTTCAATGCCTAAGGACAACATATTTGCAACTAGTCTGTCTGTCATGTTAACCATTAATTCTACTCGTGGGTTTGTAAACAAATCATTACGGATATAGTTGAAAAGCATGACATATGCTTGTCGCTCTTTTACAATGTAAGAGTGTTCTTCAGATTCATCTTGTGTCTGGGGTACAGTATTCATTCTCGTATAATTTCGGTAACAGCTACGTTGATACTGTGCTTCTGCTGCTACCAGGTCTCTTGATGTTTTGGCCAACATTTTTGTATCCATCTTCTCTTGCGCTATTTTTCGTAGTGTCATATCTGATCTTAAATCTACTGCTTGGCATAGGGATTCCCGTGATTCAGAATGAGTTCCTTTTACATATTTTGACAAATGTTATCATACACTTCTTTTCCTTTGTGATTGTCGTAGTTGATCTGAATCATCTTGTGATGATGAAGATGGCCCTGATGTTTGCTTTTTTGTAAGACTATCAAGTGTTTTTTTTATGAGTGAACTTCTTTCTGCATTCTAAATGGTAATATATATCTGGAACACCCATACACTCTTTATATTTTCAAATGTTCTCACATTGCCTGATTTCAGCTGCATTCAACAGTACATTCCATGAGTTTCGGTCTTTTGGTTTGTTCAGATCAGAACTCCCAATTCCACATACCACACTTGAATGCAAACATTAGATAATTTCCTAGTAGCACATACTTACCTTTCACAGCTTATACAAAAACTGTACAATACTTGTATCTAAATATATATATATATATATATATAGCAACTCTTCTTTTATAATTACTGTTAAAATAAAAATTATACTATATGTTACGATAATACACATTAACTGTAGTTTCTATAATGGTTATTATATTTTATGAACATGTGGATCCTTTTTATTGCCATGGATCTCGATAATGGATATTGATTGAATTTTATTTTGGCTGGCAGCACCAACATAATAAAATAGTCCAATAATACAGAATTCCAATTTGTATTTGTTTGTCACAGCACACAATGTGAAGACAGTCATCATTTCGCAATACAATACTTAGAAAACTGCATAAATTACTATATTGTATAGGAAAGGGCCTACTAAGTTGTATGTAAAACACATGCAACAGTCAAGCAGAGAATACAAAATAATCCAGAAAAAAATTAAACTGCCTAATATTTTGAATGAAAAACTTTCTACAGGTGCTAAAATACAACTTCATAAATTTTGGGAAGGTCGATGGTCAAATAAACACATGGATGCTTCGGATTCAATAGAGATTCAAAATGATACTAACCTGCAACGTCAAGGCTGCCATTTTGAAAAGGAGGATGCTGGTAGATTTTACAAGACAGCACTAGAGGGCGCGGTATATATGTACAACCTAATATTTGTTTAAATTACAATGTGGAACGAAGAGAAGTATGTTGATGGGTAAATTTTTAAACTAAACAAATGCGTTCATACCATGAATGTGATAATTGGTGGGAAAAATTTGAATTTGCTTTTGCCCCTAATAAATATCATATTAGGATTTCGATTCATGCAGATAAAGTCATTTCACTATATTGAAGCATTAACATGACGTCCAGTAATCAATGTTTGTAGGAGCAATATAAAAATATTTATATAATCCACTTTACAGCACAGTTCTTCAATTGCTGATAAGATGGAAAACAAGATCTGCGATATGTTTTCAAATCCCGAGTGTCCACAAGAATATCATTCGGGCGTTGGTCGTCGCGCCACGCATGCGCGAGATATATGGGTGTCATATAAACAATGATGGCGACTTCGACGACGACCACAAACTGAGACGTTATCAAACTTTATTAATTAGGTATTTCTTTGTGAAAGTCGAGCCAAAGTCAAACTTCATACTTGTGATTTTCATTAGTAAAGCGCGTTGGATTCAATGTTTATCAATATAAATGTTGTACATGCGCAGCGCGACGATCCCCGCCCTTTAATTATAATTATTGCCCTTTGATAAAATTACAATACTTACAAACTAGTTTATGATTAAGGAAAGAAGAAAGTAATTGGACTAGAAGAGTTGAACATATGTCGAAGCGATGACAGGGGAAAGCATGAAGGGATTAAAAGGAATGGAAAACAAATCTAGAAATTATCGCAGTTAATTGGAGCGTGCAGTTTACAGTTTAATTATATACATGTATCACTGACAAATACAAATAAAGTTTTTAACAAACATCATTGTACAATGTTTCAATCAAGTCCATGACGCACTGTAGGATAGAGTGAACTGTATCCTATAATCTATATGGCGTTCCATTCACTATATACCACTATATGCTATAATCTATGAGACAGTCTATTCACTATATACCACTCTATCCTATAATCTATGTGGCATTCCATTCACTATATACCACTCTATCTATAAGCTATGTGGCGTTCCACTCTCTATATACCACTCTATCCTATACACTATGTGGCGTTTCACTCTCTATATACCACTATATGCTATAATCTATGAGACAGTCCATTCACTATATACCACTCTATCCTATAAGCTATGTGGCGTTCCACTCTCTATATACCACTCTATCCTATACACTATGTGGCGTTCCACTCTCTATATACCACTCTATCCTATACACTATGTGGCGTTTCACTCACTATATACCACTATATGCTATAATCCATTTGGCGTTTCACTCACTATATACCACTATATGCTATAATCCATTGGCGTTTCACTCACCAAATACCACTTTATCCTATAATCTATGGGGCGTTCCACTCACTATATACCACTATATCCTATACTATATCGGAGTTCCCTACACGATATACCACTCTAACCTAGCATTTATATGGCGTACAGCTCACTATATACCAGTCTATTCTATAATCTATGTGGCGTTTCACTCACGATATACCAGTCTATCCTAGAACTATGTGGCGTACAGCTCACTATAATTCCACTTCATGCTATAATCTATGTGGCGTTGCAATCACTATAAACCACTCCATCCCAGAATTTATTTGGCGTTCAACTCACTATAAACCACTCTATCTTAGAATCTATTTGATGTTCCACTCACTATATCCCACTCTATCCTATACTCTATCGGCGTTTCACTCACGGTATACCACTCTATCCTATATTTTATATTGCGTACAGCTCACTATATCCTACTCTATCCAATTATCTATCACCGTTTCACTGATTATATCCCACTCTATACTATAATCTATGTGGTGTTCTACTCCATCCTAGAATATATATAGCGTTACACTCAATATATACCCCTCTATACTATAATCTATGTGGCGTTTCACTCACTATATAACCCTCTATACTATAATCTATGTGGCGTTCCACTCACTATATAACCCTCTATACTATAATCTATGTGGCGTTCCACTCACTATATAACCCTCTATACTATAATCTATATGGCGTTCCACTCAATATATACCCCTCTATACTATAATCTATTTGGCGTTTCACTCACTATATAACCCTCTATACTATAATCTATGTGGCGTTCCACTCACTATATAACCCTCTATACTATAATCTATGTGGCGTTCCACTCACTATATAACCCTCTATACTATAATCCATGTGCCGTTCCACTCACTATATACCACTCTATCCTATACTATATCGGAATTCCCTACACGATATACCACTCTAACCTGGAATTTATATGGCGAACAGCTCACTATATCCCACTTTATCCAATTATCTATCGCCGTTTCACTGATTATATCCCACTCTATACTATAATCTATGTGGTGTTCTACTCCATTCTAGAATATATATGGCGTACAGCTTACTATATCCCACTCTATCCTATAATCTGTGTGGCGTTCCTCTCTCTATATACCAATCTATCCTATACTCTATCGGCGTTTCACTCGCGGTAAACCACTATCCTAGAATTTATATGGCGTTTCACTCACGATACACTACTCTATCATATAACCTATGGGGCGTTCCACTCACTATATACCACACTATCCTACAATCTATGTGGCGTTTCACTCACTATATAACCCTCTATACTATAATCTATGTGGCGTTCCACTCACTATATAACCCTCTATACTATAATCTATGTGGCGTTCCACTCACTATATAACCCTCTATACTATAATCCATGTGGCATTCCACTCAATATATTCTACTCTATCCTATAATCTATGTGGCGTTCCACTTAATATATACCCCTCTATACTATAATCTATGTGGCGTTCCACTTTCCATATACCACTCTATCCTATAATCTATGTGGCGTTCCACTCACTATATTCCACTCTATCATATAATCTATGTGGCGTTCCACTCACTATATAACCCACTATACTATAATCTATGCGGCGTTCCACTCACTATATAACCCTCTAAACTATAATCTATGTGGCGTTCCACTCACTGTAAGGCCACTTTATCCTATAAACTATGTGGCGTTCCAATCACTGTAATACCACTTTATCCTATAATCTATGTGGCGTTCTAGTCGCTTTAAACCACTCTATCCTATAATCCATGGGGCGTTCCACTCACTATATACCACTCTATTCTATACTATATCGGAGTTCCCTACACGATATACCACACTAACCTATAATTTATATGGCGCACAACTCACTATATCCCACTCTATCCTATACTCTATCGCCGTTTAACTCACGATATAGCACTCTATCCTAGAATTTATATGGCGCACAACTCACTGTATACCACTCTGTCCTATAATCTATCGGCGTTTCACTCATTATATCCCACTCTATCCTATACTCTATCGGCGTTTGACTCACGGTAAACCACTCTCTCCGAGAATTTGTATGACATTTCACTCTCGATATACTACTATATCCTATAATTTATGTGGCGTTCCATTCACTATATACCACTCTATTCTATACTATATCGGAGTTCCCTACACGTTATACCACTCTAACCTATAATTTATATGGCGCACAACTCGCTATATCCCACGCTATCCTATACTCTATCGCCGTTTAACTCACGATATAGCACTCTATCCTAGAATTTGTATGGCGCACAACTCACTGTATACCACTCTATCCTATAATCTATCGGCGTTTCACTCACTATATCCCACTCTATCCTATACTCTATCGGCGTTTGACTCACGGTAAACCACTCTCTCCGAGAATTTGTATGACATTTCACTCTCGATATACTACTATATCCTATAATTTATGTGACGTTCCACTCATTATATACAACTCTATCCTATAATCTATGTGGCGTTCCACTTGCTATATACCACTCTATCCTATAATCTATTTGGCGTTTCACTCACTATATATCACTCTATCCTATAATCTATGTGGCGTTCCACTTGCTATATACCACTCTATTCCATAATATATGTGGTGTTCCACTCATTATATATCACTGTATCCTTTAATCCATGTGGCGTTCCACTTCCTATATACCACTCTATCCTATAATCTATCGGCGTTTCACTCACTATATACCACTGTATTCTTTAATTATTTAATGTATGTGGCGTTCCACTCGCTATATACAACTCTATCCTATACTCTATCGGTGTTTTACTCACGATATAGTACTCTATCCTAGAATTTATATGGCGCACAACTCACTGTATACCACTCTATTCTATAATCTATCGGCGTTTCACTCACTATATACCACTCAATACTATAACGTGTCGCTACACTCACTATATACCACTCTATCCTATAATCAATGTGGCGTTCCGCTTGCGTTATACCACTCAATCCTATAATGTGGCGTTCCACTCACTATATATCACTCTATCCTATAATCTACGTGGCGTTCCACTTGCTTTATACCACTCAATCTTATAATGTGGCGCTCCACTCACTGTATACCACTCTATCCTATAATCTATGTGGCATACCACTCAATCCTATAATGTGGCGCTCCACTCACTCTATCCTATACTCTATCAGCGTTTCACTCACTATATATCACTCTATCCTATAATCTATGTGGCGTTCCACTTGATTTATACCACTCAATCCTATAATGTGGCGTTCCACTCACTATATATCACTCTATCCTATAATCAATGTGGCGTTCCACTTGCGTTATACCACTCAATCCTATAATGTGGCGTTCCATTCATTATATATCACTCTATCCTATAATCTATGTGGCGTTCCACTTGATTTATACCACTCAATCCTATAATGTGGCGCTCTACTCACTATATATCACTCTATCCAATAATCTATGTGGCGTTCCACTTGCGTTATATCACTCAATCTTATAATGTGGCGCTCCACTCGCTCTATCCTATAATCTATATGGCGTTCCACTCACTATAAACCACTCCATCCTAGAATTTATTTGGCGTTCAACTCACTATAAACCACTCTATCCTATAATCTATATGGCGTTTCCCTCACTATATACCACTCAGACCTATACTCTATCGGCGTTTCACTCACGATATACCACTCTAACCTGGAATTTATATTGCGTGCAGCTCACTATAAACCACTCCATCCTAGAATTTATTTGGCGTTCCACTCACTATCTACCACTCTATCCTATACTCTACAAGCGTTTCAGTCACGATATACCACCTAACTTAGAATATGTATGGTGTACTGCTCACTATATACCAGTCTATCCTATAATCAATGTGGCGTTTCACTCACTATATATCACTTTATCCTTTAATCTATGTGGCCCTGCACTTGCTATATACCACTCTATCCTATATTCTACCACTTTATCCTATAATTTTTGTGGCATTCCACTCACTATGTTTACACTCTATCTAATAATCTATGTGGCGTTCCACTCGCTATATCCCACTCTATCCTATACTCTATAGGTGTTTTACTCACGATATAGCACTCTATCCTAGAATTTATATGGCGCACAACTCACTGTATACCACACTATCCTATAATCTATCGGCGTTCCACTTAATATTCTACCACTTTATCCTATAATTGTTGTGGCATTCCACTCACTATGTTTACACTCTATCTAGTAATCTATGTGGCGTCCCACTCTATCCTAGAATCTTTATGGCGTTCAACTCACTACCATTTTATCCTATACTCTATCGGCGTTTCACTCACGATATACAACTCTAATCTAGAATTTATATAATGTAGAGCTCACTATATCCCACTCTTTTCTATAATTTATGTGGCATTCCACTCACTAAATACGATTTCATTCTATAATCTATGTGGCGTTCCACTTGCTATATACCACTCTATCCTATAATCTATGTGTCGTTCCACTCAATATAATCTATGTGGCGTTTCACTCACTATATACTACTCAATCTTATAATCCAACGGGTCTTTGAGGCTTACTTTCAATAGATCGCAGCGAAGCGGCTGCTCTGCTAAGTTTTGCTTTAGCTATTAAGAAATTAATAAATTAAACACAATATGCATACTGTTTGGGAGAATAGGTTTATCTCCCAAATTATCGATGAAACAACGTTGTTAATTGGAAAGAAAGAAAGAGAGAGATTGTTATTTCAAAAGTTGGAAAGATGCTTTATTTGACGATGTTCGTAGATCCCCAAACAGTAGAAATAAGTTACGAACGTTTCGCCAATTTAAAACAAATATTTTCTATGAGAATTATATTGATATCGTTCGTGTTCCCCTGTACAGACAAGCTTTAACTAAACTCCGGTGCTCTAATCATAGGTTACACATTGAGATCGGTAGATATTATGGAACTCCAGTGGAAAATAGAACCTGCCAAATATGTATAGATGCTGTTGAAGATGAAACTCATTTTCTGGTAGTTTGTCCAGCATATAACCATATTCGAAAACCGCTTTTTGATCGAATTAACCGCATTGAACCACAATTCGAGTTCCCTTCGCCTATCCGTAAACTTACATATATTTTTTCTCAGGATAACCATGACATCATCCAAAGTATTGCAGGAGTTGTATGCACAGCTTTTCAGATTAGATATAATTTGTTAGTGTGAGTTCTCCAATAGATGAGTTGTATATGTGTGTGTATGTGTATATATATATATATATAATACTTTATTTTATTGAGGCAATTAAAGTCACGCCTGTAACTTTCGCATTGTAACCTGTTCCCCCAGGTTAGTGGGGTATATTTCTTTAGAGAAATGGAAATAAAATAATAATAATAATAATAATAATATAATCTATGTGACGTTCCACTTGCTATATACCACTCTATCGTATAATGTATGTGGCGTCCCACTCACAATAATATCACCTTATTCTATTATCTATGTGGCGTTCCACTCGCTATAAACCACTCCATCCTAGAATTTATATGGCGTACAGCTCGCTCATTCTCGCCCGCCAGAGTATTTACGAGGAAAACCTGAAAATATTAGTATTTGAGGGATGCTGAATCAGAAAAAAGTTACACTGAATGGAACAAAAAGCTTGCGTGAGAGACATACCTATGCAGTTGCCACTATATAATCTGTTGTTAAGACCTTGGATACTCTACTGATATTGGCTTTCGTATTATATTGATTTGGCTCTTGAGGTAACAAAACGTGTACAGAATGGCCAACTTGAAATTGCGCCGGTTTCGATTAAAAAAGGGTTGTAAGCAAAAATGTTCATATGTCGAAGGAAGGCGATTTTGGAGTTTGTGTACAGTTGAGTAGAGAATACCGGTGATGTTTGCTTCATTTCATATTTTTCTATTGTAACGCTATAATGTGAATATTTATTTTAATGTAGAATTCCTGAGAACATATGCACAGAACGGTTTTGGTTGGTTCAGTAAGTTATTTTTGGAGGGATGAGGGGGTGATGGTGGGATGCTGCATGAAGCATGTAGCTAGCTGACTTGGCAGCGAATGACTTGTTTACTTGTCCATGGTATTATAATGATGGACATTGTCTTTAACGTACCGACGGACTGCATTACATAAAAACGGAACTAAAATAACACAAAGATATAGACTGCATAACATAAAATTTGCCGAGAAACAAACTTTTACGTGGATTAAATCAATTTTTGATACAGTTATGAAAAATTTGAATCGCATGTCTAGTAGCGTTTTTATAGTATTAGGATGTAATATCAAAGGAAATTATTAAAACATATGCTCAAAATCATGCTGCTTTCTGACATCGGCGATTGAACCTGAACTTTATCCTATTTCTCATAGATGTTCAATAGAAGGAACTGGTGAAATTGCATTCGCCAATCATTTATCAGCATTGGCAGTAGCATTTGACATGAAATCACTTCCATAAACGCAGTCTGGAATATCAGTTGGCCTTAAAGGGCGTTAAAAGTCGTCGCGCCGCGCATGCATGTGATATGGGTGATGGAGGCGATTTTGACTGTTGCGCACATCAACTTGTACAAACAGAAAGGTTACCAAGCTTTAATTAAGTATTTTGTTTTGGGTGTTTGCAAGGTATTGAAAGAGTCGCCGGCTGTAATTAGTGCAAGCGGCGCCCAGGGTAAAACTAGTACTCGTGATTTCATTAGAGAAGCGCATTGGATTTTGGGAAAAGCAATGTTTATCAACACAACTGTCGCAAATGCGTGGTGTATAGTGTAATTGTGTTAAATACGTTGTAGGTGCTCTAAAAGATACAGTAAAATGCTTCGCATAGATCAAGTGAGTAAACTCTTCTTACATGTGTGGTTTTGTTAAGATATTGAAAACACATAATTATTTCACTGTTTTTTATTTATTTTTTGGTGCTAGGCGACAGTTCCAGACATTCAATGTCACTGTTGTCTCTCCTGACTTATTTTTTATGTGCAAATTTCAAGTGCTAGTGCTGACACATAGTGTATTTTTGTCACAGAAGTCATATTCATGTTTGGGACTATATGACAGGGCTGTGTGGCCATCTCTCTATCAAATGGCAAATGCGCTATCCTGGCGTCAACCAGGCTCGGTCGAACTCAAGCACCTGCGAACCATAACCAAGGTTCCCCTAAAGTCGAATTCGTTAGTGAATGTATCTCGGCCAGTGGAATTGAGTGAGTCTGTGGCGCACTCACCCAGGGTAGGGGTCGACTCTTTTGATGTTCAGCCTAAGGTAGGATTTGAACTTGGGTCTACCGATCACAAGTCTGATGCGACAACCGCTATATCATTGACTGGCTTTTAATTTTACTGATTCGCTAAATTAAATGCAACATGTAACATAACAATATAAACAAGTTCGTGACAATTCAGTGAACTTGCTCAAGATAATAAATTAGCTTTCTGCATCTCAACAGATATTGTTTTATTATTCCATGTGGATCTCAGCAGTCATATATAGATCGTCAGGCCCCTGTGGTTTGTTCATAGTCAAACACATTGGTGTTATACGAATCATGGAGAAGGGATAAGACGAACCGTTTATTGAACTTCAAGAGAAGGTGTTCACAACTGATACACCTGGGGACGAACGAGGACTGGTTATTCTTAAGTTTTCTATAGCAAAGTTGCATCAGGTGAATTCGACCATCGTAGTGTAGTTTCAAGATCTACAGTGTAGGTAACAAACAAGGTAACACCAAACAAACTGAGCATTAATATAATACCTAAATTGTAGCAAGCATTGCATGGCAAGCTGAGTAGTTTTTCTCCGAGGAAGAATAAAGATTAATAAACAAGCAATAATAAAAACAAAATAATCCTGAAATTGCCAAATTCTATAGAACTACAAATGGTTCAATAAGTTACAATCTAATTGACAAAATTCGAAAATAAAGTCATGGATGACACTGCTTTCGTTTGTTGTATTTTGAAAGTTGCAACATATAATTTAATCAGTGTTTGGCATGGACATGAATTGGCAAACGTGATTTCTATTGCATCTTCAAGTTTATAGCACTCTCCATCCTGGTCAGCATTATTCTCAGAAAATTCTCAGCTCGCCACCTCTAGTGGATCACGAAAAAATGGCATCTTGCTCTCACGTTCCTTTTCCCGACAAGTTGGACCTCTCTGATGATAGAAGTCGCGCTGCTGACTGGAAACTTTTTGAACAGGTATGGATGAACTATGACATATCTTCAGGTCTTCTCGAGAAAGACAATAAACTCCGTACTGCCACTGTACTCACACGTGTCTCTAAGTCGGCACTCCGAGTTCGACTCACTCAGTTTTGACAGTGAAGGTGACAAACAATATATCGAAATCGTTATGGACAAAATGCGTGTATTGTGTGTGGGTTAGACAAATGAGACTTACGAACGTTATCGATTTAATATGCGTGTCCAGAAACCTGATGAGAATTTCGATCATCTCTATGCTGCAGTGTTGAAAATTGCCTCAAACTGCAATTTTGGCGATCTACATGATTCCCTTATTATAGATCGTTTGATAGTTGGTGTTACTGATCAAACTACTCTGAAAAAACTACTACATGAATGGAAGCTAACTCTCAAGAAAACACTTGAAATTTGTCTGCTCGTTTACAGTCTATGGATAAAGATATGTCACATGGTACAGTTGTTGGTTATGTTAATAAAAGCAGTAACCCTGCTAAGAAAAAGTACTAGAAACGTAATGTCACTGCGCAGTCTACTTTTCAGAGCACTCAGAATAAGGTTAAAGGTCACACATCCAGTGACAGTGCTTGCGTCTATTGTGGTAGAGGGACTCATGACCGTAAAAGGTGCCCAGATCAAAATGCAGACTGTAGAAAGTGTGGAACTCGTGGTCATTATGCTGCTGTGTGTAGATCATCGCAGACTAGTATATCAAAAGCTACCAATGTACATGGTATAACACAAGATGACAAACCTGAAGCATTTCTAGGGTTTATTGGTCAAGGTGGACAGTCAGGTGATGGGTATGTTAATCTCAGTGTAGATGGTACCACTCTCAGATTTCGTGTTGACACAGGTGCAGACGTTAATGTTATTTCTAACAATGTTTATGAAAAACATTTCAGAGACAAAATCCTCACACCCCTACAACTACTATATGCACTAGGGTCATTTCAAGCGAACATTGAAACTCACAATAATCATACACAGGTCGAGATATGCTTCATCGCTGGCAGTGGGTTATCACTACGGGGACAAGATACCAGTTACCTCGAACTTGTATCCTTCAATGTAAGTAGTATAGAGAATTACGCCCAACTGTTAAAAGGTTTAGGTGAAATGCCCCATCCATATAAGCTCCAGTTGAAGGACAATGCAAAACCGTACTCAGTTCCAATACCTCGCCGTATTGCTATACCACTCTTGCCAAGAGTCAAGGATGAACGTAAAGTCACCGAACCGATCAACCAATCGTCGTTGTTCAAAAGAAAGATGGTGTCCGGATTTGTTGTGGTTTCACTAAATTAAATGAATCAGTGAAACGCGAATGACATCAACCTCCTACCGTGGATCACGTTCTGGTTCAGATGGCTGGTGCGAAAGTATTTTCAATGCTTGACGCTAATCGAGGTTTCCACCAGATTCGACTCGCAGATGAACTCTCTCAATTAGCCACATGTTTCATTACACCATTTGGTCGTTACTGCTATCAGCATCTACCCTTTGGTATTAACTCTACTCCGGATCACTATCAACGACAAATTCACAGTATGTTAAGTGGTCTCGAAAGAGTAGCAGACCTGATGGATGACATTGTTGTCTTCGGTGCAAATGAAGCAGAACATGACGCGAGACTAGATAAAGTACTTAAACGTCTTGCTGAACATAGTGTAACACTAAATCGTAGCAAGAGTACAAGAAATCATTTTTGCTGGTCACGTGATTAGAGAAGTCTGTATCAAGGCTGATACCCGATCTCCGTAGGTTCATGGGGATGGTTAATCATCTTGGTAAATTTGTCCCAGATTTGGCAACTCACTCCAAGTCATTCAGATAGTTACTATCAACTAAACAATCATGGTATTGGGGAGATGTTCAAGATAAAGCGTTTGAAACAATAAAGAATTTGATTTGTATGACTCCAACACTGGCGATGTTTGATCCATCTCGTGAAACCCGTGTATCAGTGGATAGCTCTTTGTATGGGCTTGGCGCAGTTTTGAGACAACTGGATAATGACAATATTTGGAAGCCAGTTGCGTATGCATCAAGATCTCTACTTCCAGCCGAAACTCGCTATGCGCAAATTGAGAAAGAATCTATATCTGCAATCTGACGATGTAATCATTTCGAACAGTATCTGAACAGATCATAAACCCTTGATCACACTATTGGGATCTAAGTCACTCTGCGAATTGCCAACGCGCATCAAACGAATGCGTATGCATCTAATGCAATATGACTATCAAATTAACTACATCCCTGGTGATGAACTGTATATCGCAGATACACTATCAGGAGCTCCGACGTTTAACGTGTCTTCCATTACAAGCGATCCATTTGATGATGATGAAATGGATGCGTATTTAAATTCTCGATCATCAATGCTCCCAGATGACCTGCCATAACTGACTCATGAGCAAGTGCTAGTACTTTATCATGATAACAAAATGGTACAACTAATTGGGAACACACTCATCCTCTATCAACATGAGGTGACTGAAACTCTATACATCAGCCCCTTGTTCATCACAAACCTTGCCCGATTGTTACGACATGTGATCAACTCCTCACCTGTACTCACTAACTTCCTAGCACGCTCTAATGTGGAATCAGAGTGCTGTGCCTCTCGCACTGCATCCACAGTAATAGGTTTCTTACCACCATTAGTATCAACCTCATTATGCAACTCCTTAAACCCAGGAACTATAAGCCTACGTAATGGCTTCTTTTCAGCTAACTTCCTAGCCCTAGTCTGTGCCACCTGTACAACATCAACACTATCATCCTGACTAGAATTACTGGAGGGTTCACAACCACTCCCACTTGCTGAAGGCTCTTTTATCTCAACACCTGGAGAACAACCTTCATCCATATAGGGCACACTAGCCTGAATACTAGTAGATGTACAACCTTCATTACCTGAAGGAACACTAGTCTCATTACCCGAAGGACAACAACCTTCATCACCAGAAGGCACACTAGTCTCATCACTCGAAGGAGTACTATGTTCACCACCCGAGGCTGAACTAACCTCACCAGGCCATACTTCATGAGCTAAACCTAGCTTCCAACCAAGATCAGGATCCTTGGCCCCCTAGCTCCACTAATATTACCAATAATAAGACCATACACTAGGGTCCTCATACACAGTGCCTCGACCTCACCAACATAGAAAGGTGTATCTATATATAGCCTACTTGCATCTGTAATTTCATGAACTACACAAGTAGCACTGACTTTCTGTGAATCATTACTATTCTGATCACATGCCAACATAGCAGCTGACTTAACATGCAGTTGACACTTTTATAAAGCTTAGGACAACTGACAGCACAGTGATTTGGATCACAACAAATATAACAGCCTGACATTCGCTTTACCTTTCTGACAACCTCCTTGAAACTGGCTAGATTTCTGATTTTTACCACCTGTCTGTCTACGTGCGTCTCTAAACTTATCAGCTAATTCAGCCATTTCTATAACTGACTTAGGTGATCTTTCCCCTATGAAAATAGACAACTCATTACCAAAAGTACTCATCTGTTAATCTCTCATCACTAAGTCCTTAGCTTCATCAAAACTCCTAACAACTGCAGACAGCTCTACCCAATGGTCAAAATAACTACTTAATATAGCTAAAAATTGCAAAATGCTCTCACCACCTTCTGCCCTACTAGTTCGAAATTTCTTTCTATGCTTCAACAAAGCTGCCTTTACAACATTGTAATCGATTGACTCTGCTGCAGACAATGCAGAAACACATACAAAGCTTTGCATGTCAATAATGCACTAAGATTCATAACCCAACTATCATGTGGTCATTTCTGAGTTGCAGTAAATCGCTCGAATCTTAAAAGAAATGCATCCATGTCTCATCAAACAAAGGTAGCGTTGGACCCTTAGAACTAACAATGTACTGTGTCAACTGTTCTAAGCCTCCAGATTGACCATTAGCTTCCGCACGTAGTCTCAACACTTTCATGTTCTCTATCTAAATTCTCAACCTTTCAGCCTCACGTTTGGCTGCTCTCTCAGCCCTTTCTTGACGCTCTTTCTCTTTCTTCTCATGCTCTCGCTTCTCACGCTCTGCCCTCACAAATTGAGTCAGCTCTTCTCGCTTATACCCTAATCTATTACCTAACTCGTCGAGTTCAATAACAATATCCATGCTTGAAAAGGTGTAAATCAAGTTCCAGTAGTATTAAATAAAGAAATTTAATATCTGCCTAGCAGTACAAGCTGGTCTGACGACACCGTGATCTGCAGACATGAGCAGCTACGAAACAGTTAATTTAGTCAAGGAATTACTGACAATAAAATCCAAATCAGAATCGCAATCCGAATCCGAATTACAATCCCACTTCTGACATCAAAATATCAAAGTGTGAGGCCTGCTTATCGCTAATGAGAGGGCACCTACAGAACTCAAACTAGATAGGTTTTGTTTCACTGCTAGTAAGGGGTAGACAAGACAATAGTACTGGTAATGAAATACACATACACCAAAATATCGAATTAAAGCTCCAGGCTTTAATACCTCTCAAAATAATTACAAGAAATAAAGCACAGAAAAATACAATGAATAAGGTGACTAAAATAGGGGATTACTTAGGGAAGTGTGCATTGGTGATAACTCACAGTTCCAGGATATAATAATGGACGACAGTCAATGGCTTCTGTAACACAACAATGAAGAAATACAGGAGTCTTGCTTGCAGAGGAACGCTGGTATTCTGGAGGGCACCGCTGAAAGCAGGAGATCGCAGAGCATGAAGAATGATGGTTGTAGCCTGTATCACTTGTCACACAATATTGTAGCAGCACACACATGATACCAAGTTGAAATGATGAATTCCAACTGTGGTCAGTCTGTCCAATTTATAGGCATGATTCAGTGACACCACCTGGGTTTCCACATGAGCCAATCAGAATGTGATCTTGCTAGCAGCTGTGTCACGTAGGCAACTCAGTAGATCATAAACATACTTTGTTATTCAAATAACAGCACATCTGGTAGACTCCAATTCTCCTTCCAGACTTGTAAACACACTTTGTTATGTGAATCACAAACAAACCTGGTATATTTCAACTGTCTTTCCAGATTTGAAAACAAGGATGACCTGTCAATCACCTTTATGACAGTTATCACATGGCAATGTACACATTTCCTTCCCATGATTCCATGCACACTTCTATTTGCAGGGTTTGAGGTAATATGACAAAATCATAAAATAAATGATGCTGACATACTGTCATTAGATTATCATTCAAATGTTTAGCTACCTTCATTAGTATATAATACAACTGTTTAGCTACTGTCATTAGTATATAATACAACTGTTTAGCTACTGTCATTAGTATATAATTCAACTGTTTAGCTACTGTCATTAGTATATAATTCAACTGTGTATCTACTGTCATTAGTATATAATCCAACTGTTTAGCTACCTTCATTAGTATATAATACAACTGTTTAGCTACTGTCATGAGTATATAATTAAACTGTTTAGGTACTGTCATTAGTATATAATTCAACTGTTTAGCTACTGTCATTAGTATATAATTCAACTGTGTATCTACTGTCATTAGTATATAATTCAACTGTTTAGCTACTGTCATTAGTATATAATTCAACTGTTTAGCTACTGTCATTAGTATATAATTCAACTGTTTAGCTACTGTCATTAGTATATAATACAACTGTTTAGCTACTGTCATTAGTATATAATTCAACTGTTTAGCTACTGTCATTAGTATATAATTAAACTGTTTAGCTACTGTCATTAGTATATAATACAACTGTTTAGCTACTGTCATTAGTATATAATTCAACTGTTTAGCTACTATCATTAGTATATAATTAAACTGTTTAGGTACTGTCATTAGTATATAATTCAACTGTTTAGCTACTGTCATTAGTATATAATTAAACTGTTTAGCTACTGTCATTAGTATATAATACAACTGTTTAGCTACTGTCATTAGTATATAATTCAACTGTTTGACTGCTGTCATTAGTATATAATTCAACTGTTTAGCTACTGTCATTAGTATATAATACAACTGTTTAGCTACTGTCATTAGTATATAATTCAACTGTTTAGCTACTGTCATTAGTATATAATTCAACTGTTTAGCTACTGTCATTAGTATATAATACAACTGTTTAGCTACTGTCATTAGAATATAATTAAACTGTGTAGCTACTGTCATGAGTATATAATTCAACTGTTTGGCTGCTGTCATTAGTATATAATTCAACTGTTTAGCTACTGTCATTAGTATATAATACAACTGTTTAGCTACTGTCATTAGTATATAATTCAACTGTTTAGCTACTGTCATTAGTATATAATTCAAATCTTTAGCTACTGTCATTAGTATATAATTCAAATCTTTAGCTATTGTCATTAGTATATAATTCAAATGTATACCTACTGTCATTAGTATATATTTCAACTGTTTAGCTACTGTCATTAGTATATAATTCAACTGTTTAGCTACTGTCATTAGTATATAATTCAAATCTTTAGCTACTGTCATTAGTATATAATTCAAATCTTTAGCTATTGTCATTAGTATATAATTCAAATGTATACCTACTGTCATTAGTATATATTTCAACTGTTTAGCTACTGTCATTAGTATATAATTCAACTATGTATCTACTGTCATTAGTATATAATAAAACTGTTTAGCTACCTTCATTAGTATATAATTCAACTGTTTGGCTACTGTCATTAGTATATAATTCAACTGTGTATCTACTGTCATTAGTATATAATTCAACTGTGTATCTACTGTCATAAGTATATAATTCAACTGTGTAGCTACTGTCATTAGTATATAATTCAACTGTGTATCTACTGTCATAAGTATATAATTCAACTGTGTAGCTACTGTCATTAGTATATAATTCAACTGTGTAGCTACTGTCATTAGTATATAATTCAACTGTGTAGCTACTGTCATTAGTATATAATACAACTGTTTAGCTACTGTCATTAGTATATAATACAACTGTTTAGCTACTGTCATTAGTATATAATTCAACTGTTTGGCTACTGTCATTAATATATAATTCAACTGTGTAGCTACTGTCATTAGTATATAATTCAACTGTGTAGCTACTGTCATTAGTATATAATACAACTGTTTGGCTACTGTCATTAGTATATAATACAACTGTTTAGCTACTGTCATTAGTATATAATTCAACTGTTTGGCTACTGTCATTAGTATATAATTCAACTGTGTATCTACTGTCATTAGTATATAATTCAACTGTGTATCTACTGTCATAAGTATATAATTCAACTGTGTAGCTACTGTCATTAGTATATAATTCAACTGTGTATCTACTGTCATAAGTATATAATTCAACTGTGTAGCTACTGTCATTAGTATATAATTCAACTGTGTAGCTACTGTCATTAGTATATAATTCAACTGTGTAGCTACTGTCATTAGTATATAATTCAACTGTGTAGCTACTGTCATTAGTATATAATTCAACTGTTTAGCTACTGTCATTAGTTGTTGGGGAGTAAATATAGTGTGTAGCAGTTAACTCCCCGGGGTAGGATTCGGGAAGACTATACCGGAACAGAACCAGACAGATCAGTTGTATGCAAAAAACACAGTGTTGGTTTATTGCCAGATAGTCTGATATAGTAAGTAGTAACAACAGATGAACACTGGTGAAATACACAAATTCTGAGTATATATACTCTCTGAACGAACGTGATAGAAAACACAACTCTATAAAGTAGCAATCGTAACATAAATATAAATTGGTGGCAATGTGTACGATAGGTCAATAACATCTCGCCTGTGATAGGCTAAAATTAAAACAATCTGATTGGCTGAGAGATTTATCTCAGAATCCGAGACGTAACGTTACATGACTGCTTCTCTAAATTAGTCTATGATTCAAATGTTTAGCTACTGTCATTAGTATATGATTCAACTGTTCAGCTACTGTCATTAGTATATAATTCAACTGTTTAGCTACTGTCATTAGTATATAATTCAACTGTTCAGCTACTGTCATTAGTATATAATTCAACTTTTCAGCTTCAGTCATTAGTATACAATTCAACTGTTTAGCTACTATCATTAGTATATAATTCAACTGTTTAGCTATTGTCATTAGTATATAATTCAACTGTTTGGCTACTGTCATTAGTATATAATTCAACTGTTTAGCTACTGTCATTAGTATATAATTCAACTGTTTAGCTACTGTCATTAGTATATAATTCAACTGTTTAGCTACTATCATTAGTATATAATTCAGCTGTTTAGCTACTATCATTAGTATATAATTCGACTGTTTAGCTACTGTCATTAGTATATAATTCAACTGTTTAGCTACTGTCATTAGTATATAATTCAACTTTTCAGCTTCAGTCATTAGTATACAATTCAACTGTTTGGCTACTGTCATTAGAATATAATTCAACTGTTTAGCTACTGTCATTAGTATATAATTCAACTGTTTAGCTACTGTCATTAGTATATAATTCAACTGTTTAGCTACTATCATTAGTATATAATTCAACTGTTTAGCTACTATCATTAGTATATAATTCAACTGTTTAGCTACTGTCATTAGTATATAATTCAACTGTTTAGCTACTGTCATTAGTATATAATTCAACTGTTTAGCTACTATCATTAGTATATAATTCAACTGTTTAGCTACTGTCATTAGTATATAATTCAACTGTTTAGCTACTATCATTAGTATATAATTCAACTGTTTAGCTACTGTCATTAGTATATAATTCAACTTTTCAGCTTCAGTCATTAGTATATAATTCAACTGTTTAGCTACTGTCATTAGTATATAATTCAACTGTGTATCTACTGTCATTGGTATATAATTCAACTGTTCAGCTACTGTCATTAGTATATAATTCAACTGTTTAGCTACTATCATTAGTATATAATTCAACTGTTTAGCTACTGTCATTAGTATATAATTCAACTGTGTATCTACTGTCATTAGTATATAATTCAACTGTTTAGCTACTGTCATTAGTATATAATTCAACTGTTTAGCTACTATCATTAGTATATAATTCAACTGTTTAGCTACTGTCATTAGTATATAATTCAACTGTTTAGCTACTATCATTAGTATATAATTCAACTGTTTAGCTACTGTCATTAGTATATAATTCAACTGTTCAGCTTCAGTCATTAGTATATAATTCAACTGTTTAGCTACTGTCATTAGTATATAATTCAACTGTTTAGCTACTGTCATTAGTATATAATTCAACTGTGTATCTACTGTCATTGGTATATAATTCAACTGTTCAGCTACTGTCATTAGTATATAATTCAACTGTTTAGCTACTATCATTAGTATATAATTCAACTGTTTAGCTACTGTCATTAGTATATAATTCAACTGTTTAGCTACTGTCATTAGTATATAATTCAACTGTTTAGCTACTGTCATTAGTATATAATTCAACTGTTTGGCTACTGTCATTAGTATATAATTCAACTGTGTATCTACTGTCATTAGTATACAATTCAACTGTTTAGCTACTGTCATTAGTATATAATTCAACTGTGTATCTACTGTCATAAGTATATAATTCAACTGTGTAGCTACTGTCATTAGTATATAATTCAACTGTGTATCTACTGTCATTAGTATATAATAAAACTATTTAGTATATAATACAACTGTTTAGCTACTGTCATTAGTATATAATTCAACTGTTTGGCTACTGTCATTAGTATATAATTCAACTGTGTATCTACTGTCATTAGTATATAATTCAACTGTTTAGCTACTGTCATTAGTATATAATTCAACTGTGTATCTACTGTCATAAGTATATAATTCAACTGTTTAGCTACTGTCATTAGTATATAATTCAACTGTTTAGCTACTGTCATTAGTATATAATTCAACTGTTTAGCTACTGTCATTAGTATATAATTCAACTGTTTAGCTACTGTCATTAGTATATAATTCAACTGTTTAGGTACTGTCATTAGTATATAATTCAACTGTTTAGCTACTGTCATTAGTATATAATTCAACTGTTTAGCTACTGTCATTAGTATATAATTCAACTGTTTAGCTACTGTCATTAGTATATAATTCAACTGTTTAGGTACTGTCATTAGTATATAATTCAACTGTTTAGCTACTGTCATTAGTATATAATTCAACTGTTTAGCTACTGTCATTAGTATATAATTCAACTGTTTAGCTACTGTCATTAGTATATAATTCAACTGTTTAGCTACTGTCATTAGTATATAATTCAACTGTGTATCTACTGTCATTAGTATATAATTCAACTGTTTAGCTACTGTCATTAGTATATAATTCAACTATGTATCTACTGTCATTAGTATATAATAAAACTGTTTAGCTACCTTCATTAGTATATAATACAACTGTTTAGCTACTGTCATTAGTATATAATTCAACTGTTTGGCTACTGTCATTAGTATATAATTCAACTGTGTATCTACTGTCATTAGTATACAATTCAACTGTTTAGCTACTGTCATTAGTATATAATTCAACTGTGTATCTACTGTCATAAGTATATAATTCAACTGTGTAGCTACTGTCATTAGTATATAATTCAACTGTGTATCTACTGTCATAAGTATATAATTCAACTGTTTAGCTACTGTCATTAGTATATAATAAAACTATTTAGTATATAATACAACTGTTTAGCTACTGTCATTAGTATATAATTCAACTGTTTGGCTACTGTCATTAGTATATAATTCAACTGTGTATCTACTGTCATTAGTATATAATTCAACTGTTTAGCTACTGTCATTAGTATATAATTCAACTGTGTATCTACTGTCATAAGTATATAATTCAACTGTTTAGCTACTGTCATTAGTATATAATTCAACTGTTTAGCTACTATCATTAGTATATAATTCAACTGTTTAGCTACTATCATTAGTATATAATTCAACTGTTTAGCTACTGTCATTAGTATATAATTCAACTGTTTAGCTACTATCATTAGTATATAATTCAACTGTTTAGCTACTGTCATTAGTATATAATTCAACTGTTTAGCTACTGTCATTAGTATATAATTCAACTGTTTAGCTACTGTCATTAGTATATAATTCAACTGTTTAGCTACTGTCATTAGTATATAATTCAACTGTTTAGCTACTGTCATTAGTATATAATTCACCTGTTTAGCTACTGTCATTAGTATATAATTCAACTGTTTAGCTACTGTCATTAGTATACAATTCAACTGTTTGGCTACTGTTGTGAGAAGGCTATTTAACTGTATTGTTAATATAACCCATATATTTATTTTACATTGTGCGTGATTGATGCAGTGATAGTTACTCAATAGTCATTAATTTGCATAATGTTAGGAGATAAGAATTAAGATATGAATTAATGTTGTGAACATGAAATCAGAATGTGTTGGTTAAATAATAAGTAATTGACACAATCAATTACAGTCCTAGACGCAAGATTGCTTCTTTCATAATTTCTCGTCGATTTACTTTCAACCCCACGCCTGGAAATTTGTCAAAGAAGAGAATATACCGTGGTATATAAAATGGTGACACCTTCCCAGTCAGGAAAGTCTTCATTTCATCCGCAGTGTAGGGAGTTCCTTCTTTCAGTACAAGACAAAGGCAGATTTCATTCAAATATTTCTCATCAGGAACAGGGACTACTTGCGCATCTTTTAATTTTGGATGATCTCCAAGATAGTTCGTGATTTCAGCTGGAAAAACATTGCTTGAGCCTTTAATAAACATGTCGTCTCTCCTGCCTAATATAACCAACCGACCATCCTCATCCATCTGGCCGAGATCTCCAGTATAATACCAACCATCTGAATGTTTGACTTTCTTTGTGCGTTCTTTGTCACCATAGTAACACAAGAAAATATTTGGACCACGAACCCATACATCACCCATAGTATTAACAGGAATGATGCTGTGGGCTGTTTCTGTTATCTTTACTTCACAGTGACCAACTATCCGGGTTTTCCCACGAATTTTATCTTCCAATGCATCCGATACATCCCCGATGCCAATATAGAGGGTTTCTCTTATTCCGTAGAGGACAACTGCATTACTGCATAGTAACTTGACAGCATTCAGAACAGTGCCTTGTGGGAAGACATTCCCAGTACACCAACATCGCTGCAACGATGATACATCAAAACTCTTGATATTTTGTTGATTGACAGCTTGTGATAAAAGCTGAGGAAACAACAGAGCGAAATTACATCTTTCACTTTCGATGGCTTCCAGTGCACCAGTGAAATCTTCTGTCGGTCTTGGTGAAACCAGAGTAGCACCCCAGGTTAGAAGCATGGCTTGGTATAAGCCACATGATGACACAAGAAACCCTAATTTTAGAACTTTTATAACACTGTGTTCATCAGCTGATAATATATTCGATTAATATATTCGATGTGAAACGTGTGAATTTTATAATGTTCAAAAAGTGTCTTTGAGCTCTTTTATATTCTGGGTTTTAAATTCAATTGGTTTACTTTGTGTTACGTTGATAAGTTATTTCACATAACATTTTTGAACTATTTTACCAATTTAGGGAAGGGGTCCTTAGTCATTCCCCACCCACAGACAAACACATCCACACCCTAGATCCACTACGGCAAAATGTTGTACACAAAAAAGACAAGACTGTACGTATCTTAGCATCATTGTCTAAGGATTTTAAGGTAGAATGCTACTCACAGATTTTTTCGCTCTTCGCAGATGTTAGCTCACATTAATGTGGCACGATTTCATGTTGAAATCTGTCTACAATTATTTATTTTAGTATTAGTCAATTTTGTATTATGTAATTTTATTTCTGTACAGCCCATCATACAAAATATAATGGGTAGAAAAGTGCATAGCCGGTTTTAAAAATAATAAAACATCCATTTAAACATATGGTACTACTCATATTCATCTCGTCGCTTGAAAACTTTTAAAAGATACAGAGCTAGTTTATATATGGTTTGGCAGTTTGTGTAGCGACGAAGTAAGCCCAGACTGTCAGTATTTGCATAATTGCACAGGGTTATTGACAACTTGAAAAGATCAGCCCTTGGATCATTATAAAATGAACATATAAAAACAAAGTGAATTTCATTTTCTACCATGCTAAATTCAAACGTATAACTGCAAAAACTAAAATCTAACTGTATTTTTGTGTGTCTGCCTAATTCAACATTATTTTTATGGCATAAACAGCGAAAACGTGTCAGTATATATTTTAGTCTATAATTGCTTGCCAATAAATCTCCCAGGTTATAATACCATATTGATTTTTCCGAAAGTACACAGCCTGGGTGATTGTGAAATTGAGGCATGCCATTCTTGCTGACAACATTTGTTTATTCTTTGAGTAAATATCTCTAAGAAGTTGCAGTATCTCCAAATTGTTTTTCAAACCAACATCGCTACATTGTTTGTACAACTATTAACGCTAAGTAGATATCTGCAAAATGTTATCTGTACCCTCTCACTTTCCGAATGTTCGTACCCCCATATCGCTACCATAACAAATAGCTCTCATAATGATTGTATCAAACAAATTAATTAAATGCACTAACCAATGGCATACCACCAAGTATTTTACAGTATGTAAATTTGTTGGTTCACAGTAAATCTGTTTTTAGAGGGCGATAAAATAGTATGCATATAGTGGCAGTTTAGAAGCGGTCTCAATTGACCTCAATGACTACATCTTCTTTTCACGAACCCACTAAAAATATAGTAAATCTTCTAAGACATCAAAAAAACGTGTAAAAAAATATGTTTGTACAATATGATTCATCGCATACTTTCAGTGCTGAAGCAACACTGTTGGGTAAGTTGTTGGCTACAAGAAGCTCTTAGACCTATACAACTCGTGATGATAAATCTTCGGCATTTATTTAACGATCTGTTCAACCCGTAGCTGTACACCATTGTTCAATAACAGAGGCTACACGTACTAATACATTTGAATGATACACTTAGAACAAAACAGTATATATGCCATCATTAACTTGAAGAAAACAAAACTAATGAACCAAACTAGGAAAGTACAATGTCGTGTTATCGTGTCAGTCCTGTTTGACCCCCCCCCCACACTTTAAGACAAACGGCTCTAATCAGGACCACCACATTCTTCAGAGATTGACTACCATTACATTATTGTTTCAATAATGTTTTAATATTTAACACCAGCTGCTTGAACGCGATCTTCATTACACCATCGCGGAATCACCGAATAAAAGCTTACCCATTTAAAACTTTTTTTTATTGGCTGCTGTTGAGCTGAGACATTTAAAGCTCGTTGCCACCAAAATGCTCATTATTAATCAATTTCGGCTGAACCTAATAGTTACCTCACTGAGTCAAGTGATTTAAACGATGATAATTATTTTAATAAATACTGTTTGTTTTATTATGTTCTAATCAACGATCATAAATGTATTCACTTCCAAAATGTAGGGGGTTCGACCGAAACCCCCGACCCCCCCCCCCCCCCACCAAACTACGGACCTGCCGTAAATGTTTCAACAACAGTCAGTCGGTGCTCATGCCTATGAAGTTGACGATTTAGTCTGGTCAGGAATTCTACTTTCTTGGAGGTTGTGCAATTGGCTCGAGTAAACAGGTTGTGCGAAACGACCCGGTGAGGCGGTGCCAATCGGCAGCGGTAAGGCAAGCTCCTGCGTTGAAATCAAACAGAGATCTTTCATATCCGCCTGGCTCACTGTACTGATGTCATCAAAATAGTCGGTCTAAATCTTCTAACGTGAAATTTAAGTCAAACTGTGCCTCCACCTCGGGCTCCAATTTATCCATGGTATGTGTAAAATATGAGCACTAACCACTCGAGCGAGTCGACTGACACTGACCGCGTTCGATTCAACTTACACTACTGCCAGCACCTAGGCTATCGTTGCAACATTTGGACAAAATGTAACATAATGTACTAAAATGTTATTTCACAAGTTTGATTGCTGTCAAAATGTCATCATTTGATTGGCTAATACCAATCTTTTTCTCGGGCTGATTGGCCAGTGCTAAGTCGGTTAGATATTTTTTTTCAAAATGGCTTTCTAGTTCAGACAACTAAGAGCACTGTAATAATTGTTTGAGATTACATGTATATTCACGTAATATTTGTATTGATTTCCTTGCATCAACTAATGTACTTGGAAAGTTCGTGGTTAACTGAATAAGAGAGAATCTTCACGCTGAAATGAAAAGTAACACGTCACGGATTTCACAGACCTCAGCGGTTTGGATGAAAGAAAAAACAAAACACTGTTAATGCTCCCAACTCATTCAAGATACAGTCACTGTCTCGTGTTAAGACTTGTTTTAATGAACTGAGCTATAAGAAACTACATAAATTTATCACTCTCATTACTGGTTAAAAAATCATTTATATAAATTTCTGCTTGGTTAAATAAATGCACTCTATGTGTTCTGTATGCTGGGTAATTCATAACAAATTGTTTTTCATCTTCAACTTTGTTTTGTGTACATTGGTCACATATAATTAACTGCAATTTGTTTGTAATCTGTCAGTTTCAATTTTAAAACAATGATTACTAACTCTAGATTAAAGTATTTAAATACAGGAAATCTACTCATCACTTAATTCAGTGAATTTGAACGAGGCTATAAACTTGAATCCAATGAAATCATAAAACATTACGGATAATATAAAAACTAATTTCAAAGCAATCTTCATAACACTTAACCCATACATTTCGCACTAAAATTATCACTATTGTGATATAATTAACTGTCCAGAATAAAGTACTAAAACGGTAATCCGATGCTGGATTATAAAGGTAACAACAATTTTATAGGACAGCTAGGTTAACGCTAAAAGAACATCTCAATATCAAAACAAAGATAAACTCAAAACTACTTAAAACGGTTAACAATAGGCTTCTGAACAGCGCCCCCACTAGTGTGAAAGGTCAAAAGAATATATCATACCAAGCGTTGTCACGTGAATTTGTATTCCTTTTATGAGGTTGTTAAAAGGGGAACTTGGGGTAAATGAATATATCAAAGTATTGTTCTGTATATTTTCCGGGTTGTAGTTTCCTGGCAGGATCGTAATCCGTGGGTTTTCTGGGTGGACAACATGTCGAGTTTCACCAAACTGACGACCTCTCTCTTTATGGTGTATGCCACGATTTGCTGCGTTTGTGGCACAGACAAGGGTGAGGATCAAGTTGATTTTACTGATTTTACCTATCTACATGGCATAGTTGTACATATTCTCGTGCGTTGGTGACATTTTTGACGATCTTGCAAATCAAAGTCTATAAAGACTTTGATGCTATGTATGACTATGGACGTAGTACGTCCATGGTATGACCATGGAGGTAGAAAAATAGCTGAAACACGTAAGCCGATTAACGGTGACACTTGACAGTGTGTTTGCCAAATAATTACAATGTGTACTGAGTAAACAAATCCAAAGCATCATGAAACCAGCGGAAACAATAGCGTCCTCACTCCTTCACTTTTCTACTTCCATGATATGACTTAAAGCGGGGAGTATTCACCTGCGCATGCGTCAGATGGCCATAGCCGATCATTGCGTGGTGTCGTCACAGGAAGCGCTGTCCCAGCACAGACCTCAATCTCCCAGGCAGAATTCTATTACGAATATATCTCTGCCACCACGCGATCTTATGCTTATCGTTGATTGGTCGATGCGTCACAGTGGTACGACTAGTACTTTCAAAGACGCTCACCAAAACATTGCCATGCAGGTGTTCGATTTTCGAAACCGAAAAATGTGTACGCGTTGTTTGCATATACTGACCGTTTTCAAAGTTAGAAGCTTTTTTTTTTTTCTGTAACACAAACGGTGTGACAGTAGGACGTTTTAGCCATCAATACCCCTAGCTGCAATCGTTTCTTTATATTTCTTTGTCTGGCAATCGACAGGACGGTCAGTTCGATCACAGTCAGCTGGCGCACACGTGATAATAAAATAAATACGATATTTACTATATGGGGTCCGCCATCTTGAATGCAGTACAAAACTTAATAAGAGACAAGTTTTGAAACGCGTTTTTCAGATTCCTACAAATCAGGACAAAAATACCAATCTTTCACAGAAATACGAACCATTGGGATAATATTAAGCCAGCCGATAACAAAATTAGGACGAATTCGTCGTTATTGTGTGAACAAATCTCTTAAATACGAACACCTAATTACACGAAGAACATAAAACACTTTCTTGGGGTATTTGAAACCAAAAATTGTCATTCCAGCTCAGCAGCCAATCAGCGATGATCTTACAGTCAGATGAGAATTTTGAAATTTGAATCGGCCATATCGTCCTATTCAGCTTCAAGAAACAGTTCCGGACATGTTACAGAATGTAATTTTACGGTTTTTTTGACAAAATAACCACCATTTCGATAAGTTTTATCAAATCTCAAGACAAAGCATGTTGTTGTGTTACCTTGTAGTATACTACTTATGTACAAACTTTGAACTGAATCAGGCCATATCTTTCAGAGAAATCAGCACAAAAAGGAAAAAACAAAATAGCCATTTTGGTTCAGATCTCCAAAAAAATATGACGTGCACCTGTAACCCGGATCACCATACAAAGTTGGATTATGGAGGTAATAATTATTACCTCCATGGTTGGATTGACATCTGTGGATAATATTCGCTCACATTCGATCAGGTTCAAACTGCATGCATTGGATCGTAGAGTATAATAAAGAAAGAGTAATGTACATTTAAACAATACACTGTTTATTATGGCGATGTTACAACAAAGAAACTACAATGTAACAAGAAAGCAACTGATGAATACACGATGGAATGCCCCTTTTATAGGGTTCAGTAGGATTCACACCTATTGATTAAAATAGGAGGGAGACACAGTGATAGGTTTTCAATATTGATACATCGGCTTAAAATTGACCTTGCAACTGATTCCTATTGCGTTCGTGCTGTCTATTGATTATTATTAAATGGCTTATGTAACTAGACTCTCTGTTAATTTATAATAGAGATACATGTATTAAAGTGTGAAATCTTGACATGTAATAACTTCTACTGGCTATATCTCAGCTAATACTGCTTGTAATTGAACAAAATAAAGACGAAGAGATAAATCAAAACATGATCTAATAATACAACTAAATTTCGAGTAAGAATGAATAAATCTGAATAAACAAGAACAAATATGAATCAATGAGGAAAAACACAAGTGGATAAGCATCCACGACATACTCGGGGGGGACTTGCTCCATAACGATGAATGTGTTTATGTTGATTCAAATAAGTAAATATTACGAAAAAGGAGTTCGTATATAGCCAAAGGAAAAAAATACATGCATACATAGAATTCATGTAAGGTGTGACCTGAAATAGTTCATAACGGTAAGTTAAATAATTTTCACACTAGGTCTTATTTGGCGACCTTAGACAGTTCATAAATGACAGCTGATAAATCCTTTCTTGAGTCTGTATAGCGGCTTTGCGCGTAGTTCGTCTGAGGTAGAATGAATGGCTGTCTGGTGTAGGAGTTTGCGTTGTGTTTGAAGTTGTAGATGGGGTCGGAGAATGCGCCTTTTGCGACGTTTTCTCTTTGGTGACGTCATCGGTATGTTTGTTGACTCGAAGTCACTTACAGTATCTCCAGCGGATATAACTTGGTGATCGGCCGATTGAATCTTTTGCAAATGATTGACGGTTGCGTCCGATTTGCGATCGGAGACAAATAGTTCACAAACAGGCCATAAAGCGTAATTTCCTAACCATTCTGGACCTTGCCACCAGAGCTTAGAATTACGTAATTCCTTAGGGTTAAGTCCACGTGTTAATAAATCTGCTGGGTTAGAGTTGGTTGGTACATACATGCTCTCTTGCGGGAAGCTGTTGATCTCCGTTATGCGGTTTGTAGTGAATTGATCTGGTTTGCCACGATTATTGATCCAGTGTAGTACAATCTGGGAGTCTGACCATAAAACAAGACCGGTGATGTTGTACTTTGTAGACAACGCGGAAGTGACAAACTTACTAAGTCGGGTTGCTACTACTGCAGCCATGAGTTCAAGTCTAGGCAATGTTAGTGTGTTGTTCTTGATCGGTGCAACACGTGTTTTTGACATCACCAGTGTGGTTTGTTTTCCCGATTTTATGTAAACAACACCACCGTAAGCTTTGGTTGAGGCGTCGGAAAAGGCGTGTATTTCGATGTCGTTCTTGTTGTTGTTGTTGTCATTGGAGAAGTAACGTCGGTTGATACGAATGTTGGTTACTTCCTGTAAGTCGTGAGCTATATTTACCCAGTCGCGCTTGAGTTCGTCCGATATAGGGGTATCCCAATGGAGATTTAGTTTCCGTAGTGACTGGGTGAGTAACTTCGCACGAACATGGACTGGTGAGAAAAGACCTAGTGGGTCATAGAGGCTTGCTGCAAAACTGACTACGTTACGTTTTGTAGTCATAGTGTTGATGTTTGGTGAGTCTAGTTGTTTCATGTAGAGGACGTCACTGTCGGTATTCCATTTCACGCCCAGTACACTGACAGTAGTATTTGGGCTTGCCTTGTTGTCCCGGATAGCTGCTTTACGAATAGTTAAGTCGTTCGTACTCCATGATCGGAGGTTAAATCCACGTGTAGATAATAATTTGGTGGAGTCTTCATAAAACTGCATGGCTTCATTGGTATCACGACTGCCAGTAATTACGTCATCAACGTAAATATTATTTTGTAAATCTTTAGCTGCTGGTACTTCCGGATGGCTACACGTGGCCCCAAACAATACAGAAGTGAATTGATATGTGATGAACTCACTGTTTGGGTCATTAATGTCCGATAGCCATAGGAACTTTGTATATTTTCGGTCTCCATTGGCGAGCCTTATCTGCAGGAAGGCCTTTTCGATGTCACTTGCTAAGGCGATCGGGTTGGACCGAAAATGAAGCAAGATTGCAGTTAAATCGTTTAGTAGAGGTGGTCCCGTTTCCAAACAATCATTCAAGCTGGGTTGTCCGATGGCTGAGATCGCACTGCAGTCGTACACAACTCGAATGGGTGTTGTAGAGCTGTCGCGTTTCACAGAGCGATGTGGAAGGTAGTGACCACTGGAAGTGTCTGCTTGCTGTACACGCACGATGAAACCATTTTCTAGTTGATTGGAAACCACCTTATCGTAGATGTAAAGAAGATTACGTGGCATTTTCTTGATCATGTGAGTGCGTTTATTTACAATGTCAAAATTCGTTGGTAATGGGTCGTGATTTGGCTTCCAAGGTAGTTTTGCAGTAAAACGATTATTTTCTTCAGACAAACAATTTGAGGGCGTGCACGCATGCGCAAATTGACACAGCATGAAGGCTGGTATCACAGAGAATAGAAATTGTCAAATTTCGTCATAAATGCGTAAAATCTGGAAAAATATATGATTTATATGTAATCGGACAACATTTTGCGATAGTTCAGTGTCTTATAAGCACTCGTAACTGGTTTGGACAAGGTATTTTGTATTTTGAGGTGTGATTTTCGGCTGCTAGAAAAATGTGTGCACATTTTGTTTCCTCCCTTGTCTTATATATAAAGAAAAATCATAGGACAACGGATAACATTTATATTTTGAGATCCTTGATTACAAAATATGTAAACAACAAATGTAAAAAAACAGAAAACTATTTATTTTCATGCTTTATTGACTTCTCCAAAGCCTTTGACTCGGTTTGGCGTGAGGGCTTACTATATAAACTTCTGCATTTAGGCATTGGGGGGAACTTCTATAATTCAATTAAGTCAATCTATAAAAATACACACTATAGCATAAAAATGAATAGGGGAATTACACCATACTTTGATTCTAATAGAGGTGTGAAGCAAGGCTGCAACTTAAGTCCCCAGTTGTTTAATATTTATGTCAATGGTATTTGTGATGTTGTTAACAATTTTGACCCAGTGGATCTGAATGGTGTGAAATTTAACTGTATTTTATATGCAGATGATCTTCTGTTAATATCTACTAGTCATGATGGTCTACAGAAGGGCATTGATGCCATTCAAAATTACTGCCAGAAATGGAAATTAAAGGTTAACATAAACAAATCTAAAATTATAGTTTTCAACAGCACTGGTAAAAACCTTGAAGACAAATTTCAATTCTATATTAATGGAACACAACTTGAATGTGTGAATTTTTATAACTACCTTGGCATCACTTTCCAATCAAATGGGAAATTTAGTGCAGCCACAGCAAGGTTATATGAAAAAGCTCACAAAGCATCATTTAAAATGTATAAAATGCTTTGGGATTCAAATGAATGTCATTCAGTGAGTCTAGCCTGTAAACTGTTTGATTCTATTATTAAACCAGTTATTCTTTATGGGTCAGAAGTCTGGGGTAGTTTTCTGACTAATCTATTTAGTGGAACTGGCAATAGCAAATCAGAGATTGATAATACTGTTTTCGTATCAAAGCTATTCTCTGACAAAATATTACCAGAAAAACTTCATAATCTATTTAGCGTGATGATTAAATTTAATAACATATGCTTGCTTTACATTACTAAACTGTTTTAATTCTATAATTTATATTATTTTGAGCAAGGACAAGGTCCTGTACCGGGACATAGTCGTTCGGTCCCATACACGTCCATGCATTGAGACGAATAGATCGTCAGGCCCCTGTGGCTGTACCCCGTTGAGAATGCTGCAACGGCCGAGTTTTGCGGGCTGTCAAGATTTGGCATTTCGCCAATTGCTAGAATACGTATTTCGTTCAGCATTAGTTGACTTAGACGTGACAATGTCCATTCGTGATCCGAGTTGGCTCGAGCTAGCTGACGTTGGAATTCTATGGGCAACGTCTGTAACATGAGTGGTATGAGTAATTTCCCCATAATTAGTTTCGTCTTCACCGAGATTCTTCAAGCCCCGATATATTGTTTCCAATTCGTCGTGAAAACGCCGTAAGCTGGTCGGGTTGTTTTCTGGCGGTACTTGCTCCCATAGAGATGTCATGTACGCATTGATGATAGGTTGTTTGCTGCCATACCGTTTTTCGAGTAGGTCCATGGCAGTGGTGTAGTTGACGTCAGTAGTGGCTAGCCCGTCAATCAGTCCCTTTGCTTCACCTCCAAGAAAACTGCGGAGATAGGTAAATTTCTGCACATTCGATAACTGATTGTCTGAATGAATGGCAGCGTTGTACGTGTCGTAAAACTCACTCCAGAGGAGAGTATCTCCGTGAAACGTAGGGATCTCAAGTTTTGGCAGTTGTATGGACTTGAATCTGGTTGGTTGTTGCGTTGATTCAACTTGTGTAGGGTGGCTTACTTGTTGTGCGGTATCGTCTCTTGAATTTCCCGTGTTAGTTGTAGTAAACTTCTTTAGGAAGTAAGAAACTTCTAGATGACGAGTCGAAGCTTCGATCTCATATAGATCGGTCTCGTCAAATTCTGGGTGTTCGGGTGGGACTGCGTTAAATATCTCGGCGTCGGCAGCGAGCAGTCGTTCCATGCGTATCTTTGAGACATCGTATAGTCGTTGAATTTGTTGGAAAGCCAGTTCTTTGTTTTCTTGTTGTTCGTAGTCTCGGATCAGCGGTTCTATCTGGTTCATTATCGTGGTGAGTTGCCTCCTCGCCGTTGTTCTGTTTCTTTTCTGTTAAGATATGTCAATCTCTATGGCGTCGTCGACGTGTTGAACTTCGTTGTCAGACATGTTGCTGGTAGGTCGCTAACAGTCTTGAGTAGAATGCACTGCAGAATCTAGTTAGAATTGCTGAGTTGAGTACTATTGTTGAATTGTTGAGTACTATTGCTCAAAATTGCGCAAAATGTTTTCGGTGACTTTTATTAGTGACAAGTTACCTAATTAGTATGCATTTCGAGAAACCTCAGTGTGTGTGCATGCGCAGTTTGAAATGGAACAGTTTTGAACGCAATCAAATCACGCGTAGAACTCGGGCTCCAGCAAGAAATTGTGGCGTCAAACTGGTTGTCGGTTGAATTGTTTTGCAATAGACATAATTTTGGAGCCTGTTTTTGTTTATGAAATGTTTCTAAGTTTTGTTGAGGATTATTCTGTAAAGAAATTGCTTAAATTATTTCATCTGTTCGTAAACAGGACGTTGTTGCTTTGACGGTGGGCTACGGACGACTGACGTCGAAACGTTCCATTCAGATCGGATGGCGCCCTCTCGTGCCAATCCCCCCGGTCTTAAAGTCGACTTTGCAACTGATTCCTATTGCGTTCGTGCTGTCTATTGATTATTATTAAATGGCTTATGTAACTAGACTCTCTGTTAATTTATAATAGAGATACATGTATTAAAGTGTGAAATCTTGACATGTAATAACTTCTACTGGCTATATCTCAGCTAATACTGCTTGTAATTGAACAAAATAAAGACGAATAGATAAATCAAAACATAATCTAATAATACAACTAAATTTCGAGTAAGAATGGATAAATCTGAATAAACAACAACAAATAGAATCAATGAAGAAAAACACAAGTGGATAAGCATCCACGACAACATCGCCATATTTATCTCCAAGAAACAGTTCCAAACATGTTACAGACTGTGATTTTAGAATATTAAACTAAATGGCCGCCATTTCGACAAATTTTATCAAATCTCAAAACAAAACATGGTGCGTTATCTTGAAGTATAGTATCTTTGAACTGAATCGGGCCATATCTTATGGAGGAATCATCACGAAAACGGAAAATAAACAAAAAGGCCGCTAGTCGGCCATCTTGAACCGAATCTCGAAACAAAACGTGCGTGCGTCTATAACGCAATATGCATGTTCACCATACAAAGTTTGGTTGAAATCACCCTGCGAGAAACCCCGAGAAACAGTTCCAGGCACGTTTAAATCTAAGAATTTATCAAATTTGAAAACAAAATGAATGCCAGTGTCGCATACGACTTATTTACCACTTCCGTGTCACTGAGAATGTTCTAGAACCGTACTGTGTCTGGGTGAAATATTCTAGATTTTTTTTAGAAACTGGTTGAATAGGTAATAGAACACTGTAGGAGGCAATAGAAGGTAATGGAACATTCTAGAAATTTATAGTAAATTCCAGACTCATTATGTATGCTGATGTAATGGTCTATTTATAGACAGTGTGGGTATATATAGGGGAGTTGTTCAGCACTGAGTTCAGATCGGAGATCTCGTTGAATTGTATTGGAGTTTAAGTATCTAGTTATTGGAGTAATGGAGTTTTACCGTGTTATTGTACTTGATGTTTGCAGAGTATAATAATACCAGTACCAGTTGAAACCTCATCTGTTGGCTCCGTGTTCGTATTTTATCATCCCCCCCAGGGAAGTCTTTCTGTTACTGTTGCCATTTTGGTATTTGAACCATCACACCTGTACTATATCAATTACGGTAATATTACGTTGCGTGTGACAGCCAGTCGGCATATTTAATCGAATCATAACGAAAATTGGCAGGCACATGTTTGTCATCATACATTGTCAGTATACCAAGTTTGAACGAGATCGGTCAAAGGGTGCCCGAGAAATGGCTCCGGGCGGACACCCGGACGGAACCCAAGTTAATAATCCCCGTTTTCGGGCTTCATCAAAACAGGAACTAACAATGATCAAATCTCAGAGAGAACTAAAAATATCATGAAATGAACAAATTTAAGAGAAGTCTACCCAAGGTACATATACACCAAGTATCAAAGCATTTAGGCTTGTAGTTTTCAAAAAGAAGTCGAAAAAGTAAAAAGTTGACACAGATGACGGACAATCACTCATGTGATAAGCTCAGCTCGTCAAAGTCGACAGTGGAGTTAAAGATGAGACATTACAGCTGGAGTATCGACCGACGACAGTGGAGGTCCATTCGCGGCGTACTGTCTGAGGTATTCTCGTAATAACCTTATTAATATATATCTTCTTCTTCCAAAGATACACCATGGAAATGCCGAAATTCAAAACTGGTCTGGTTAAACTCTGTTGGCAGCCATTTTTGTTTTTATTATTAGAGGACGCATGATTATACATTATTATACATCTGCCACCGTAACACCATAAGTTACAGCGTGCCGTAATTTTGCGGTATTTTACGGAGTAATTTCATCCTACCATATTAGGAAATGATTACGCGCGTAAGCGTCCTCTACTGTCATTAGTATATAATTTTATTGTTTAGCTACTGTCATTAGCATATAATTCAACTGTTCAGCTACTGTCATTAGTATATAATTCAACTGTTTAGCTACTGTCATTATTATATAATTAAACTGTTGAGCTACTGTCATTAGTATATAATTCAACTATGTATCTACTGTCATTAGTATATAATTCAACTGTTTAGCTACTGTCATTAGTATATAATTCAACTGTGTATCTACTGTCATTAGTATATAATTCAACTGTTTAGCTACTGTCATTAGTATATAATTCAACTGTGTATCTACTGTCATTAGTATATAATTCAACTGTTTAGCTACTGTCATTATTATATAATTCAACTGTGTATCTACTGTCATTAGTATATAATTCAACTGTTTAGCTACTGTCATTAGTATATAATTCAACTATGTATCTACTGTCATTAGTATATAATTCAACTGTTTAGCTACTGTCATTAGTATATAATTCAATTGTGTATCTACTGTCATTAGTATATAATTCAACTATGTATCTACTGTCATTAGTATATAATTCAACTGTTTAGCTACTGTCATTAGTATATAATTCAACTGTGTATCTACTGTCATTAGTACATAATTCAACTGTTTAGCTACTGTCATTAGTATATAATTCAACTGTGTATCTACTGTCATTAGTACATAATTCAACTGTTTAGCTACTGTCATTAGTATATAATTCAACTGTGTATCTACTGTCATTAGTATATAATTCAACTGTTTAGCTACTGTCATTATTATATAATTCAACTGTTTAGCTACTGTCATTATTATATAATTCAACTGTTTAGCTACTGTCATTAGTATATAATTCAACTATGTATCTACTGTCATTAGTATATAATTCAACTGTTTAGCTACTGTCATTAGTTGTTGGGGAGTAAATATAGTGTGTAGCAGTTAACTCCCCGGGGTAGGATTCGGGAAGACTATACCGGAACAGAACCAGACAGATCAGTTGTATGCAAAAAACACAGTGGTGGTTTATTGCCAGATAGTCTGATATAGTAAGTAGTAACAACAGATGAACACTGGTGAAATACACAAATTCTGAATATATATACTCTCTGAACGAACGTGATAGAAAACACAACTCTATAAAGTAGCAATCGTAACATAAATATAAATTGGTGGCAATGTGTACGATAGGTCAATAACATCTCGCCTGTGATAGGCTAAAATTAAAACAATCTGATTGGCTGAGAGATTTATCTCAGAATCCGAGACGTAACGTTACATGACTGCTTCTCTAAATTAGTCTATGATTCAAATGTTCGGCTACTGTCATTAGTATATAATTCAACTGTTTAGCTACTGTCATTAGTATATAATTCAACTTTTCAGCTTCAGTCATTAGTATATAATTCAACTGTGTATCTACTGTCATTAGTATATAATTCAACTGTGTATCTACTGTCATTAGTATATAATAAAACTGTTTAGCTACTGTAATTAGTATATAATTCAACTGTTTAGCTACTGTCATTTGTATATAATTCAACTGTTTAGCTACTGTCATTAGTATATAATTCAACTGTTTAGCTACTGTCATTTGTATATAATTCAACTGTTTAGCTACTGTCATTAGTATATAATTCAACTGTTTAGCTACTGTCATTAGTATATAATTCAACTGTTTAGCTACTGTCATTAGTATATAATTCAACTGTTTAGCTACTGTCATTAGTATATAATTCACCTGTTTAGCTACTGTCATTAGTATATAATTCAACTGTTTAGCTACTGCCATTAGTATACAATTCAACTGTTTGGCTACTGTTGTGAGTAGGCTATTTAACTGTATTGTTAATATAACCCATATATTTATTTTACATTGTGCGTGATTGATGCAGTGATAGTCACTCAATAGTCATTAATTTGCATAATGTTAGGAGATAAGTATTAAGATATGAATTAATGCTGTAAACATGAAATCAGAATGTGTTGGTTAAATAATAAGTAATTGACACAATCAATTACAGTCCTAGACGCAAGATTGCTTCTTTCATAATTTCTCGTCGATTTACTTTCAACCCCACGCCTGGAAATTTGTCAAAGAAGAGAATATACCGTGGTATATAAAATGGTGACACCTTCCCAGTCAGGCAAGTCTTCATTTCATCCGCAGTGTAGGGAGTTCCTTCTTTCAGTACAAGACAAAGGCAGATTTCATTCAAATATTTCTCATCAGGAACAGGGACTACTTGCGCATCTTTTAATTTTGAATGATCTCCAAGATAGTTCGTGATTTCAGCTGGAAAAACATTGCTTGAGCCTTTAATAAACATGTCGTCACTCCTGCCTAATATAACCAACCGACCATCCTCATCCATCTGGCCGAGATCTCCAGTATAATACCAACCATCTGAATGTTTGACTTTCTTTGTGCGTTCTTTGTCACCATAGTAACACTGGAAAATATTTGGACCACGAACCCATACATCACCCATAGTATTAACAGGAATGATGCTGTGGGCTGTTTCTGTTATCTTTACTTCACAGTGACCAACTATCCGGGTTTTCCCACGAATTTTATCTTCCAATGCATCCGATACATCCCCGATGCCAATATAGAGGGTTTCTCTTGTTCCGTAGAGGAAAACTGCATTACTGCATAGTAACTTGACAGCATTCAGAACAGTGCCTTGTGGGAAGACATTCCAGTACACCAACATCGCTGCAACGATGACACATCAAAACTCTTGATATTTTGTTGATTGACAGCTTGTGATAAAAGCTGAGGAAACAACAGAGCGAAATTACATCTTTCACTTTCGATGGCTTCCAGTGCACCAGTGAAATCTTCTGTCGGTCTTGGTGAAACCAGAGTAGCACCCCAGGTTAGAAGCATGGCTTGGTATAAGCCACATGATGACACAAGAGACCCTAATTTTAGAACTTTTATAACACTGTGTTCATTAGCTGTAGCATCACACTTTGAAGCATATATATTTTCTAAAGTGCTTCTTTGTGTGCGAACCACGGCTTTGGGGTGTCCAGTGCTGCCAGACGTGAAGGTTATCATATAAGGATCATCTGCACTAACTTTGCTCTTCAAATCCTTAATTACCTGATATTCTTCTAGTCCGCCACGACCTCGAAGTTTACTCTCGTGCATTACGATGCTACATCCGATGAGAGGACAGTCATCGTCGAATGTTATGATGTAACGCAATGATGATACACGAGATAATGTTGGTGTGTCAGATTCTATATCGGGAGAAACTTGTTTCAATTTATCATATTGATTGTACAGACTGAAGCCGACAAACATAGCAGAACACTCCGTTTGATTTATTGTGTATTTTAAATGATCCACCGATTGTAATTCTGCCAATTCAAGTGCAATTAATCCAGCTCTAATAGCAGCTGAATTCAACAGCATTCACTCGTATCCATCCCCCATCCAGAGACAACTCTCTCACCAGGTTTTAGACCAAGCTTCACTAAATCACTTGCAAGTTGATTGGTATCATCTAAAAATTGTTTAAATGAAATTCGCTTGCCGCTCTCACAGTACACGAGTGCATCTCTATCTGGAAATTGTCTTGCGACCTCATCTTGTAGTTCGTGGAAGGTCTTTCCAAGGAAAGGCTGAGCTGAGGCACTGTGATAATAGCTCTTCTGTAGATTAGTCTTGCAACCACTGCTCATTTTGGTATCTGGGAAATAGAGTGAGATATACGTATTATACACTTGTATGTATCTTGTAATATTATCCTCATAGCCCTGTCAGGCAATCGGAATCAATATATTTTAATAGTATCTTCGCCAGCTTGAGCAATTGTCACACCTGCGATTTGCAATATAAAAGGGAAAAAATAAATTAAATGAGTAAATTCATTGGTTTGTTGGACACCTATTTTGGGATTTTTCGCTCTAAAAATAGAAGAATTCACACAGTGAATAGGATACTTGCAAGAATATTCAAATGTAATAAAATATTTATTCGAACATCCACACTGTTAAAATCAACGGAAATGCCAGGTGGATCAAACAACATGTAATCAACGCACAGGGAAGTTCACAGAGAAAGACTAAAGTCATGAACAAACAGTACTAGCTTCTAATAGTCCTTAGTACAGCAAACAATTGTCCAGCAATAACTGTGTTGATACAATAAGAATATCACTGTGCACTCGTAGATAACTCACAACTGCATGAAACAGTAAATACGCCCCTTATGGGTCAAAGGTCATCTATTAAATCGCGGAAACTGTATGTGTGAATAGAAAGTCAACACATAAAATAACATAGAATCTCGACATCAAAGAAGTATAAATGTATACAAAATTCAGAGCCGAGATTCTATGATCTGGGATAGAAACCACTACAGAGGATAAGGTAGAATAGTGTATGTCTACTACTTTTTATCATTTCATTTCTTATCCGATCAGATCCTGGGGATTTACCACTTTTTATTTTGCTGAATGCATTTTGTATTTCCAGTTCAGATATTAAATTGTCTAGTACCGGTATATTGATAGACGATTGGTTATGATATACATCATATATATATTTATTCTCAGGCATAGACGAATTTAAATTGTTAAAGTGGTCATGCCATTTTTGACCTGGGATGCTATCATTTTTATTTACATTTTGTTCAGAACCTTGTAGTTCTTTAATCAGGTCCCAATATTTGTTTGGATTAGATTTACTCACTGTGTCTAGTTTATTAATAATGTCATTTTTAAAATCTCTCTTACGTTTTTTTAGGAGCCGTCTGTAATTTCGCTTGAGATCATAGCATGTTATAAGCTGTTTATTGTATGGATGCTGACTAAGTGTTGATGATATATTTTATTTCTTTATTCATATTATTGAGGTCTTTTGTAAACCATTTATGATTTTGTTTTCTATACCCGATTTGTAACCACGTTCTTTATTTTTCTTCATAAACTTTTTTAGACTTTTATCAGCTGCTTTCAGATATATTTTTGAGACTAGTAAACTAGCTTCATTAACTGATTCTTGATTTGCTCTGAGCTCTTTACTGTTAAAGACATCAATTAGTTTTCCAATATTTTTGCTACACAAAGCATTGTCAAAATGTACTTTGGATTCATCGTGCCATAAATAACTCAAGTTATTTTGCTGTTTAGCATTGTAATAGTCATCTATGGCATCCCTGTACTATGTAGATGCACTAGTTTGAAGATGAAATGATATCTGACAGTGGTCAGAAAGCAATAAGTTAAGTGGGTGAACATGAAATAGGTTAAATTTCTCAAATAAATAGTTACTTAATATGGTATAATCCACTGTACTGCTACCTCTACTTTGGTGGCATGTAAATTTACCACCACTGTCCCCTATACATCTACCATTCAGAATGATTAACTCAGTGGCCATACAAAGATCAAGCAGAAGCTCGCCGTACTGATTCTTAGTGGCCAGGTCTTGTGACGCCCTCTTTTTGAACCTGATGGTAGAATTGGATACTGTATAATCTGTATTGCTATACATATTGTTATTTGACTCAAACATGGAAAACAATACGTATATGATAATAATAATAATTGCTATATTGAAATTATATCCATTTTCTGTTTATTTATTACAAATTATCGCGCACATGAACGACAAAGAAGATTCGAAAAACAATTATTTTTTCACGTCTTAAAAAGCTGGTCTTGGTCACAATTTGCTCAAAAATTACCGACCAGTTTCTAACATCTCATTTTTATTCAAATCACTGGAACGTATTGTAGCTGACCATTTATGTAACTATTCATCAGTTTTCAGTCAGCGTCATCGGAGATTTTGTAATAGGCGCTACAGGATGGTTGGGAAAATGGGTGTGCATCGTTGAAATGCCGAGAGTGGGTGTGACGGTACAGGAATGTTGGAAGTGGCGGTGTGCACCACAGAGAGGCCGGGAGCGGGCGTGGCTGGTAATGTTTACTATAATTAGATGTAGTATTTACCTTGCCGTTTATTCGGTGTTATTTGCTTACTTTACTTCCTATGTCGACAGCAACTATGAGTTGGTAATGTAACGTCGGATGCAGGAGACAAACGATCGCAAATGCCGGGGATTTTGTAATAGGCGGAACAGGGTGGTTGGGAGAAGCGGTTTGCGCCGTGAAAATGCCGGAAGCGGATGTATCGGTACTGGAATGTCGGGAGAGGAGGTGTGCACCACAGAGAGGCCGGAAGCGGGTGTAGGTGGCAGGGTAACGTCAGGTGTGGCAACAAACGAACGCAAATACCGAGGATTTTTTTTATAAGCGCTACAGGGTGGTTTGGGTGTACACCGTGGAAATGCCGAGAGTGGGTGTGGCGGTACAGGAATGTCGGGAGAGGTAGTGAGCGCAGACATGCGGGGAGCGGGTGTAGGTGACAGGGTAAAATCGGGTGTAGGCAACAAACGATCACTAATGCAGAGGATTTTGTAATAGGCAGAACAGGGTGGTTAGGAGAGGCAGTGTGCCCGTGGAAATGCCGGGAGCGGGTGTGACGGTATAGGAATGTAGGAAGAGGAGGTGTGCACCACAGACACAAATCAAAAAGTATATCTCAAATGTAAATATTCGTGGTATATTTAAGTCTAACTTGTGACTATGGGCAGAGACCATTGACGCTGCAGTTCGGCGTCTTCTACACCGACCTGACGCATATCGCGCTAGGTGTGCCGGGAGTTTGTTCGAAATTTCGAACGTTTGGAAGTCAATTGAAGATTGCCACGTATTTTATGGATATATTACATCGTTTCAGAAACCTGTTTACTAAATAATGATAAATGAAACTTAGAAAACTTGTAAAAACAAACTGGGCCCAAATTGCGCAAATTGCAATAAGTTTACGCTGCTAGAGTCTGGTTCGGATGGAGTTCTACGCGTGATTTTATTGCGCTCAAGGACGTTCTATTTTCGAACTAGTTGAAACCGGAAATAACGCAACTACTTTCGAACTTCAAACACAAATTTGATTATCGTTATTATGTGGTAGTTTCTGTTGTTTCAAAGATTGAATTATGTATGACAATAATATTTCACTCTATAAACAATATTTCACTAAAATATGTGATTCAAAGGCAACCCAAATTGTAAAAAGCAATATCAAGTTCCGCGTATAAACACTGTTGTAAAGCGGCGGCGGAGTGGAATTTTAGCCAAAATCGGCTAGTAAGGCGTCATATGACACAGGTTTGTGCTGGGACAGCGCTTCCGGTGACGACACAATGGGGCAGAGGCACTATTGCGTAAAGCGCAAAGGCGGGAAGGAGATTGAGGTTTGTGCTGGGACAGCGCTTCCGGTGACGACACGACGAGAGAGTTGTAAACAATATTTATCAGCGCCGCCACGTGCACCGTTTTAAGAGGGTCGGCAAGGGGTAATTTCCGTAATAATGTAATTTAAATAAATAAAAAACGTAAATTCGTAGACATGGACAAGGCGTTAAATGTAATCAGTTATTTTATTTGTTCGTAATTTGTACAAAGATCTTATTTTTTGTAAGCGTATAAAGTATTTTCCACATTAAATGTTGTAATTCTTACGCAATTCCAATTTTGTTTCTTAAACACAAATTATGAAAAATATAAAATGGAATTTGCTTTATTTGTAAAGTGTAAAAAACCTATTTTTTACTGTAAATGAAACTTTCATTTTATTTCCTGTAAAAACGTAAAATGTCTTTTTTTATTTCTCGTAACTTCATCGATAGCTGATAAATCTCGGTTTTGTGAACGCACTGAAAACAGTGAAATAGTTATAATTTACAAAAGAATTCGTTCAAGCTAGAAATAGTATTGAAATATTCACCAGAAAACAAGACGAACGGGATTGTTAGGAAATCCCTTCGAGTAAAATTAGTGTTTAATGTTTCTTTCCCCATCTTATGTACATAAACAGAATGCTGTTTTCCCTAGTTTTAGTTTATCACGTGCGCCATTTCACTACAATAACATTACCTTGCAAAACATAGTCCGTGATAAAATGGTTCGTATTTATGTTTTTTACTGAAGTCTGACATCAATAAATAGTTTGGATGTCACATACGTTTTGTCACATACGGAAAATGGCCGTGCGTAGTGAGGTGATTGAGCACAAAATTGAAGGCTGCCTGTGGCAGAGGTACTATTGCGTAAAGCGCAAAGGCCTCTGGGAAGGAGATTGGCGTCAATGCTGTCATTAGAGAGTTTAAGATTTGCGTACGTAACGTATTGTTTGTAATTTCGTTTGCGTTACGTTCACGGGTGTCAGAAAACGATTAAGTACAAGCGCCCACAACGGGAACGTAACTGAAACCAGAACCATGTAAATCCGTGCAACTATAACTATAATCCAATAACATTTGAATTAGTATTTAGTTCCCAGACATTTGACATAGCTACCACTATTTCCATCCACTCTGCTGAGGTCCCAGGCCTGTTTGCCGACCTCTTTCAGCAGATCAATGTCATGCGTTTTCGGTGGGTATAAATATCAGCTGAAATGCATCCAATATTTCTTATTTCATCATAAATATACAAAATCACTCTAATATAAAACGTTTTATCAATGTCAGTAAAAAATAATCAAAATTGACAGCGAGAAAAGCTCTCGGAAATCAACTACGAGTCAGTCACCTTGATCACGTTCAAAACGACTGCCGTACGACCAGGCAACCGATGACGTCATTGGTTCGCGCGGAGGTCATGCACAAAGCAGTGACGTATCCGTTCTCGTTCCGTTCTCGTATTATTTACAAACAAGCGTTTTTAGCGTGTGCTGTCATCGTCGTTTGGGACTCAATTCCCGCGCGTGCGCAGGTGACGACCCTCCAGCTTTAAATTTTTGTTAACATGCATACTGTAATGTAAAGTTTTAAATGCTGGTGAAGCAATGACATTTCTCGTTAAATGTCAGTGCAGTGAACAGAGTTAAGCCACCCTAACGTAGTTTGCGTTTTACCAGGGGTGTGCGGCCATTGGCTTGATTTGTGAAGCGTGCCTATATATTTATGTTACAGTTAAATGGTGTGTGATATCACGTGATGAAAAAACCAAATGTGAAGACATGAGTGCAGCATTCAAGGAAAAGGCGATCTTACCAAAAGTGGAGTGTATTCGACGCTACAATACACTGGTATGTTATTATGTGTCGGGTGAATATAAAATCCGAACAAGCCCAGTATTGTAGTAGTACAGAAGAAATTATAACCGTTCTTAAAGGGGGGTAGTCGTCGTGCCACGCATGCACGAGATATATGGGTCTCATATAAACAAAGATGGCGACTGTTGCGCACATGGACGAGTACAAATTGAAATGTTACCAAGCTTAAATTGGTATTTTCTTTTAGGTGATTGAAGGAGGTAAGTAGTGCAAGTCGTGTCAATTAGAAAGGCGCATTGGATTATGGGAAAATCAAGGTTTATCAACACAAATGTAGCCCATGCGCAGCGCGATGACCACCGCCCTGTTTTGGGTTGCAGATTTTCTGAAATTTTCTAGGCAGATAAAGCTGCTTTTACAACTTTGTCGGTAGTATCTTGTTCTACCACGGAACTGTTTGCTTAATGCTTTCGGGTTATTGTAGGAAACATCATGTTACATAGGGGTATTGTGAGGGCGTAGCCGGGAAAAACTCCTCGATGTATCGTGGTGTTAGCTACTTATACCCTGGATGCTTTAATTTTCATTTGAAGTACTAGGAAAGGTTAACACAACCTTCTATCAAAAATTTATTCTCTTATTTCCACCATCTGTTGACACTGACCCGGTGAGTGACTCAAAAGTCATGTCCACACCTGCTTTACGAGCTAACTGCTTAAAAATACCACCACCCTCTCAACAACACATTGAAACTGTCAGGCCAATTGCTTCTACGTTTTCAGTGTGGAATTATGCAAGAAACACCATGGCTTGTCTCTCATTGATGCTGAAAAACACCAAATGCAATTCTGATTGCTACTCACTCTGTAAATCACTTATCGGTACATAATTGATATTATTACGCCCATATGTTTCTTTTTCCTGTTTAATTATTATCTGTATAATAATTGAATAATGCATTTATTAAAGCCTGTAACGCTAACCTTTGAAAACATACCAGATTAAAACGGTAAAATGAGTGCAAACCTGTACGGGGGACTGTTTTTTTGTTAGTATTTTCACTATTGTAGTGGGCATTAATACTAGTCCGATTTATCCTGCGGTCTTTATCTGGAGTGAAAGGGTCTAATGTCTTCATTATATTCATTGTCATACGTACAATATTTTAGTTTGTAGTATTTAAGATGCGCTGTGTTCAGTGTTCCCTCTAAGCCTTATTTTCGCTGAATTTTCTCAGATTCAATTGAAGTTTCTCAGTGAAATTTTGTCTTTTGAGAAACTTTCCATGCATTTTGTATGCAGAAAAAACATTTCAAGGGGGAAATGGGCAAATTTTCTCAGTATTTTCAAGATAATAAAAAAAAAGGAACAGTGGCTGTGTTACTATATGAATTACTATCTCGGCTACCAGCTACCAGCCCTTTGTTATGTTATATATAGGTTTATTTCGTGAAAATTTCATTTTTAGTAAAAAGTTATATTTTCTTAAAAAGTATTAGCCTAATAATTTTGTTATGTGTAGGCATCTTGGGTAGACCTCTATCAGATCAGATTTCACGACGATATCATTAATTCTTTATTTTCAGAAAATATTCTTGACATTCGTGGCGAAAAAATGATATTTACTGCGTTTTGTCAATGTTCTTGTAGGACAGCGGAGCTATTTCGAACGTCAGTTCGTTTGTAAAATGGTCCGCTGATTGTGATTGTTTTACGGGGATTGCTTTTCCCATTGGTGGTCCGGGGTTACTCTAAATTTCACCGGCACATATTAACAGAGAAATCATCGACAAGCTTAATAAAAACAACACGTTTCCGCTGCAATGTCGACGGTCACTGGTCATATATCATTGGTCACAATTTTTGTTCAATCATTCCATGTCGTTGTTATGACTGACACTCAATCCATCGAGATCCGTCGTAATGAATATATTATGTTCACACCCAACTCGCACTTTATAGTAGTACGTATTCACAATTGTAGGTCTAACTTATTTTCATTCGAGAGTTTATCTTGGTATGCATGAACTAGGACCTACGTATAGGTCCCAGGCTATAGTAGCTCTTCCCCGCGAGAGGGCGTTATTGACGGGAAGGCATATATTGGTAGTCAGATAGTTTCCGATGTGCATTAGTATCATGGTGTAACTGATAATTCTGTTTTAGGATTGCATGCACACTATATTTGACGGCAGAGCTGATCTCATCAACTTGGATGCAGGAGATGCGTATGTTGCCGGGAAACAATACGGTCTGATACCCATCCTGGCAGAGAAATATTCAAGTAAGCATAACATACTGCAAGATAATGGCATTCATATTTTTTGAAGTGCATGTCTGGTACAGAGTACTTCTTAGGGCACCCCTCTCCAACTTTAGAGAAGAGTTTAATTATTTTAACAATGGACATAATAAAGGCGATTGACATAAACTATTCTTACACTAATTACAGTAGTCTCACACATGAATCACTACATGAATTGGACTGATTTTATTATTAAATACCCATCACAAGGGTATCGTTTAGTGATTTATTTGAAACATTTTCAACTGCCATTGCGATCGTCTCCAGTATTTACGTTTGTCACCCCAATCAAATCTACGGCCAATATCAAAACGCATAGCCGACTCTCGTCGTTCTGTTCGGTGCATTTACGTAAGTTATCAATTCACGCGATTAACATAAACTATTCTTACGCTAGCTGTAGTAGTCTCCTGGATATTCCCAGAATTAATTGGACTGATTTATCGTTTAGTGATTTATTTTAAAAATTTTCAATTGCCATTGCGATCGTCTCCGGTATTTACGTTTGTTAAAGTTTTTTTTATCATCTTCTCGCTTGCACACAGGTGGTACGGAATCATACGCCGTAGCCGTTAGCAAAGAAAATAATGATGACATCAATATTGACACCATGGAGAATCGAACAGCATGCTTTAGTGGAATAAAGATGGGTGCTGGATGGGTGGTTCCCATAGCAACCATGTTTGACTGGGGAGTTTTGCAGAGGGATGGATGTCAATACAACAATCGCGATGAGTTCTCCAACTGGACGGATACCTTATCTGTAGACACGTTATTCGAGGAAGGATGTGTACCGGGTATGTTGATCTGATATTTAAAATGACACTCAACGTCACCGTCGTAGATTATATGATGAGCAGTCGGTTTATCAGAGAGCTGCAAAATCATGTTGCATATTTACAGGAAAGCGGTTAAATACAACAATATTACAAACTCAATTATTTGTTAATGGATTCAAAATTCAAGGCTCTGTGTCACCTTGGCGGACATGAGTTGCTGCGCCCTCATTCAATTATCGTGGTATTCGTAGATAAGACTTTGAGCAATATATATCATCTCATTACAATATTGCGTTTATACGGTGACCCATAACTACAATGAGCTCGCTTTTCTAGGTGTGCTGTTGGGAGCTTACGATACGGGTGGGATGAATGGTCAAGATCTCTGTGATGCATGTGCCAACACACTGACATGTCGTCGCAACCACAAGGAATTATACTATGGCAACATGGGGTCGTTAAGGTATGATAATATGTATAGTCACGTGGCGCGTTAACTTTTTCTTAGTATCCCATTTCATTAACGGCCGTCGTTCTTATATCTAGCAGACTAATAACTTATTTTAACAAACGTCTGTGGAGTCCGCATGACACAGGTGGGTTGAAGCAATGTGTTAATATCTACAGCTGTATTAGTTTTATAGTTATTCGTCATTATTCTGAAATTAGCATTGAAACAAACTTTTACGTTGTTTTATTTGACCACGTTTCTTATTAAAATCCATTATGTTTTTATCGCATTTATTTATTTTATGTAAAAGTCGATGAACGCATTAGTGAACTAGTTCAATTTGGGCATTATCTTTCATTGTGTCATTTTTACAATGGGTTGCCCAATGCAGTTCAAATAATTTTCACAGGAGCACACACGATGTTTATAAGGGCAGGGGTCATCGAACTGTTTTGCATGACAGTGGTGATTCAACCTGAACTTATCCTATTTTCTCATAGATGTTTAATAGAAGGAACTGGTGAAATTGCATTCACCAATCATTTATCAGCATTGGCAGTAACATTTGATATACAATCACTATCATCAACGCAATCTGGAATATCAGTTGGCCTTAAACTTCTCTGTAAGAACGGGACTCGACGAGCGCCCTCTGAATATGAGGACTGTCATTTCAACAAGGTAAACAACTAAAGTTTACAGATTGAATGTATCTGGTAGTGGTGACATATTGTCAGGTAGCGTGTGTATATTGGTCATGTTGTTGTACGACTGTCATCAGAGGTACATTACTTGGGGTTTGCAACTCGCATAGTACTGTATGGTGACATCATGTCAAGATCCCATTCAAGTCACTTCTCGTAGATAACGAGACTGAGGCTACGACCTTCTGACATGACACATATCAATGTTCAAGGTTTGTAATGAAAAAATAAAACTTTTCTTGTCGCTATCATAGTGAAAAATGTATTACATCGAAAATGTACAGAAAATATAGTTCTCGTAATCCGTCATACCGTGGGCAGCTATTTTGATCCACCTGGACATCCCAGTATCCTAGTTACCTCGGGCATGCGCATTCGCATTTTTCTGAGTTGGAACGCTTATGCGAGAGCGAGATTGTGACGGGATCTTGGTATCATGTCACCGTAGTTACAAACCCCAAGTAATGTACCTCTGCTGTCATACGTATTTTTAGAATTGGCAATCAGTACCATTTACAAAATGATGACGTATCTATCTGTACACAGTTGTATGGTGTAACTGTATTTGATGCGTTGCAGGTGCCCTCTAACATTGTAATGACAAGTGGTAACAAAACAGATAGAGAATTACACAAATACAGAAAAATGCTTCGCATAGGACAAGTGAGTAAATCCTTCTTGCATGTTTTGTTGAAATATACATTAAGTATTCACTGGGTTTTAATTTTGCTTTTTTCGTTGATGTAGAATGTAGAATGTAGAATAACAATATTACTCATTGTTTTTCTGACAAGTTCGTGAAAACCCAGTGAAATTGCACAAAACATCCAAATAGTGAAAATAATTGGTTTTGCAGTAACTTCTTTGTGCAAGCTTGGAAGGTACAAACGTGGTGCAAGTATGTGATCATGCAGAGCAAATAACTTTCGGTTTTATACTTCGGCAACTGTGGCTTCACACACACCGGGAACAGAAAAATGAAAAACACACTTTAACACTTATACAAATGTGTTAATAACTACTTAAAATATCGACACAATTGGTTCAGGACTTTGGTTCAGTTTCCCGTGAATCTTCCACACCCTGTTGGCAGTGCGCACCTTCTTAGATGGTACGCAGTCAATGGCATTATGTCCGATGCGACGGTTTTGTTTGGCACGCATTGTTATCACGTTGCATCCAATATATTTCTCACGTGCAATATCATCAATGCTGGAAAGATCGTATGTAAATTGGATATATTAATAATAAAATAGATGAGTTCCGGTCACCAGAATTACATAGTTCCAGCTTCAGTTTTATGCAGAACGTGCTGATTCTGTAGTGTAGACATCCAATGTTATTTTTGAAAGTTCACAAACATAAAATATAGAAAATGTGTTTTGTAATCATAAAGCTGAATCTAAGAATTTAATTTATATATTTTGTATTCGTATGAACTTTAACATGTAAAATATGTCTAGATGACAATTTCTTTTGTCACAAGTGTTTTCAGTATTCAGTAACGTGACAATCATGGAACACGCCCCGGGACTCAAAACTCGTCTATTCGCTAAATTAAAAAAACGATTGAATGCGTCCGGTCTTCTACAAAAGGATTACAAACCAATCTGAGTGAAATGAGATCCTAGTTTTGGTTTTTTTTGTATATTTATTTATTTTATTTTGTATTTATTGTTTGAAGTTTTGGTAATTTTGAAAGCCAACAAGCAGATGTATGTAGTGATAGTTAAAAATATACCGAATCACAAGTACGTAATATAAAGAATAAATTTTAAAAAAATAGTGAAAGTAAATTAAATATATAAAATAAAATACACGCCGTACAATACATCATATTTTAATCAGATTGGATTACAATCCTGACCCTATCTAGAAATAATTTAGTTATAAATTTCTCTTTTTTTGATCATTTTGTATCAGTAATTGAGTCTTGAAACAATAAACTTTAAATATGACAACATTGTGATTTATATTTCAATTCTGTTTTCCGTCAAATCGCAAGTCCATAGAGGAAAAATCGTTGGAAAAGACAATTTGTTCGGCCACGTAGTCATATGCCATTTAGTATGAAGACAATTTATATGAGAAATGTGTTTATTGACGAATGACCACACATAAAACGCATTGAGCGGTGTTAATTATACTAATTGATGCCGTGGATCGAAAGGCATGAATAATAATAACGGTAATGTAAATTCACAACACGAATAATTGAATTGCATTATCTCTTGTATTTTCAGTATTTTTTTGGTGGTGATAACAATGATAATGGTTTCAAGATGTTCGACTCTTCGAACTATACAAGTCCTGATTTGATGTTCAGTGACGCCACAAATAAGCTTGTCGTCAAAAGCAGCAAGACGGAGTATTCTGATTGGCTAGGACAAGATCATCTAAGGCTCCAGCAAAGTTTGACCGGTTGTATTCCCCCTAAAGTTTTGGCACAAACATCTGGGACACGAAGTTTTAAACATTCTCTAATGATCATAATATCCATACTATTGGTTTTCTATTTTAACAAAAATGAACAATGATCAATGTCGCAGATTCATAATATTTCAATTCTTTTTATTATTCCCATTATTACATAATTTCGTTTTAGTCGCCTTGTTATATAGAGGTACTGCTGGATACTCTCGACCAATAAGAATAATTTTATTTCAGCCTATGAGAGAAGTAGCATATTACCGAACAATGTTGAGATTTACTCGATAATGTATCTATTTTTCCCCGCGAAATTTACCAATTTGTATTTGCCGCCCTTCATCTGTCAATGTTAATCTATGATGGCATTATACACTTTTGGGGCCAATAGACTATAATAATTCATATGTTATTGTTAATCTATGATGGAATTATACACTTTTGGGGCCAATAGACTATCATAATTCATATGTTATTGTTAATCTACGATGGCATTATACACTTTGGGGGCCAATAGACTATCATAATTCATCTGTTATTGTTAATCTATGATGGAATTATACACTTTTGGGGCCAATAGACTATAATAATTCATCTGTTATTGTTAATCTATGATGGAATTATACACTTTTGGGACCAATAGACTATCATAATTCATCTGTTATTGTTAATCTATGATGGAATTATATACTTTTGGGGCCAATTGACTATCATAATTCATCTGTCAATGTTAATCTATGATGACATTATACACTTTTGGGGCCAATAGACTATAATAATTCATCTGTTTTTGTTAATCTATGATGGCATTATACACTTTTGGGGCCAATAGACTATCATAATTCATCTGTTATTGTTAATCTATGATGGCATTATACACTTTTGGGGCCAATAGACTATAAATAATTCATCTGTTATTGTTAATCTATGATGGCATTATACACTTTTGGGGCCAATAGACTATCATGATTCATCTGTTATTGTTAATCTATGATGGCATTATACACTTTTGGGGCCAATAGACTATCATAATTCATCTGTTATTGTTAATCTATGATGGAATTATACACTTTTGGAGCCAATAGACTATAATAATTCATCTGTTATTGTTAGTCTATTGGCCCCAAAAGTGTATAATGCCATCATAGATTAACATTGACAGATGAATTATGATAGTCTATTGGCCCCAAAAGTGTATAATGCCATCGTAGATTATCATAATTCATCTGTCAATGTTAATCTATGATGGCTTTATATACTTTTGGGGCCAATAGACTATAATAATTCATCTGTTATTGTTAATCTATGATGGCATTATACACTTTTGGAGCCAATAGACTATCATAATTCATCTGTTTTTGTTAATCTATGATGACATTATACACTTTTGGGGCCAATAGACTATAAATAATTCATCTGTTATTGTTAATCTATGATGGCATTATACACTTTTGGGGCCAATAGACTATCATAATTCATCTGTCAATGTTAATCTATGATGGCATTATACACTTTTGGGCCAATAGACTATAAATAATTCATCTGTTATTGTTAATCTATGACGGCATTATACACTTTTGGGGCCAATAGACTATCATAATTCATCTGTTTTTGTTAATCTATGATGGCATTATACACTTTTGGAGCCAATAGACTATCATAATTCATCTGTTTTTGTTAATCTATGATGACATTATACACTTTTGGGGCCAATAGACTATCATAATTCATCTGTCAATGTTAATCTATGATGGCATTATACACTTTTGGGGCCAATAGACTATAAATAATTCATCTGTTATTGTTAATCTATGATGGCATTATACACTTTTGGGGCCAATAGACTATCATAATTCATCTGTCAATGTTAATCTATGATGGCATTATACACTTTTGGGGCCAATAGACTATAAATAATTCATCTGTTATTGTTAATCTATGATGGCATTATACACTTTTGGGGCCAATAGACTATCATAATTCATCTGTTTTTGTTAATCTATGACGACATTATACACTTTTGGGGCCAATAGACTATCATAATTCATCTGTCAATGTTAATCTACGATGACATTATACACTTTTGGGGCCAATAGACTATAATAATTCATCTGTTATTGTTAATCTATGATGGCATTATACACTTTTGGGGCCAATAGACTATAATAATTCATCTGTTTTTGTTAATCTATGATGGCATTATACACTTTTGGGGCCAATAGACTATAATAATTCATCTGTTATTGTTAATCTATGATGGCATTATACACTTTTGGGGCCAATAGACTATCATAATTCATCTGTCAATGTTAATCTATGATGACATTATACACTTTTGGGGCCAATAGACTATAATAATTCATGTTATTGTTAATCTATGATGGCATTATACACTTTTGGAGCCAATAGACTATCATAATTCATCTGTCAATGTTAATCTATGATGGCATTATACACTTCTGGGGCCAATAGACTATAATAATTCATCTGTTTTTGTTAATCTATGATGGCATTATACACTTTTGGGGCCAATAGACTATCATAATTCATCTGTCATTGTTAATCTATGATGGCATTATACACTTTTGGGGCCAATAGACTATAATAATTCATCTGTTTTTGTTAATCTATGATGGCATTATACACTTTTGGGGCCAATAGACTATCATAATTCATTTGTCAATGTTAATCTATGATGACATTATACACTTTTGGGGCCAATAGACTATAATAATTCATGTTATTGTTAATCTATGATGGCATTATACACTTTTGGGGCCAATAGACTATCATAATTCATCTGTCAATGTTAATCTATGATGGCATTATACACTTTTGGGGCAAATAGACTATAATAATTCATCTGTCATTGTTAATCTATGATGGCATTATACACTTTTGGGGCCAATAGACTATAAATAATTCATCTGTTATTGTTAATCTATGATGGCATTATACACTTTTGGAGCCAATAGACTATCATAATTCATCTGTTTTTGTTAATCTATGATGACATTATACACTTTTGGGGCCAATAGACTATCATAATTATGTACCACTAATACTTATGTAACAGTTTTGTTTTCTCGGGAAAAAATACACAAGACACCCAGATGTTTTAAAATAGCATTGCAATTTATTATTATCACTGACATTGTACAGTAAGGTACAAACTTGATTTCTTAAGTAAAATTTTTGAATTCTCATTGATTATATAATTCATTCATTGTATATTGCGTATATCTGTGTTCATTCATTGGATATTGGCGTACATCTGTGCTCATTCATTGGATGTTGGCATATATCTGTGCTCATTCATTGAATGTTGGTGTACATCTGTGCTCATTCATTGGATGTTGACATACATCTGTGCTCATTCATTGGATGTTGGCGTACATCTGTGCTCATTCATTGGATGTTGGTGTACATCTGTGCTCATTCATTGGATGTTGGTGTACATCTGTGCTCATTCATTGGATGTTGGTATACATCTGTGCTCATTCATTGGATGTTGGCATATATCTGTGCTCATTCATTGGATGTTGGTATACATCTGCTCATTCATTGGATATTGGCATACATCTGTGCTCATTCGTTGGATGTTGGCGTACATCTGTGCTCATTCATTGGATGTTGGCGTACATTTGTGCTCATTCATTGGATGTTGGCGTACATCTGTGCTCATTCATTGGATGTTGGCATACATCTGTGCTCATTCATTTGATGTTGGCATATATCTGTGCTCATTCATTGGATGTTGGTGTACATCTGTGCTCATTCATTGGATGTTGGCATATATCTGTGCTCATTCATTGGATGTTGGTGTACATCTGTGCTCATTCATTGGAATTTTAACGTCTAATTGGATGTTGACATATCTGTGCTCATTCATTGGATGTTGGCATATATCTGCTCATTCATTGGATGTTGGTGTACATCTGTGCTCATTCATTGGATGTTGGTGTACATCTTTGCTTATTCATTGGATGTTGGCATATATCTGCTCATTCATTGGATGTTGGTGTACATCTGTGCTCATTCATTGGATGTTGGCATACATCTGTGCTCATTCATTGGATGTTGGTGTACATCTGTGCTCATTCATTGAATGTTGGCGTACATCTGTGCTCATTCATTGGATGTTGGCATACATCTGTGCTCATTCGTTGGATGAACTGAACCATGTGAAACGCAAAAATTTAAATGGCAAAAAAATTCTTGACCTCCACCAATATCTGTATGAATCTCCACAGATGAATTAGATTTTTTTTTGGACTCTAGCTGATCATAAAATATTGAGTAAAACATACTGTATATGCCATAAAAACTTGCCGATATACAGTATACTTTATTGCATTGGTGTAAATGGACAACTTCAAGTATATCGACTGGACGGCTATCTAATAAATAGAGGTCGTCACGCAGAAGACCAGTTTATATCATGGCAGAGTTGGGTTGGGTTGCAAAACATTCAAAGAAAAACTATTTAATGATTGCTCCTAAATCAATTAGACCACCAGCATGGAATTATGTCTTCATTTTGTCACAAAACTCTAACCATTGAATTGTATTGCAGTAATTTCTTTAAATAACATTTTTGTTGTGATTACAAAATCTTAGCAAAAAACTATAATACAAAGTTGTTTAGCGCATAAAATATGTGCAGTCAATCAAAGTTTGCTTCACTTCGCTGTGACTTTTCTGTGATAAGAAAGCTTGAACAAAACCTTGTAAAATTATTCCAGCACCCTATGTTATAAATGTGTCCAGTGCTATTCCAGTTTTATTTTTTAATTCGTTTGTTGGAAGCAAACAACTTCCTGAATCATGATTTGTAGAGAGGGTCGTTATTTGGGCACTACCCTACTGTTGAAGCACTCACAGAACACAAAATAAACAAAGTACACTCAACACAAAAATACTAAAGCTGTGACCAAAGTTTTTGAAAGCTGCAGATGTGTCGCTATAGTTACAATCATTATCAGTGCAGCACGAACCACACGCCCATGCATTCTCTCGGGTATCACACGGCCAAGGTGACTGCAATGCAGTTGGACACTCGACTTGCCAGTAACAAAATTTTGTAATGGTTTTTCCATCCACACCTGACAAAACAGAAAATACAAAGTATGATTACAATCTCAACTACAATAGCTGCACGTTCATGTTCTTTCCTGGGTCCAGTATTGTAAAGCACTCAATATTTAAAAAAAAAATAAAAAATACACACTTAACACAGCATGGTTGTCAACATAAAAATATAGTTATTCAAAGAAAGCTTTGTATGCTAAAGCCAACTTTTGTCACCTTTTTCAAAATAAACCTCAATAATTGTACAACATCACTGAAACTCACATTATGGTCTATTGTTTCACCAAGAAATATTCAAAGGATGTAGACAGTATGATAATAATACAATGCAGCATATAAATGTGTGGTTTCAAATTTAGACAACATACATGTACAAAGATCTTTTAATCGTATATGTGTTACTTTGTTGCTACTTTTCAATGAATTTCAGGGCATTTTCTACCTGAACAAAGACATAGCTAAATAATTCAACGCCACAACAGTTATAAATACGTCTTTCACAGTTTTACTATTTTAGTTTTTGATTATTGATTTGTTTGTCTGAATCATGAGGTGATATGAATCCTTATGCAACAACCTCATACATATTCATGAGGTGATATAAATCCTCATGCAACAACCTCATGCATATTCATGAGGTGATATGAATCCTCATGCAACAACCTCATGCATATTCATGAGGTGATATGAATCCTCATGCAACAACCTCATGCATATTCATGAGGTGATATGAATCCTCATGCAACAACCTCATGCATATTCATGAGGTTATATGAATCCTCATGCATATTCATGAGGTGATATGAATCCTCATGCAACAACCTTAATATAGCAATTTCATGTATGTTAATGTGGTGAAGTGAATCAAATAAATTCATGCATATTAATGAGGTGATAAACAACACCATTGCGATCACTGTTAAGCATAACTTACTTGACCAGATTACACTTGTGAGACATGCATCCTGTGTTCTATCACATTCCACTAGATGTTCCACAGCACTGCAATCACTGTTACTGCTCTCACCGCTACATGTATAACAACGTAAACAGTCAACTAGAATTTTAAAAAATAATAACATTATTAGTGTTATCAAGAATCCTGAATCTAAAATAGATCAGATCGGCCTCGTTCTTCATTTCTTCATAAAGACTAGTTTTTGCTAAAAGTGAAATAGTACCATTTATTACTATACATGTACATCTGTCACTGTAACGCCATAAGTTGCAGCGTGTCATAATTTTGAAGTATTTTACAGGGTATTTTCATTCTACCATATTAGGAAATGCAAATTCCAAATATGGAATGATTACACGCGTAAGCGTCCTCTAATAATAAACACAAACATGGCTGCCACCAGGGTTTAGCCGGACTCCACACAAAGAAGTTTGCTGAATCTGTTCTAAACATTTTGGATTTCGGCATTGCCATGATGTATCATTGGTAGGAAAAGATGTATAATAAGGTTATCATGAGGATACCGCAAAGTATGCACTCCGACAGTACGCCACCGCATCGACCAGTGAGCAGCTGTACTGTCTTCATGTATACTTTGCGGTATCCTCGTAATAACCTCATATTATCATGTGTATTTCCACAGCATAACATAATACTAGATAAATCAAATTATTAATAAGCATATCATATCGTCAGACAATACACACTGTAGAACTAGTTTTCATTGTACATTGTATGTACTGTAAAATCTGTATTAGAAGCCACAACTTCTATTAAAATGGTACAATGCAACAGAAGGGATGCAGTTTATATAAGAGCACCTACACATATGAGAAATGGTGAATTTTTGGTTCTCAATTGTTCAAAAAGAATGGGTGAGACTTCTATTAGGGATGCTGCTTCTAATAGAGGTTTAACGGTACTACTGCCAGAATGTTGTCCAGGTCTATGATTATGGTGAAAATGGTTTATGTTACACCTCATTATCATATGATAAGAATTTGTGTGGGTAGAGTAAACCTGGATGCTGAGAGTCTGCTCACAGCATGTTTATTTTTACAATCGTTATTCAGTTGCTCAAAACAGTTGAAATAAAAAAAGATTTTAGTGAATTGGATCAAATGTCATAAATGATCAGAATTGTACATGTATAAAAGGTAATGTTTGCATGAAATAGAAAACAGTGGTTACTGCTAGAGTACACAACTCGGCTGTAAATCACATTGGCGGTAATCACACGTGTCTGCAGGTGAGAAGATATTTTAAGTTGCAATTTAAATGCTTATACACTTTTGGTTTTATCCAAATTGATTAAATACTCTGCAAATGATCAGAAAATAACACTATCCAACACAAAATAATATACCAAAACACATACAAGGCAGAATTTGATGTCGAAAATAACCTGGCAACCAACAAGCTGCTTTGTGATTGGTCAGACTGTTGGATATTAGAGTTCAGTAGCCAATCATGTATAACCTTGTATAGTAGCATTGACACCAAAATCAAGATATGAAATCTATGTAGAAAATTTAAACCCATGAGTGCCATAATTATAATTTTGACATCACTGGTGCTGATAATTATTTAGAATCTATACCGGGGTATATAAAAATATTTAATAATTTTACAGTAAACAACATCTATTGGAATGAAACACAACTTACCGGTAATATATATATAATACTTAATATAAAAGGACACTAGCAAAAACAGATTTTAGTTTTAAAACAAAATGACTCGGCCACTCATTTGCATTGCGGCCTTTTACGGCCTGCTATAGCAAATTGAGGTGCATGTGCAAGACACAATACACAGAATGTGCATGCGTACACCAGCAATATCATAACCTTGATTCCTCTTAAGCAATATTTTAATCAGATTGCACCAAATTCAAAGTGTAATTGAGATTGTCATGGATAAATTGAAGTTCATGTAGCTTTTAGTTTGTGTTTGGTTCAAAACATTGCTCATATATTTGCTGCACATCCATTCTGACATTGGCATGGACACACGGCTAATCCTTAAAGCGGCCGTTACTTTTGCATTTTTAGCATGCGTTGTTATCGTCGCTTGGGATTCAATTCCCGTGCATGCGCTTTAACCACAGGGAGCCCAGGAACTATCATCAACTGTACGCACTCCCTATTAGCGCGGGGGGGGGGGGGGGGGGGGGGGTATCGGCTGATATCTAGTGTAAGAAATAGACAAGGGATGAAGGCACCAGCCAGCTCATATTATTTAAACTGGAATAAACAGATGAACAGAATGAAAAATAAAATCTATAAAAAATACCAGGTTGAAGATTATTAGTTGCTCTTTCAAATTTCGCCAAAGCCTTACCTATATTTTACCTATATCTCCAGAATAAATCAAGAAAACTACACAAATTGACTCCATTTCCATTTACGAATACTTAACGGTTTGCCCGAACACCTATATGGGCTCCCTGTGCTTTAACACATTACAAATTTCAACAGGCATATCTATATAAGTCGTCTATCCCCTGTCGGTTTATTAGGCAATCATACATAGGCCGTGATTATAATAGAATATTTAAACCTCCAGAGGTCGAATCACATATCCAAGTACGTATTTCTGAAATCTCAAGTAATCCTTGTTTAAAAACTCAGTCCCTACCGACTCTATCGTAAGGGGCAACTTTTATATGAAAACAAACACTAGGCATAACAACTTGAACAGACTCACCGGAATAAAATACAGACAATAACACAAGGAAACGATTTATAAACGCCATTTCTGAACTAGATTATGTCACCTTCTAGACACCAACGCAGTCATAACGGGGGTGGCGATATCACGACTCCTAAACTCGCATCTTCATCACCCTTCTTAGTTTGTACACTCAATGCCTACAGTGTAAAGTTAAAATATGTCGCAAATATAATGCGCATGCGCACACTAATTACGTGACAGTTGATCGGCATAGTGGTGGCGTCCTTTGGTGCGGAGTTCCGATAAGACCTACATTGACTTTCAGGGTCACATGTTTATAACTATATTATTCTGCTATTCAATTAACCGTAAAGAAAACGATATGACGCTATCAATGTTTTATTTGATTTACATTTTAATGAAATAAATAGCTTTATTTCCATTGAATTCGTGGTCTTCACTTCCAGGGTTTTCCAATCTGGTACAGCACAATACATTCACCATGTTTTCCAGGGAACCAATTCGAGCAACTTTATATAACATTTTCATATTTTACCTTAAAAATAAACACCAACTTGATAGTTGCAGCTGTGGCTTCTCTAGTTGAGATGCTACTGTGGTACCTGTGTGGTACTGACTGTTTATTATTTCCCGGAAGTACGACGAATTAAAATTGAGATACGAAGCAACCCCAGGCCTTTAGTTTGCCTTACGATGCAGGGTGATTTCTTTTATATATTGGTAACAAGACAATCAAGTTTGATGCATAAACTTGTGGGGCGAATCGATTTCGTGACGGATAAACTCGTCGGAAGAATCGGCCATCCACGCAAGAATTACTTGTTAGCTCAATATTCTCTGTGACAGATTAGTTGAAAATCTTGAAAAATACAAAATATTTGTTGCTTTATGAACACAATTTGATGCATTCTATTCAAAATGACAACCAGAGTAGAATTCTCACTTTTCATTTGCTGTTGGTTAGATTGAATAATTCACTAAGAAAAATATCAAGTTAAGTGTTTTATAATGAGAATTTTAAGTCCCATCTGACACTTGTGGATTAGCATTTAGCAAGAATCGCATATTTTCATCCCTGATTTTTTGCTAGTTGCAAACACTGAAGCAAGATTAGGCATACATTGTCATATTTATGAACTCGTGGGCAATGTAAAGTTGAAATTGCAAAACGTGTTCTATTAAGAGAAAATAGACACATGTTACAGCACTGAAATTAGCTCATCCAACAACGGTAAACTCCGCTAATAGCAGTGTAGTTGTGCAATTGTCCATGCCTGGGTCTTATTATGATGTGGTTGAATTCGAGTTTTGGAAACTAGATTCACTGGATAAGTATTAGAGCAATTAAAAAATTCAGAATATCATTTTATTTGTCAATCAATACCTGTACAGTTTTAATTGCCATGAAAATCTCATGAAAAAAGAGAAGATGTTATTCGTCTGCACAGTATTATACTATCTGGACACTAAACTAAAATAGTTGAAGTAAATGTTTCTTGCTCAATTAGTGGTGAATTTCAACTCTACTGCTTTTCAATTCATTATATATTTGTGCACCAGTTTATTATACATTGAGCTAACCATATGTTGATACATAATTCTATCAACTGTTTTGTAAAACAATAGTACCGATACAGATTATAATTCTACCTATAAACACACTTTTAAATTTTGTATAAACAATGTATGTTCCACAAGTTGTATACATCACGGGTGACCCTTATTAAACAACTGTTCCACATTGAAGAGGACATTATCTGTATGGCCTTGACGGGATAGTTAAAAAGTGGAATTGAAAACAAAAAACAGACAAGATAAGAATAAAGTTATTTTTAATGTTATTAACCATATAGATTATCCTTACAGTCACTTGGTCCTACCAAGTATGGTAGATATGAATGAAAACATTCTGTCAGTCACATTTCTTGTAAACAATACAAATGTACATGAACAATATATGCGGGAGAGTGATACAACACAATATGCATAAATTATCATAAATGTTTTGCTATACTATATTTTCATGTGGATAGAAAACTGACCCCAGTTAACCATGCTGCTAGGTTTAAGTTCTAACTTACACCATGGTGAATTGGAAAGAAACCAGTGTATTGGCTAAAACAACTTTCCTCATTCTTAAAACTATGGTTAATGTACATAAATGCATACATAAGTGGCTGTGTTTCACACTGTCATTTGCTCAGCAATAATGCAATATTTATCATGTGATGTCATAAACACTATTTGAGTACATTTTATGTTTATTGGCAGAGCACCTCCGACCAAATCAGAAATAGCTAGGGTTAGAAGTTATTTCTTTCTTCTCTGCCACATAAATTATGGCAAAATGGCACCAAAAGTTTGTGTTCAACGGGTTGACAAAACCATATGTTACTACCGTATGTTATAAACATGTACCCTTAGGTATTCTGTAAACATCACCATCATTTGCTGAGGTGAATGGTACTTTTTAAGATCTGCAGACATCACCAGAATTCACTGAATTAAGGTATAGATGCATGTTCGTGGGCACTCTGAGTGAATTTTTTTTTTTTTTTTTTTTTTTTGCTTTTCTTACCTAGACAGTCTTGGCTAGATAGTGTTGAAATTTCGGAGCATTGTCAATGCTGGAACATGCCCAAAAATGGATTTTAAATGTAGGGAATCAAGGCACGCGTATGTGATTAAAAGTCCCGAAAGTTTGTTTACGTTGCTCTTTGATTGACAAGTCACTGTTGATGTTATATGCAAATGAGTTGCTGGCCTTAGTTACGGTGCGGCGATGTGTAACTTCCTGTCTGCGACCATGTTTAACTTACTTCAAGTAATCAACTATCAACTCGTCTTGCAAACTACAAACAAAAGACAAGATCTAGACGCTTCCAGAATGCAAGCGGAATACAAAAACATACAGTTGTAAATGACGAGTAAACTTTTTCACCCTTATCTCGCAACAATGTCGACAACTTCTATCCTGGCAGCTTCCAGTGGAGTACTGTTAATATTTGTTTGTCACGCATTTCTTTCTCCGAAGGCATTATAAAACTGACTAATTATTCATTTGTCGTTTCGCTGTAACGATCACTGTGCTGATAGCATTGCGATGTAGTAGTGGATAAACACCATTCATTGCTGTGCTGTGCTGTCATCGATAACTAACTTTTCAGTGGCAAAATACACAAATTTAAATGCTGGGTTAATTTAAAATTGAAAATACTCAGAAAATTAAAGAAACATCGGCAACGAGATGCTGTTTTTAAACACCGCGGAAAAATCACGCACTCTGCGATGCCATCTTGGTTACCTTAATCGGAAACCCCCTTGTCAGCTAGCATGCATCTGTAGCGATGTTGCAAATACGTTGTACGGCCGTGCTTGGCGACCTCTGGTACGCGTCTCTTCTGCTCGTAGTTGAATGAAACCCGTTTAGATTTACAATAGTTGTCTTCCATTTCGACTTTTTCACCGGCGTTTGAGTACAAAAACTGTGATTCGCCGTTGTGTAGCAAAATATTACGGCCCATTGCAACCTGGCCGTCTAACTTCGCACGGTCCATTTCACCGGAGATCGTGAAAAACTGTGTCATACAAAGTATTTTTTTAAAGGTTTGAGGAAAGGTAAATTTAGACTCAACCCACCCACCGCTATGTTTATATAACTGTATGAATATCTCATCGGCTTTACGTAATCCATTGTGCCCCTCCCTAAGTGGAAAAGATAACACAACGCCATGACAGTTTTCACGCAAGGTTTTGACTCCGCGGACGATTTTACGTCTGTTTCCCTAGTATTGTAAATGTATTTTTTTTTTTTATCTGACGATTGAACATCAGCAAGCGTCGGTGTATCATGGATTTTGGCATGTCGTCGTGATGCAATAGCCATTTTTGTGGATGATTAACGTCACTTTCATAAAACGGCCATTATCTCCGTTCGTGTTTTCTGGTTGGTCAGAGAGATTAAAAATTAATTAGCTCCCACAGTTTTTGTCAGTTTGTCTTGACATTTTCACACTATTTTGACAACGTCTCTACAAACAAAAGGATGTCTGGGCTTATTTTTAAAGCTTTGCATTCTCGGACAATGACATTCGAAGTGTGAAATACTGACCGGGATTGACTATATGGCACACATCCTGCTTGACAACTTTGTAATATGAAAACAAAACATACTAAATATACGCCTGGATGCCCATTTGTTAATAAACAACTGATAAACGTTGTGTGAAAGTTTCACTCAAAATAAACAAGAATTGTGCGAGCTATTTAGCTTTGAACTTCCATGGTAAACTGAAAAACACAAGTGGAGATAATGGCTAATTTGCATAACCATTCACTCGGTAAGAAGTTTGCTGATGCTCATAATTAAAATGGCTGTAACAGTTCCAAATTTAAACCTATTATCGTTTTGTAAAAAGTTAAATACAGTGCATAATATGGAGATCCCGTCATTACTTTTTTTTCACCATGTTTCTTTTGATTATTTATGTACAGCCTTGCTAAGCATTCAAAAGAGAGAATGTTTGCACCTGTTATCTATATTTTAAATCGTTTTTTCACCATGTTTTTTTTTATTATTTATGTACAGCCTTGCTAAATCTTGCTAAGCATTCAAAAGAGAGAATGTTTGCACCTGTTATCTATATTTTAAATCGTTTTTTCACCATGTTCTTTTTTTATTATTTATGTACAGCCTTGCTAAATCTTGCTAAGCATTCAAAAGAGAGAATGTTTGCACCTGTTATCTATATTTTAAATCGTTTTTTCACCATGTTTCATAATGCTGTGAAATTTTAACAGTCTATAGCCAAGACTGTTTGAAAAATAAAAAGCAAAAAAAAAAGAAAATTCACTCCCGTGTGCCCACGAACCTGCATCTATACCTTAACTGGTACCCTTTGGTAGCATGTATACATCACCAGAAAATACTGAGTTTACTGGCACCTTTTTAGCATGTCTTAAAATATACTAAGTTAACTGGTTCCTTTTGGTAGCCTGTAGACACTGCCGGAAAACACCAGTTTTTGTTCTTTGACTTTGTTGTCCAGAAAATGTCTGAGTTCTTCCTCACTGCACTCAATAGTAGACATGCGTCCTTGAATTGCAAACATCTTTAACATGGAGTAAATACGTTCTAAAGGCAAACTCTCCAGATTAGTCAGCATACCAACAATATAGGACCAGAAAACCTGAAGAAATAAAACCATTGTTACACATATATTCAAGAGCTTTTTGAAAATTTATGTGAAAATATTATTCTTGAAGGTAAGTGCATAGTTAATTGAAAATGCATATACATGTAAACAGTTTATTTTTTGATATTAACAGGATTTTTTACAAGATAAGGTTAATTTTCTCGCCAAGAAACAACACCCAAGATGTTCTTCACCTGTAATTCTTCTTCTCTTTGATCCTAAGCAGAAGCCATGACAGATTCAGTCTCTTCATCGCTGTCAATAATCATGACCTCATGGGTACCACGCCCACCTGGTCTTTCTTCAATCAATACAAATGTATCTGTTGACTGCTCTTTGAGTACTCCCTGACTTTGCCAAAAAGCCATTTTACGTCTCAGTGCTGTTACAGGTACTTTCATTACACTACTCAGCTCGTTTATTGTCCATGTATCTGAGGAAATGCTATATTATTGCTGAGTTTCCCAAAAATCTGAAGAATTATTAGGTTGTTATATTATAAATATATTATTACTCATATTATTATATTATTAAGAAGAGATATATTATTATTCAGGAATAAAAGGAGTAAGGTAACTGTTTAATACACAACACTATGAATAATCCAGTAAAAATTTGTGTATTGAGATAATCCACAGGCTTGTATAGTTTTTATTCGAAATTCATGCATAATTAATTAACTAATTTGAATAATAATTGCTAATTTTAGCTGTTTCACTAATATCTCAAAAATTATTCAAAGGATTTCAATGAAACTTAATACATATGTGCTCTGGGATAATCCACATACCTGATTAGTTTATAATTTAATTCTGTGCATATTAATTGCCAATTTTACTCATTTCACTAATATCTTAAGAACTACTTAAAGGAAGTTTCTGGTACAACAGCATTTTATACTAAAAATAAAGAGGACAATATTCTGATATTGAGTAAAACTCACCTTTCTCCTGAAAATGCAATATAATTGTGGCATGGGTTGGTGAGACAGAAAGAGATAAATTTCTGTCTTTGAGTTGAACATCAAGATGGACAAGTCCCAGATGTGCTTTCCAGTTTAACGTTCTCATGCCTTTCAATGTTTCATACTCTTTGGTGTATCTCTCCATGGCCTCCTTGATGACCTCCGGAACATCTAGTTTCTCTTCTCGGAATGATGGCCAGAACTGAGCTGATAGAATCATGGTGTTCAAGTCCACATTTTTCTGATGAAGAAACATATTATGGTAGATTGGTTCAATTCACATGGAAATAACTACTGAACACAAAGATGTGTGTAACACAAGTATTTGGGAAGGGTGGTTGATTCTGGAGGAGGTAGAATGGTATTTTGATTTGAAGCTTTGGAAGGGAATCCGAAAACGATCAGATAGAAATTTACACCCATTTTTTTTCAAACCCAATCACCCACAAAGTTTCTGATCACCACTTCAGACTAAAACTCACCTCTGTTTTTTCTTTTTCTTCTTTATCTTTTAATTCTTTGATGTGAGTGTTGATCCTCTTGGAATCTGCCACGTCTTTCAGCATCACTTCACAGTAATGTAGTTGCGATTCTCCAAACCAAAGTTTCAACAGTTCAAGATAACGAATTTCACGGGCAGTGTCGTAATTAAAACTAGACAAAATTCTATCGGCAAGCAACGTTCTATATTCATTGACAAAAAGTTTGCAGCTACCATATATGTTAACAAGCATACTGATGATGTCTGAGGAGCGACGACTTTTAGATGTTTTTGCTGAAATAGAATATATAGATGACACATTGAAAAAACACAATAAAATAAAACTGAATTTATTAAAATAAATAAATTTATTATTGTCATTATACGACTGAATCAAAATGATTTTATTTGAAATATATAAGATTTATAGCGATTTGTTTTCAGTCTTGACTTTCTTCTATATAAATTATATCTAAAGTTGCATTTTCAGCAAAATTTAATTTTAGCCTTTTTAATTTTGAGAAATTTGGCCAAAAAACAAATCTGAAAAATTAGTATCTGCAGGTTTTACTGTTCGTAACCTTGCAAATTGCTTGTAACATGTCAAAGGCTTTTACTACTTAATATTTTTATCTATTTCCATCAGTGAGTAAAAAATACTGAAAACTGATTTAATTTTACGAAAGGCAGTAAATGTCTCAACATAACAAAACAGTGACAATTGGTTAGACAGGAGACTTTTGTGAAATGAAATCTCATAACACGTTCAAATTATCAAATCTCAAAGATTTCTAACCTGGATCAGCGTCAATTGGATCAGGTTGCCACGTTTCAGGATCTCCATTTTCTTCATCGCTGTAATAATTCTTATCCATTAAGAGCGGTTCTCCTATGACCAACTCATCTGCTAATTCACTGCTGTCGTCGTCAGTTAGACTGGACACAATACAACGAACTGTGTCTTCACGAGTTCTAACAAAGACACACACACAAGCTCATCAAATTCTGTATATAAAGTTCAGCTTTCACAACCAGTAATTATTTCCACAATTGGTTTGCTAATTTATCTGATTGCGAATGCAGATTTATTGCACTCGTATTTCCTATTCATTGCATGCACATTGCACACTTACTTTGCCATCTCATTCAGATTGTATATTTCTATCACACATTTTAACCACCACAGTGACACTCTACATTTACTCTTGAAAAACACAAACATAGCTGCATGATTTATGATGGATGGCTCATGTCTGTGAGATCTTTCCTTTAAAAGAAATACAAATTTTCTATGGCTAAGACAAGCTTATTTGATCTCCAGTGTGGTGTGGTCGTGATAAATTTAGGCAGAGGGTTCTTCGAACCCGCCTATTCACATAGTTCATACCCACCATAGACTCCGGTTAGTCAAAATGACTATTTTGAACAGCAGGCATTAATCAGCGATTCTGCCAATGACGGAGAGATGGAATCTAGGTCAGGGAAAGCCCCATGACTCCCAAGATTCTTTTCCCCTACGTCACGAACCAAGTGACCGAGGCCATATGGCGGCACCATTACGGCTGGCTAATCACTCTGGTTCCTTCCTCTCTGCCTCGAGAACTTAGACCAACGCTACGGAAAGAGTGGGATGATTGGGACCCGGAGTCTATGGTGGTATGAACTATGTGAATAGGGGGTTCAGAGAACCCTCTGCCTAAATTCACTCCGTTCAATTAAACACCATAGACCCCGGACAGTCCAAATGACTATTTTGAACTGTAGGCAGAGTCGCCGATAGGTGGCGGGTTTTCCGAGCATACAGAAAAATGATGAAAGTCTTTTCCCAGTCCAGGATGAAACACTCTACAATAATCACTCAACACTCGAAGTAAAGACCGATACAGTTCTGCATGAGGGCATAGGCCGAAAAGCGGGACCTGGGAGCTTCCAGGGAGTGCTGATGGTAGAGAAATCTGTCCGCAAAAAATGCCGAGACTGACTTATTGCTTATGCGCAGGGACCCTTGTGGTCGTTCGGGCTGGGTCAGCAAACCAAGTCTGACCCGCTACGACAGGACCCAACCTAAAGAGACCCTCCTCAATGGATTAGGTGTCTCTTAGGTGGTAGTTGATAAAGACGTTCTGCGTTCTCCAGAAGCCTGCCCTCCGTGTGTGCTAGCACTAGTGAGTTAGCAATCGCACAGACCTCATGCGCTTGTACTTGGTGTCTCTGCAAGCTCTGTGTCGAGGAAGTTGAAGTATTATAGACCTCTATAACAGTTGCAGTAAACCACCTGGTTATGGAAGTTGGGGAGGCCGGCCTATCCTGCCTGCTGTAACACAAAGACATGTGCCTGGCACCCCCCATCCTGAATCCTTAGTACGGTTTAGTAGCAACTTCATGCTCGAACTGGGCAGAGAAGCAATTCCTCCTGACCCTCCGGGCCGACAAAATTTGACAGCCGGGGGATAATGATCGTGTGAGGATTGTGTCCTGGGATTTGGTTCTTGGCAAGAAACCCGATTTGTGTCTTTAGCACAACTTCATTGCCCATAACGGCGGTACATCATCCGAGAAGGACAATGCCCCCAGCTCTGGTCAACGCCTACCTGAGGCGAGGGCCAGTAGGAAGACTATTTTCCACGTCAAAAATTTGAGTGGTGCTGATCGGAGAGGCTCAAAGGGCGGACTGCTTAGAGCGGACAACACAACCGACGAGTCCCAGTTGGGCGGTTCCCTTGTATGGGGTCTCGGCATCTGGAAAGCAGTAAATAGTCTCCTAATAATAGGATAATTGGCTAATCTTGTTCCTGCACATTCTTAATGGTGGGGACAAGGCCGACCTGTAGCTAACGATCGCTGTGTAGGACAAACCCACTTCGTCAAACAGGTGGACGAAGGAGCCTGATACCTAGCCAAATAAAGAAATGGTATGGATCACTCTCCGCTTCGCTACACCAATCGCAACCTAGAAATGTAGGCCGCGTTGGTGGAATCCCTGTTTGCCCTGGCCAGAACGTTGGCAGCCCGCTCAGATAATGCTTTCGTATGTGTGGGTCTACTGAGAGCCTCTATGCATGTAAGTGATACCCACTGGACTCGTTGGTAGTGGGCCGTCTGGTTGGGACAGCAGGTCCGGTAAGTTTGGAAGCACTACTGGTGTTTCGACTAGCATTTCCGACAGAAGTGGAAACTAGGCCTTGCTTGGCCAATTGGGTGCGACCAATGATAATATGCAGGTGTGCACCAGTCGAAGTTTCCTCCGGTGCCCGGTGAACTAGAGGAAAGGGAGGAAAGGCGTACACAACTAAGTGGGTTCACAGGGTTAGCAAATCGACCCTGGTCCAGGCTCCAGGAGTCCGCAGTAGTGCTACGTATGTCGGGAGCTTGGTGTTCCGGGGTGCGGCAAACCGGTCTATCCTTGGACCGTCCCACAGCCGAAACAGCGTCAAACACGCTTCCCCCGCTGCCGGGGTAGACGACCGCCCGAGGAGGGTGAGGAGCCACCACCTGGCCCTTTCCTCCCTGGGGGCCCGCCACTACTCTTCCCTCCCGTGGAAGGGTATGAGCGCTTGCCTCCTGGCTGACTCTGGCTAGCGGACGACGCCCTAGGGCGTTGTGTTTTCTGTGCTTGGGGTGCCCTCCGCTTGCCCTTGGCAGGGCCAACTGGCTAGCGGATTCGATCTGAACCCACTGGTTCATTGCACTCTGAGGCTCCGAGACTGTACCAACCATTCCCTAAACAAAGAGGGTGGAAGATGTCCAGTCTGTGTCACTGAGGTGGGGACGTACCCCCTGACTAAGCTTGCCGGCGAAAACACATGCGTCTAAGGCTGCGTCTCGTTGCACAATGGTGGCCACGGCCAAGAGAGCCAGGTGACACTTGAGGATGTCACACGGAGATGTCCGGTGGCCCACCAGTAAATGTGTCGCCTGGTCTAGGAGGCTGGTGCTTTCCGCCTCCGAGGTCTCAGTCATGTGCGCGCACAATAATGTGCTCAAGCTCACGATGGATCGTCTCAGATTGAGCTGGTGAGAACGCCCATGGAACGCGGCTCTCCCCCGTTTGCCAAACGGTAATTCGTGGTACCGGGGTCTGGGGAAGGAGCCTTGGGTTCCGGCTGAGGGTATTTTGGTCTCATCCCACACTTTGGGGTCTGATCCCAAAACCACACCGACCGGGTAGCGTTTGGTCCAGCGAAAAGTGTTCCCCGGAAGAGACGTGTTTGAATGCAAACGATTGCCCACCGTGGGCCACGGTGGAGACAGCTCACTCCGACTGCGTCTGATCTACCTGGCCTGCCAGGGACGCAATTTTACCCGACAGTCCTTCGACCAAAGCCCTAAACTCGGAGGCAAACCCGGTGCCGCACAAGGAAGAATCTACAAAGGGACCCGCAACGAGCCCCATAGAAGGAAAACCTCCAGGGGCACAGCCTCGCTGTAGCCGGTAAAATCGGGTAAACCACTGCCTGAAAACACACTGTGAGGATGCCCTCCGATCAGTGGGAGGGAGACCGAAAAGATATCTCCACTGTCGGGCCTCCTACTTGATGTCCCGGTACGTGAAGCACCGGTAGCCGAGTGTGAGGACTTTCCACTCATGCCAAACATGCAACTCACTTTAACCGATTTTTACTGGACACGCGACCTTGCTGTGAAAATACGAGAGATGCGGTCAGTCTCAGCGATTTTAATGGCTCTGAAAAAATATCTGCCTTCAAGGCAAAAACCCCGAACCCCGCACGCAGCCATGGCAAAAGGCATATCGGATGCAGGTTCTATGCTGGTAGATTCTGAATATAACGGCAGCGAGTCCTGGTGCTGTCATTAAATCTATTCATTTCTAAATACGTAGATCAAGCATATAATGAAGACAACATGAATGAGGGAAGCAAATTACAGCAGTAAAAGGTGACGTAATGCAATCAACAAGTGATTAAGCTACGGCGCTCGGATTTTATTTTTTTGTTGTGAAAAATGCTACACACAAAGGGGAAAACGACACGAGGGTAAAAATGACAAGGAAAACTTACCCTACCAGCTACAATGTCGGATGCCGCTGAGCGGCAACAACCCAAGTTAGAAACCCGGTCAGGAAAAAGCAAAGCGATCCAGGCAGAGCTCGCTAGATTTCATCTCCACTCGAAGCAGAGAAAACATCAGAGTGATTAGCCAGCCGTAATGGTGCCACCATATGGCCTCAGTCACATGGTTCGTGACATAAGGAAAAAGAATCTTGGGGTCATGGGGCTTCCCCTGACCTAGATTCTATCTCTCAGTCATTGGCAGAATCGCTGATTGATGCCTACAGTTCAAAATAGTCATTTTGACTGACCGGAGTCTATGGTGGGTAATTGAACGTAGTGAATGTCTGTGTGCGATAAATAAGTGGTGAAATGTAATAAATGTGTCTGGCAGATTGAGCTAAAGCTGTACTGCACATGTAAAGCCAGCTTCATTATTGACTTTTTAGTTGTTGTCAACAGTATTGATCATGAAGAAAATCCATTTTTCTCTGCTTTTTAAGTAATTATATTACCTGAGATATTTCCTGACTGGGTCACACACTAGCCGGATCCAACACACGTAATGCTCTAATAGATGATATATACTGGGTCAATATATCTGCTGTATTGGCACCTAAAACAAATATATACATTACAGTAATATTACACTAGCTGGATCCAACACACATAATGCTCTAATAGATGATATATACTGGGTCAATATATCTGCTGTATTGGCACCTAAAACAAATATATACATTACAGTAATATTACACTATCTGGATCCAACACACATAATGCTCTAATAGATGATATATACTGGGTCAATATATCTGCTGTATTGGCACCTAAAACAAATATATACATTACAGTAATATTACACTAGCTGGATCCAACACACATAATGCTCTAATAGATGATATATACTGGGTCAATTATAACTGCTGTATTGGCACCTAAAACAAATATATACATTACAGTAATATTACACTAGCTGGATCCAACACTCGTAATGCTTTAATAGATGATATATACTGGGTCAATTATATCTGCTGTATTGGCACCTAAAACAAATATATACATTACAGTAATATTACACTAGCTGGATCCAACACACATAATGTTCTAATAGATGACATATACTGGGTCAATATATCTGCTGTATTGGCACCTAAACCAAATACATACATTATAGTAATATTACACTAGCTGGATCCAACACACGTAATGCTCTAATAGATGATATATACTGGGTCAATATATCTGCTGTATTGGCACCTAAAACAAATATATACATTTATACAGTAATATTACACTAGCTGGATCCAACACACGTAATGCTCTAATAGATGATATATACTGGGTCAATATATCTGCTGTATTGGCACCTAAAACAAATATATACATTACAGTATAAAAGGCATTACACTAGCTGGATCCAACACGTGTAATGCTCTAATAGATGATATATACTGGGTCAATATATCTGCTGTATTGGCACCTAAAACAAATATATATATATTACAGTAATATTACACTAGCTGGATCCAACACAGGTAATGCTCTAATAATTGATATTTTTATTGGGTCAATATATCTGCTGTATTGGCACCTTAAACAAATATATACATTACAGTAATATTACACTAGCTGGATCCAACACGCGTAATGCTCTAATAGATGATATATACTGGGTCAATATATCTGCTGTATTGGCACCTAAAACAAATATATACATTACAGTAATATTACACTAGCTGGATCCAACACGCGTAATGCTCTAATAGATGATATATACTGGGTCAATATATCTGCTGTATTGGCACCTAAAACAAATATATACATTACAGTAATATTACACTAGCTGGATCCAACACATGTAATGCTCTAATAGATGATATATACTGGGTCAATTATATCTGCTGTATTGGCACCTAAAACAAATATATACATTACAGTAATATTACACTAGCTGGATCCAACACACATAATGCTCTAATAGATGATATATACTGGGTTAATATATCTGCTGTATTGGCACCTAAAACAAATATATACATTACAGTAATATTACACTAGCTGGATCCAACACGCGTAATGCTCTAATAGATGATATATACTGGGTCAATATATCTGCTGTATTGGCACCTAAAACAAATATATACATTACAGTAATATTACACTAGCTGGATCCAACACGCGTAATGCTCTAATAGATGATATATACTGGGTCAATATATCTGCTGTATTGGCACCTAAAACAAATATATACATTACAGTAATATTACACTAGCTGGATCCAACACATGTAATGCTCTAATAGATGATATATACTGGGTCAATTATATCTGCTGTATTGGCACCTAAAACAAATATATACATTACAGTAATATTACACTAGCTGGATCCAACACTCGTAATGCTTTAATAGATGATATATACTGGGTCAATTATATCTGCTGTATTGGCACCTAAAACAAATATATACATTACAGTAATATTACACTAGCTGGATCCAACACACATAATGCTCTAATAGATGACATATACTGGGTCAATATATCTGCTGTATTGGCACCTAAACCAAATACATACATTATAGTAATATTACACTAGCTGGATCCAACACACGTAATGCTCTAATAGATGATATATACTGGGTCAATATATCTGCTGTATTGGCACCTAAAACAAATATATACATTTATACAGTAATATTACACTAGCTGGATCCAACACACATAATGCTCTAATAGATGACATATACTGGGTCAATATATCTGCTGTATTGGCACCTAAACCAAATACATACATTATAGTAATATTACACTAGCTGGATCCAACACACGTAATGCTCTAATAGATGATATATACTGGGTCAATATATCTGCTGTATTGGCACCTAAAACAAATATATACATTTATACAGTAATATTACACTAGCTGGATCCAACACACGTAATGCTCTAATAGATGATATATACTGGGTCAATATATCTGCTGTATTGGCACCTAAAACAAATATATACATTACAGTATAAAAGGCATTACACTAGCTGGATCCAACACGTGTAATGCTCTAATAGATGATATATACTGGGTCAATATATCTGCTGTATTGGCACCTAAAACAAATATATACATTACAGTAATATTACACTAGCTGGATCCAACACGCGTAATGCTCTAATAGATGATATATACTGGGTCAATATATCTGCTGTATTGGCACCTAAAACAAATATATACATTACAGTAATATTACACTAGCTGGATCCAACACATGTAATGCTCTAATAGATGATATATACTGGGTCAATTATATCTGCTGTATTGGCACCTAAAACAAATATATACATTACAGTAATATTACACTAGCTGGATCCAACACATGTAATGCTCTAATAGATGATATATACTGGGTCAATATATCTGCTGTATTGGCACCTAAAACAAATATATATATTACAGTAATATTACACTAGCTGGATCCAACACATGTAATGCTCTAATAGATGATATACACTAGGTCAATTATATCTGCTGTATTGGCACCTAAAACAAATATATATATTACAGTAATATTACACTAGCTGGATCCAACACACGTAATGCTCTAATAGATGATATATACTGGGTCAATTATATCTGCTGTATTGGCACCTAAAACAAATATATACATTACAGTAATATTACACTAGCTGGATCCAACACATGTAATGCTCTAATAGATGATATATACTGGGTCAATATATCTGCTGTATTGGCACCTAAAACAAATATATATATTACAGTAATATTACACTAGCTGGATCCAACACATGTAATGCTCTAATAGATGATATACACTGGGTCAATTATATCTGCTGTATTGGCACCTAAAACAAATATATATATTACAGTAATATTACACTAGCTGGATCCAACACACGTAATGCTCTAATAGATGATATATACTGGGTCAATATATCTGCTGTATTGGCACCTAAAAAAAATATATACATTACAGTAATATTACACTAGCTGGATCCAACACACATAATGCTCTAATAGATGATATATACTGGGTCAATATATCTGCTGTATTGGCACCTAAAACAAATATATACATTACAGTAATATTACACTAGCTGGATCCAACACACATAATGCTCTAATAGATGATATATACTGGGTCAATACATCTGCTGTATTGGCACCTAAAACAAATATATACATTACAGTAATATTACACTAGCTGGATCCAACACACATAATGCTCTAATAGATGATATATACTGGGTCAATTATATCTGCTGTATTGGCACCTAAAACAAATATATATATTACAGTAATATTACACTAGCTGGATCCAACACTCGTAATGCTTTAATAGATGATATATACTGGGTCAATTATATCTGCTGTATTGGCACCTAAAACAAATATATACATTACAGTAATATTACACTAGCTGGATCCAACACACATAATGCTCTAATAGATGATATATACTGGGTCAATATATCTGCTGTATTGGCACCTAAAACAAATATATATATTACAGTAATATTACACTAGCTGGATCCAACACATGTAATGCTCTAATAGATGATATATACTGGGTCAATATATCTGCTGTATTGGCACCTAAAACAAATATATATATTACAGTAATATTACACTAGCTGGATCCAACACATGTAATGCTCTAATAATTGATATTTTTATTGGGTCAATATATCTGCTGTATTGGAACCTAAAACAAATATATACATTACAGTAATATTACACTAGCTGGATCCAACACACGTAATGCTCTAATAGATGATATATACTGGGTCAATATATCTGCTGTATTGGCACCTAAAACAAATATATATACATTACAGTAATATTACACTAGCTGGATCCAACACGTGTAATGCTCTAATAGATGATATATACTGGGTCAATATATCTGCTGTATTGGCACCTAAAACAAATATATACATTACAGTAATATTACACTAGCTGGATCCAACACATGTAATGCTCTAATAGATGACATATACTGGGTCAATATATCTGCTGTATTGGCACCTAAAACAAATATATACATTACAGTAATATTACACTAGCTGGATCCAACACGCGTAATGCTCTAATAGATGACATATACTGGGTCAATATATCTGCTGTATTGGCACCTAAAACAAATATATACATTACAGTAATATTACACTAGCTGGATCCAACACGCGTAATGCTCTAATAGATGACATATACTGGGTCAATATATCTGCTGTATTGGCACCTAAAACAAATATATACATTACAGTAATATTACACTAGCTGGATCCAACACGCGTAATGCTCTAATAGATGACATATACTGGGTCAATATATCTGCTGTATTGGCACCTAAAACAAATATATACATTACAGTAATATTACACTAGCTGGATCCAACACGCGTAATGCTCTAATAGATGACATATACTGGGTCAATATATCTGCTGTATTGGCACCTAAAACAAATATATACATTACAGTAATATTACACTAGCTGGATCCAACACGCGTAATGCTCTAATAGATGATATATACTGGGTCAATATATCTGCTGTATTGGCACCTAAAACAAATATATACATTACAGTAATATTACACTAGCTGGATCCAACACGCGTAATGCTCTAATAGATGATATATACTGGGTCAATATATCTGCTGTATTGGCACCTAAAACAAATATATACATTACAGTAATATTACACTAGCTGGATCCAACACATGTAATGCTCTAATAGATGATATATACTGGGTCAATTATATCTGCTGTATTGGCACCTAAAACAAATATATACATTACAGTAATATTACACTAGCTGGATCCAACACATGTAATGCTCTAATAGATGATATATACTGGGTCAATATATCTGCTGTATTGGCACCTAAAACAAATATATATATTACAGTAATATTACACTAGCTGGATCCAACACATGTAATGCTCTAATAGATGATATACACTAGGTCAATTATATCTGCTGTATTGGCACCTAAAACAAATATATATATTACAGTAATATTACACTAGCTGGATCCAACACACGTAATGCTCTAATAGATGATATATACTGGGTCAATATATCTGCTGTATTGGCACCTAAAACAAATATATACATTACAGTAATATTACACTAGCTGGATCCAACACACGTAATGCTCTAATAGATGATATATACTGGGTCAATATATCTGCTGTATTGGCACCTAAAACAAATATATATATTACAGTAATATTACACTAGCTGGATCCAACACACATAATGCTCTAATAGATGATATATACTGGGTCAATATATCTGCTGTATTGGCACCTAAAACAAATATATATATTACAGTAATATTACACTAGCTGGATCCAACACACGTAATGCTCTAATAGATGATATATACTGGGTCAATTATATCTGCTGTATTGGCACCTAAAACAAATATATACATTACAGTAATATTACACTAGCTGGATCCAACACACGTAATGCTCTAATAGATGATATATACTGGGTCAATATATCTGCTGTATTGGCACCTAAAACAAATATATACATTACAGTAATATTACACTAGCTGGATCCAACACACATAATGCTCTAATAGATGATATATACTGGGTCAATATATCTGCTGTATTGGCACCTAAAACAAATATATATATTACAGTAATATTACACTAGCTGGATCCAACACACATAATGCTCTAATAGATGATATATACTGGGTCAATATATCTGCTGTATTGGCACCTAAAACAAATATATATATTACAGTAATATTACACTAGCTGGATCCAACACACGTAATGCTCTAATAGATGGTATATACTGGGTCAATTATATCTGCTGTATTGGCACCTAAAACAAATATATACATTACAGTAATATTACACTAGCTGGATCCAACACACGTAATGCTCTAATAGATGATATATACTGGGTCAATATATCTGCTGTATTGGCACCTAAAACAAATATATACATTACAGTAATATTACACTAGCTGGATCCAACACACATAATGCTCTAATAGATGATATATACTGGGTCAATATATCTGCTGTATTGGCACCTAAAACAAATATATACATTACAGTAATATTACACTAGCTGGATCCAACACGCGTAATGCTCTAATAGATGATATATACTGGGTCAATATATCTGCTGTATTGGCACCTAAAACAAATATATACATTACAGTAATATTACACTAGCTGGATCCAACACATGTAATGCTCTAATAGATGATATATACTGGGTCAATTATATCTGCTGTATTGGCACCTAAAACAAATATATACATTACAGTAATATTACACTAGCTGGATCCAACACTCGTAATGCTTTAATAGATGATATATACTGGGTCAATTATATCTGCTGTATTGGCACCTAAAACAAATATATACATTACAGTAATATTACACTAGCTGGATCCAACACACATAATGCTCTAATAGATGACATATACTGGGTCAATATATCTGCTGTATTGGCACCTAAACCAAATACATACATTATAGTAATATTACACTAGCTGGATCCAACACACGTAATGCTCTAATAGATGATATATACTGGGTCAATATATCTGCTGTATTGGCACCTAAAACAAATATATACATTTATACAGTAATATTACACTAGCTGGATCCAACACACATAATGCTCTAATAGATGACATATACTGGGTCAATATATCTGCTGTATTGGCACCTAAACCAAATACATACATTATAGTAATATTACACTAGCTGGATCCAACACACGTAATGCTCTAATAGATGATATATACTGGGTCAATATATCTGCTGTATTGGCACCTAAAACAAATATATACATTTATACAGTAATATTACACTAGCTGGATCCAACACACGTAATGCTCTAATAGATGATATATACTGGGTCAATATATCTGCTGTATTGGCACCTAAAACAAATATATACATTACAGTATAAAAGGCATTACACTAGCTGGATCCAACACGTGTAATGCTCTAATAGATGATATATACTGGGTCAATATATCTGCTGTATTGGCACCTAAAACAAATATATACATTACAGTAATATTACACTAGCTGGATCCAACACGCGTAATGCTCTAATAGATGATATATACTGGGTCAATATATCTGCTGTATTGGCACCTAAAACAAATATATACATTACAGTAATATTACACTAGCTGGATCCAACACATGTAATGCTCTAATAGATGATATATACTGGGTCAATTATATCTGCTGTATTGGCACCTAAAACAAATATATACATTACAGTAATATTACACTAGCTGGATCCAACACATGTAATGCTCTAATAGATGATATATACTGGGTCAATATATCTGCTGTATTGGCACCTAAAACAAATATATATATTACAGTAATATTACACTAGCTGGATCCAACACATGTAATGCTCTAATAGATGATATACACTAGGTCAATTATATCTGCTGTATTGGCACCTAAAACAAATATATATATTACAGTAATATTACACTAGCTGGATCCAACACACGTAATGCTCTAATAGATGATATATACTGGGTCAATTATATCTGCTGTATTGGCACCTAAAACAAATATATACATTACAGTAATATTACACTAGCTGGATCCAACACATGTAATGCTCTAATAGATGATATATACTGGGTCAATATATCTGCTGTATTGGCACCTAAAACAAATATATATATTACAGTAATATTACACTAGCTGGATCCAACACATGTAATGCTCTAATAGATGATATACACTGGGTCAATTATATCTGCTGTATTGGCACCTAAAACAAATATATATATTACAGTAATATTACACTAGCTGGATCCAACACACGTAATGCTCTAATAGATGATATATACTGGGTCAATATATCTGCTGTATTGGCACCTAAAAAAAATATATACATTACAGTAATATTACACTAGCTGGATCCAACACACATAATGCTCTAATAGATGATATATACTGGGTCAATATATCTGCTGTATTGGCACCTAAAACAAATATATACATTACAGTAATATTACACTAGCTGGATCCAACACACATAATGCTCTAATAGATGATATATACTGGGTCAATACATCTGCTGTATTGGCACCTAAAACAAATATATACATTACAGTAATATTACACTAGCTGGATCCAACACACATAATGCTCTAATAGATGATATATACTGGGTCAATTATATCTGCTGTATTGGCACCTAAAACAAATATATATATTACAGTAATATTACACTAGCTGGGTCCAACACTCGTAATGCTTTAATAGATGATATATACTGGGTCAATTATATCTGCTGTATTGGCACCTAAAACAAATATATACATTACAGTAATATTACACTAGCTGGATCCAACACACATAATGCTCTAATAGATGACATATACTGGGTCAATATATCTGCTGTATTGGCACCTAAAACAAATATATACATTACAGTATAAAAGGCATTACACTAGCTGGATCCAACACGTGTAATGCTCTAATAGATGATATATACTGGGTCAATATATCTGCTGTATTGGCACCTAAAACAAATATATATATATTACAGTAATATTACACTAGCTGGATCCAACACACATAATGCTCTAATAGATGATATATACTGGGTCAATATATCTGCTGTATTGGCACCTAAAACAAATATATATATTACAGTAATATTACACTAGCTGGATCCAACACATGTAATGCTCTAATAGATGATATATACTGGGTCAATATATCTGCTGTATTGGCACCTAAAACAAATATATATATTACAGTAATATTACACTAGCTGGATCCAACACATGTAATGCTCTAATAATTGATATTTTTATTGGGTCAATATATCTGCTGTATTGGAACCTAAAACAAATATATACATTACAGTAATATTACACTAGCTGGATCCAACACACGTAATGCTCTAATAGATGATATATACTGGGTCAATATATCTGCTGTATTGGCACCTAAAACAAATATATATACATTACAGTAATATTACACTAGCTGGATCCAACACGTGTAATGCTCTAATAGATGATATATACTGGGTCAATATATCTGCTGTATTGGCACCTAAAACAAATATATACATTACAGTAATATTACACTAGCTGGATCCAACACATGTAATGCTCTAATAGATGACATATACTGGGTCAATATATCTGCTGTATTGGCACCTAAAACAAATATATACATTACAGTAATATTACACTAGCTGGATCCAACACGCGTAATGCTCTAATAGATGACATATACTGGGTCAATATATCTGCTGTATTGGCACCTAAAACAAATATATACATTACAGTAATATTACACTAGCTGGATCCAACACGCGTAATGCTCTAATAGATGACATATACTGGGTCAATATATCTGCTGTATTGGCACCTAAAACAAATATATACATTACAGTAATATTACACTAGCTGGATCCAACACGCGTAATGCTCTAATAGATGACATATACTGGGTCAATATATCTGCTGTATTGGCACCTAAAACAAATATATACATTACAGTAATATTACACTAGCTGGATCCAACACGCGTAATGCTCTAATAGATGACATATACTGGGTCAATATATCTGCTGTATTGGCACCTAAAACAAATATATACATTACAGTAATATTACACTAGCTGGATCCAACACGCGTAATGCTCTAATAGATGATATATACTGGGTCAATATATCTGCTGTATTGGCACCTAAAACAAATATATACATTACAGTAATATTACACTAGCTGGATCCAACACGCGTAATGCTCTAATAGATGATATATACTGGGTCAATATATCTGCTGTATTGGCACCTAAAACAAATATATACATTACAGTAATATTACACTAGCTGGATCCAACACATGTAATGCTCTAATAGATGATATATACTGGGTCAATTATATCTGCTGTATTGGCACCTAAAACAAATATATACATTACAGTAATATTACACTAGCTGGATCCAACACATGTAATGCTCTAATAGATGATATATACTGGGTCAATATATCTGCTGTATTGGCACCTAAAACAAATATATATATTACAGTAATATTACACTAGCTGGATCCAACACATGTAATGCTCTAATAGATGATATACACTAGGTCAATTATATCTGCTGTATTGGCACCTAAAACAAATATATATATTACAGTAATATTACACTAGCTGGATCCAACACACGTAATGCTCTAATAGATGATATATACTGGGTCAATATATCTGCTGTATTGGCACCTAAAACAAATATATACATTACAGTAATATTACACTAGCTGGATCCAACACACGTAATGCTCTAATAGATGATATATACTGGGTCAATATATCTGCTGTATTGGCACCTAAAACAAATATATATATTACAGTAATATTACACTAGCTGGATCCAACACACATAATGCTCTAATAGATGATATATACTGGGTCAATATATCTGCTGTATTGGCACCTAAAACAAATATATATATTACAGTAATATTACACTAGCTGGATCCAACACACGTAATGCTCTAATAGATGATATATACTGGGTCAATTATATCTGCTGTATTGGCACCTAAAACAAATATATACATTACAGTAATATTACACTAGCTGGATCCAACACACGTAATGCTCTAATAGATGATATATACTGGGTCAATATATCTGCTGTATTGGCACCTAAAACAAATATATACATTACAGTAATATTACACTAGCTGGATCCAACACACATAATGCTCTAATAGATGATATATACTGGGTCAATATATCTGCTGTATTGGCACCTAAAACAAATATATATATTACAGTAATATTACACTAGCTGGATCCAACACACATAATGCTCTAATAGATGATATATACTGGGTCAATATATCTGCTGTATTGGCACCTAAAACAAATATATATATTACAGTAATATTACACTAGCTGGATCCAACACACGTAATGCTCTAATAGATGGTATATACTGGGTCAATTATATCTGCTGTATTGGCACCTAAAACAAATATATACATTACAGTAATATTACACTAGCTGGATCCAACACACGTAATGCTCTAATAGATGATATATACTGGGTCAATATATCTGCTGTATTGGCACCTAAAACAAATATATACATTACAGTAATATTACACTAGCTGGATCCAACACACATAATGCTCTAATAGATGATATATACTGGGTCAATATATCTGCTGTATTGGCACCTAAAACAAATATATATATATTACAGTGATATTACACTAGCTGGATCCAACACACATAATGCTCTAATAGATGATATATACTGGGTCAATATATCTGCTGTATTGGCACCTAAAACAAATATATATATATTACAGTAATATTACACTAGCTGGATCCAACACACATAATGCTCTAATAATTGATATTTTTACTGGGTTACATTACATTAAAAAATTTTTTTAAACCTAAACTCTTACTGATAATTTTCAAAAGAGAGTGATTTCAAAGTTAGGCAAGTATTTTGTGGAAGGTAAAAAAAATGATAATAAATCATATACCTTACAAGGTTTATGAATCAACTTGATGTCTGTTGATCAACATAAGATCAGTAAAAACATACCACATTTACTCTATTATTATGTACTTTAAGAACCGAATGACGCTGTTTTTTACAGTCATTTTGGCTATCCACGAAGGCTTTAATTTAAGCAGGCATTGTGTTAAAATGAATGTTTTTTTTTTATTTACATAATATTCAGCAAATCAAATATAGCTACATCGTGTATTCTCACCTGGATGCAACAGCCTGGTCTCTAAGGCTGTCTTTAGCGAACTCATTAATTGATTTCTCTGATCTGTTTTCTCCAGGCAATTCTTCAAGTCTTCTAAAGCAGGCACAGACTCTTTGGACTCTACTATTATATTAAACAGTTCTTCAATGCGAAGATTGGCATATGTTTGATACAGAAAGTATTGTAACCGATCTTTCCATTGAACAAGAGAAACCTTTGTACTATTGCTTAGTAATCTTTGCTGTGGCAGTTCACCTCGGAAAACTAAATTTAACCATCCAACTACTTTGCCTTTCAGCCATGATAGTATACACTAATATAAACACTTTTGACTTTTGTTCTTGGCAAAGCTGCCTTTGTGAGTGTGTTTAATATGAGGTTATTATGAGAATACTGAAAAGTATTCATAAAGGCAGTACTGGTGATCATATCAATCATATGCATAGAAGAGGTCAATGCGATTCTGTACTGCCTGAGTGCATACTTTATGGTATTCTCATGATTATTATTATACATCTTTTCCTGTGTGCAGTAACAATTTAGTGAGATACCAAAATGCCAAAGTTTTCTTGTCTGTTTAATATATTGCATTCATTGAGGAAATTCTATTAGTCATCCTATATTATTGCTGTATCCGATGTAAACAAGGAAAGTAAGAATAAATGTGACCCATTTTCCAAATAAGGAAAACATTCAAAAGTGTCAGTACCGGTAATACACATTTGTAAGGAGTTTTACGAATGGATTAATTCTACTATTACTTTTGGTCTCAGGTAAATAATGATGTTTTGTACACCATCCAACCAAAATTTGTTTTCCCATTTCATGCATTTACTTAAAAATTGAGATAGTTTTCCATCCCTTATTTCAATTGTCTTACCTTTTCTAATGGTCCTATAAATGATGATTCAAATTCTTCTTTACAAGTATGTATAATGTAGTGTTCTATTTTGCTTTGAATTATAGACGTAACAGCTTCTGACGAGACTCTCTCCAGTAATCCTAATTCATATCTGCAAATAAAATATATCTGATAAAACCTGGCTATTTTATAGATGAATATTGCACTGGGTTTCAATACTTTTAAACACTAATAAATTGCACTGTTTTTCTAGCAGAAACAAACTGGCGATAAGCTATTTTAAAACTGCACTTTGAGAAGATTCCTAACCATATTAGGATCTAGGAGCTAAGACAGGAAATATTTGGTGGTCTGATTTTATGTGAACTGTAAGAAATATGTGTGAAATATTCAATTTTCAATGATTTTCAGCACATGCTTATCTTTAATTTTTTTTTTTAAATTTCATTTGCTAACACCTTTAGGCGAGGGTTCTCCGAACTCGCCTATTCACATAGTTTATACCCACCATAGACTCCGGTCAGTCAAAATGACTATTTTGAACTGTAGGCATTAATCAGTGATTCTGCCTGTGACGGAGAGATAGAATCCAGGTCAGGGGAAGCCCCATGACCTCAAGATTCTTTTACCGCTTACGTCACGATCGCACGTGACCGAAGCCACCTGGCAGCGCAACAGGTAGCCGTCCATCACTCTGGTTCCTTTCTCTCCGCCTCGAGGACTTAGACCAACACGACGGAAAGAGTGGGGAGGTTGGGGGTGGGACCCGGAGTCTATGGTGGGTATGAACTATGTGAATAGGCGGGTTCAGAGAACCCTTGCCTAAATTCACTACGTTCAATTACCCACCATAGACTCCGGTCAGTCAAAATGACTATTTTGAACTGTAGGCAGAGTCAGACACCGATAGGTGGCGGGTTTTTCTGAGCAAACAGAAAGAATAATGAAAGTCTTTTCCCAGTCCGGGATGAAAACAAACTCAACACCCTAGTTAAGACCCCCCCAAAAAATGGGGGGTGTCTTACCTTGCCTGTGCTGTCCTGTGCTGTGCTGTGAAGCCAAAATGATGCTACGGTGACAGGGTTCGGTGATCCCGAGAAACCTAGACCCCAACCCAATACTGAGGGGGTAGTAAACTTTCGAAGTAAAGACCGAAACAGTTCTGCATGAGGGCATAGACTGTAAAGCGGGACCTGGGAGCTTCCAGGGGATTGCTGAAGGTAGAGAAATCTGTCCGCATAAAATGCCGGACTGACTTATTGCCTATGCGCAGGGACCCTAGCGGTCGTTCGGGCTGGGTCAGCAAACCAATCTAGAGAGACCCTTTTCAATGGATTCGGTGTCCCTTAGGTGGTAGTTATTAAAGACGTTCTGCGTTCTCCAGAAGCCTGCCCTCCATGTGTGCTCGAGGGGGGGCGCCTGACACTAGCACTAGCGAGTTAGCAATCGCACAGACCTCATGCACTCGTACTTGGTGTCTCTGCAAACTCTGTTGAGGAAGTCAAAGTATTATAGACCTCTAGAGCGGACAACACAGCCGACAAGTCCCAGTTGGGCGGTTCCCTTGGTATGGGGTCTCAGCGTCTGGAAAGCAGTAAATAGTCTCCTAATAATAGGACAATCGGTTATTCTTGTTCCCGTACGTTTGAATGGTGGGGGGACAAGGCCGAACTGTAGCCAACGATCGCTGCATAGGACAAACCCACTTCGTCAAACAGGTGGATGAAGGAGCCTGCTACCTGGCCAATAGAGGGATGGTATCGATCAATCTCCCTTCCGCTACACTAACCAGTGTATGCTCGCAGCCTAGAAATGTAGGCTGCATTGGTGGAATCCCTGTTCGCCCTGGCCAAAACGTTGGCAGCCCGCTCAGATAAAGCTTTCATATGTGCGGGTCTAATGAGAGCCTCTATGCATGTAAGTGATACCCGCTGGGCTCGTTGGTAGTGTGCCGTCTGTTGGGACGACAGGTCCGGTAAGTCCGAAAGCACTGCTGGTGTTTCGACTATCGTTTCCGACAGCGGTGGAAACTAGGCCCTGCTTGGCCAATTGGGTGCAACCAATGATAATATGCAGGTGTGCACCTGTCGAAGTTTTCTCCGGTGCCCGGTGAACTAGCGGGAAGGGAGGAAAGGCGTACACAACTAAGTGGGTCTGCGGGGTGGCAAAGCGACCCTGGCCCAGGCTCCTGGAGTCAGCAGGAGTGTTACGTACGTCAGGAGCTTGGTGTTCCGGGGTGCGGCAAACTGGTTTAACCATGGACCGTCAACAGCCGAAACAGCCTGGAGGCTACCCACTGGGGTATCTGCCACTCCGTGTTCTGGAGACGGAGTCGCCGTGAAAGGGCGTCGCCAGACTGTTCCTCACCCCTGGAAGGTGGTGTGTGGTTAGCTCCACATACTCCAGGCACCAAAGGAGGATTTTGCTCCGCTAGGACTGACAACAATGGGGAATGCGCCCCCCCTCCTTCTTGAAGGAGACCACCGCTGCGTTGGCCGTGCGGAGCAGGACTCTGTGGTCTCGAACTATGGGTAGAAAGCGTGGTAGTGCTAAGTATACTGCTCACAGTTTGAGCCGGTTGATATGGTAGTCACGAAACTAATGCGGGAGCCATATCCTTGGGCTTGTTCGTCCAATAGATGCACTCCCCCAATCCAGGGGGGAGGCATCTGTTAACAGAGTCATACCTGCGGCGAGCGGGTCCAAGGGGGCCCCTCTGCCCGAGGTTGGCCAGTGACGACCACCAGGGCAGGGCTTCCTTCACTTGGTCCGAGATCGAAAACCGCCTATCTAGTTTCCATAGGAGAGCTCGGCGTTATAACAAGTGTTATTGTAATGTCCGTATAAATTTCCCAAAACTGTAGAGCCCCGTATAAATGTTATTGACTCAATGAAATATATAGACACCACTGTTGACAGGCTATGGGTCTCCCACGTCAATGCATTCTTCCGACAGTTATGAAACAACAGTTTCCCTTTAAGTTATGCTTTATTCCTATTCATCATACCAGTTATGACATGTACAGGCTGAATAGTACTCTGATGGTATAGAATGATTGACTGCAAAAATACAAATAATACAAAAAATAGAATGTCACAAAGTCTCACCAAGCCTTTCTCAATGTTACAAATACAGCTCCATAAGAGCACACACAAAGGGAAATATATCAACAGTAATAGCGCCTTCAGGCAACAAGAAAAAATACACATACTTTTCAGTAAATAACCTTCATGTATATAAAATACCACACAAATTCAGAAAATGACAGTACAGAGTAAATCATTCATGAATCACTGAACTATTATTATTTTGTAAACTGGCATTATTTGGGCGTCCGGCTGTGATCACTAAGTGAATGCGTGATCACCCAACGTGGTTGCAACATGTTATTACATCATCGACACAACTCTGCCGCATGGAGAAACGACTCGCTAAAATATAACAAGATTAATCTGCATAAAGTGTCTCTCACCGTACTTGTAGATCTACCCAGCTATCAACTAAACGTTCGATTGCTTGTAAGCTGTAAACTTGCCAGTCTTTCGAAGTTTCTGCCACAAAACTTAACCAACGCTATGTGTCACTGCATACGATTGATTTCTTGCAATAACCACCTTGTTTGTTTGTTCAAGTTCTACTTCCCGTCTCACCTCCAATGCTACCATAGGTGGCGCACTAACCACACGTAGTATCGTGAATAACAATAGCGGATTTAAGAGAGCAAGTACAATGTAACAGGAATGATAAACTGAGTTAAATAAGTTTGTTTTGGCCATAACATTCCGGCCCCCTAATTGTACAGACTTAGTCGAACCAATTATTTAAAAACTAACTAATGGCCAAATCTAATTAAAGTATCACTAAAAAAAAAACAAAAACAAAACAAAACAAAAAAAACATTAAAGTGCGAGTCAGCCAAAATCCACCCATGAGGTAGCCAAAGCAATCACAGGAGCTTGATGGCATCAACGCAGCCCCCGCACATAAACACGCACAGCGCCACCCACCACGGAAGACACACCCGCAACAGGCCACCAAGCACTCACGAAGGACTGCTAACCGCAAACCTAAACATCACCGACCTGTGGCTTAGGACCATCAAATCCACCATCAGCATCATCAGATTCCAGTAGCAAACATAACTTGTCCACTGGACGCAAATACACATTGGTCTTCGTCTTAACTTTAACCATTCGAACCAGCCCCCTTCGGTCCTTCATCACCTCCACTACCTTTCCCATTGGCCAGATGTTTCTTGGGACTGAATTATTTATGACAAGGACAATATCCCCCAAAGCCAGGTTTCGTCTGGGGTGAACCCATTTTTGTCTTTCCTGCAGCGATGGTAGGTACTCATTTAGCCATCTCCTCCAGAACACATCTGCCAAATATTGTACTTGGCGCCATCTACGTTTCACGTATGTGTCTTGCTTCTCAAATACACCAGGAGGCAGGGTCTGATTTGCATGCAGCAACAGCAGGTGATTTGGAGTTAATGCTTCAAGATCATTAGGATCTTCTGATACAACTGATATGGGGCGTCCATTGATAATAGCCTCCACCTCACAAAACAGGGTCTGAAGTGCTTCGTCATTCAAGTATACTGTTTGTTCCTTAAAGAGTGACACAAGAATCTTTCGAATCGTTCTAATTTGTCGCTCCCATATCCCGCCCATATGTGATCCAGCAGGAGGATTAAATCTCCACTCAATATGATCTTGCCGAAGTATGCTTCCAATCTTTTTGTGGTTCCATTTATTAAGTTCCTCCTGCAGTTCTCTTTTGGCACCTACAAGGTTAGTACCGTTATCTGATCTTATAGACTGGACATTCCCTCTTCTGGCTTTAAATCGCCTAAGAGCATTAACACAAGAATCAGTATTCATTGAATACGCAACTTCCAAGTGGACTGCACGTGTTGCCATGCAGGTAAATACAACACCATACCTTTTAACAGTACAACGACCTCGTCTGACCTCCAAAGGCCCAAAGTAATCAACGCCGGTATGCGTAAATGGAGGGTTATCTGGTGTGACACGCTCGGATGGCAGATCCGCCATTTTTTGTTCACCTATTTTGGCCCTGTATCTTCGGCACACAATGCATCTGGCTACAGCTCTCCTCACTAAGGTGTTGGCACATAAAATCCAATACTTCTGACGGAGACTGTTCAGCATAGCATTCCTACCAAGATGTCCAACAGATTTATGTACAGCATCTATAATGAGATGTGACACAGGGGAGTCTTTGGGTAGAACTATTGGATGTCTAATACTCTCTGATAATACTGCACGTTCCAGGCGGCCTCCAACTCGAATGAGTCCATCTTTTACTACTGGATCTAATTTGTACAAACGGCTCCCACATGTAATCCTTTGGGAGTCTGATGTCAAGGCCTTGAAGTCATCTGAGAAATGTTGCCTTTGGGTGTAAGCCAATATACTATGCTCTGCCTTTCGTAAGTCCTGTACTGTGAGCTCTGCAGGCTTAAAATGCTTTGACACCCTTTTGAACTCTTTCATTTTGTCATTAACAACCTTCTCTTGTTCTATTGGATCCATAAATGTTTTTCTTACTGCTTCTCTCACTTCCTTACGCGTCGTAGCCAATTTCCGAAGCTTCTCCTTTGCTACCAAAATCCAACCAATGGCTATCTTCAAATTCATCCAGCTTGAGTAGTGTGACATGAATCTGTCCAAGATTCCAGGAGATGGGTTCATTAGAACTGATGTATGCACCTCTTTCTTTATCTCTGGGTCAGTATCCGGGAGTGCAGTAGAAAAGGCACTGCATGTAGGCCATTCGGTCTCAGGTTTCCAGAGAAATGACGGACCATCCAACCACCTATTCCGCCGAGCTGAGTCAGCTACATCAAGTCCCCTAGAAGAGTCATCTGCAGGATTAGATTTAGAATCTACATACCTCCATTGTGATGTCTCAGATGCTTCTCGGATAACATTTACACGATTTGCCACGAATGTGTGAAAGCGAGCAGTTTCATTCAAGCAATACCGTATGACTGACATACTGTCTGTCCAGAAGAACGTTTTGTCGAAAGTATACTCCAACTCTCTCTTTATCAGCTTGCTCATTCGTACCGAGATGACAGCAGCTGTCAATTCCATGCGTGGAATGGTTACCTTCTTGACTGGAGCTACTCTGGATTTACCAACCAAAAGAGCACAGTGGACCATTCCTTTGTCATTTACAAAACGAACGTAGGATGCGGTACCATAACCTCTTTCGCTTGCATCAGAAAAGTTGTGAAGTTGACATGAAACTATTTTGCCAAAGCTGGGGGGCTTGAGACACCTTTGTACAGAGATGGTCTTTAATTGAGGGAGGTCTGCTGCCCATTTTCTCCACCTTTGTAGATCTTTACTGTCTATCTCTTCGTCCCATCCGATATTGCGTCGACACAAGTCTTGCAGAAGAATTTTACCAGGCAGCACAAATGGAGCCGCTAACCCAATTGGATCATAGATTGAGCAGATCACTGATAAAAGGCTCCTTCTCGTGGAGGATCGCTCCTGAATGTCAATATCAAAACCCAGGGCATCTGACTCGACATTCCAGAACACACCAAGTGCACGCTGCATAGGAAGATCATCACAACTTAGATTTAGTTGCTTAACATTCTTGGCCCTGCTTTCAACTGGAATCGATTCCAAAACCTTGTGGCTATTACTTATCCACTTAGTTAACTTAAAACCACCCATATCACAGAGGCTTATTAGGTCTTGGGCTACCAACTTAGCACTTTCTTCAGTTGCACATGACTTTAAACAGTCGTCCACATAGAAATTCTTCAGAACTGTTTCCGCAATCTCAGGATCGAACAAATCTTGGTTATCTATAGCATTTTTGTGCAGTGCAGCATTTGCACAACTTGGAGAAGACACTGCACCAAATAAGTGGACTGTCATCTGGTATACATCTGGCTGAGTGTCCAAGTTGCCATCTGTCCACCAATGGAATCTCAAACAGTCTCTATCTCTAGCTGGAACACCCACTTGGTGAAACATGGCCTCTATGTCCGCCATTAGTGCCACAGGTTCTTGTCTGAACCGTAAGAGTACTCCCAGTAGATTATTTGTTAGATCTGGGCCCTGTAACAGCAAGTCATTTAGAGACACACCTCGACACTTTGCTGAGCAATCAAAGACCACTCTAATTTTGTCAGGCTTCTTCGGGTGGTAGACACCGTGGTGTGGTATGTACCACACCCTGCCATCATTTCGATCTAGTATTCTTTGTGGTACAAGGATAGCATATTTCTTCTCAATCATGTTAGCCATGAATGCCTTATAATCACTAGAGAACTTAGAATCTCTTCTCATCCTTTTCTCAAGACCCCTAAGTCTCTGCTTAGCGTACTCCTTGTTATTTGGCAGCTTTGAATCATCATTTCGAAATGGCAGCCCAATCGTGTAGTGTCCCTCGGTATATTTCACAGAGGTGTCTACCTTTGATAGAAACAATTTATCTTCTTGAGAGTTTTCTCTTTTGTCATCTATTACCCGCTCAGGAAAATCCATGTTTATGGAACTTCTCACTAGCTTGTCTAATGCTTTGAGTCCCTCCACCTCTTGTATGGCAACTACTTCTGCTCTATTAACGACTAAACTGTTCTGCACCATACCCATTTGTTTATTACTTGCTCCTCGAACCACATTCCATGGGATCCATCCTAGCAAACTTCTCGAAGCATGGGGACTGCCACGTGGACCAGTGATAGTCTCTAATGGTGTGTAGGCATCAGGTACCTCATTTCCTATTAGTAGCTCAATGTCAGCATCAATCTGTGGAAGTTCAAGGTGACGCAGATGGGGCCACATTGAGATGTCTTTCCAGGTGGGCATATGATGGAGAGAAACCGGCATTTTATCCTTTGTATACACTGTTGGAAGTTTAATGGAATTGTTACATCTCAAGTCACTCAGCTCCAACCCTTTGACCATGTATGTGTTCATGGTGTAAGGTACACCCATCGTGTTGAGAGTAATTTTCGCCTTATTACCACTAGCCCCCAGTCGCCTCATTAGACCCTCGGTGCAAAATGAAACACTACTTCCAGGGTCAAGAAATGCATACGTCTGGATATCCATACCGCCATTCTTTGTCTTCACAACCACAGGTATAATGGCCATTGTACAATCACCGGCCCCCATATGGGCACTGGACTCTTCATTTACACTTGCACAGGCACTTGTAGCCTTATGCCCAAAATTATTGTCACGTGACTTAGTTTCAGCATGCTCGTCTGCCTTCACATACCTTTCTTCATGAAGAATTGTAGGGTGACGTCCTTTACATTTGGTGCACGTTGCTCTGAAGCGGCATTCTTTGCTCATATGCCCAGGCTTTAAACAACCAAAACATACACCCTTAGATTTCAAGAAATTCAGTTTGACCTCACGCGATTCCTTCATTAAGCTATCACACCTATCTACACCATGGTGTTCACTCTTGCAGAACATGCAGACTTCTTTTAAGGTAAGATTAGATACCTGGTTGGCCAACTTTGCTGCATTACAAGATGGGCTCTGTCCAACTGTGCCACGGGAATCTGAGCAGTAGTGTTCTTGCTCAATCTGGTCCACCTTATCAACATCAGTAGCATAACTCCCTCTATTTCTGTATGGCTGTGTACGAGTCTTTGTACCTTTAAAGGAAGAGGTTTCTATGTGCATGGCTTGTTTTCCATACAATAGATCATTGGCCTGCTCGGCTTCAGCTTTAACAAACTCTACCAACTTTCCAAAGGTAATGGGCTTCCCATTCTCATTAGCTCTATGTACAATTGCTCTCCACTTGCCATGAAGGTAGTAAGGCAGTTTCTGAATGAGGATTTTCATGTGATCATGGTATTCCATCGTCTTCATGGAACTAATGCTTCGAGTTGCATATTCACATTCGCATAGGAAAATCGCAAATTCGTCTAAGGCTTTGGCATCATCAGCTTTAATTATCGGCCATTTTTTGGCTTTCTCTAAATAAGCATTAGCAATCATTTGCGTATTTCCATACCTCTTGTCAAGCTCTTTAAAGGCAGCTGTGTATCCAATTTCGGCAGCAAGGAAACTATATCCAGTTACTATTTTATTTGCTTCACCAGTGGTGTACTGCTCCAAGTAATTCATGCGCTCCTCAATGTCGTCAGTAACGGACACAATTCTGGCATTGAACTGGCGAACAAACTTCCTGTACTCCAAACAGTTCCCACTGAACCTTTTGATATCTGACTGCGGCTTTTTCAGTTCCCTAACCACTGCCAGGATGCCCTCATTTGACGATCCGCTATCCGCTCTTGGGCGCTGATACCCAGCATCACGGCCGCGCCCCCCGCCGCCGAGCGAACCATGCATGTCACGCACAAAGGCAGCATCAACACCACCAAGACTATGAGCAGGAGGCACCCCCCTGAAAGAATCCAACACTGACTCGCCATCATGCATCCCTAAACAAGGACCCCCCTTCAAATTGAAAACACTAGCATCACCTACTTGTCCATATGCATCATCATGTACATGGTCTACTCTACCTGACTTATCATTGGTTGCTCTATAAAGCTGTCCCTGTGAAATGTCACTTTCTGTTAACTCGTTTGCTTCCAGCTCAGTAAGAACCTTGCGTCTGGCATCTGCTACGGCCATCTCCGTTTCTAAATCAAGTTGCTCTTCCTTTATTTTGAGCTGAAATCTTGCTTGCTGTAGAGCTTGGTTTTCTTGTTCTAATGCCTGTTTTTCTTTCAGCTTCTCCACTCTGGCTAACATCTCTGCCTTTCTTTGGTCTTCTTTTGCCTTCGCCATAGCAAGGGAACTAACATGAGTTGAGGCAGTGCTCGAACGTGACCTCTTGGAGAGCCTTGAAGCTGCTTTACTTGTTTGCGAAGCGCTGTCCCCTGGCTTTACATTGGCTTCATACAATCTCTGTGTTACGTGTTCCTCTCTCCGTATCCATTCCCTGACGTTGTCTTGTATATTCTTGTAAAATTCGTTCTGAGGTCTGAACCACTGTAATCGATCTTCATGCTCGTCAGATGGTGTAAGCAATTTCCGATATTCATCATGGCATATTAAGAACTCCTCATACGTCATCATCCACTTTGTGTACACTGATCTTATTGAACTCAGGTCTGTCATTCGATCATTCATTAATGACAAGATGTGGTCAGACTCGCTGTTAAGTTTCTTACATATAGTATATCGATTCTTCAATTTAAGTTCAAGAAAGTATGCTTTTCCCTTTTCTGTAGGAATCCTTGATCGCTTGGAGTATAAGGTATCTCCTCTTTGTCTTTCTTGATTGCTAGTAAAAGAACCAATTCCATCAACCCTTAGGTTTTCTTCACCAATGTGGCTATTTGTTGTAGACTCCATTATAATCCACTTGTATTCTTGTTCAAGATAATCACTGGCATTGGTGGAGAATGTCTCAATCCTTTCAATGGGAGTTGACCAAGTACGTCAATAGAAATGTAATGTCCGTATAAATTTCCCAAAACTGTAGAGCCCCGTATAAATGTTATTGACTCAATGAAATATATAGACACCACTGTTGACAGGCTATGGGTCTCCCACGTCAATGCATTCTTCCGACAGTTATGAAACAACAGTTTCCCTTTAAGTTATGCTTTATTCCTATTCATCATACCAGTTATGACATGTACAGGCTGAATAGTACTCTGATGGTATAGAATGATTGACTGCAAAAATACAAATAATACAAAAAATAGAATGTCACAAAGTCTCACCAAGCCTTTCTCAATGTTACAAATACAGCTCCATAAGAGCACACACAAAGGGAAATATATCAACAGTAATAGCGCCTTCAGGCAACAAGAAAAAATACACATACTTTTCAGTAAATAACCTTCATGTATATAAAATACCACACAAATTCAGAAAATGACAGTACAGAGTAAATCATTCATGAATCACTGAACTATTATTATTTTGTAAACTGGCATTATTTGGGCGTCCGGCTGTGATCACTAAGTGAATGCGTGATCACCCAACGTGGTTGCAACATGTTATTACATCATCGACACAACTCTGCCGCATGGAGAAACGACTCGCTAAAATATAACAAGATTAATCTGCATAAAGTGTCTCTCACCGTACTTGTAGATCTACCCAGCTATCAACTAAACGTTCGATTGCTTGTAAGCTGTAAACTTGCCAGTCTTTCGAAGTTTCTGCCACAAAACTTAACCAACGCTATGTGTCACTGCATACGATTGATTTCTTGCAATAACCACCTTGTTTGTTTGTTCAAGTTCTACTTCCCGTCTCACCTCCAATGCTACCATAGGTGGCGCACTAACCACACGTAGTATCGTGAATAACAATAGCGGATTTAAGAGAGCAAGTACAATGTAACAGGAATGATAAACTGAGTTAAATAAGTTTGTTTTGGCCATAACAGTTATACTGGGTGGCTGCGTAGCGCGGCCTGGGGAACGACCCTTTGAACGGAAGTCATCATTCTGATGATCTGCATTAGTTCACGGAGGGACACTGAGGAAACGCTGACTAGGCATTCGGCTAGGCTGCTTAGCGCTAAGCAACACGCTTGAAATAGCTAAGCCAAGCTTACCTCTGTGTCAAAACTCCATGCCCCGGGACACCAACTGCGCATTGGGTCAATGTGGGACATGTCAATTTACTCACGAGCCCAACTGGTGAAGTAAATCCTGTGTTAGTCTGACGCGTTTGGTTATTAACCCCTTGCCCGGGTTGTTGGTAACCAGTAGTCTGGGTATAGATTAAGGTGTACCGACATCTGGTGAAGCAGCAGCACTACCTGTTTCATCACTCGGATGAACACGTAGGGCGCTGTGCTAACCCAAACGGGAGGCACCCGAAATTCGAATACTTGGCCCAGCTGGGCGATTCGAAAAAGATGGCAACTCGGTGGGTGCATCGGTATGTGCAGGTAGGCCCCACTTAAGTCTAGTGGGGCTAGCCAGTCAAAATGGTGGATGGAGAGAAGAACCCTGAATGCTGTCTCCATGTGGAACCGATCGAGGAGCACGTACTGATTCAGTCTGCCTAGGTCCAGAACTGGACGCCTGCCACTTGAAGATTTGGTACTACGAACACATTTGGGTAGAAGTCAGGACTTAGTTCCGGCTGATGTACCCTGTGTATGGCATCCTTCCCAGCAAACTGCTACTTCCCGTCTGATTGAGTCCCCTGGCAGAGCCCAACAGGGGAGACACTAACGGGGGTAAATGGAGATTTCAGCGGTATCCCGTAACAGGATGTCACCACCTGGAAAGGTCCAGGGATCAGTCACCCGCTGTCTCCAAACCGGACAACACCGGCGCAATCTGTACGACAGGAATATGTGGCCATGTGTTCGGCCGTTGCGAGGGGAGTGCAGTCTCCCCCCCCCCATGAGGTGAGTTCCTCAAGGCCTGAAGTAGTCACTAAATTGTGACCTGGATACTCACCGAACACCCCCCCCCCCCAGAGGTGAGCGTCAAACATGCTTCCCCTGCTGCCGGGTAGACGTCCGCCCAGAGAGGGTGAGGAGCCACCACCTGGCTCTTACTTCCCTGGGGGCGCGCCACTACCCTTCCCTCCCATGGAAGGGTATAAGCGTTTTCTGTGTTTTCTGTGCTTGGGGTGCCCTCTGCTTGCCCATGGCAGGACCAACTGGCTAGCGGATTCGATCTGAACCCTCTGGTTCATTGCACTCCGAAGCTCCGAGACTGTACCCACCATTCCCTGAACAAAGAGGGTGGAGGATGTCCAGTCTGCGTCACTGAGGTGGCGACATACTCCGGCTCAGCTTGTCGGCGAAAACACGTGCATCTAAGGCCACGTCTCGTAGCACAGTAGTAGCCCCGGGCAAGAGAGCCAGGCGACACTAGGGGGTGTCGCATGTAGATGTGCGGTGGCCCACCAGTAAAAATGTCGCCTGGTCTAGGAGCCTGGTGCGTTCTGCCTCCAAGGTTTCCAGAGTGCTGGGCACGCATAATAATGCGCTCAAGCAACTCTGCCCTCAGGGCTGGATGGGTCATCTTCAATTGACAAAGACACCCATGGAACGCGGCTATCCCCCTTTGCCCGGTTTGCCAAATTCGTGGTACTGGGGGTCTGGGGAAGGAGCCTTGGAATCCGGTTGGGGGCGTTTTGGTCTCATCCCACGCTATGGGGTCTGATCCCGAAACCACACCGACCGGGTAGCGTTTGGTCCAGTGGGAAATGTTGCCTAATGTTATCCCCACCCGGGGGCCTTAAGCATTACATCCTCCGCGGCTGACCAACGCCGCCCATCAACACCGTTTGCGTGCTCTTCGCCCCACTCCGCACTCAGACAGACAGGGAGAGACGTGCTGACGGGGTTGCTTTGGATCCCAACGCCCGTGATCCCATAAGTGTTGAGGCAACCTTAGGTGGTCGCTTTAGGATCAAGGGTGGGGGTATCTACATCGTATCACAGGGATCGATGATACTCCGCCTCCCCCCAAAAGCGTGGCTCACCGAGTCATACAGATGGAAGACTCTGAGGGACCGCCCGGAGTACCAACTGTATCCGACGCGAGCGAACTGCGTCCTCTTTCACTTTAAATATGCGAGAGGGAGCGTGTTCGACTGTGCGTCTCATAGCTGGGTCGGTTCCCTCTGGGGACGCCCATGGGTCGGTAAGAAAGGAGACAAAAACCCACAGCAGAGACCGGACACAAGGATAAATTTGTTACCGTTGTACCGTTACCGCGTGACGAACCCTAGCTAGCTGAAAGTGGGGGGGTCAACGTGTGCCCTGCCCTGAAAGCCTTGCCCCGAGATCGGAGGCTTGACTGCCAGCACTCCGTTGGCATTCAGTGCCCGAGGCTCCAGAGAAGGCCCAGTGCAATTAGCCTGAGCCTCGGCCTCCCACCCACCCACCCACCCCCAATATAGTGGGAGAGCCGTGACTGGAAACGGGGGTTCCCCGGAAGAGACGTGTTTGAATGCAAACATGCTTTCGTGTCTCTTCCTGCTTGCCCACTGACACAGTGGAGACAGCTCGCTCCGACTGCGTCTGATCTACCCGGCCTGCCAGGGACGCAATTGACCAGACAGTCCTTTGACCAAAGCCCTCAACTCGGAGGCAAACCCGGCGCCGTGCGAGGAAGGGTCCACAAAGAGACCCGCAACGAGCCCCATAGGAGGAAAGCCTCCAGGGGCACAGCCTCGCTGCAGCCGGTAAAATCGGGTAAAAACACCGCCTGAAAAAACAGACTGTGAGGATGCCCTCCGATCAGCAGGGGAGACAGAGAAAAATATCGGTACCTCCACTGTCGGGCCTCTTATTCGACGTCCCGGTACACGAAGTATCGGTAGCCGAGCGTGAGGACTTTCCACTCATGCAAAACACGCAACTCACTGTAACCGATTTGTTTACTGGACGCGCGACCTTGCTGTGACGCGTTCAGGATCAGCGATTTTGATGGTTCTGAAAGAAAATCTCAGGCCTCAGAACTCCAGTGATAAAACACACACCTTCACGCAAAAACCCCTAGGACAAAGTATCTCGGATGCGGGTTCTATGCTGGTAAATTCTGAATATAACCACTGTCAACTCGAAACGAGAGGAGACCGGAGACCGGAAAGAAAACGGCAGCGAGCCCTGGTGCTGTCATGACATCTATATATTGCTAAATACATTGTAAAAAAAAGACGACATGCATGGGGGAAAAAAACGAAATACAGTTGTAAAAGGTGCCGCCGCGAAACCAACCAGTGGTTATGTAGAGGCGCCAGGTTTTAATTTCTTTGTTGTGAAAAATACTACACACAAAGGGGAAAACAACACGAGAGTAAAAATGACAAGGAAAACTTATCCTACCAGCAACAATGACGGATGCCGTGGCAGCGGCAACAACCCAAGTTAGAAACCCGGACAGGAAAAAAAAAGCAGGCGATCCAGCAGAGCTCGCTAGATTTCATCTCCACGGAGAGGCGGAGAGTAAATCAGAGTGATGAACAGCTACCTGAGGCACTGCCAGGTGGCCTCGGTCACGTGGGTTCGTGGCGTAAGGGGTAAAAGAATCTTGAGGTCATGGGGCTTCCCCTGACCTGGATTCTATCTCTCCGTCACCGGCAGAATCGCTGATTAATGCCTACAGTTCAAAATAGTCATTTTGACTGACCGGAGTCCATGGTGGGTAATTGAACGTAGTGAATAGTGCCTCAGAAATTCTAAATCAGACAGAGTCATCAAATAATTAGTGTATTTCATTCAATGGTCTACATAATATTCCCAAGTCTGAAGGAACTAACAAATGCATAAATCATCTATAACACAAGTTCATGTCAAAAACCAGATGCTAATTTACCAATCACTTAGATAAGTGAAACTTGGGATCTAAAACTTGCCCATTGTCAAAACTGTTGTGAACAACCACTTTGTCATGGGCAAAAAAAATATGGAAAATGATTGCCATGCACTTGATACAGAAATCACACTATTACATTATCCAATGTTATATTATGCTACATACATTTTTTTAACAGAAAAGCCATAGCCTAACATGATTTTACTTTGTACAAAATGACAAAGTTGACATGGGCATTCGTAGGCTGTCATGATTTGTGGCTGTGACTAAGTTTAGTCATCTGCATTTTGATATTGATACAGTGTATGGAACATCTGGTGATGACTTGGGCTCAGTTCCAGGCCTAGAAGTTGAGTAATAAACATTTTAGTTACAAGTGCTCCTCTCCAGCGTGTTATTCTCCACCCGAATTTGGTGACCAATACTCACTTGGTTCACTCTACTCTGAGAAATCAGCTTTCATTTTACAAAAAAACAAAAGTTTTATTAAACAACTCTTTCACATCTCGCTGAAAAACCAGGTATTTGTTTTAATATCTACCCTTGGATCATAAATTTTTTTTGCAGGCCAGAACTAGTGAGATTAACGATCCCTGCATATTACTTACAACTGCTGATTCACTTGATGAAATGTTTCTAATATTTCTTCACACTGGCATTCTTCGCAATCTTTACTACATCCTGGACATCTAGGTCCATCATTTTCATCTCCATCCTCCTTGTCCTCTTCGTCGTCATCATCTTCTTTTTCATCTTCATGAATCTGATGAAAAGCTAGATAAACAGACACAGTGAAAGTACTATCAACACCATAAATCCATTTTTTTGATTTTTATTAAATATACATAAATTTCATAATTCAAACTTACCCGGGTAAATGAGAGCTTTTTCTATTCAACGATGGAATTAACATTGGAACATTTATAAAAAGTTTCATTATGCACCCATTGTTGATTGGCTCGTTAGATTCAATTTAAATCTAATTATATGTACAAAAATTAGGTATCATGGTATCGGATAGTATCAAAATCTTGAACAATTTTTTTTTGTCTTTTCAATTGTTGGTAGGCCAGTGGTTAACACCTGCAAAGAATGTTCTTAAACTGTTGAAGTTCGCCAAATACAAATAGTATTTCAATGGAGGGGAGGTGATCAAAGGGCTATTTTGAGTAGGAGTCGAAGATCAATTTTTAATTTTCATAGTTGAAAAATTTGTATTTTTGTTGTTGCATTTTTAGTCTGTAAAACACATTCTACTTTCATGTACTGGGGAAGGAAGGGGAGGGTAGGAACGGGAAGGGAAGAGGGAAGAGGGATATGATCCTACCTGTAATACCTTTTGTTTTTTGGTGAACTTTTAGAACACTTCCAATAGGTTAGGGCGTGAACGGATGTTACACATTTTATTGAAATGAAATTCATCATTGGTGACTTGCAAATGATTAATGGAAGCAAGTAGTATTGAAGCAGCAAATTATCAAACCCCCTAGTTTAGGTTTAAAATAAACAGTTGATTTATTCGAGTGTTCATGATGGCATTTGACTGGCAGATATATATGGATTCTGAAATGCATGTAGCACCAGTATTTGCATTGTAAGTGAGGTCTCAATTACTATACTGAAACGCCCCATGATTTTATAATTGATATCAATTTGAGAAGCAAAATACTAACATTTTCGCCACCACTGACTAAGGTAATTTATTCTGCGAAAATGGTCATTAAAAACATTACCTACAGAAATGGGTATTCTACAGTAGCACATTTCAATTTTCTGACAAACTCTGATTTTTTTATTTCTCATTGACGAAGTAGCTAAACCTGTTTGAACTTGGCCAAGAAAAACAAAAGTAGTATTAGTCTAAGTGACTTAATCCACTTTATCCTCAGCAGAAGCCCAGTTACTGTTTTCGCCTTAGGAATGATTCAGTGAAAATAAAATCCATTGAATAAACTTTTTTTGCCCTAAATTTGTTACATCTAACTTATCAAAAATCAGTGCAAATAAATTCCATACAAAACAGCTAAAATGGTTTCAGCGAAAATTAGTTTCAACTTAAATAAAGTATTTTACAGTTTTGCTACAACACGAAGTCTCCTTATGTACTCGTAAACAAGGCAAGAGTACAAAGTAGAGAAGCTACAGTATGATGGATAAATGCAATACCTTTGAAAGCCTTGGAATAAAATTCACTAACAACATCACAAAAATGAGACGGTATTGTTGAAAAGAGAACAGCTTTGAACAATGTCTGTACTCTCTCTTGTAATGTATAAAGCCTTGGTCGTTGGACAGATTCTGTAAATTGTTTCCAATTATCCAAAGAGTTCACACAATGTATGTAGAACCCAAGACTTGTATACAGTTGATTAACAGCAATGTCAAAATCTCTTGTCTGACATGTTTCTTTCGCGAATTCGCAGTCCTCATCAGGGAAGTGTTTCCAGAAGTCCTCTGTGATATTATTCTGTAAATCTTGTTGTAATGTCTCAGTAAACCAGTCTTCAATGATGTAACCAAGATCAAACTTTTTAATGTTGCCAAGGATGACTCAATATCTTCTTGTGGTGATTTTACAACCTGATTATTTAGTAGAAATTGGAAAGTGTTAGTAAGCATAGAATCGTTTTCCTAATCAGTAAATAAGCATGTACAGTATGAGAAACAATTTTGTAAAACATTTTATGATTCGATATGTGAAATACTGTAAACTACTCTTATTTTGCGAACGCCAAATTTTCATTGAATTTGCAAAATTTGTACTTCATAAATTGCTATAAAATGCGGCGATAGGAACACACTATTTATGGGACATATTACCAGGGTGGAAACAGGAAAACAATTTGAGTCATCTTGCATTTAAAACTCTATTAATTCATGGTAGTGATAATTGTTTTCCTCAAAAAATATGTACTACAAGTTTACTGTTACATTAATTTAGATGAGTCCGAAATACAAAATTACGGAACTGAGAGCTTTATCAATCTGACAATCTTTTACTAAGACTATCATGTCAAGCAGTTATCCAATCACAGACATGTTCGAATTTCATGTAAATAAACAACGTATTTTACACGCGTTGTATACGTCGCTACGAGTCCCACATCGAACAGGACGCGGCACTACGACAGCCGCCCTTTAAAAGTTGTAATGGTAATACCTATTAGTGGAGATCCGAGATAAAAACAAAATACACAAGTTTCGGGCACAGTCACAGATTCACTGGGAAAATGGTTATCATGTATTCCAAGACGCCACAGACATTCATTTTACATTTTTACATCGCAAAAATGGAAACAGGGAAAAAATTAATAATGAATAGTAGTGATCGATTTATTTTGATTTTCATCTCTAAAGTGACAGTATCCTCTCTATCGGCCACAGTCCCTCAACATGTTGAGGGACTGTGATCAACCATAGCAGACCATGGAGGTCTCTTTTTACCTCCATGAGCAGACTGACCCGGAAACTGAAATAGACAAATACTCGTTCTGACAATAACAGACTATCAAGAAATAAAATTCAATTGTACGGATCCAGTACATATCAATATCAATAAATATACAAATAGCATTGGCAAGAAATATCTTTATGCCTGCTTTGTTGACTTACGCAAAGCTTTTGATAGTGTTTGGCGTGAAGGGCTATTATTTAAATTAGGGAAAGCAGGAGTGACAGGAAAATGTATAAATTTGATTCAATCAATGTATTCAAATACTAGCTATGCTATTAAGACTGGTCAGGGGTGCACCAAACCATTTGTATCATCTAGTGGTGTTAAACAAGGATGCAACTTAAGCCCATTATTATTTAACATATACATCAATGACCTATCTGACAGTCTTAAAAAATCTGAGTCTGTCAGTCTTAATGGCACCAATATTAATTGCCTACTTTTTGCAGATGACATTGTCATTTTTTCAAACACAAGTACAGGACTACAAGATAATCTTAATTTGTTTAAAAGCTACTGTATCAAATGGAGACTTGGAGTTAATATTAACAAAACTAAAATTATTATTTTTAATAACAGGGGAAGAAAGATAGATGGCAAATTTTACTTAGGAGACCAACAGGTAAAAGTTGTCCCAACATATACCTACTTAGGTATCACTTTTCAAAGTAGTGGTAATTTTACAATTGCTATCGATAATCTAGTCAAAAAAGCAATGCGTGCAATAGGTGCATTAAAACAAACACTTAGCCTACACAATTATATAGTTTCGCCAAAAAATGCTATTCAGTTATATCGCAGTACAATCCTGCCCATTTTATTATATGGATCTGAGATATGGGGGGCTTTTACTTTCAAACTTGTTAAAACAAAAAATAACGAAATAACTGAAGACAATTTTATACAAAGTCTGTTTAATGACAAAACATACTTTGAACAACTCCACATTAAACTTTGCAAACAGATTTTAGGTGTTAATAATAAGGCCAGCAATGCAGCAACTAGAGCTGAACTTGGTAGCTATCCTCTCATTATTGACATTAGTTCACAAACATTGAAGTATTATGAAAGGCTAAAATCAATTAAACATAATCATCTTCTGGACTGTGCTTTTAATACTGACAATAAAATGAACGGTAATTCATGGACAGCATTTGTTAAAAGATTATTCACATTAACTAAAATTAGCGATGAATCTAACACTATAGAATTCAAAACCAAATTCAAACAAGTTTACTATAATAAAGTCTGGTTGCCAACGGTATTTAAACCAGAAAAGAATAAGCTACGTACTTTTAACAAGTTTAAACAAAATTTTGAATTTGAACCATATTTAGAACAAATCAAAAATGTGCAACACAGGGTCAGCTTCACTAAGTTTCGCATTTCTTCTCACGCGTTGCCAATTGAAAAACTTAGATATAATAAAACACCTCCAGAGCAAAGGTTTTGTTTTCTATGTAATGAACAGGCTATTGGGGATGAATTTCATGTATTACTCACATGTAAAAATAGTCAGATTGTACAAGCTCGTACTAAATTTGAAGCTGAATTAGCAATTTATGATGATAACATTTGCAAGTTATCAACTCATGAGAAATTCAAGTGCTTGCTAGGCACTAAAGATAGCTTTATTGTCAATTGCTTGGGAAAATTTATTGATTTTATATCTAAGCTTTAGTTTAGTATATTGTTTTATTTGTGTTTTTCTTGACCATTGATTTATTGTATGTTTTTTTCATTCATGCTAAATTTTGTGTCAAATAAAATATCTATCTATCTATCTATCTATCTATCACGATTGACATGAAAAAGTACCTGTGGTTGCTGTCGAGAGAATGTCGAAGTTAAAATTTGCCAAGCAGAATTTAGATTTTCTGCAGAGACCGCCATTTTGAGATTTCTCACCATTGCGCATGTACAGAAATAAGGTACGCCTATCCTAACCGTTAAATGTTCATCATGGATTGTTGTTATTTATATCTGAGAATAATGATTGTGGAAATTCATACTTTTGAAGTATGTATATTATATTAATCATATAAAAATATTGTGTACTGTTCTAACTAAACTATTTGATTTTATTTAGCTGTAATGAGTGTATCCATTTAGAAAATAAGGTGGCCATATCATTTTTTATTGTATTTTTTGTAGCAGCTTAGAGGGTACTGGGTATCGACAATTTATTTATTTATTAACACACAACATCCCTCGGAGGGGATGAAAAGGGTTACAAATCAGATATTAGTAAAAGAAAAATAACCACATAAAGAGTAAGGGAACAAAAAGGCATAAAAAAAAAAAAAAGATAATAAGTTGAATACAAGGAATGTATTACTGGCTTAGTTTATGTAGGTGCTGCTGTCTTGTATTAAAACAGTTTTTTAAATATTGCGCTAAAGGAATTGACATTTTCTCGTCACTTAGTAATGATATGAATTTATTTTCATTACTAAATTTGTCAAAATTTGGTATACGTTTATTAGCTACAATGTAAAGTTTTGATCTTATTTCATTGTAATGAGGACAATTTGTGACAAAATGTTGTTCATCTTCAACATGGTCATTGTCGCACATATTGCAGACTCTGTCTTTAAAATCCAATCCTGTATGCCGGCCTGTTTCAATTTTCAGACAGTGGTTGCCAAGTCTAAATTTTGTTAAGGATTTGCGAAGTTCACTGTTTTTCATAATTGTTAAGTAGTTTTCTTGTTCTATTTTGGTTTTAAAAAGTTTGTAGGTTCTTAGTTTATTTTTAGAATTTGATTTTTTCCTATTGTCATTATTTATTTCATTTTTCCACTCAGTTGTAAACTCTTCTTTTAATTTCTCATCAATTGTTTTTAATTTTGATAATGAGATAATATTTGTTTCATTTAAAAGATAAGAATGGTTAATATTATTTAATATCAGATCAAGTTTTTTAAACCATTTACTTTTAATAATTTTAAAACAACAACATGGTAAGTTTGGCAGGTGTAAATGTTATATAAATTTAGGCTATGACTTTGCTTAGCAACCAAATTATTACATGTGCAGTGAATAGCTTTGAATCTATCAAGCAACAAGTTAGGAGAGGTGGTTTTCTATTCCATGTATCCGGGGATTCCATTTGCATTTTCCATAAATCACGATGAAAAAAATATCTTTGAAAACAGTTTATTTATTTTACGTGAATGTGTTACCAAAGAAAACACAAAACTGATTTGGAGGTTTTCAAACATGCCTATTCTCGGAGTATGGTTTTGCGGCATTATAGATTTGGCTCGAATTCGTGCCGACATCAGTAATAATACACGGCCAACGTCAGTGTTCAGGCCACAAATGCTTTCCTGTCTTCACTGACAAATTTAAAATATTAGGATCATTCTACAGCCATAATAACACACCCACGCGCACGTTTTGTATCATCAAAATTTGGATAGTGGCCATTTTGGCACTATTAGTATTATAACGATTTTACCAGATGCTCCTATGGCAGAGATAATATCTTGTATCTTAAAATTGTAGATTGATGACCTAGGCTGAAAAAATTATATATTGTAAATGGTGGGGTACTTTTTGTTTTGTTATTTTGAAAATCTGGGTTTTAAAATGTGAAAACAAACGTAATTTGTCTTGTCATTGTGCTCTATGGAACTGTTCTAAAAATAGCATTTTTTGAAAAATATTAGGACAAGTTTCTTAAAATACCTGGTACGTCACGGTAACACACAAAAGAATGCTATTTTATGGTGCCATGAAACAATAGCTTCATGATTTCATGTACATGTGTAATAGACCAATGAACATTGTCATGCTATTTATGACAAACTTGCACAAAAATTATGAGTAGGTTTTTACCCTAATTGGCTTGGCTACTATTTAATATTTTTGACGCCATCATTTTCCATCCAAAATGTTTTCATTTGTCTATTATGTAATATGAACCAAATAGATTTTATCAAAATTTTGAAACATAATATGGAAAAAAAAAGTTGAAGTTCTAGGCTTAAAGTTCAACACTAGGTGGCAGCATTTACTGATTTGAAATATTTATTTTGAATTTCAGTCGGTCACATTACATACAGATGTTGGTGATATTAAAATTGAATTATTTTGTGACCTCGTTCCGAGAGCATGTGAGAATTTTCTGGCTCTAGCAGCCAGTCACTACTATGATAACTGCATTTTCCACAGGTATGTCTTACTGTCACTTAATCCTTTGCAATCTTTGATATTTCTCACCAAAATTTTGAAGTAACATTCTGCTCATTTTTATGTATTTTTCTACAGTTTTATTCTTCATTTTTGATCAACAGAATCATAAAAACATAATTTCTAATCAGCCCAACATTATTGAAAACATATAAGTTTATTTTGTGGAAAGTGATAAAAATTGACTTTAACATTCAAAGAGTCAAAAGTCGACTGGTTAAATATTTGAATATTTTCCTTTCAAATGTGTTTATTTCATGATATCTCAGATTTTCTAGTAGTACCTCAAAGCATGTGTTGGAATATCATGTAAACAAACAAATGTTTTTACACACGATTTATTAGTCGACATGGTGCTGTGACCACTCCCCTAAACCATGGCACCACAATTTCCTAATTTGCACCAGTGCATAATAGGAGATGTAATATTATTGTCACACCCGTCAATTAATATTTATAAAAAAACACTACGGAATGTGTTTATCTCGTGTACTAACATCTTGCAAACACCATTGTCCACCTGAAAGTATGTATTGTATATGATCAAGACGTGCAGGCAATGGTAAATTATGTCCTTTTGGTTTAAAAAGAATAATTAAATTTGAGAATAATATGTGCATAATATTGGTGCAAAATTTAGTGGTAAAATTGATGGCAAATACTGTAGAATACTTTATTTTCGCTTGGAATTTATTTTTGCTATTTTCGCTGAAGGGATGATTCCGTGAAAATAAAATCCAGCGAATATACCTTTTTTTCCTATATTTCACATTAAACGCATCAAAAATCTATGAAAATAAATTCCAAGCAAAACGCCCAAAAAACCTTTCAGCGAAAATTAATTCCAGCGAAAATAAAGTATTCCACAGTATATTGTTAAAGTATCTGCATTTTTAGCCTTTCTCAATTGCAGTAAAAACCTAGATAATCCTGTGTTGCATTTGCTTCAGAAATTTTGGCATGGTACATTTCACATTACTTTTTCATTCTAGAAATATTGCTGGATTTATGGTGCAAACTGGTGATCCTATGGGCACTGGTAAAGGTGGACAAAGTATCTGGGGAAAAAAATTTGAAGATGAAATTGTGGATTCATTGAAGGTAAGTAACCGCCAAAACAAGTCAATACCGACTGTTTTATTTTTGCTCCTTTCAAATTTGCCATTGAATAATTTCAGGGTATTTGTGTTAAAAAAATCTTGCAAAGGCCATTGTCTTTACGTTTTTTCCGAGATTTGAGAAATTAACAAACATTTGTCTCCTTTGAAATTCAAACAGTTAAAATTATATACCATGTTGCTCTATCAAAGCTCATATATTGTACTATAACATTCAAATTGACTGTCATTTACATAAGCATAGATAAGCTATAAGCTACAAGGCACTTCATAGATCAACACCAACCTACATATCAGACTTGATTCAACTCCGTCAACCTGATAGAACTCTTCGTTCAAGTAATGCATCTACACTTACAGTGCTCAGAACCAGACTCAAGACATGGCGATCGCTCATTCTCACATGCTTCTCCGTCATTATGGAATCAGTTACCAACAGACATTCGTTCTGCAGCCAGTTTAAACATTTTCAAATCTAAATTCAAAACTTGTATGTTTCAGAGAGTATTTCTGTGAACTGACAGCGTCATTGGACATCATCATGATGGATATTAGGGGCTATACAAACTCTTAATTATTATTATATTATTATTATTACGGTACTGTATGTGCAAACAAACTTATTTTTTGTTGGTAAAAGTAATTCAAGTTTAATTACTCACTGAGAAGAATGTCATCAACCCAATTGCAGCATTGAAGTACAGGCTATAAATGTGTTGTTGATAAACAAAGAAAAAGTATTATCTTATTTTCTGAAACTGCTGAGAAACAAAAAGATCATGCTGTCATCAGGACTGTACATGTTTGTATTGTATTGTACTGTTCTGTACATACACCATGTGCATTATTTCATCAAAACAAAATATGGTCATAACTTAACTATTTAACTTAATTTCATCATTGATTACTGTAATAACAAGGTAACGGTTTTGAGATATGATATTGTGTTTTTCTTAATCTTTTTATAGCACAATGTGAGAGGAGTAGTTTCCATGGCAAATAGTGGCCCAGACACCAATGCATCACAGTTTTTCATCACGTATGCAAAACAGCCTCATCTAGATATGAAATACACCATATTTGGAAAGTGAGTTGAAGGGTCAACGGTCATATACTCTTCACTAGCTTGCATTGTATATTTAATATTCTTTCTAAACATGTGTTTGCTTTATGATTTAACATTGAATAACCATTTTTCTGAAAAGGTTGTAAAATGTAGAACACACATTAGTGATTAATATTCATATTCACTGCGTGTGAGTACATTTTTGCTCCTATATCTAGCTTCATTAAGTTGTGATGTCAATCTCTAGCTTTATCTGCTACATTTTAATCTTGTTTAAAATAAAGTTGATAGGTAGCCGTGTTACAAAGTGGATGCACGAAATAGTTCAGTTTATCTTAGTAAATTATTTCTTGGTTGGTTGTTGTGCCAAAAGATAAATTCAGATAAATTCAATGGAGAGAAACTAGTGAAACCTGTTGTAATAAATTTGTACAAGGTTGGATTTTAACATTTTTTCATATTCAAAAACATCTTTATATCTTTTCACCCTTAGAGTTATTGATGGATTTGAAACGCTTGATGATCTGGAGAAGCTACCAGTGAGCGAGAAGAACTATAAACCTTTGAATGATGTTCGGATACGTACTTTAACAATCCATGCAAATCCAATTGCTGATCAGGCCGATAATTAATGAAGTACAACACATGAGGGCGCTGTCCTTACTGACTGAACATTTACCAACATTTACACTGGTTGAGCCTTCAAGTGTCGACTACAAGGTTTTAACAAAATCAAACTGAATTGAATAGACCTTATGCATAACTCAAAACTACCTAGTCAGGCAATTTGCAATCCCAATTGCAATTATTTTCACATCTGCTAGTTTTATTTTGGAATATTCAACTTGAGATTTTTCTTTCATACATACATATTTATTTATTCACTTGATTTCACTCTCTTGAAATAAATAAATAAAGTATTGTTGTGTTTTTACATGGTTTAATTTTGCAAATTTCATTATCAGTGGAATTTGCAAAATAAAACCATGTAAAAACACAACAATACTTTATTGTTGTACAATTGTATTAGTGAATTTAAAACTTTGTAAATATGTCAAAATAATAAATTAAAACCTGAGGAAAAAATATTTATTCTATACAATGACTCACTCAATTTCACCTCCCTGTGTTTGTTTGTTTGTTTGTTTGTTTGTTTGTTTGTTTGTTTGTGTGTGTGTGTACACCTGTCAAAGCAATTACATTCAAACTTCACACACATATATCGTATCGATACATATGGACCTGCATTTGTTTCATGATCCAATTCAAAATGGCTGAGTGATGACATTTTAGTGCTGAAAATACATGAAAAGCAAACATTTCTGCCATTTTGAAGTTCGTGCATGAACATATTTTATTCAAATTTAATTTGGCACATACATTGAACACATTTGGAACTTAATTTCCCACGATTAGTTACAAAATGGCTGACTAGTGGCCAATTTGTTTTAACGAATGCTGTTCCAGGGCTGTAACTTTTCTTGACCAATTTTGTTGAACAAGCATAAAATGGCTCCAATTTGTCTGCCATACGTCTGTTGGTCATAATAGATAAGACAAATATGTTGTGTATCTATTTGTACTACTAGCATGAACTGTAATTACTACTATGAATCCACTATTATATTAAAGTGGCAATAGCTATCAATCTGTTTTCTCCGATTATTATTTTTAATAAAATGTTTTCTGTGTCATTAGTGTCAATTTGTAATGGTCATCGCCGAAATGTGGACACTGAAAACATAGCATATATGATGTATATGGACGTTGTACATTTAATCACTTGCAAGTGAAAAATGATGTCTGTGTCCGTCCATGCCTCCAGAGGGCGCCATCTATTGAAATAATGTTTTGTCAAGTAAATCTAAAGGATTATGGTACATGATGAGATCTGAAATACCTTGCCATTTTGAGAGGTTAAGCCTCGCTCTGATGATTTTATATGTAATTTTCCATAATAGTGTGCGTAATGCATCATAACGAATTTCAAAGCAATGGTGAATCCTCGACCTTCAGTTTTCAAATCGCTTGTTTATGCTTTGTTTATAGTCACATTGCCTATGCAATTGTGTCTACTTTCGGTAAGATTTGGCCATCTTTATGTGGTTATTTTTAAACATTTTTTTTTTCTTTTTCAATGTCTTGTTCATTTATACAAAACTGACACAAATACATTGCCGAGAAATCTTAGGTGAATAAATTGGTAAATTGCAAGTTGTTCAACCTGACACTGTGCCTGTAGATATGATCTGAGGATGTCATCTACATACAAAATCTGAAGCCGAATTCCAATGTCAGACTGTTTAATGGCATAAGCAGATGTTTTTAGAGCTTAACCAAGTTATTATTATCATACATCTGTCACTGTAACGTCATAAGTTACAGTGTGCCGTGATTTTGCGGTATTTTCATCCTACCATATTAGGAAATGCGAATGATTACGCGCGTAAGTTAATAATAATAAAAATATGGCTGCTATCACCAGGGTTTGATTCTGTTCTGAACATTTTGGATTTCAGCATTCCGATGATGTATCCTTGGAAGGAAAAGACGTATAATAATAAGGTTATTATGAGGATACCGCAAAATATGCACTAAGATAGTACGCCGTCGATCGACCTGCGCTGCGCGTTGGTCGATATTCCCGCTGTATTGTCTTCGTGCATACTTTTTGGTATCCTCGTAATAACCTCATATTCTACTACAAAATACGTAACATCATTATTTGAACACCATAACATTTGGTAGTCCTCGCGCTTCTTATGCGCCTTTCCCTCTCAATAAAAGCTTATTTAGTCTGGCACCCCAATAGTCATCCCCACAATCTAAGACTTCCCTCATCTTTCTTGTTTGTGCATTGTAAAACCTGTGGTGCGTGAAATATGTTCTTCCCCCAACAGCTTCATCTTCTGCAAGGATTTTTTCAGCATGTAACTAGTCTAATCACGACATTCCTGAACTGGGTTTATACTCTATTCAAACTTTCGCTTCAGATGATTCAATTGTTGCTCCAACACGCACCTGTTGTTTAGTGTCACATTCGTATATCAAAAAGGTAGTTCAGCCTGCGAGTGACCGTTAACGGTTCCATCGTATCTCTCACAATCTTCTTAAATTGTTTATCTTCTACAGTTGCAGAATATTCAGACTCATCACCTATAGTTCTCTCACTAAATCTTAGAGTATGTATGTACCAAGATTCATTGAAAATTAATAATTATTAAGCAAATTAGCTAATTAATATGAACATATTTTATCCAACAAATTAGCAGGTCTGTGCATTGTCCTAGAGTATCTATATAGTTTTATAGAATTGTTCGTGTTATACGAAGTACGGGCTATGATTTAAGCTAATCTCATATGTTTGCATGTCAGATAGACTCAATTGCATTCACGCACAGGGGGCAAACAGTGGTTAGCACGGACTAAGGAATGCCCAAAATCTTCAGTCATTTTAACTAGGACGGTTCTAAAACAATATCAAAGCAAATTTAGAAAGTGCAGATTGCAGAATAACAGGTAGCACATAGCCTCATCGTTAGTTTATTTTTTTTTTTACCAAGAACAATGTCCCTAGATGTGCTCTGTTGATTGTCATGTCTGTATTGTTGTGATGACACAATGCATCACATAATATAATACACACATAACCTGCTGATACTGATATACACTGGGGTGACATTTCACGTTATTTTGTTTAGAAGTGGGTAGCCATTTATCAATGGTTTGGTTTAGAAATGTGTAGCATTTATTTACTTTTTCACAGATCCTTATATTCAAAGTCAAATACTGGAAAAGGCTGAATAAAATGCATTGCCATGATGCGCTCACTGGTTGCGAAAGTTGTGAGCTGGGTGTGTGTTTTTTTCGCTGAAAACACTTGTGTTTAGAAGTGGGTATATAAATAGAAAAAAAAATGGTTTAGAAGTGAGTATGGTTTTCGAGAGGTGGGCTTCACACCCTTACCCACTTAATGTGGAAGTAGCCCCCCGGGAAGTAACCGAACCACTGATTAATATCCGATGAAAATATACGTTCCATTTTTTCATATTTTTGTTTATTTATTTATGATTAATTTTTGGTTTTACTTGCCGTTAACCGTTATTATTTTTTATAACGTATCGCGAAAGCGACTGGGACTGGCGACCAATAACAAAAATTAAAACACCATACACCAGATTTTAATCAGATTACAACTGAACTACATGTAGTTTTTTTAATTATAAACCCCAATTTTCGGTTAAAAAAGAGGAAAGTATAATACTACATTGTTTGTACTGCACAAAAATAAATGTTTCCATACTACTACTTTTGAGTTACATTTTTGCATTCCTCTTTCATGTACATGTGGATTTTTTTTCACAAATATATTGTTTATGTAATTTCACTGTATATACATTTTTTTTCAATTTTCATGTGCAGATTTTTTTTTCAAATTCCACCCAAATTTTCAGAACTAAAACCATTGACTAGTACACCCACACTACTACTACATTAATCTAAGCTTGTACTTAGTACTTTTAATAAGAGTAAAGGTATGTTTTGTTAAAGTTTAACATTTACAGAAATGAACATGGTCGTCCCACTTTCTTGTAAATAACGATGGCAGTAACCACAACCCCAGATTCAGTATACAAATATGTAATTTACATTCCCATATTGTATGATCCGTTGAAACCTCTCAACTATCCTGTAATCATCGTAGGTGCTTTGGATTCTGCACAGTTATCGTGAAATTGAATTTAGGAGCTCTTTTCTAAAACACGTACAACCACATAGAGAGACTGTGATACAACTGAACACCACAATAACGTTTGAACATAGTAATTAGTGGAAGATGTTCTATGTATAATAAACAGCTGGAATACGACTTTAATTGATATTTTCGAGGGTTAGTTTGAATGCACTCTTGCAGCAGATGGTGAATTAACTACAGCGTGTGACAGACCGACGGACAATGTATACATCCGGGTCACGTATGACGCGACGGCAAGCTTAACAATGATGTCATACCAGCATATAAATAAAATGTGTTCATTCATAAATTCGTACCATGTGCACATTTATAATACATTTCATATGCAAATTACACCGAGTTGTATTGCAGACAATGTGCCGCCAGACAAGTACAGAGCTCCTCTGGAAACTGCCTTGATATTTCCTCTTTTTATCTGAAACGAGGTAAGTTAGATTATTTCCTGAAAAGTGTACTGCCGCACACCATAAATCGTTTTTGCGTGAATTTCACGTCGATGACGAGAACAGCCTCTCGCACAACTCATTCATAATATGTGCGATGCATAGTGATATTATATATCTTAGAAATATTGTCCTTAGCTTACTAGATAACCCCTTTTTTATTTTATTATTATTTAATTTTTGGATGCTTCATCATGATACCGTTGATTTTTGGCAATCAGAAAATTGAAAAAAAAAACTTGAGATTCGTTGTTCCATGAAGTATCATTACTATGCTAGTAATTTCTACTCACAATTATTCGGTGTCTGAATAACAACAATATAACATTGTTTAGTCACGATTGAATAAAACGTTTATCGCAATAATAATTTGGCAACAAACGATTTAGAAATATTTATTTGAAGAATTAAAAATAAAATTTGTTATTTCAGTTTTCAACACATCAACAATAGTAGATGACCTTTGCGGCGTGTTACATATATTAATTTACTAGTTTTATTTTATGGATTAGCATATGAATTGGCGGTAATTGCAGTTCACTTTTATATCGTCATATAAACTGTCATATATATTAATACATTAATTCGCGTATTCGTATCTGCTTCGGATGTACATTACCTTCCGTGATAAAAAAGCGTCCAAGCCGTGTACATTTATTATATCTTTGGTTGGCAGACACGTTCCCACTTTACATGACTCTCCTGAAAGAAATATTTATTGCGATTCTAAATTTACCGACAATTATTTTGGCTTTGATAAATATTCCGTCGTTATGTTGTGACAGTCTGGTGCAGGTCATTTAACAATGAATCGAGCGGCTTTCCCCATTGTCTGGAATGTGGTCTACTTTATATGCTACGTATCCCGCATCAATATGCTTTGAGGGAACAAAAGAACAAAGAGATTGGAACTGAGATGTTCATTGGCTGTAGTATTTGCAGTACCTGGTTCGACAGTAAGAGAAATAAAGAAGCTATAAATTCATTTTTTATTAATTATCATATTTCATGTCTCACATATATGGTCAGATAATTACAGCTTTTGAATACAAAAAACACGTCACAGGATAAATAGTATTCGATGTCCGTCATTTATAATATTGTCTGAAACGTGATTAATTTACGGTTGCCGGATTTTTCGACTTTCATATGCGCATGCGCTTTATTGTTCACATGGATATCCATCGCTTCAGTGCATAAACCTTAAAATAAGGTCTATGTTCAGTGTTATCTCCTTGTTCATTGTGCCAGGACTACTTTTATTTACTGACGACCAGGTCGAAATATCTTTCGAAAATGTTGAACCGAAAAAGATAAATAAAAATAATTAAATAATAAATAAATAAATAAATAAATAAATAAACAAACAAACAAACAAACAAATAAATAAATAACCGACAGAAAATTATATTAAACTTAAAATCTGGTTAAAAAGAAGCCCTGACTGCGTCAATAGTTAACACATTTTAGACTTTCACTTTGTTCACCTCATTTGTTTTACCTGTAGAAATCACGGGACCTAACACATGGCGGAAGTAGAGAACAATTATTTGACATTACATGTACCGAACCTGGCGTCGCGAGTATTGGATATTTTACACGATATGAGAAAGCACGCCCTCTGTGTAGACACAGTCGTCTGCGTACAAGATGAGGAATTCACGTGCCATCGGGTGGTTCTCTCTGCGTGCAGTTCATTTTTTAAAGCCATGTTTTCCCATGAGCTCAGAGAGACTGTCGAAGCGAGAGTGACTCTGAATGACGTCAGACCCGAGATTATGAAAGATTTGATCGAATTTGCATACACTGCAAAACTCCATATTCATGAAGAAAATATCCAAGAAATGTTGACGACGTCAATATATCTCCAATTTGATGACGTCACTACTGCTTGTTGTGATTTCTTGACGCGCCACTTGACGTCATCAAACTGTCTTGAGATGTGGAAGCTGGCAGAAAATCACGCTTGTGAAAGTTTAAGAGCAAACGCTCAAATGTTTTCTCTGTGGAACTTTTGCGAGGTGAAGGAGCAAGAGGAGTTTTTGAAGTTGGATAAAGATTTTTTGATAAGATATATAAGAGACGATGAACTTCAGTGCGATGACGAAGTGGACGTATGTCAGGCCGTCATTCAATGGTCGCTTTACGAGAAATCCCGCTTTACTGAGCTGACGTCCATACTCGAACACGTCCGACTGCCGCTTGCCAATTTAAAAGCCGTGATGAGCCACTCTCCGCCGGAGTTGATGGCAGACAAACAATTTAAAGAGTTCTTGGACGAGGCCATAAACTGCCAATTTTTAATTCAGCAAGGGTACCGAGTTCAAGGTCCTCGGACGAGGATGAGGGGCATCGGTAAGAATTCTGGATATCTGGTCGCTCTTGGTGGTCAGGTGAGAGATGGGGATGGCATTATGGATGCTACGTTCAATGGAAATTCGAAACATTGCGCCGTTTCCTCGGTTGGCAATAAGAAGGGACCATGGCAGAACTTAGCTAGCATTCCCAATCACAGAAAAAGAAAATATTCTTTGGTGAATTCAGGTGAGGCTATGACAACTAATGATTTCCATTCAATATTTATGAATGTGGAAAAAATAGTGTACAGAAAACTACGTCAAAAGGATAACGTGTGCCAGTAAACTCCCATTGTATCGTTCTATATTAGAGTGTATGAATTTGTAGGGACCGGACATAAATAGGGCGTCTGGTGAAAATGTGCAAATGCGAAAATATCTCTGTAAAACTGCATTACATCCGGGCATTACATAGTGCTAGTATAAGGCTGTTTTCAGATTATTTTTAAATTCAACGGCTTAAGGGGTCCAGAATATTATGAAAGAGTTCATTGGTCAAACAAATACTAGTACACTGAAAGGCAGATGACTGTATCTTAGTAAAAAATATATTTATAAAAATATGTAAATTGTGATCATTAGCTTCATTCAAATTCCTATTGATTGGCTCATAACTGCGATTGCCCACAAAATAAAGCAATTGCCGATTGGTTGATGTTAAATTAACTCATTATTAATTAGAACCCGCGATAATGATGATGATTCATCATCAAATAACAAAAAGTTTAGAACAGCATATAAGTTGATGTAGTACAATACCCGCAAGAATATTTACTAGACTATTTGGAGATCAGTTTTAACAAGCTCTAGATGGCGTAGAATTTTGATGTAAATAAACAATAATTTGACATGAGATATGTACAACGCAACTAAAAGTACATTGTTTACACAAATAAAATGCGTAGCAAGACAACTGCAGCGCCCTCAACGACACTTGAAACTTCACATTTCATTACAAGAGAAACTCCATGTAGTGAGATCTTGACACAACTGTTATTTTTATTTATCTTTTAATCTTTAATCTATTTTAGGTACTGATATATATATTCTAGGTGGTTACGACTCTGTTAAACAACGCTCAACTGCTGAAGTATGGCGTTATAATTTCACCAATAACTACTGGACTCAGATGAGCAATCTAACAATCGCCAGGCACTCTCATGGATCGACCGAGTACAATGGTTGCATCTATGTAGCTGGAGGAAAGAATTCGCTCCTTTCTATGCGCCTGAACAGTGTTGAAAAATACAACATTGAAACGGACGAATGGGTCACCGTACCATCCATGCCCGAGGCTGTCAGTGTGCCTGCTGCAGTGGCAAGCTGTGGGCGTGTCTACGTATTAGGTGGCAGCAATGTTAACAATATGCCATGTCACAAAATTCAATGTCTTTCTCTTAACACACTGACTTGGTCTGTTGTTCGCCACATAACCATACAACGGAAACTACTATCTGCCGCTGTCCTTGGCGACACACTCTACATATTTGGCGGGAAGTCAGCAAGAGACGTCATTATTTATAATCCTAAAAGCGAGTCGTTGAGATATGAATTACATGCATGTAATGAGCAGAGATTGTACCCAGGTGTTCTAACATGGCGAGGGAAGATTTATTTGACTGGCGGGAAAGGAACGGAGAGAGTCTACAATGATGCCGATGTGTATGACACAGAAACCAATGAATGGAGTCGAATTGATGCGTTTCTTCCAAAAAATATGTATATGCATGGCTGCTTCTTAATTGAGGAACATTAGGCTGAGGAAAAAAATATCTGTTTCTCGTTTCCGTTTGCATAATTTTGAACTATGCAACGTTTTTTTCCCCTCTAAAGCATTCCAAAATGCGCTTGTACTCGCACTTGTCTCAAATTTCCCCCATTTTAGCTCAGTATTAAAAAAAAAATCGCCACGCTGCTCAATTTTAAATTTCCATAAAACCAGAAACAGAGAATTTTTTTTCCTGGCCTTAGAAGAGATAATTATATTTAACGCTTGGTATTAGGCATCAGCCATTATTTCATTATTAATTGCTTCCTGCCAAGAAGTTTGGGGAGCATTCATTTTGAATATTGTTTTTTTTACCACAAAGAGGCTTGTATGTGAAAGCATAACAAGTCTTTATACAGGCCACTTTTTTCTACATTTTGCCTTTTTATTTATTTTTTTCTCGCCTAGCTATGTCTGGCCTGAAGAGTTACCCATCTATGCATAGGAGCAGGTTGAAGAATTTTAAAATTTTTTTACAAAAAAACACCTTTTTTATCCATGTACCAAGGACAGAGGTAACAATTATCGCATTTATTTATAAATCACGCAAACATGTATTCAGAACCCTCGCTAATGGAAGGGTTTGAGTAGGGTTCATAATTATACAATAATAAAAATCAACATCAAATAATGAATCACAAAATATGAATGTACAAACAATGTTAAAAACACACTTCTTCTAAAACCAGCTAGACAAATATTAAAAATTATCGTTTAATAACAATCATTGAGTAAAATAGGAATTCGGTTTTAAAGTGAACATTTCTTCTAAAACCAGCTAGAGAAATATTAAAAATTATCATCGTTTAATAACAATCATTGAGTAAAATAGGAATTCGGTTTTAAAGTGAACATTTCTTCTAAAACCAGCTAGAGAAATATTAAAAATTATCATCGTTTAATAACAATCATTGAGTAAAATAGAAATTTGGTTTAAAAGTGAGCATTTTTTAAAGACCAGATAGACAAATATTAAAAATTATCATCGTTTAATAACAATCATTGAGTAAAATAGAAATTTGGTTTTAAAGTGAGCATTTTTTTATAACCAGATAGACAAATATTCAAAATTATCATCGTTTAATAACAATCATTGAGTCACGGTAAAATAGAAATTTGGTTTAAAAGTGAGCATTTTTTAAAGACAGACAAATATTAAAAATTATCGTTTAATAACAATCATTGAGTAAAATAGGAATTCGGTTTTAAAGTGAACATTTCTTCTAAAACCAGCTAGAGAAATATTAAAAATTATCATCGTTTAATAACAATCATTGAGTAAAATAGAAATTTGGTTTAAAAGTGAGCATTTTTGTAAGACCAGATAGACAAATATTAAAAATTATCATCGTTTAATAACAATCATTGAGTAAAATAGAAATTTGGTTTAAAAGTGAGCATTTTTTAAAGACAGATAGACAAATATTAAAAATTATCGTTTAATAACAATCATTGAGTAAAATAGGAATTCGGTTTTAAAGTGAACATTTCTTCTAAAACCAGCTAGAGAAATATTAAAAATTATCATCGTTTAATAACAATCATTGAGTAAAATAGAAATTTGGTTTAAAAGTGAGCATTTTTGTAAGACCAGATAGACAAATATTAAAAATTATCATCGTTTAATAACAATCATTGAGTAAAATAGAAATTTGGTTTAAAAGTGAGCATTTTTTTTAAGACCAGATAGACAAATATTAAAAATTATCATCATTTAATAACAATCATTGAGTAAAATAGAAATTTGGTTTAAAAGTGAGCATTTTTTAAAAACCAGATAGACAAATATTAAAAATTATCGTTTAATAACAATCATTGAGTAAAATAGAAATTCGGTTTTAAAGTGAACATTTCTTTTAAAACCAGCTAGAGAAATATTAAAAATTATCATCGTTTAATAACAATCATTGAATAAAATAGAAATTCGATTTTAAGGGAACAGAAGAACAATCAATGATATTCGCTTCAAATGCATTCCCTATTTTGCTTTGGGGTGTTATTCCATTGACCAGTATTAAATGTATGGGATGAAGTTTGAAACCTACATATGGCTCTTTTGAGAAATTATTTATCAATACATGATGAATACCTAATATACTATAAAAAAAGATAAAGTATAAAGAATCTGAAATATAATATTTAAGTCATAATAAATGTTCGTCTTGAAATTAAGATGTGTCGAAGATGCAATGTGATAGATGGAACAAGTGTGAGTGAGTGAAGTTGTGTGTGTGAAGGGGGGGGGATGCTCATCTGGAGGGTCCAATGTGATATTCACAGTTTACAAACATGAAAACAGATAATTCCCCCGGTATCATTTTAATTGATTTTGTAAAATTTTGGTCCATTTTTAAAAAATAATTCCTTTCATAGAGATTTGTGTATTTCTAACATACAAAGGATGTTTAATATTTGTGATAAAATGTGCAATTGATTTTGTAAAATTTTGGTACATTTTTAAAAAATAATTCCTTTCATGGAGATTTGTGTACTTCTAACATCTAAAGGATGTTTAATATTTGTGATAAAATGTGCAATACAAATAATTTATAAATAATTAATACTGATTTGTTTTGTATATTTAATTGTACCATTGAATAAAGGTCTGAGTCTGTGCGCAATAGGGTAACATCGAATGTGTAATTTTTTTTTTTTAAAGATATATTTTTTGTGTCATTTTCCTTTTCATTGCAGGATTTTCTCAGGTAATATGTTTATTACAAATCTACCATCCCATGAGTTTCTAATTGACATCCTGTAGCTTCTTGAAAAGTTTATTGATATATCATTTGTTGCTCAGATCAATATAGAAATACACTATATTCTGGTATTGTTCCTATTGTTTTTTACAGAAATCTCTACAGGGCGCGTAACATTATGCATGTGAGTGACGTCACCCCCCAACACAGACAGGCATTGCCTAACTGTACACTATAGTTAGTGTACATTATACCATTTCAGGATTTAAAGTTTCATTATAAAAATCGAATATGTTTTTTGTCAAAATATGGAGTATGACGCATCACCGCAAGCAAAACTAATATTGTGTGTGCTGATCTAAATATTCACTAGTTCAATGTTCGTTTACATTCCAGAGAATAATGCATTCATGATTTCAACAATGTCTTTCAAATCAGACCATTTTTCAGCTTTTCTCACCAAAATCTTTGGTGTGTTTTTTGCAGAGAGTTTATCATCATATTCAAATTCTAAATGTGTGTTAGTCAGATTGATGAATACAAAATGAAAACCATCCGATAAAATTGCAAACGGTTCCTCTCTTTTATTTTCCGCCGCTAAACACATTAGCTGTATTATGACCTGGGCCACGGCGTTGTGGTTAAAGCTCTTTTTAGATGAATTCTTTGCTTCCATTATCCCAATACAACTACCATCTTTCATGAAACGATAGTCATACTTGCATATTGGAACAAGGGTGCCTTTCAATGACTGTTCAGTTGTCATGGTGATATTGTTACACTTGCATAGCAGGTACAGCAAGGGGTTAAGAAATAAACGAGTGTCTGATTCGGTTATGGACCATTCAAGTAATTGTTTGAGCCCTATTTCATCGTCACTATCGTCACGCTTAATGAACCCCAGGGCATCGATAACTTCAGTGACACGATCCTGAATATCGATAAATTTATATTTCATGGAGGAAGACTCGATCACTTTCATCTTTGGGTTGAATCTTCTGACGTTATCTCTCCCCAAATATTTAGCCAGCATCCGTAAGTTCCACTGAGATGCTGATTTTTCAAGATCGTACTCACGCTTTACTGCTTTCGTACGAGATTTCGTCGGATTGGATTTAAATAAGCTGGCCATTTCATTTGTACTCATTTTCGGAACAGTGGTTGGTACTGGTAGTATTTTGAGAGTTTCCTTTTCCCTGAATGGTGTTCCCTGATTTCCTCCTAGGTCGTTGACCCCATGAACACTTAAGTCCGTCGATTGAGGCCGACTGATGTCATCAGGGGGTACGCACTCGCTTTTCAGTGTAGTATATTCTTTGCTGACGATTGAGACACCGTCTGACAGTTCACTTAGATGTTCATGGGAACTATAACAACTCGGAACTTCGGTATCTACGGTAGCAGTGTCGCTTCGTCTGCGTTGATTTGATTCGGTCTTCGATATCTTCGCTTTCACACCAGACACTTTCGCTTCCTGCACGGAATATAGAAACTCTCCTGCCAACGATTCCTCCAAAGGAACGTTGTCACCAATATCAATAGGTGGCCACACTTTGGATAACTCGCCTCGTCTTCCACCACGCGTCAACGGTTGTAGGAACGATGTCCAAAATTCTAAGTTGGTAATATGGTAGTTCACATATTGTGGATTAGCAACTCGAGAATGTACGTCAGATAAAATGGCATTAAATTCATCGTCTGTGACGGAAGCTGGTGATGGTTGCCACCCATCATACAATTCACCAAGTTTGTTGAACGCACCGCTCATAGCGAAGTTCGTATGTATGTACTACCTATGTACTTTGTACTTATGTACTCCTTCCTATATAAGAGCGTTGTGTCATCACAGGAAGCCTTGCCTCAGCACAGACCTCAATCTCCCAGGCAGAGTTCTATTCCACGAATATACTTTCAGTGATCTAACCGCAAGGAGCTCTGAGAAGGAAAATGCACAGACCTGTGTCATATGGCGCCAACTCGCACAGTTCGATACGCGTTACTTATCGTACTATTGCGTAAAGCGCAAAGACCTATGGGAAGGAGATTGGTACGACGCCTTACTAGCCGATTTTGGCTAAAATATCGCTCCGCCACCTTTTTACACCAGTGTTTATACACGGAACTTGATACTTCTTTTTACAATTTAAGTTGCTTTTTAATCATGTATTTTAGTGAAATATTGTTTAGTGAGTGAAAAATTAATGTCATAAATAATTCAATCGTTGGAACAGTAGAAACTAACACATAATAACGATAAATCAAATTTGTGTTTGAAGTTCGAAATTTCCAAATTTCCTGCGTAATTTCAGGTTTCAACTAGCTTGAAATAGAACGTCCTTGAAGTCCTTCCGAATCAAAAACTAGCAGTGTAAACTCATTGCAAATTTGTGTATCGGTATATCAACATTACAACTATTGGAGACAATAAATAGGGGGGGGGGGCGTATTTTCGTTCAACGTAATTGCAATATTTTTTGTTCGTACAACCACAGTCCCTATAGAGGGAAAAATAAATTCCGTATTTCTGTAATTACAACGTAATCAATCAAATATTTTTTTCGTTCACTGTAAAAATGTGTCATTTTTCTCCGTACGTACAAGAATTTACATCCTAATCAAAAAAGTCGTAAAGAATAATCCAGGGAAATTAAATTTTCTAAACTGTAAAACGACTAGATGACACAATCACTGCAAAATTCAATTTTTACTAAAAACTGTAAGAACGTCTTTTTTCCCCTGTAAATTGTAAAAGCCCTTTTTATTTCCCGTAAAACTGTACCAGCTACCCCTTTACTACCTCAATAAAAATAACAGCTGTTTGTATAGCTATATTACATTCTACTAGTAATGTCCCGGATGCGCGCTGCGTGGCACCCCCGGTAAGAGTTACACCTGTATAATTTCCAGATGGATATTCTTTCATTTACTATGATTATTTTCAGAATGATATTTTTCTTATTTAGCATATTGCCTTTATTCAATTAAATACTCTAATACATATGTAATAATAATGATCTTTATTGAAACCGTATCCCGGAATGGGATCTTAGTTGGAAATACAATAATGTAAAAACAAAAACAGTGTAACAAAAACAATCACAAATATTTGAATGTACTCGTGAAGAATAAACAGAATCTAGTGGTTGGTTGAGGTATCTGGAATTTTAGAATTGTTTTTGTCGTAATTTAAAACAAGTGTTGATGAATTTTCCTAGCTCAATGCTTGTTTTGTCATTTTAATTTGTAGTATATCTGTTAGATGTTCATCGTCGGTCCTAAAGTATTTGTATTTACTATTTATAATAATATTTTCTCGTTCTTCATAGATTACAATTACAAATTCGGTCCTCGGCTATAAGGTTGATATATCTGCCCCTTTTGATTTGAAGGGTATGGGCACTTATTCTGAGTTTTGTCATAGCAGCTCTATGATTTGCATTTTTGATTGTGGTGAGTTATTTTTCATATGCAAATTCTGTTTAATTGTCCTTCGTGTGTAACTTGTTTTTATGGGTTGTACTCTTAATTTTATTGTGTAATGTTTGTGTGCTATGTATTTCAAAGGATTGTTCTAGTTTGCGCGTTATTGTTTCAATGATTTTTTCGTCATCCTGAGATTTATCGTTTTTCCAAATATTTCCCATATTTAAATTTTCTAAAATTTGTTTTATGTCTGTTACCCAGTTGTCTTTTCCTCAAGATGTATTCCAAGATTGTAAGCTACGTGCACTATCGAATTTGGGTTAGAATTATTTATTTTGATCTAATAATGTATTTTAAGCTTGCCAAATTACTTGTTTTGCTATTTACTTTTAGAAGGTATTTGCAGAAATGTATTTGTACTTTTTCCATTGGTGTAGAAAGATTTGCCATAAGACGTGATTTGTTGCGTCAAACATTTTAAAGTATGATCATGTTGTGACAGGCGATCTAAACATTATTGAACATGAAAACCTCCGCAAGGTAGTTTCACATGGACCAAAGTTTAGAGAAGCCCAACACATCAACTGGAGCCATAATTTTAAGATCATCATGGACACTGTTAAAGAATATGCCAGGAAGTGAACAAAAAGAGAGAAAGTTGAGCTTGACAGTCTTTCTGAATGGGTTAATTAGATCCTTGATACTGAAACGCATTCACAAATTAAAATCTTGTATGAATAGAAAACCTAAGTCAGTATTTAAAGATCCTATTGCGCTGAAATGTTTGTCTTCTTTTCATGACAGGTATGTTGTTGTTCCTGCAGATAAAGCTTCCAACAACATTGTTTTTATCTGTAAAACGTACACAAGGCTTATTCAGGAACTAAGGTTAACCCATACATCTGATAATCCTACTTATAGACAAACCACTTTTACTGAGGAAGAAATCCTGGCAAATCACAAGTCTTTCACAGTTTCTCTTAAAATACCAGCCAGAGTTGAGAATGATGACTTGCCCCGCTTGTACTGGATACCAAAACTACACAAAACACCATACAAGGGAAGATTCATTGCCGGTTCTTCTAATTACAAGTGTAACTAAAGAATTGTCTAAAACATTAACTACAATACTGTATGGCATTAAAGAAGAAATTCAAAAGTACTGTGACACTGTCTTCACCAGGAGTGGCGTAAATCACATGTGGATATTGCACAATTCTAAAGAACTTTTGAAAAACTCAGATCTAGATCTTTCTCTGAAATAAAGTCTAAAGTCCGAGTTTCTCCAAAAACAAAGAATTAAAGAAGCTAAATCTTTTAATTTTACATTTAAATATATTGATGATGTCCTTTCCATCAACAATCCTAACTTTTGTGATTCGCTCCCATTGATATATCCCACGGAACTATACATTAATAAAACTACAGAATCAGCTTCATCTGCCTCATATTTGACATTTACTTCGAATTTGACAACAATGGTCATCTTTCTACCAGACTTTATGATAAAAGAGATGATTTCAATTTCACTATCATCAATTTTCCAAACCTTAACAGCAATATACCTGTTTCCCCCGCTTATGGCGTTTACATATCTCAGCTTATCCGTTATGGCAGAGCATGTAGTATGTATTCTAATTTTTTACAACCATTACGACATCGTCTTCTCTGTTTTAAACTATTAAGTCAAGGGTTTATAAGAGAAAGACTGATCTTGTCATTTAAAAAGTTCTATGGCAAGTATCATTAGCTGGTGGACAAGTATGATGTTTCTATGAAACAGATGGTAATAGAAGCGCTGGATGTCAATTGTCTTGCACGAGGATGACCTAGAAATTCACGATTGTGACTCAGAGAGATATATGGCGGGTGCCACATGTGGAGCAGGATGTGCTCACTCTTTCGAAACACCTGACATCACCTCTTGGCTTGTGCCATGAGATCCATGTATCTCTCTCACCGATTTGACAGTGTGTTGTTTGTTTTGTTTGTGTGTCCCCTGTGTGTTCTCGGATTTGTAAATACATGTATTGCCTTTTGACATTGATTGTTTGGATTATAGTTGGGTATTGTTGCTTGGATTTTGATTGGAATCAGTTTTAATATTTCATATTGAAACATGCCTTTATCCTCAAGCTCTGAGGTCTTCTTGGGCTCCGTTGAGTGTAGGTTTTTGTATTTTCAAGTTCCTTCCCATCAACATAAACATTTGAATTTGTCCTGTGATTTTTTAGACCTACTAAACATGATGATATTTGACTTAGAGATATTAATATTGAGTTTCCATTTCTGACATTAAGTTTCATAATAATTTATGGCATTTTGTAAGCCGATATGTGATTGGGACAACACTACAAGGTCGTCTGCATATAGCATGATGTTTCAATGTCATTTACATAGATATTGAAAAGAAGTTGACTGAGTCCATTCTTTTGCATAATGCCTGTTTAAGTTTAACACATCCTGTTGAGTTCAGATAAATGGATTGTACGATGTTGTAGAATTTCCTTGTAATGCCACTTTGGATAAGTTTCCAGAAGAGACCGAGGTGCCAGATGGAATCAAAGGCTTCCTCAAAGTCAATGAAACAAAACAAACATCTTTTTGTTGCTTCGGTATTTTGTGGTTAGTCCTTGGAGCTCAAGTTAGGCATAGATCCAATTTGTTCTCTGATAATTGTATTGTTATGTTTCCAAAGTCGTTGCTCAAGAATGAAAGCGAAGAGCATGATACTAGTAAGAAGTGTGATGCCTCTGTAATTGTAATTGTCACATTTATTGAAAATAGAAGTTATCATTCTTAGATTCCAGCAATTAGGGATGAATCCACTTTGCAGGATTAAATTGAATAGGTTTTTATAATGGTTTTACTAATGGGTTCCTGCTGGTCATGATCATGTCATGAATTAGTTTTCACGTATCTGTAGACTGACTTATTTAGCTGATTACTAGTAAATGGCTGCGTTATATCTGTCATCATTTAGGCTCATGCGAGATCCTGGACGGAATTTGACTCAGTGATTTGGAACTAATTACGATACAACCAACGCCATCCTGACTGTTGGTATTTGCAGTTATTAATATATTGTGACGTTAAATGCGGGGGGGGGGGCTTTATGGGGCTACACCGTATTCAGGATCGGGGAGCTTGTTTTTAATACCGGTCTAATAGTCTTTGTCTTTGGTAGCGTGCTTATCTTATAAGTTTCCTCCCTCTCAGCTCGTCCGCTGTCACAGGGTGGGGATCGTTTGGTGAATGTATATCACCACAACTGAGACTGTGCAGAGAAAGAAATATACCAGTAACGATTATAACAAATTAACACAACACAATATATACGGTTTCCTGTACTTTAATGAACAAATAACAACAGGGGGTGGGGGTATACAGTACATAAATAGAATTCAAAAGACTTGATCAAGGCTGCAAGGAACACTCCACTCTCCGGTGAACAGCAATGTACCTGGTTGCGTTCCTTTGTATCTGGTACACTGTCACAGCAGCTGCACTACAATTTAAACTCGTGCTCTGTGTCCAGGGAGTATCGGCAACTTCACTGCTATCTGCTGCTACTGGTAGCACCGGTACAACGGGAGTAGTTCAGGCAGTGAGCTTCAGTGGTTCCTGTTGATCAGCAGGGGTTACTGCACAGCACGTCTGCATGTGTACCACAGTATAGGGTACAGCTCACTGGAGTCAGGAATCAGCGTCTCAGGATGTTGTGGGACCAAGTCAGGTTACCTTCCTGACTAAAGATTTTCCCCTTATGTCTCAACTTAAATACCCTAGCTAATTTATGACCATGCAAATAATAAAATGTATATAACGAAATGATTGGTTATCTCGAAATAGCCGACAAATCAGTGTACAGAGGATGCCAATTTTGGCAGTGGAATAAACCACGCTTAATCCAAGCTCTACCAGTTTAAAGTAGGAGACTCGGGTCAATGATGTCATATCTATTTTCATTGCCAACAACACTGGGCTCAGCACATTCCAAGGTATTTCACAATCACCATGTCACTGTCTGAGACATACCATTATGCCACAGGGAGGGACAGGATGTATGTATCTCAACTTCTGCTGACAACACAATCCAGTGACTGTATCAGCAGTCTTAAAAATAAACATGTGCAATGGGTTGTTGCAAAGTATCCAAACATGTGCGCTTTTCATTCACACAGCCAGGGCTCTGTACTTTTAACTTACAATTTATGTCACAATATTAATAACGATTAATCAAAAGATATCACGTGTTCAGTACTTAGTTTGATTGGCTATGTGTGCAAGTTGAATGTGTGAAGGTTACACCCTATGTCTTTAAACTTCTTTGTAATTGGTTAAGTTTTGAGAGTCTTAGTGAGTCCAGGGCAGAGTCTCCGGCGAGGCAGTTTGCCTCGAGGCGTTCTCGATGTGGCTAAAGACTAGCTATTGAAACGTATTTCGTTGTTTGTGTCTATTTGACTGTAAAGCTTAAGTGGCTTTCCCGGTCCGGTACCTCAAGCAGACGTGATATAGAGACAAGACGAGAAATTTCCCCCTGATACATGCTAAGAGAACCCGGGCATGTGTTTAACACACGTTGACATCCTGTGAAGAACTGAAATGTCGAAAGAACACCCAAGTGTGTTTTTCATGCAAATGAAACTAGCAGCTTGATGGCACAGACAAAACTGCGCTTGACAACTAACGACCTTACCTGAATCACATACACCAATGAACAACGCTGAAGATTTCGGAACCCCTTAGGAAGGACGAGGACTGAAAATCAAGGTGAATTGAGCAACATTAAGCATGTAGTAGACATAACAAGTATGTTATAGTTAGGCTTGATATTTTCATATAAGAATTGTCCTGAACTATAGTAAACCATATATTTTATGAAACCTCTTATCTCACACTTTCTGAAATTCTGGGTAATTTTGGGTAGAATTTAATGGTTATCACGTGACTGCTAAGTAAACAAACAAAAATGTTATTTTAAAAAAACGAGTACTGCGTGAAACTGGAACTAGTTAGATGAGTAACAAACATCGTAATGTTAACCACAGGGTGTCCCATCCAATCGGGTGACAAGATTTTTGCCCAGCGAGATGCATTTATTTCATGAGACCAGCTTGAAATGTTGGACCGCGGTCACTGAATTACACTCAATTTACTTTTAGTTTATAACAAGATTTCTCGCCAACGATTATTGTTAGGATAAAACGCTCTCACCCGCATGTTTGACACTTTCGGTAGAACAGCCCATGCAAAATTCAAGCCAATGCGATACCCAGGGAACGCAGCGTACTCGATAATGTAGTTCACTAATTAGTCCGTTTTCATTCGGCAGAAACGGCAAATAACCTTTCCACTGATGAGAAAGAACGACCCAGACTAACGCGAGGGGTTTGATTTTCTAAAACTTTCAAGCTCTCTTCAGGCTGTAGCATTTTCTTTAAACTGCAATGCTGGTAATGACTGGATATGACAATGCATACACAAACTGCAATGCTGGTAATGACTGGATATAACAATGCATACACAAACTGCAATGCTGGTAATGACTGGATATGACAATGCATATACAAACTGCAATGCTGGTAATGACTGGATATGATAATGCATACACAAACTGCAATGCTGGTAATGACTGGATATGATAATGGAAATACAAACTGCAATGCTGGTAATGACTGGATTTGACAATGCATATACAAACTGCAATGCTGGTAATGACTGGATATGACAATGCAAATACAAACTGCAATGCTGGTAATGACTGGATATGACAATGTATATACAAACTGCAATGCTGGTAATGACTGGATATAACAATGCATACACAAACTGCAATGCTGGTAATGACTGGATATGACAATGCATATACAAACTGCAATGCTGGTAATGACTGGATATAACAATGCATATACAAACTGCAATGCTGGTAATGACTGGATATGGTAATGGAAATACAAACTGCAATGCTGGTAATGACTGGACATGACAATGTATATACAAACTGCAATGCTGGTAATGACTGGATATGATAATGGAAATACAAACTGCAATGCTGGTAATGACTGGATATGACAATGCATACACAAACTGCAATGCTGGTAATGACTGGATATAACAATGCATATACAAACTGCAATGCTGGTAATGACTGGACATGACAATGTATATACAAACTGCAATGCTGGTGATGACTAGATATGATTATGCATATACAAACTGCAATGCTGGTAATGACTGGATGACCCCTTAGGAGAGGCCTTTTTCTATAGGGAATGCTACCCTAAGGTGTTCTTTGTGAACAGGGTATATTCCCTAATAGTTTCCGATTGGGACTGTAATCTGTAGTTAAGCCTAACAAGTAATGAATGGAATTTATTATTTCCACTGACTTGGTAGGTAATGCAGTAAACTGGTATAATTAAAAGTCTATAAGCTTTTCATATCTTTTTCTCTCATATTTTCAATATACAACTAATATATTGATTCATAACAAAACTGATTCCAGGGTTTCATAATTCCAAGCCAGTCCAGATCTTCTTAAATATTATTTATTACTTTCGACATCAAAATGTAATACAGCAAGGAGTCTACAAATTCAATTTGTAATTACTACTATTCATGAAATTTTAACATCAAGAATTATCAAATAGTCAACAATTTAAAATAAATCAAAGCTGACCAATATAAATGTTACCCATAAGACCAATGTATCAATAAAGGGGCATACAGCTCATTTCAATGCAATTTAAAGGATCAAAACCAAAAAAGCACTATGAAAATCTGGGTGCCAAATAAAGTTTGTTCGTTAAAACCCTGAATAATATCACAACTGCTGTTTGAGACATGATATAAATACAACTTTGAAATTTGATAATTCTGTATAAAAAGTGACATAGAAGCCAACAGAAAATTAAAAGCTAACAGAAAATTACAGTAAGAACTAAGAAATGGTTTTAGGCATTAACCATATGATAATGATTATCGGTACACAACCTTCGTCACCTTCGATGGGGGGGGGGGTTATTGTACCGGTAACAGCACAGTTTTACTGTGTCAAATGTGATTGTTCTTCAATGACAACTGCATGCATTCTTGGGGGAAATATAATCAACAAAATCACATTTATAGTGAATTTAAAACCCTGAACCTTTCAAAAGTACCAGGATGTGTGACCCTTGGGGGGGGAGGTCATGCATGTGAAGATCATAAGGTTAAGAGGTCAATTCACTGTATAAATATAATATCACAGAGAGTACAAAGTGTTCTATACATTTGGTATACTTTGCAGTACAAGTATGTCAAGACATTTTGGGGTAGTAGAAGTGCAATGTCTCAGATAAATCTAAAGGTACAATATGTTTGCTGTAAGAAAATCTGCTGAAACGTTCCAAAAACTCATTTTTGAAAAATTGATAATAATATAAACAAGAATAACAATATAACTTTATTGCATTCTTAGAAATACAATGTTTCTATCAGTTTAAAGCAAAGATGAAATATATAATTATCTATTTTGCATGGTTTAAAAGGGTGCTTGGGAATTGCTATCAAGATCGCAATTGACCCTTGACGAGACTACAATTAACTGATGCAGGATACGTTCAGTTCTCTACTCAAAGACGGCTATGGAAATCATCTAGTAGATATTTAGGAATGTGTGCTTCCACTTTCTGTAAAGAAATAAAAACACAAAATAAAAGGTTGTGTACATGCCAAACCATGAGAACTCCTGTGCACTTTGGGGCAATGACTGAACACATGAAATAAGTATTTAAAATTAAAAAGTCAGTGCAAAAAAAAAAAATTATAGCGCGATAAACCACAATTCAAACAAAAACATTATTCAAATTGAGACCATACTTTAGGTTAATTGTGATGTTTCAATTTGTGGAAAATACTGTAAAAAGCTTTAATATCATAGGAGACAAATTTAGCAAATCAGAAAATTTCAGTAATTTTCAAAAAAAAACATCGCAGACTGTACTTGGATATCTACTGCTGAGTGAACTTCCACTCCAAATTGAACCTAGAATCTTTCTGGTACAAGGCAAAATTGAACCTAGAATCTTTCTAGTACAATGCAAAATTGAACCTAGAATCTTTCTGGTACAAAGCAAAATTGAACCTAGAATCTTTCTGGTACAAGACAAAATTGAACCTAGAATCTTTCTGGAACAAGGCAAAATTGAACCTAGAATCTTTCTGGTACAAGACAAAATTGAACCTAGAATCTTTCTGGAACAAGGCAAAATTGAACCTAGAATCTTTCTGGTACAAGGCAAAATTGAACCTAGAATCTTTCTGGAACAAGGCAAAATTGAACCTAGAATCTTTCTGGTACAAGACAAAATTGAACCTAGAATCTTTCTGGAACACGGCAAAATTGAACCTAGAATCTTTCTGGTACAAGGCAAAATTGAACCTAGAATCTTTCTGGTACAAGGTAAAATTGAACTGAGAATCTTTCTGGTACAAGGCAAAATTGAACCTAGAATTTTTCTGGTACAAGGCAAAATTGAACCTAGAATCTTTCTGGTACAAGGCAAAATTGAACCTAGAATCTTTCTGGTACAATGCAAAATTGAACCTAGAATCTTTCTGGTACAAGGCAAAATTGAACCTAGAATCTTTCTGGAACAAGGCAAAATTGAACCTAGAATCTTTCTGGAACAAGGCAAAATTGAACCTAGAATCTTTCTGGTACAAGGCAAAATTGAATCTAGAATCTTTCTGGTACAATGCAAAATTGAACCTAGAATCTTTCTGGTACAAGGCAAAATTGAACCTAGAATGTTTCTGGTACAAGGCAAAATTGAACCTAGAATCTTTCTGGAACAAGGCAAAATTGAACCTAGAATCTTTCTGGTACAAGGCAAAATGGAACCTAGAATCTTTCTGGAACAAGGCAAAATTGAACCTAGAATCTTTCTGGAACAAGGCAAAATTGAACCTAGAATCTTTCTGGTACAAGGCAAAATTGAACCTAGAATCTTTCTGGTACAAGGCAAAATTGAACCTAGAATCTTTCTGGAACAGGGCAAAATTGAACCTAGAATCTTTCTGGTACAAGGCAAAATTGAACCTAGAATCTTTCTGGTACAAGGCAAAATTGAACCTAGAATCTTTCTGGTACAAGGCAAAATTGAACCTAGAATCTTTCTGGTACAAGGCAAAATTGAACCTAGAATCTTTCTGGTACAAGGCAAAATTGAACCGAGAATCTTTCTGGTACAAGACAAAATTGAACCTAGAATCTTTCTGGTACAAGGCAAAATTGAATCGAGAATCTTTCTGGTACAAGGCAAAATTGAACCTAGAATCTTTCTGGAACAGGGCAAAATTGAACCTAGAATCTTTCTGGTACAAGGCAAAATTGAACCTAGAATCTTTCTGGTACAAGGCAAAATTGAACCTAGAATCTTTCTGATACAAGGCAAAATTGAACCTAGAATCTTTCTGGTACAAGGCAAAATTGAACCTAGAATCTTTCTGGTACAAGGCAAAATTGAACCGAGAATCTTTCTGGTACAAGGCTAAATTGAACCGAGAATTATTCTGGTACAAGGCAAAATTGAACCTAGAATCTTTCTGGTACAAGGCAAACATGCTAACTACTGTGCTATAACCAGTTTTCTCCATTGCTGCTCGAGCAACTTTCTAAGGTTAACTGAGATCCATACCATCAAATATATGACATCAAGGGGGAAATAAACCTAATTCTATCATCTTTAAAGTGCCTGTGTAATGCCCACCCACACGCTTCTCATTTTAGATCTGTGCCCCACTGAAACGGGCAATTATTGATTTCTTTGCTGAAAATGATTACTCATATCCAAGTAAATTTGAGATATTTCTCGTGCTGTAGCCACGTCCACCTACCCTGAAACGGTCGACTGTTTCCGGATTTCTGACTCTCGTCGAAAGTGCGCCACCAAATATGAGAGGAAGCCATACCCCTGGGCCGTACTTTCATATCACTGTGTCATTCAACATACTTTTTAAACGATATACATTTTTTGATCGACATTACTTTTTTTTGTCTATTTTATTTTATTTTTGAGAGAGCGAATTTTCACAACAAACATTTATGATGGTTAAACGTTGTGTTGTGGACGGTTGCAGTAATGTGTATAGTCATAGTGTAAGTATTTACACGTTTCCAATCGATCTGAAGGTGCAAAATCGGTGGACGAAAGCAGTGAAAATAACGAGAAAAGGTTGAGGTGGACTTCCTCCTTGCATCGTCATATGTAGTGTCCACTTCACCTCAGATTCTTTTTTTCAAAAAAAACTGTCCTTGTCCAAAACAACTAGGTTTTAACGAGAAACGCCGACAACTGAAACCTGGCGCAATACAAAACGTTTTCGAAAAAATAGATTCTGGACCAGCCCATGATCACTGAGGCGGATTTCAGAAGGGAGAGAGACGTAAGTGTTTCAAATGATTTGATTTTTTTTTTGCGATCCTGATTATCGCTTTATAGAGACCATCCATTTTATGTAAAAGGTAGCAGTAATTTTGATAATGACACGAAAACGAAGCGTCGAACAAACAGGAAATTACGCAGCTCTCAGGTTGTTTTCATTTTCGCAAGTGTCTGAATTGTTCGGTGATTGGTGTTGAATGTCGAATTCACACATTTGTTGCCTTTACTTGCAGCTTGATCTGCGTAATAATTTATGGAATAAGAATCCGTGCTTGGGCTGTCAATGTATTTTTTTAATATGATGTCATAATTATGAAAATCACGCTAAATCCACTCTGAATTTGTCTGCATGTGAGTCGCTCTCAATTATTTTTGTTATCCAATTAAACGCAGCCATTAACACACTTGTCCCCGTCATGTACCGACGCGTTCACCCATTACAACAAATTTATTTCCATGTGGCAGTCATTTATTTAGTAACTGTGTTTTGTCGTTTTTTTTTAATTATTTTGCTATTTTATTGATCACTATAATTTAATGTTTAGAATGTCAAAATATGTTCTCTTTTTATTTTAATTTTGAATGTGTTTTTTTACTCAGACGATCGATGAAATAAAACAGTGTAGTGACGTGCCTAGTAACCTGCTAAATAACAAAACGATTCAGGCATCAAATTTGATTTCGTCCAGTGCCAGAGTCCAGCGACAGTGTACAAACGTGCACCAATGACTGTGACAACCACGGTGACTAGCTACACCAGACCGGACATATTACACATCTGACTCAACCCCATGAAACAAACTTGATACTATGTGTTCATTATGGTCCATTCTTCCTCGACGAACAAGTACATAAGTGGCAATTTAGTCAAAGACGAGAAAATGGCACAAGAAATTCGTCTTATTTATATGTATCGGCAATGCAAGCTACCCAGCAACTTCCCCTTCTGATGTCACAAGGGGAATTTCTGTATGCAAATGAGAAGCTAATGGGGAGTCTCGTTTTAAAATAGACAAAAATAAAGTTTAAAGTTTAAAACGCATTTTTTATTAATTTTTAAAAATTAATAATATTTATGTATGAATGGATAATTTTAGATGTGAAAATAGCAGCCATTTCATAGGCACTTTAAAGGAAAACTTCAATGTGTTAATAAATTACTACCATACTTCCTCGATCATAAGCCCAGGGGGCCTCAACATATAAATTCTGGAAAATTATGCGATGGGCTTATACTTTTTTGGTTTACCATTGTAACCTTCTTAACCACCCACAAAAAATTATCCAAATTACATGTTTCGTTCACCATGCCGGGCTCGGGGGAATATTACTTCGTTTTGAAAAAAAAAAAAATGAAGAGAGTCATCATTGATTTCCACAACACTTTTACAATGAAGAAACAAACATGTTCATAAAAATACACACATTTTATTACATTACTTTAAAATTGGTAGGGTCTGTGGGAAAAAAGTCGAAAGTAAGAAAGACCTTTATCATTATCTTCGTTGTGGGATGTTTTTGATAGTACACAAACACTCCAAGAAAGGCAATTTCCGCCATCATGTTTTTCAGCATGATTTGACCTGAAACACCATCCCAACAGGTCAAGTTATTCATTAACCAATCAAAATGCTGTGTCATACTGATGAAGTTTTTTGATTATTGGCGATGTCATATTTTAACACCTTATAATCGGGAAAGCCTTCGGGGATCGGGGAAGTAGGGTAAATTTATAAACTAATGAGCACCTAAAAACTATTATTACCTTTCTAGGGAGTTCAGTATGACTCATATAATCTTCTAAAAATAGCAGCACATTAGTTACATCGGGTGGTAAGTCAACTTTCTGACTCGTGGCCGTAACCTCAACCATTGATCTCACATACTGGCCAATCAGTGCAATGAACTGGTCGATATTCTCACTATGAGCTTGTCGCAGTAAAGTCACCGTACCAGCTATGAATGGTGGTCCATCTAACGGCTCTTTTGGGTTCTTGGCTGTCATACTCGCTGTGGAAGAAAAAAGATTGGTGTTCAAGGGTTAAACTGAATAGTTAAGGTACACATTGGTGGTTTTTCAAAGAGATCAGGACAGGACCATGTCAGTTAAGAGATTGTACAAATAGACTTACGATTTAAGTTTCACTGAAAACCCATTCATAAGGCATGGGGGTATCTCACACCCATGACAAAAAATATGAGGTAAGATTCATGGGAAGTATAAATACTTATGAAAGTGTTGAATGAGTATCAATGTAATAGCAAATTACTTACCCACGGCTTTTGTATACTGCATTTTCGGCATCTGCGATATGACCAATAAGAAGGCAAACAAGGGAAAATACGGCACTCTCTTTGTTGTTGTATAAATCTACAATAATACCAAGGTGGTATAAGTTATATAAGAGTATGCAAATGATGTGATATGCAAATGTGTGATATGCAAATGATGTGATATGCAAATGTGTGATATGCAAATAGTGTGATATGCAAATGATGTGATATGCAATCAAGATCTCATTTGAAGTCACACAAATTAACATATGCAAAATATACATATTCAAAAAGTAAAATTATTCACATTTTCAAATGGAAATAAATATTATTATGGAATGTTTCCTCAAGCTGAAGTGACATTGTCTGGACTACATACTATAAAACATGTTGAAAAAGCGGCATGAAATTTTAGCAAATTGTTATATGTTGATTTAGCAAATCTTACTTGTCATTGTTGATTTTTTTGTTTGGCGGCCATTTTGAATTGATAATAAAGTCATTAGCAACATCTTGAATTAGCGAATCAGTTGTCTCGCTTAATTCGCGAAAAAGACATGTTTTACAATATGCATGTATTCTACGGCTCTGTAATTGTTTTTCTGTTCTCTGGTTAAGCTTTGCGTACATTACACTCTATATGTAGTTCAAAACTAGCAAATCTCTAAAAATTGGCCACTACACAAACGTATCAATAAAAAAACATTAAATTTTGGACATTAGACATGTACTCAAATTAGTGGGCATTCAAAATGTCCTGTATGTGCTGTTATTTTTAATGACATTATCAGGGGGGAAAAAGGCCGACTTACGTTTCTGAGATATGGTAAAAGGTATCAAAGAGCAACTCAAACACATTAGTCGTCAGCAAATACGATGTTTGATATCTACTGAAGTGAAAATGCTGCAAATGCACAAACATGCAGACAGACAGACAAAGCCAAAGACTATAATACTGTAAAACATGTCTTTTTCGCGAGCATGTCTTTTTAGCGAATTTAGCGAGAGAAGTGATTCGCTAAATCAAGATGTTTATTTTATTATAAATTCAAAATGGCCAAGACTTGGAGATTTGTATACAGTAATCCGGAACATAAAAACCTGGGCGCTTCCTTATTACACTTTTTCTTTGTTCTTATGGAAGTGACAACTGCTCATTTGGGTTGGTACGCAACAGAAAAGTATTGTGAAAACATTCGCTAAATCAACATTTAGCTATTTCGTCATTTTATCACAATTCGCTAAAATTGCATGTCACTTTTTCAACATGTTTTACAGTAGTTCCTTTTTTAGACTAAATAAACAATGTATTTTTCTCTCATTCATATAATGTTAACTATTATCTACATCAAGCATGTGAAGTTCTGCTGAATAGCGCCCTCTAAAATGTTAACAGTATGCGTAATTACCTTTGTGAAAGGATTATTTATACCAGCACACTCTAAGTAGGAAGTCAATTCATACAATAATGGATTCTCATCTTTAGGATAGGGTAACGTAGGATCCTGATAGTGAGCCTCAATGTCCGACATTAAAGAACTGAAAGATAAGTTAAATAATAACTTTACTGTTTTGAAACAAAGATTATCACAAATCAATAAATATATGAAAGATGTAATATGATACAGTGATATTTGGAAAATTATTCTTTAAGGATTGGATACGACTTTTGTGGCCCGAGGCAGAAGCCGTACGACCGAGGGTAGCAAAAGTAATTTATGTTGTTTTGAGTGATGAAATCCGGGCGCTCTGGTCCAGGCATGATTCAGGAAACTATAGCCCTGATGTGAGGGCACACTTCCCATAGTGTTACGAGGCCCGGCAATATGAGGTATATGATAAGAACTCTTAGCTGAAATAATAGATTAATATGAAACAATTACTACTAAAATTTAATACTGGTTTATCATCATAATCTACTTCACAGATGCACATGCTTAGAACACTTCTAACAGAAATTGTATTCTTTTTGACTGGCTATTTAAAAGTTTAAAGAAAAAAATTTGGGTATCAGGAATTTTTTGAATCATGAAGCTCAATAGAACCTAGATGCAAATGGCAAGCGAGAGTCCCATGATACTTGTTCCAACCCCCCCCCCCCACATCTATTACAATAGTTTTTCATGGTTACGGTAGGTCAAACAAACTATGGAGTCCCATGATACTTGTTCCAACCCCCCCCCCCCAATCTATTACAATAGTTTTTCATGGTTACAGTAGGTCAAACAAACTATGGAGTCCCATGATACTTGTTCCAATCCCCCCCCCCCATCTATTACAATAGTTTTTCATGGTTACGGTAGGTCAAACAAACTATGGAGTCCCATGATACTTGTTCCAATCCCCCCCCCCCACATCTATTACAATAGTTTTTCATGGTTACGGTAGGTCAAACAAACTATGGATAATGGAGTCCCATGATACTTGTTCCAATCCCCCCCCCCCACATCTATTACAATAGTTTTTCATGGTTATGGTAGGTCAAACAAACTATGGAGTCCCATGATACTTGTTCCAACCCCCCACATCTATTACAATAGTTCTTCATGGTTACGGTAGGTCAAACAAACTATGGAGTCCCATGATACTTGTTCTAATCCCCCCCCCCACATCTATTACAATAGTTTTTCATGGTTACAGTAGGTCAAACAAACTATGGAGTCCCATGATACTTGTTCCAAACCCCCCCCCCCCCCCACATCTATTACAATAGTTTTTCATGGTTACGGTAGGTCAAACAAACTATGGAGTCCCATGATACTTGTTCTAATCCCCCCCCCCCCACATCTATTACAATAGTTTTTCATGGTTACGGTAGGTCAAACAAACTATGGAGTCCCATGATACTTGTTCCAAACCCCCCCCCCCCCCCCACATCTATTACAATAGTTTTTCATGGTTACGGTAGGTCAAACAAACTATGGAGTCCCATGATACTTGTTCCAACCCCCCCCCCCCCCACATCTATTACAATAGTTTTTCATGGTTACAGTAGGTCAAACAAACTATGGACATGATGAAGAGAGAGAATACAACACTGTTTTGGGGGCAAAAATTAAGCTTTTTGGGTCTTGACAAAATCTCAGCAATCATTTGCATCTAAAGTCTAAGTGAAACCAATTTTCAATTCAAAATGGTTGCTAGAGTGGACCTTAATGCTGGGTGGGAAATACAGTACTAATGCAATGTCATTCTAATTGAGCTGAGATAAATTACTGCTGCATTTGTATTTGAGAAGACCAACTACTTACTTGTTCAAATTTTGCAATGAATCAAATAGAAACATGGAATCAAACTGGCAAGAGAAGTTCAACTCATTTGCAATCTGTCGTCGTAGCAACTGCATCTGACCAACCTAAGAATCAAAACACATCCATTTATTATTTATGGTATTTTAATATCTAGTAGAATAATATGTAGCATGCCTGGAAAGCAAGCAAAGATGAGTAGTTTATTGATTTACTAAAAATAGCCATAGAATGTTGAAGCGTATGAACATGATTTGTGTTTCACCACTGATCAAAATGACCCCAAACACTATTCAGAGTTGAACTTTTTTCTGTCCATTGCCATAAAACGAACGCATTATCAGTAAACAACATTCTGAACATGCTTTATCACGCATGAGCTGTCTCGCTTTGCATAATCTGTGAAACAACAAGCAAAACGACTAAAGCTCGCTTCACGCGCTGCCTTCGACCATGCTTGCTATTAAATAACATTTAGTGTAGCTTGCCTTAAGTACGACATCCAGGAATGGTGGCCACAATTTAGCAGCTTTTGTTACAGCTTGTCCGTACACTTTTCCAGCGTTATCTGAAATGTACAACAAATATTCATCTTTCAAAAAAAGTCTCAAACGAGTCTACAAAGTAACCATACCGACTGACTGACTCCCTTCGTTCCCTGCACACAGCATCAAAAAACATGCGAATTCCATGAAAATTACGAGTGTGTGTCTGTTTTCTAAAGGGACAGATTAATTTTCCTTTTTAACCCCAAAGTAATTTTTCACAAAATAAACCTAGCAATTTATAAAGTAACACTGCATGATTTTGGGGGAGCTCTCTGTGAATTTCTCTACAGTGATCTGTGATAGCATTGCAAACTATATATAATATACAGATAGATAGATCCCCAAGCATATGCCCCTGTACTCACTGACAAGTCCTTTGACAGGATTCAGTGACTTCATAGTCGTACCAAGAAACTCCAACCACGCCTTGTCACGAAGAACACCTCGGTTCAGTATAGTAGCAAAGTTCTGTAACTCCTTGACAATCATGAAACTGAGAAGCCTATCCAATCCAGTCAGACCATAGGTACCAATACTTCTCTGAAAAGTATAGGATTCAACAAAGTTGAATGAAATATAAATGTGTACATGTTTTTAAGTTAGGTAACACAACAGCCTTGGTTTAAAGGTAACACAACAGCCGTGGGTCAAAGGTAACACAACAGCCGTGGGTCAAAGGTAACACAACAGCCGTGGGTCAAAGGTAACACAACAGCCATGGGTCAAAGGTATCACAACAGCCTTGGGTTAAAAGGTAACACGACAGCCTTGGGTTAAAGGTAACACGACAGCCTTGGGTTAAAGGTAACACGACAGCCTTAGGTTAAAGGTAACACAACAGCCATGGGTTAAAGGTAACACAACAGCCATGGGTTAAAGGTAACACAACAGCCATGGGTCAAAGGTATCGCAACAGCCTTGGGTCAAAGGTAACACAACAGCCTTGGGTCAAAGGTAACACGACATCCTTGGATCAAAGGCAACACGACATTCTTGGGTCAAAGGTAACACAACAGCCTTGGGTCAAAGGTAACACAACAGCCGTGGGTCAAAGGTATCACAACATCTATGGGTCAAAAGTAACACAACAGCCTTGGGTCAAAGGTAACACGACTGCATTGGGTCAAAGGTAACATGATAGTCTTGGATCAAAGGTATCATGACAGCCTTGGGTCAAAGGTATCATGACAGCCTTGGGTCAAAGGTATCATGACAGCCTTGGGTCAAAGGTATCACGACAGCTATGGGTCAAAGGTAACACAACTCCTCTGGGTCAAAGGTAACACAATAGCCTTGGGTCAAAGGTAACACAATAGCCTTGGGTCAAAGTTAACACAACTGCCTTGGGTCAAAAGTAACACGACAGCTGGGATAGTACTGAACATTTACTGCCAGTTAAATTATTTCTTATATAAAAAAATGAAATTATTTAATTTAATACCTGTACTTTGGAGAAGAGCTTTATTGTCATGACTTCTTGTTTAGTTTTAAAGTCGTACCATGTGTTTCTCTTCTCAATGTAACATGTTGTTCTGTATTGAATAAACAAATCAGTGTTTAATTCTGTTCGTATGAATGTCTCACTTCACATACAATCCTAGGAAAGTGTCTTAGTGCTAAATATTTTCATGTTAAAGTAGTATTGTCAGCAAAATTTCATTTAAAGTGGGAGGGTCGTCACCTGCGTACACGCTGGAATTGAGACCTAAGCGACGATAACAACGCATGCTAAAAATGCATGCGCAGGGGATGACTTCCCCACTTTAAAGTTTTGTCATATTAAGTAATATATGTACTGTAATAAATACAACAGCTACGGGTATTGCAAAATGTCTGCTTTACCAATAACTGATGATCAGTGCGCAGTTATGTCGATCTGGTTGTGATTAATTTTTCAGCATCTTAGGATGCTATCAAGTAAACAAATTGCATGCCAAATTCCCTGTTCAATGAATGAAGATAAACTACTAGTGTATTATGGAATTCAATGGGAAACATTTACCAGAATTTACCTGGAGATTCACACCACACTCTTGAGTTGTTTCCTGTACACCAATTAGGTCCATCTCTTATTTAATTTAATTTATAAGATAGCTATTATTATTGATCTTACCACTGTGCTCAAACTTTAAACATTACTTACTGACTAGGTTAATTGTGTTTAGCACACTCGTGAGGTCAAACTACAAAGCATTACAGAAATTACTGTAGTGAAGAAAAATACTAACTTACCGGCCACCAATAAATGATGCAAAGTGTCAGGTTTTAGATGCTGTAATATTCAGGTTTGTTTTTTAGCCATGTTACTCAGATTGAAAAGGTTTCTATGTTTTGCCAACAATACAACTATTTTCAATCTTAATAAACAATAAAAGAAAACAGAAGTTTTCCTTGAAATTTCTGTTACAAATAAATTAAACAAGCAGTCAAAATCAATTTCTGAATATTATTTTGCACTTCAGAAAAAGTTATTTTTATGCAACTTCATTTAATTTTCATTGATACATTAATTAATTTTGTGGGTAAAAAACAACTTGCTGCTGAAAAATTTTACAAAATTTGGGAAATGTTTCTAATGACGAACATTTGATAGTTTATTTTATGTTAATTAGTACCACCATACTGTAAAATACTTTATTTTAGCTGGAAATTAATTTTCGGTGTAAAGGCTTTTTTGGTATTTTGTATGGAATTGATTTTAACTGATTTTTGATGAGTTGGATTGAAATATAGGAAAAGATTATATTCACTGGATAGCGAAAATAAATTCGAAGTTGAAATAAAGTATTTTACAGTATTTAGTTGTCAATGAGTGCATACCTTGGATCAGTCATGCGCAGTATCTCCCGTGCCATTCGACCAATGAAATTCACTGAACTGTCTCCCATGACAGGTGGGAATCTCGGAATAGGTATGGCAGTTGATTGGTACACACTCTGAAAATCTAACACCTAAATACAGTACATTATAAAATAAATTTTGAATTATTTAAGAAAGTATACTTTATAATGCAGTCTTTTAAACTATTAAAGGATTGTGGTTGTTGTAGCCATGTCCATTTAACAGCTTGAGAATTTTGTGTAAATAAAAAAAAAGCTTTGAACCAACAAGATTTTATAGTGCTATGTGTAGTATGGGACCTATACTCGGTTATTATCTCCTGCTAAATATGCTAATTTTTCCCAGAGACGTCGTATAGCACTACCAAATAATCTTGCTTGCCAATTATAACCTATAATTATATTCTAAACTGTTTGAAAGTCCTTAACTTATGTCATAAAATGTGACATAAACCAAAATTAGTAGTTACGGTGAATTCAATTTTTATTATAGCAATAATGAATGCATAGTGCTATACTGAATGAGAAATTGATTTCATGCAAGATACAACTTTGAATAAAATATAGAAATGTGGGAATTTATTATTGTTATTAGGATATACTATCAGTAGGTGTTACATGTTGAATCTGCAGTTGTATTAATTAATCTGGTTTGTTTAGCACCCAAATCCAGATGCATAGATAACACACTGAGTCAGTTGGAAACAAATATTTAAAGTTCATATATCATGAAAAGTGCTATGTATTAATATGCTTAATTTTTAAGAACACAAACCTCCGCAAAACCGATTCAGACACTGTCTAATAGCAATGACATAACATAATGTCTAAACATGGACAATGGTATGTTATAATATGAGGCTCTTACGAGGATACCTTAAAGTATGTACGAAGACAGTACAGCGCTGCGCAGCAGAGGTCGATGCAACGGTGTACTGTCTGAGTGCATACTTTGAGGTATACTTGTAATAACCTTATTATTATGCATCTTTTCCTTCCAAGGATACATCATGGGAATGCCGAAATTTAAAATGTTTAGAACAGAATCAGCGAACTTCTTTGTGTGGAATCTGGTCAAACCCTGGTGGCAGCCATGTTTGTTTTTATTATTAGAGGACGCTTACATGCGTAATCATTCCATATTTGGAATTTGCGTTTCCTAATATGGTAGGATGAAAATACCCCGTAAAATACCACAAAATTACGACACGCTGTATATTATGGCGTTACGGCGACAGATGTATAATAATATTTAATATTTTAATACCTTGGTTCTCAAGAAACTATTACATTCTTGTTCCACGTTGTAGTTAATAATTCTGGATACTTCTTCCTGCCATATCTTTAATCCATAAATACTGACATAGTCCTGGATATATTCAAATGAAATGCGGAATCCATCCATGCGTGCACCAAGAGCATCCAATTTAGGAGGCAACTCATTTACCTACAGATTTATATCACAAACTAATGCATTACTATGCCTTGTCTTAGGCAAAACAATAACAGTTAGGCAAGACAGTTCAAGACAATGACAGTTAGGCAAGACGGTTTGGAAAAACAATGCCAGTAAGTAAAAACAATAACAGTTAGGTAAGACAAAACAGAAGAATGACAGTTTAATAGGCACACCAATGACAGTTTGGTAAAACAGTTAGGCAATATATTTCAAAACAATAACAGTTAGGCAAGATAGTTCAAAACAATAACAGTTAGGCAAGATAGTTCAAAACAATAACAGTTAGGCAAGATAGTTCAAAACAATAACAGTTAGGCAAGATAGTTCAAAACAATAACAGTTAGGCAATATATTTCAAAACAATAACAGTTAGGCAAGATAGTTCAAAACAATAACAGTTAGGCAAGATAGTACAAAACAATAACATGATTGATGAAGTAAGATGACGACAGATAACCAATTCTGACAAGTTTGAATTCACTTGGTGCAATTTAAGTTCCAGCTGGTGATGTCATGAACCAAATTGAAACAAGTCAACATAATCAAAACACAATCTGACACCTGAATATGATAAGGACTAGTTGATTGTTATTGTCTGTAAATGTTTCTTACCTTTGCTTTAGGGTTAAATATGAGACCTTCATGCAAAGCTCTCGCTACTTGGCGTACCAATTCCTTGCGTATACCGTCCTCCAAAAGCTGTTTAGGATCAATCTGAAGATGAATAAAGTCATAATATTAAAATGAAGTCATAATATTAAAATGAAGACATAATATTATATGCTTCCTTATAGTGAACACTTCACTATAACAAACTCAATGTAATATGTGCTTCACTATAGTGAGCACTTCACTATAAAAACCAATGTATTATGTACTTTATTATAGTGAACACTTCACTATAACAAACCCAATGTATTATGTGCTTCATTTTAGTGAACACTCACTATAACAAACCCAGCGTATTATGTGCTTCATTATAGTGAACACTTCACTATAACAAACCCAATGCATTATGTGCTTCATTATAGTGAACACTTCACTATAACAAACCCAATGTATTATGTGCTTCATTATAGTGAACACTTCACTATAACAAACCCAATGTAATATGTACTTTATTATAGTGAACACTTCACTATAACAAACCCAATGTATTATGTGCTTCATTATAGTGAACACTTCACTATAACAAACCCAATACATTATGTGCTTCATTATAGTGAACACTTCACTATAACACCCAATGTATTATGTGCTTCATTATAGTGAACACTTCACTATAACACCCAATGTATTATGTACTTCATTATAGTGAATACTTGACTATAAAAAACCCAATGCAATATGTGCTTCATTATAATGAACACTTCACTATAACAAAGAGTTTGCTTTTGTTACAACAAGGATACAGTGTATTACCATTACTCTCAATGTATAAGATTAATAAAAATGTTCATTATCAAACTAATCAAATTATAGTTGCGTGCAATGATATATTTACCTTTATTATGCCAACCAGTGTTGTTTTCATCATCAGTATACCTTCTGTAAACACTGATATTGAATGGGTTAACTTAGCAACCTGAATATACAAAAATAACGTAAAATTATCAGCAAGATGTAATTTCTCCATTACAACTGTGTTTCCATGACAACTGGGAAAAATAGCTTTACCTAGCTAAATAGATTCAAGCGTTCACAATTTGCTATCCTAACATAAGAGATGTCAAATTGTTTCTGATTGGTTCAAACATAATTCAGTACTGTTAAAGTGACACTGTATCCCAGTATCTGTAGACATGACAGAACTACAAAATCTTACATAGCAACCATTTGAACAATGATGATGTAATACACAAATCTTGATTTTTAAAAATTGTTTTACATAAATAGAGACTCAAATTTGAATTGCTTTAAAATATGACTTTATTTTGGAACTTTTTAATAATTCAGTTGTGTTATATTTCTTGTGTGCTTTCTTTCTGAAATGTACATTTCAACATTGCTGGACTCCCTGGTAGAAGGGCTTATATCTAAGAGATTATCAACGATGAATAAAGCATATTATTATTATTAAAGACCAAAAAAAGAACAGACAATAATTGAACAATAGAACCTAAAGAGACCTAAAGAAATATCTCACCCATACAACCATGCTTACCTCATATCGCTGATCTAGCTGTGCGAACTCTCGTAGTTTTTCTTTCTCTAATCTTGTTGGCACCTCTTTGATACTGTGCGTCTGCAGACGGATGATCTGGGCTAATAATCCAAACATGGTTTCTGGGATAATCTGCAGCACTTTTCGTACATAGGAGACAAGTTCACCTGAATAGTACTGGGACACGCTGACCAGATCCCCACTACCAGCTTGGTTGATTCTCAGTAGAGGAAGATCGAGAGCAGACGCCAACTAAACGAAAGAAACATAAACCACATTGATAATTTACCGGTATGCCAAACAAATACACCATTCTACATTTAATATTGTCAATCATCAAATAATATAAGAAAATATCTAGTGTAAAAAAACTGTACAAATATTTATAGAAGTGCGGTGTCGGTATTGAGCAGGAATTATACTATGTTTACTTCATGAAAGTACATTATCGCTACAAGTTGTAATTTGCAGGAATGTTTACCTTACAGAAGTATGGTGTCACCATGGGGCACGAGTAATAAGATTTTTATGTAATAGTACATTCTCGTTAGCGTACGCTACTTACAGGAATACTGTATTGCAAACATTTTAAAATCTTTTTTACATAATGCTTGCAATTTGCTTATCATAATGTTAAAACAGGGGAGTCGTCACCTGCACATGTGTCAGATGGCCATAGCATGTCATTGTTTACAAACAAGCGTTTACCCATGAGCCTTTGTGTTTTTAGCGTGTGTTGTTATCGTCGCATGGGACTCAATTCCCACGCGTGCGGAGGTGACAACCCTCTCACTTTAATGCAAGTTACATTATGATAAATAATGGATATGATAAGTTAACTTACCTTTAAGAATGTAGCTCTCAGTTTGATGACTAAAGACGGTTCCCGTTTTATTCCTTCTTGCATGTATCGAGTATAACTGAAATAAACAAACATATTTCTAATACATGACTGAACAAACCTGCCTATACTGTTGACCAGTGGGTGAAGAGAAATAAAATCATCAGCTCAACCATGCCAGTATTCAAAATATCACCTCATGTGATTTTGTTTACGTCCATCTCCTTAGTCAATTTAAGTCAATAATTCAACCTAACATAGATGTATCTTGATTTTCGAACAACATAATTGGACACAATGGAAATTTTAGGGGATACTAAGATCATCATTGTATAGTTGAATTTTACAATGGCATGATGTTCCATAATGAAACAGGGAGAAATTAAAAATTCATATTCATATCATTCAAACTTTTCCCAAATTGATGGTCTAGGATGCAGAGTTTGAAGTTCATATAACCTCTGCTGGATCAACCAGTGTTCCCCACTCACTTCGGCATGAGCCAATGACAAGAGCCAGAAGATGTCACATGATTTATACCCACCTATCAATGAGCTCCCATGCATAATGCACATCAGCTACTATCTGGATTTGTATCAAAACTTCTTCTTTGATGTTAATGGTACGCAGCATCTGGTGCAGGAATCTACGAGTTTCGGCAAGAAACTGACGAACTTGCAAATTGCTTTCTAGTTGATGGAACTCTTGAACCTAGAATGGAGAGAGGGTTTAGAGAGAGAGGGTTAGATATAAATTTAATGTAGGATACTTGGAATTGAATATGCAAGTTTTGTGTAAAAATACACTGAATACTGTTATAGAAATGAGTCAACACTGATGATAACAAAATTGTGATACATGCACAACAACCGACTAAAATTACATGTAAATTTGTCTAAATGTTTTGAGATATACATTAAATAATAATAGTGTAAAAATACAAAATTTAATTTTTTGGATTTTGTATTTTGAAAAATTGTCTGATGGTATTTGTGATGGCATGAACCAACAATAATGAAAGTATGGTAAACATGACAAACACTTTTCAACTCTGACCTCAAGACTTGAGAAAGTGAACAGTTTGAATGTTTGTGAATTACCTCCTCCAGTGCCTGGATAAGCTGAACTATCTTCCTACCAGCAGAGGTGGAGTCATCATAATTCAATGATGTAATCTGTTTAGCCATCTCCGCAAACCATGCCTGCAAATTTTCTGAAAAATCAAACAAACAAGATTCTAATCAGTGCTCCCGTGCGACTACTGCACAATTCATCAACCACAGTCATTGAAAATTTTCAACAGATGTTCTTTCAAGTTGTTACATTTTTCTACAGTTATTGACAATTACAACAAACTCTACCCCACCACACTCACTCCATTCTGATGTCAACATTATTTTAATATGATAGCAACATTCAATAGTGGTAATCTTTATTTCTTGCTTAGAGACATTTCCTCATTTAAAAAAAAAAAAAATGGATAAAAATGCAAAATGATGCTTTTAATTTTAGCAATTGTGCCCCTCAAAGAGTTACTAACGGTAATAGTTACATAAAGCATTCATTATTTACAACTGAACATGTAGATATTTAAACAAATACATATAATGGATTCATATACCAAACGACAATTTAATCTGTTCAAAAGTTTTAGAAAATTTGTGATATCAATAGAATTGTTCTGTGAAGAAAAAAAGCATAGCATTTCAGCAAATTCATAAATGTTTTCAGAACACCTAGAGTTTATTTGAATACAGAATGCATGATTTCAAAAATAAAAAAAATAAAAATATTTTTCAGGTTGTTGAACTTTTCCCCGTATCCATAGTAATCTATATTACATTTCAATGCCTAAATAATTGAAATGTGAACTGCATACTTTTGTACAGAGTAACCATAGTAACCAGGATTCTCACTTACCATTTTTCTCTACCCTGGTTAAGGGTTTGCTACCAGAGTAGACTTCTGATAATTCAGCCATTCTTTCTGATCCCTCTTTCTTGTAAGCTTCCCACTTATCTTTCTTATTGTCCAACATATGTCTGAACATCTGTTGCATTGTGGGAAGATTTAAAATATAATTAAAACTAATTATAATACAGTTGAATGCACAATTCCTGATTCCTGAATTACCATCAGACGCAATTTCATTCTTTTTGCGTATGCATAATCTCCCTAAAAACAGGCAGGGGTAGGACAAAAATAAAATAATTAAAAGAACAATGGATAGGCAACCCCAGAAGAAGTCAGCGGTATATTTGACACAGATCTTAAAAGATAGCGAAGTGAGTGTTAGGTTTCAATTACCAAAATACCTCAAAAAAATGAAAATATTACGCTATAGCCAAAGATAATTTGTGTGCAAATTGTCAGAGACTGATATGAGTTAGTTGAATGATGACAGCATTTTTATAAAAATACAATTAGGCAAATTCATACAAATAAACGGCAATATGAAATGAGTTCCACATGCTTGTCAATCAAACTGGTTCAAAGCAATGGTATCTCTGAATGACATGGCTGCTTGATGGTAACCATGGAAATGATTGAGTATGAAATCAGAACGAAGCAAGGAAATCGCCATAGTCAGGAATGCAAAAACACAAACGAAGAAAAAAAGTAGTTTTTGAAAATTTATTTGCATTTATATAATGGTTGTTTTGTGATTTTGTGGTCGACTCTCCTAACTTCAGTTGCAAACCCTTATTATCATAAACTTTTAATTAAAATGATCAAATATTATAACAAGAATCAGACGATGAAAATTTGTCTTAAATATTTCTTACCTCCTTCAGCTGTAGTTCAAACTGCCCGGTATTCAAGAGGAGCGTAAACAAGACTTGTGGATTGAATTTACTATCTAATAACACCTGCTCCTTCAACTGACGGCATCTTTTATTGTTATCCCAAGCTGATAGGAAGCGATAAATTCAGTGATTATCAGTGGCATAGTAAAATACTACTTAAGATCATGGTGGAATCAATCACTACTGTAAACATTTTTCACTGGAATTAATTTTTGCTGAAAAGAAATTTTGGACGTTTTGCATAAAATATATTGTCACTGATTTTTGAGGTGTTAAATGTAAAATATAGGAAAACAGGTATTTTCACTGATTCAGCGAAGAATAAATTTAAAGTACTTTACAGTAGCCACGGACGCAATGGGAGGCCAAAGTCATAATAATAAAAATTCATTTTTACAATGTTTTTTTTTTTCATAGAGGCCACAATAACTTAAGGAGAGTTACAGTATTATGACTTCCTGCTAAAAACAGGAGTTTTTATTTATGAGTTTGTAGAGGGCGTAATAAACAGGAGTTTCTATTTAAGAAATGATAGAGGGCATCCTTACCTCCTTCAGCAGTGTGTAGCATCAACCACCGAATTGTAACGTTACATTCCCGAAGACAGTTCATCAACTTTGGGATGTTATCTAAAACATACTCTTCAGTTAATGTACCTTCTTGCAAGTAACGCTTCACAAGGTCATTTAGTTTGGGAACTTTAGTGGCATATCGAGCAGCCTAAAACGAGAATACACACTACAATTAAAATACAGACAAACTACTAACCAATTCTCTGACATTACTGAGGTCTAATGTATTATTGAAGGCAGTTCTTACTGTTTTATACGGATGGGCGTACGTGCTAACATCAAATGAACACATCACTTACCAATTCTCTGACATTACTGAGGTCTAGTGTATTATTGAGGGCAGTTCTTGCTGCTTTATATGGCTCCCAAGCATCCATCAAGTTCACTGGTATACCCATGTATATACTGGTTACCTAGACAACAAAATATATAATGACATTGAAATGTAAACCCTTGCCTGAAATTTACTATCAATTTCAAATTTGTTTGTATAAATCGATGCATTGTACAAGTTGCTTTCTAGCTCAGAGAAAGTAATTCATAAATCAAAAATGACTTGCCCAGTTATCCGGGAAATGTTTGTCTACTATTTCTCTCATCTTTGCCTGCTGTTGGTGAAGGATCTCTGGTGCAAAGTACAGAATGACATACAACATAGATGCCTGGGTAGCCAATGCTGTGCTACGATGCTCAGGAAAAGGATATGCAGAGATCTGAACAAAAACCAGAGTAACATAGGGGGTCATTTGAATTGTATTGAAACACACACTCATGCTCAATAAAAATGTAAAATGAAAAAACAAATATGGCCCAGAAAAAAATATTGAATATTCAGCATTCTGGTGTCCTGCAACAAATTACAAATTATCATGTTTTGTCATAAAAAATCAATCAAAATAAGACAATTTTTAAATGAATTTAAAAATATGTTCTTCTGGGCATAAAAAAATACAATACTCATTTGATTAATTAAATAATTATTTAATTAATTAAAATTATTTAAGAACTGCTAATTACTGAGATGCAGCTTAGAAAAAAGAGTTATTATTGTAATAAAAAATACAGAATGCTGTAGAGAATCTCATAAGGTCAGGTATCAAGGCTCCATTATATATGTTTCCTATTTCTTAGTCAGAGCCCATTTTTTTCAATGTTTTATTTAGATAATACTGAACCAAATGATCAGTGGTGTCTATTGAATGCTCAAATGTTAGAATGTTATACATGATTGCAAACAGCTCCTCTACAACTGGGAAATGGATTTTAAGAAAACCCAAACCATTTCCCAGAATAATAGAAGCCACATAAATTGAGAACCAAGAATTCATCATTTTTCTTGTGTAGATGCTCCTTTAGAAGTGGCATCCCCTGTTGCATTGTATCCTTTTAATAGCATTCATGGGAAACAGATTTAACAGAATATGTCAAGTTACATAAGGTATAACCATGTGTTGCTCATTGGGTTAATTTTAGCTGAGTGATACATGGAGTAAAAAACAACATAGAATAATATTCTGTGTGTTTACCTGGTTATAAATGTCATCTGACCTCAGTCGTCCAATCAGCATGCTTACAAATTGTCTGTTTATCGGAACTCTCCTATAAATGGTGGGAAAAAAGTAAATGAAAACTGAATTAACCATACAGAAGAGAAAGAACCACTACTTTGAAAAACAAAGCAAAAACTGAACATACAAAATATCCAAAGTAAGAAACCACCACAAAAATAAAAGGTCTCAACAGATTGAAGTCCTATTTTTGCATCTATACAATTCAATTATTTTTCTGATCTCACCTTCAACTTGTACTCAGACAGTACAATACTCTCACTGTACTGCCTGAGGGCATACTTTGCGGTATCCTTGTGATACCCTTATTATTATACATATTTTTCTCCCAAGGATACATCATGGGAATGTCAAAATCCAAAATGTTCAGAACAGATTTAGAGAACTTCTTTGTGTGGTTTTATTATAAGAAGACACTTATGCCCGTAATCGTATTTCCTAATATGGTAGGTTGCAAATACCCAGTGCAATACCACAAAATTACGGCATGCTGTAACTTATGGTATTAGAATAAAACCCAAGCTCAACATGGAATTCAGGGTGATACTTTTTCAGAATTATCACTCTACGTGTACTAGTGTTTTTAAAAAACCATGGCTCTTTGTACGTTCAGAGAATACGTTCAGAGAATTGAAACTTTTTGTGGTGTATTTCTTGAATGATAAGCATATTTGGCGGGTTATCTCCCGGAGATAATAACTGAGCAATATTTCATAACCTTGCGAGCTGTTTGTGATATACACAATGCATGTCAAATACATTGTTTATATGAAATTCACACTGCACGGCAACCACACAAAATAACCATTTTTGATCCACATTTTCTCGATTAAAGATATGACTAACATTCCATGTACTGTGGTTTAACTCTTTGAACCTTGACCCTTTAATCTGAATGCCAAAGCAAACTTACGTCACAATTCACTAAATATATCTGCACACTTTTCTCAATACTTTTTTTGAAAATTTGGAATAAGACCTATATCCACTTGAGAATTACTTATATTAAGCCCAAAATCATCAATGACATAGTGTGCAAATTATTGCACCAACATTTTAGCAAGATTACTGGGTTGAATTTGAAGCACAAATCTTCTGTCTGATAGACACTACAATTTTTATATAAAGATATTCATTGAAAAAAAAAACATTTAAGAAGAAACTTACAGGAAGTAACTCTCCGGATAGTTTGGTGGTCGCCGGGAACCTGGAATTGAGGAGTAACCTGTACTACGCAGCAATTTACAAACATCATCAATATTTGAGTCAACAGATGCTTGAGCAGCACTGGAACAAAACAGATATTGAAAAGTAAGCAAATATTCTCAATATGTAACACAAATGATATAATTTTGTATATTCTAATCATATGTATTTTCATGATGAATGGCTTCATAGTTGGTACTCTCAAAATAAAGAGAGACAGTTTGTAGAATAATTAAGTGCTACAGTTTTTTTTGTTACACCACATGAAATTGTATCCTTTTATTAATTTGCGCTTTAACTTTTTATTAAAAAAACAAAACAAAACATGTTGTAAAATGCGACATCCTCTGATTTATGCATCACAACACCTCGTACCAATGATGATTTTACAAAATGTAAACTTCAATCTTTTTCACTCAAAACATAAACATAACAAGAATGTAACAATTAAAAAAGTGTTTCTAAACGATGTATATAAAACATTACTTCAGTCCTCGCAGATGGAATTAGAAATCATCACTCAACTTGAATGAAGTCAGGCCATGTTATAGAAAGGTTGAAAGTTACAATTTATGGATGCCATGAGTGATCTGAAGTGTGAATTTAGGTATTTGATTGGATAGCTGCATGACCATGTATCATAAGATTACAGGATTGAGGAACTTCTCAGTTGTGTATTTTTTAATTTCTGATTGCATCTAAATAATTAATTATTCCAACAAAACTCACATTACATTTTGGGGGGTGTCCATCACAGGTATTACATGAATGTCACAGTATTATTTTGAACATATTTGCATAATTTCTAAAAAATCGAAACGTCACTGACAGTGTGTGGAATACTCCCTAAACCTACCAATGCTGATTTGTATCCTATTAATTCATTCTCTTGACATCATTTTTTTAAACCATTTTTATGGTATCTATTCGTTTATGCGGCACCTAAAGATCAAATATAATTTTAATATTTGTTTATGGCATCAAAAACATAAAAGCTTGCAAAAGTTTTATGCAAGACAGATTTCATGAGCTAGTGGTTTGACAAGGCTTATCTAGAGTGCTACTATATGTTGGTACAGGAAGTGCGCCCTCAAACAGCAATATATTTGCATATTTGCCTTTATTTAGAGACCAAAATAATAATAATTAGCATTCAGTTCATGAAACAATTTTTAATTTCCACAAGTCAAACTTATTTTGATTTTGATCAATTTGAATTAATGTGTTTTTGTAATGGCTCATTATTTTCTGGACAAATATTATATCAAATGTAGGAGTTTGAAAGAATAATCCAACCTCCTTTTTTATAAAGACCATTTTAATGAAGTGGTCACTATACACAGATGAGAAACCAGATTAGTTTTCCATATTTTCAATAACATGGCCATTCCTGTTTAAACATATTTGAGGTATATAAATGTACCAAAATGAGCCAAGTACAGGTGAAAAGTACGGGTCGTACTTTTCAGAAAATAGCGAGTACGGGTGATATTTGAAGTAAGTACGGGTGATATTTGTAGCGAGTACGGGTGACATTTGTAGCGAGTATGGATGATATTTGTAGCGAGTATGGGTGGTATTTGTAGCGAGTACATGGAGGTAATTTCGCAAGTACGAGTGATAAAATGTAGCGAGTATGGGGGAGGGGTTTGATGGTAAAATATAGCGAGTACGGGGTGAGGGTATTGCAGGGTAAAATGTACGGGATTTATACAACAATTACGGGTGCAACAAAACACGCCAGTGAGAAAGAAAATATCAGTGGTACCGAAACTAGTTCAATCTAACGTACCGAAACTAGTTCCACCTTACAAAAACTAAATGGGTATGTGAAGCAGCCATGTTCAATTAATTATATAGTTTCGGTTCGTTAGATTGAACTAGTTTCAGTTCGTACCACTGATATTTTCTTTATCAATGGAGTGTTTTGCTGCACCCGTTATTGTTGTATAAATCCTGTACATTTTTACCCTGCAATACCCCCACCCCGTACTCGCTATATTTTACCACCAAACCCCTCCCCCATACTCGCTACATTTTATCACTCGTACTTGCTAAATTACCTCCACGTACTCGCTACAAATACCACCCATATTCGCTACAAATATCACCCGTACTCGCTACAAATGTCACCCGTACTCAATACAAATGTCACCCGTACTCGCTACAAATATAACCCGTACTCGCTACAAATATCACCCGTACTCGCTATTTTCTGAAAAGTACGACCCGTACTTTTCACCCATACTTGGCTCATTTTGGTACATTTATATATATGCATATTTGGACAAAAGCATTTGTTTTGGGGATTTGAAGCATGTATTTCTGAACTGGATCTAGCTATGTAAAGTGACACAGGGTATTGTCACATGTGAAATTCATAGTGAATGTGCATCCATCCTGACATTAAAGAAATTACTATGTTGTAACCTTCACCTTCATAAAACAATGGTCACCTTCGGACCTGGGGATGTATATGATTACATCTTACCTGTATCTATGGTAGGAAACTAACATTCTTTCTCTGATGACACCTTCAATTCTCATGTCTATTACTAATAACATTACACCATATAAAAACAATGCTTCACACTACAAATAAATAAACACAGAATTACACTATGAGTACACCACATGCTGTACTAGTTAACATACCATACTGGACTGCATTAGTGCCCATGTCTGGCCAAGCGCCCACCCCCACTTTTGAGCAATTTTTATATGCAAGGTCACATTCAGCAAAGCGACCACCCCTTCAAAATGCCACTAATTTGAAACTTGGTCTTTGATCATTGCTTAACGAATAATGGTAATCATTTTTATATGATTTTCTGTTTCTGTTTTTGCATTGTAAAAGTCAATGATGACACAACTAATTTTGTAATTTTATTTTCCCTCAAATATGTAATACTCCCCTCAATCTGTCACATGATGAATTCAAATTTTCATTTGCACTCTTTCCCGAGAGAGTGCTCGGGTATGCGGCCATCCCTAAAAAAACATAATTTTGTGAGTTGAGGACACATTCATAGTGAGGCTCATCTGCATTTTTTTATCTTCAATATTTAGTACAATCTCTGTTAATGTTCTTGAACTATGTTCCAAACCTCATGGATTCAAATCTCTTCCTCATTTGTAAATTGTGAGTCTCATTTAAATAACATTTGAACACTTTTGTTTACTTTAGAGGCAGAAGTGCTACAGAAACCTGTTACTGAATGCAAACGTTCACACAGCATGAAACATTCTTTGTTGCTATTTAGGTTGTTATCTAAATTATCAGTACAAGAAAGAAAAGATGCAATAAAGTTATCGTGAGAATACTGCAAAGTATGCACTCAGGCAGTACAGGAATCCATCAACCTCCACTACAAATCATGTGCATACTTTGTCTTATTCTGTATATTAATAAGGTTATCATGAGAATACTGCAAAGTATGAACTCGGGCAGTACAGGAATCCATCAACCTCCACTACAAATCATGTGCATACGTTGTCTTATTCTGTATAATAATAAGGTTATTATGAGAATACTGCAAAGTATGTATTCAGGGAATACTAGTACACAAAGGCATCAACCTCTGCAACACATTAATCCATATGATTACTGTACTGACTTCATATTTTTGGTAATCTCATAATAACCCCATAGTATTCGCAGTCAACTCAAAATTTATAATATGCATATTAGCACTAACAAATCTTTATGAAAAATTTCAGTAGCCTCATCATAATACAAGCCTAATTTCATCTATGCCGCCGTGGTGTCACTGTGACATCATCATAGCATCACTGTGGAATCACTGTGGTACCACTGTAGTGAATTTATTATTGTCCAAAATGGTCTCTCACCATGAGTTGTTTGCCATCTTCATTTAGCAGGACTGTTTCCAGAGTTTGCTGAATAAACACCCCTTCATAGAGATCTTCAAGAAATCTACAAAAATAACAAAGGATGTAAGTTTTATACTTTTATACATATTTTTGGATGTACATGTTACAACTTCTAAACCCCTTTTTAAAGTGCCAATGAGATGCCCACAAGTACGCCTGTCATTTTCGATCATTTGTGTCCCTCTGAAATATACATTTATGAATTTTGTTTTTTAAAATCTAAATCATATTTAAGTAAATTTGAGATATTTTTTGCCAAGCCCCTGTCTATCCTGGCTCAATCGACCGTTACCGCAAAAATATGAGGGAAAACCATACTCTTACACCATACTTCTACAATACTGCGTCATATAATTAATAATATATAAAAGTTATTTTCACAACAAATATATTTACAATGGTTACATGGGATGGGCCTCTCCTTACCCCGACATATATATGCAGCACTTCCATGTCGCCAACTTTTTTTACTTTCACTGTCTACAAATTTCTGAATTGTTTAATAATAGGTGTTGAATGGTGACATCTCTGTGATCAGATGACGTTCGTTTTAACTTGCTCTTGGTGCGTAATAATTCGTAGACTAAGCATCCAAACTCTAAAGACCTGAGGTAACTAAATTTTACGACCACGTAATTTTAATGCAATGTCATAGCTATTACAATCATGACAACTGAATCATACACCCCCCCGGTAGGTGCTTTAGATCATTGGTATTATAGAAATGTGAAGTTTGGTTGTATGTCAGTCTAATTCTTTTTAATAAATCAAACGCCATCATCCGCACGCTTGTTCTCTGAGCGTGTTCCATGGTTGCTATGTTACTGAACATGCTCACGACAGAAAGGAAGAGTCAATTTTACAGATGTTCATTTATGAGCCTATTTGCATCAGTTTTTCGTAAGTTGAATATACATGCTTGTACATGCACATAAAGCATGTACAATACAATAGGATATGGTAAATGATATTTTGTCCTTATTCCTTTTCAATGTACAAATGTAAAGCATATTTTTTATTTTCTATACTCTATGAAAAGTTTGTGAGCTTTCAAAGTAACGTTGGATTTCTACAATGCAAAATCAACACGTTTGGAACAAAACTGAAGCTGGTATAGTAAAATAAACTAAATTATTTCTGCAGACTGGAAGTTAATCCATGTTGTTTCACCCCCCCCCCCCCCCCCCCACACACACACACACACACACATGGTAGTTATTTAAGCAACCGGGGAATTTAAGGATAAAATAAGTCTATTGCATATACTTTAATATACAACCTGTCAAGGTATTGTGGAACGGTGTTGGTCAGATAAGGCTAAGCGGATCAAAAATTAATGGAAGCAGTAAATAAATATGTAAATATGCATAAAAAAAAAATTTTTATTTCAACAAAATAAATTTTCCCAAGAAACATTTTAAGTCATTTGATTACACGACAATGAAAAAATTTCACAGGTGATTTTATTGATATTATCAAAGATTTATCAGATATGCTTTATGATCATGCAAGTGGTGTCATTACAATGAAGATCTTGCGAGAAATGAAGAAAAGTCACTGGTTTGTGTTTGTCAGGCTGTTTTCCTAGTGTCATTACTTATTCATAAAGTATAAATTAAGGAGGTATGAACCAAATTCAAGAGTATTCTCTGATGCTATTGGCTAGAAAATAAGTATGTAGTAGGAACATGTAAATCACAATTATTTTGCAATTGGCATCATAGAATGCAATGTATGCTTGGAAAGTTTTGATTATGTAAACAGAAATGAGTTATGTATCTATTCAATGGGGCAAAAATACATATTACACAATCTGAAAATTTGTAAAGACACTACAAAGACACTACCGGTAATCATTTCTTTGAGACTCATTTACAAAAGTATCTCTGGAATTGTGTTTGGCTTACAATTTTATGAACATCTCACAATTTATGCGACTTCAAATGAGACCTCCATTGCCCTTTATTTTATAAAACCTTGACTAACAAAGTGTACCTTAGATATAGAAACTGAGAAATATTATTTTGTATCAGACTTTTATCAGACATTTATTAAAATTAATCAGAAAACCATAACAACAGATATCTTCGGTTCTTACCTATTAAGATCTGTGATATATTTGTGCACACTTTCAAAGGCAAGATAAAATCTTGTTAATATTTCAATATTGTTTTCACGAAATTCTTCATCTAAGTCTTGTAGATCCTGGAAATAAATGCAAGAAGAAACAAGACTGAGTCACTAACATTTTGCGCTACATAATTCCCATTGGGTGCTGATAGAAATAAAAAAAATATATTTGAAAAAAATTATGGCGGTAAAAATTAATTTTTCATTCAATATTGCCACAGTAAATAGCGATGAAAGCCTGATCACAACAACCAGCGAACCATGTATATACTAAAAATTGTAATTCTTCTATTACAATACAAAATCATAACATGCAACATGTTTTAGATCAGAAACTCAATCAAGAAAGAGAGCAGTATAAAATTATGTTCTTTCACACAGAGAATTATAGAAGTATATAAATGGTTCATGCAGACAAATAGACCAAATGTTTAATCATGAATAAGACTGTTGCATCTGTGTTTAATTTCTCCCATTCAACATTTTACAAAAAAAAAACATGTTGTGCACTTTTGCATACTGGAGTGCTGGGAAAGACTTCTGGCGAGTATGAATTGATGTCAAAGTGTACCACAGTATGCTTCATGGATAAATTTAACATGTGTTGTCATTGATACATGAATAATTAATTATCTATCTAAGCTTGCTATAAATCATAACAAAATAATAACACATTGTAGCGAGAATGTGAGGATTATTTTCTATTGGATTTTGGCATTACCGGGTAGTAGCCATACTGGTGCTTTTTCAACAGTTTGCTATATCTCTAACATGCAGAGCATCATGGATGGAGCACGAATAGGAATTTTTGATAATAGCTGAAGCCGTACCTGCACACGAATTTGTGACGTCACAAAATACATGACCTTCAATCAGGGTCGTTTCCTCGGTATATATGAATTGGTATATACAAATTACAATAAAGATACTTAAGACATTACACATAAATTAAAACAAATCATGTGACAATATAATGATAATAACGGTAATAAATCCTAGCTTAACAGTTGAACAGAACGATCATATAGTCAGTCGGGTCACGCCGAGGGTCACGCACTGTGTTGCAAAATGGCCGTGTGGTTGAAACTGGGTCATGGCGTGACGGGCGAGGAAGACATCATTAAACACTCTCAAAATCACAATAAAACGGGGAAGTGGTTGCATATTACGGCGTAGCCAACATGGGAAATAAAAAAACGCCCAATACAAACGACATGGGTTCGAATCACACTAGATACACACTCACCAGAACCGAAGCAATCAGAAACCAGCAATCGTTTTGGCTTTTCCGTTCAACTCATCGGAACACTGGAGTAGTTAGAAAAATGAACACCACTTAACGACCAATGTCGTGGCGTGGTACACAAGCGTGCCATCAAAATAAAACAAAATTAGCTTGAAAAGACAGTGGGTTCGAGTCCCGCTCAGAGCTACCGTAAAAACGTAAATCAAATAAACTGAAATCTCTCAAACCGTAAACAAGTAAACAAAGAACGTCGCAAAAAAATAATAAACCTCACAAAACTCCACCATACAAAACTGAATGAATAAATAAAATAAAATAATACATTACGTCTTAAACTGCACGACGCGCAATTTGTTCAACAGTTTCCAGATTGTGACAAGAGATAAACAAAACCCAAGTCAAGGTAAGTTTTGTTAAAGTGTCGATGGCGTTCTCTATATTACGAAAACAATTCAGGCAACAGACGAATATCTTCTGTGGTGTTGTTGAATTTATACTGTGTCTGCGGAATTGTTGATTGAGGGTTCGAAGCCAGCAGTTAACATTTTGTTAGAAAGTTTCACAATTAAATCAAATATCCAATGATACCAGTATATTTATTTCATTATTTTAACAACTTGGAATGGTGGAAGTTGGTCAAACACAGTTCTTATACCTAAATAAGTATCAAATATTTGTCGACACATTTATTTTCTCAATTTAACAACCTTGTAGAGGTGGAAATTAATTAAACAACAGGTATTTACTCACAAATATAATGGTCAATATTTGTCCATACATTCATTCTGTTAATTTAAGAACTTGTAATTGTTGGAATTAATCAAATGAGAGTTGTCTACACCAAAATAAGTTTCAAATACTTGTCCATACATTTATTCTCTCAATTTAACAATTTGTAATGGTGTAAAATTATTAAATGAGAGTTGTCTACACCAAAATAAGTCTCAAATATTTGTCCACACATTTAGTCTCTCAATTTAACAACTTGTAATTGTGGGAATTAATCAAACGCGAGTTGTTTACACTAAAATAAGTCTAAAATATTTGTCCGCACATTTATTCTCTCAATTTAATAACTTGTAATTGTAGGAATTAATCAAACGAAAGCTGTCTACATCAAAATAAGTCTCAAATCAAACGTGAGTTGTTTACACCAAACTAAGTATTAAATATTTGTTGAGACATATATTCTCTCAATTTAACAACTTGTAATGGTGTAAAATAATTAAATGAGAGCTGTCTACACCAAAATAAGTCTAAAATATTTGTCCGCACATTTATTGTCACAATTTAACCACTTGTTAATAATGGAAATTACTTAAACGCGACTTGTTTAATCAGTTGACATCAATGCAACTTACCTGCAGACAGTGCACAACAGAGTATCATTATTGAGCAATTATTAACAGGAACGTGTCTTGGCATTAGGGTTAGGGTCGGGTCAGATATGGGCAACGCAAATGACAAACACCCAATTGGCAAGATGTACATTAATTAACGGGTTATGGCATGCATATAGTTTACACAAGTAAAAACACAAAATTGGCAATTTTTTGGACAATTGTAACTCAATAATAGAAATATGTTGTATTTCTATATATATACACACTATATAGTCTTATCAAATGCAAACACACACTCGTGGTACAGTGGACAAGACAGTGCGCTGGGAACTCAAAGATTGCAAGTTCGAATCACGGACAGGACACTCCTACAAGACAAGATATGAAAGAAAAAAAAACATAAACAGCAACTTCTGTATATCAAGAACTCAAGTATGAAAAACAGAACACAAGAAACTACCTCACATGGAAGCCAGTCGAAGTTGTTGAAGTACGAACACAGTTGACAGCACCAAACTGCATGTAATGATGTTCTATCATAAAGAATTATGGGTATTTTGGGTGGCAAAATTGACCTGAAAATTGCCTTAAATAATGCCATATTTCATAAAAAAAAAGTTAAACCTATCGTAAACCCAAACATTCCATCCCAATCCCCTCCCTAATAACCATACTTGTCCAGAAGAGGGGCATATACAATTAAAATGAGGAAGCAGCACAACCGGTGCATGGTTAGCATTATAGGTGAGGTGATCCTAATTAACTCTTACCTACATACAAATGTACAGTGAACTGTTTGAACTGAAAATAATATAAGATGTATATGATTGTCTTGTATTGTATGAGTAGTTTAATTGTATAATTTATTTTAACAAGCTTTAATACAGCAAATAACAGAACTGAAATGTCAGATTTCATTATAGATGTAATAAAGCAGCCACTTACCGCATTCGAGTCTATTTTACTATCATAATACTCTGATCCTTTGAAATAACTGAAGTCGCATAATATATCTCCATATTTGACCTGTTCAACTTTGTGTTCTAATTTGAACACCGGCGGAATGAACTCCGACAACCGTAATAATTCCGCAATTATTGCATTGCCCCGAGAGACCAGTTTTAATATTGTTTGCCCGCAAAGATTGTTTTCAGCCAGAAAATCTGTCATAGTTGCACCAATAACCTGAACACTATAGGTTGCAGCACAACTACAGGAGTTTATTTTCGATGATATCTCCCGATCTGGCACCTCAACTAGCAACAGACAACGCCTCCCTCAGATTTGAGTGATGGTCGATCAGCAGTGCTGGCTTCCGGAAGTAGAAATCAAAGAGACGATTTCGTTGATTTTGGTAGATGCACAGTAACTACCAGAATGTCTTACGATTCCAAAGTTTTTACCTGATTTCTGTATTGAAAATTGTACATTTCAGTGCCAGAATAAAGGCACTGTCACCAAAACATACAAATGAAACTTAACCACTTCATTCAGTCAGCCATGTTGAAATGATCACGTGTCATATGTTTACCACGTGACTGGTGACCTGCTACCAGACGTTGAGGTCATGGTGACAGTGATCTTAGTTCTTCAGTGATCTGGCACGTGGTGATCTGGGTTTGGGACAGCTGCTTTGCCGGTTATGTGCGCCTTATCATATAGAAAAGTATATCGAACAAAACGCTGCCTTTATATTTAATTTCACTTTTAGTCAACACTATTGTTTTTAATTGTAAAATTATATGGACGAGTATGTGTAGTTTTTAGTTTCAATTATACTTGCTTGCAGCCTGTTGCCATTCCGATGAAAAAATCTTTAAAAATAAATATAAGTTGCGTAAACGAGGGGTGAACGCGAAAGTTCTGTAACCGCGAAATCTCTTCGGAAGAATTAAAATGGTTACATAACAAAGAGAACATGGACTCACTATAACAGAACTCACAACAATATACGAACATTATATCCACACACAAAAACACAATTATAAAATACAGAATTCAAGATACAGAACTGTAAAAAGCAAAAGGACAAATAAAAAAGGTTAATTTAGGAGGAGGTGTTTAGTATTGTTTGATGTATATCAATACATGTAGATACACTTGCAATTCGGTAAGGGGCGCGAAGTCGACAGCGCACTTTACCTGAGTCCTCTCCCTACGTTGTAAATCCGTGCGTAGCTACTTTGGACGCTTGTGGCATATGTCTGAGAATAGAGGTAATTTAAAAACAAATCTAATTAAGTATACGATCGAGAAAACAATGGAGTTCTCTAATACGGGTGTGCAATGCTTCAATGTTTTGGCACGTCCACAACAATAGTTGTAGATTGTTTTATTTTTATTTCCAACAGAACTTCTATATATATTGTTTAGAACGTAACGATGTCGTCAGCGTATCTCCAATAACGAAATTATTTGAAATCTTGTGTCAAAAAAAAGTTGCTCTGGAAGATACTAAATAACTTGCTATAGCCAGGGAGCTCCCTGCTATAGCCTAGCCTAGGTACAGCACGCGAAAGGGAGATGGCGACTCTCGATCCCGCGGTATTACCGTGGACTTTAGAAGGTCGCAATCTGATTAAAATCCGATGTAGGCATGAGGCTCCATTTTTTGTTTTTTTTTGTTTTTATGACTCTTTATATAATATTTAATTGTGTTTTAGTTTGAATATGTCGTATACAAATCAATATTATATAAAGAATCATAAAAAAATTATAATAAACAACAAATTGGAGCCTCGTACCTACATCGGATTTTAATCAGATTGAGAAGGTCGAGGGTGTTACCTACATGACACTGGTTGCTTCAATGATCAATCACAGTCCCGACAAAGTCAACATAATTCCCCCTTCAACAAATTTGTGTAAAACATGTTGAAAAAGCGACATGCAATTTTAGCGAATTGTTGTAAAATGACGTAATAGCGAAATGCTGATTTAGCAAATCTCTCTTTTCATTGTTGATTTCCTGTTTTCATGATACTTTTCTGACGCTCGCCAAAAAAATTAGGCAGATATCACCTCCATAAAAACAAAGGAAAACTGTCAAGTGTAATTAGGAAGCGCCCCAGATTTTTATGTTGTGGATTACTGTATACAAATCCCCAAGCCAATTAGCGACATCTTAAGTTAACGAATTAGTTCTCTCGCTAAGTTCGCTAAAAAGACATGTTTCACAGTAATCCTATAATTTGCACTATCTGTTGACACTGGCCACTCCCAGCCAGCACCGTACTTGCTGTGGGATGGCTCTTATCAGCTTGTGTCGATCTTTCGTCATTGTAATGGTATTTTTGTGATTTCCGATACATTTGATGTTTTTAAGGTTGTTATTTTTTGTGGCAACACCATGCATGGTTTGTTTCTCTCTTAGTGTCTCCTTCTTCTTGCCATACCCATGATTTAAAATGGTCTACCCCTTACTGCAGAAAATCACATGCTGCTATGCTATCGTTGAGGGCAGTGGCTCAGACTTACGCTGTCTATCACTTGTCCGGAACATACACAGATGTATATATGTACATTGTAATAAACCAAATCTAATGTGTAGCGGTAAAAAATATAATGATGACATGTCGCTGAATAGTATTTTGGATTTTCATTTCTTACGTTACTTAGATTCTTGCTCCCAGACTCTTTTGCGATATAGCAATTCACAGGCCCGTAGCCAGCACTTTTGAACAGGGGGTTCGAAAACAACAATTATAAATTTGATGTGAAATGTGTGAATTTTATAATATTCAAAAAGTGTATTTGAACTCTTTTACAGACATTTTCATATTATCGGTTTTAAATTCAATTGATTTACTTTGTGTTACGTTGGTAAGATATTTCACATAAAATCTTTGAACTATTTTACCATTTTAGAGAAGGGGTCCTGAGCCATTCCTCAAACACATCCACACCATTGATCCACTACGGCAAAATGTTGTACACAAAAAAGACAAGACTGTACTTATCTTAGCTTTATTGTCTAAGTATTTTAAGGTAGAAGGCTATACTTACGAGTTTTTTCGCTCTTGACAGATGTTAGCGCACATAAAATTGACACGATTTTATGTCGAAATCTGTCTACAATTATTCATTTTAGTCAATTTTGTATTATGTAATTTTATTTCTGTACAGGGCCTCAGCCTATCGTACAAAATGTAATGGGTAGAAAAGTGCATAGCACGTTTTAAACACAATACAACATCCATGTAAACATATGGTATTAAGTTAAGCTGAATTCATATTCGTCTCGTCGCTTGAAAACTTTTAAAAGATACAGAGCTATTTGATATATGGTGTGGCAGTTTGTGTAGCGACGAAGTAAGCCCAGACTGTCAGTATTTGCAAAATTGCATAGGGTTATTAGATCATTATAAAATGGACATATAAAAACAAAGTGAATTTCATTTTCTACCATGCTAAATTCGAACGTATCACTGCAAAAACTAAAAAATATTGATCTAACTGTATTGTTGTGTGTCTGCCTAACTCAACATTATGTTTATGGCCAAAAACAGCAAATACTCGTCAGTATATATTTTAGTCTATAATTGCTTGCCAATAAATCTCCCAGGTTATAATACTACTTTGATTTTTCCAAAAGTACACAGCCTGGATGATTGTGAAATTCTCCAACTTGTTTTTCAAACCAGACAATGTCGAAACCATATTTGAACAGGAGATTTTTATGTGGGTTTCCCAAGCAAGTCTGCCGGTCTTGTCTAATCGTTTAAGCATGATATAACATGTTTTGGGGTTTCAGTAATTTTAACCATTATGAGATACAACGCTTGAAATAACCACAGCACAATAGCAGCCATCGCTACATTGTTTGTACAACTATTAATACTAAGTACCGGGTAGATATCTGCAAAATGTTATCTGTACCCTCTCGATTTCCGAATTTACGTACCCCCATATCGCACCATAAGAAATAGTTGGCACAATGATTGCATCAAACAAATTAAATGCACTAACCAATGGCATACTACCAAGTTTCTTACAGTATGTAAATATATTTGGTTCACTGTAAATCTGTTCTTAGAGGGCGGTAAAATAATATGCATACAGTGGCAGTTTAGCAGCGGTCTCATTAGACTTCAATGACTACAACTCCTTTTATGAACCCACTAAAAATATAGTAAATTTTCTGAGACATAAAAAAAATATGTTTGCAATTTATGATTCGTCGCATAGTTTCAGTGCTGAAGCAACACTGTGGGGTAAATTGTTGGCTGCAAAAAGCTCTTCGACCTATACAACTCGTGATGATAAATCTTCGGGCGCATTTTTTTAATGATATGTTCAACCCGTAGCTGTACACCATTGTTCAATAACAGAGGCTACACGTACTAATACAATAAGTTAACTACATTTGGCTGATACACTTGGAACAAAACAGTGATATATGCCATCATTAACTTGAAGAATGCAAAACTAATGAACCAAACTAGGAAAGTACAGTGTGGTGTTGTCGTGTCAATCCCGTTCGATCCCCACACTTTACTGACTGAGCGAAAATTAGCACAAGACAAACTGCCTATTCAGGACCACCACATCATTCAGATAGTGACTACCATTATTGTTTCAATGTTGTTTTAATATTTAACATCAGGTGCTTGAACGCGATCTTCATTACACCATCGCGGAAAAACCGAATAAAAGCCTGTCTATTTATAACAACCTGTTTTGGTTGGCTGCTGTTGAGCCGAGACGGCATAACTTCACGATTGACATTTAAAGCTCGTTGCCACCTAAATGCATCTTACTATGCATTACTCATTACGGAGTCAAGTGATTTAAACAATGATAATTATTTTAATTAATGCTGTCTGTTTTATTATGTTCTAATCTACAATCATAAATCTATTCACTTCCAAAATTTAGGGGGTTCGACCGAATCCCTCCCAAACTACGGGCCTGAATTCCGCTGCTTATCACCTCAGACATCTGAGTTATGACGTTGTTCTCATAAAATAATCTCCCCATGGTAGACGACAATTTTTTTCACATAAAGCAAATGAGTCAATTACCCTATTTTTTAAATAAAGAGTGACGGTGTCTAATTTTAAAAATCAAATAGTGAGCGCCAGTAAACTACTCCCATAGTTGAAGTATACGGATATAAGCCGTTGTTTTGACGGCCATTTTCACGATTCATTTGACGCCCAATTTTAAGATTTTCGAACATTAGCAACGAACCAAAAGCCCTTCTTACTGCTAATTCTGGTGACAACTTTGTTACAGGTAATAATGCTGTTTTGATGTACCTTTAATAGACTGTCAACAGTCGGTCGTACCTAATATCAATCTGTTATTATTAATAAATATTGTGTATAAACGTAATAGGCGTGAATAAATTGCAAACGCGTTCGGCGTTTGAATGTCTAGGATACACAATTACATTAGGACCGACTGAGGACAGTCTAGATTAGCCCTGCGTACAGTGCTGTGTGTACGGGGATGGGGACATCTATCAACCGAACGCGTCCCCGTACACACAACACTGTACGCAGGGCTAAGTCTAGATATACCTGTGTTTTGATTATTATTGTTTTGAATCAGTCTGATAATCAGCTAGTGTTTTTGCACCAATTACATGCGGTTTGTACTAGAACTAAAGAGAAATGTAATCGTTGTAATATGTATTTGTTGAATATATGAGTATTTCCGTTTTCATTCTAGTCTGTGGGTTCAATGCATCGTCAGTTGTCCCCGGGCCCAAGGGTTCACTTCTGGGACCCCTCAGTGTTCTTTATAATATCAAGCAATTCTTGTTATGACCATGTACCAACACATTTCTTTTGGTTTTGTAGGTCAATGCTATGACTGTCCTGCAATTCTTAGTACGTAATATTTATTTTTTTGTTTCAACAACTTGAAGGCATCTGAGACGCAAAGACATTTAAAACCAAATGATGCTTAGTTAATTGCAGAAAACAGTCATCCCTATTAAGCTGCATGGCGACTTTTGGTGACATTTCATCTAAATGTAATATTTTTTCGAAATTTCATTCTTTTAAATCTCAGTATATAATTGAGTTGTGTTTGTTCGTATTACATTATATTTGTTTGATATTGTGTTGTTAATATTTTCTCAAGATCTGTTAATTGATGTTCCCGTTAATCAGCGTAATAAATTCAATATTCTATCTGTTGGTATTATTAAAACGTAGCATCTGCAGCATCATTATTATGGCAGTGAAAACATTTTTACGATGTTCCCCAGCTTTGGAGCTTGTCAAAATTCATAGTGGAGGACTTATAAATAACATAACTTGCTATGAAAGAAACATCGATAGCGGAAGTGCCTTTGTCACGTGATTTTCCAGTTTCATTGACCGCAATGAATACTTGCCCTTGTCGGTATCGTACAGCAATATTAGAGTGGGACATTTGAATGATTACCAGCGTGTTTATTCACCTTTCTCGGTCGTTGTGAAATAAAATCACATTACGTAAAAACGAAGATCGCAAAAATTAGTTGTTTCAGAGTGAATATGGTCTGCGTTTTGGGACCGAATGTTTCGTATATTTTAATCTTAGACTAGTATGTAAAAATTAGAGTTCTGATGTACCAACCTAGTAATTAAAAACAAATAAATAAAAAAGAAATCGGATCAATGTATTTTTTTATTCTAAAATTGTTGCGTGCTTTTATTTTGATTTTTCCATGAAAATATTTCATCATTTTCAACACCAGACACAAGGAAGCGGCTATGACGCGCAAGATGACCAGAAACAGAAATATTGGTTTTGTTGGCCTAACAACTATATAAATTTCATGTCACGTGTCATCGCATGTATTTATAATATCTGCATACAAATACATGGAATAGAATTTTTTCGAATAAAAAATATTTGTTGTTTGCGTATTATTCATTTGGCACAAGTATTTTTGAATTATAGTCAGAAGTATACCTACATATCTCGTTGTTTATAATTGATACAGTCATGCCCTGGCTGGAAAAATGTGACCAGTGCAATTTTTTGGCAGTGTTTTATAAGAACATTTGTATTTCTGTCGAATGCGCCAGCATATTTTTTTTGCAACACCTTGCATGCGTTTTTTTAACGAGTCTTCCGTCATCCCATGATTTCAAATGGCCCAGCCCTTAATGATATGAGTATAGTAAAGGGGAGCTAAAGAAAATAGATATCTCCATAGATGAAACATTCTATTTTACCTCCAAGTTTATTTGTGTCTGTTCAATTGAATTTACATTAGATCCGTCTTATCTGTATTTATCATGCAATAAAAATTACTACTAGTATTTGCTGCTCAGAAAGGGGTCTGTCTGGCATATAAGATATGGCCGGCATCGTGTACTGACACCGTGGGGATCACGTGACTTGTAAACGAATGATTTTACATTCGTATACCACAATCCCAGATCCTGGATCAACGAGTAACATATACAAAATATCATACGAATACGAATCATATGAATACGTTTGTTAATAATAAAAAAAAATATTTAAATTTATTATGGAACTATAATAATCTCTGCGCAAATATTGACACACATTCCCGACGAAAGTGCGTACATCCGGGTACTTTTGGTCTGTTTGTCTCGATTGGCCTCATTCGCGTGTCGAAGTTGGTTTGAGGAGTTGAGTGGCTGGGCTGCAGACGATTCAACAAGATCAGTACTGAAATTAATTTCTATTTAGGAAATTATATAATAGACTATGGGTGTCGAAGTTGAAACAATTAATCCCGGCGATGGTATGTATAATTTTGTGTTGTTATAAATTTTAGAATTCGTGGTGATTTACCGGTTCAAATTATGTATGGTGTCCATCGAATACACGTGAATCGACACCCGACTACAACACACGAAATGTGATTGTCTTACTGTTCCTTTGCAGGTATGACAAAGCCAAAAACTGGACAGACTGTTGTGGTTCATTATACCGGTAAGATATTCAATATTTTAGTGGTTGTTCCGTTTAGTCAGAATACCATGTTTTAAAGTGCCTGGGACTACAAGATGACCTGTCGTCGATGACTCACGTCTGCTCGTCTGCACAGTTGCAGTTATTGAATCTCGCAACTCTGCTCGCTAGTCAAAATATTTAGCTTTTTCGAGTCTTGTTTTAAATCGGCGTCATGTATCGTTCATGCGTCTAAAACGAATGCAATGGAAATTAAAAGAAACTTGTCAAAGATTGCCACCACGTCAGCCATGAGGCTGTACCTATTTGTACAATGAATGGGTGTGCCTTTAGTGGTTAATTGTCCTGCGGTTTGGAGATTGAACTACAGGCATGGCCATGGCGTCAAACCCATGCTCTTTGTTCTGTACATTTCTATTTGTAGTTCTGAAATCTTCGACCCAAGTGCGATTGAGGTGTACGAGAACATCTTGAGTATAGTAATGTATTGTAGGGTCTATGGTGCAACTTTAATATCAATGTACAGTGATATATAACTTGAGGCTTAGTCTTTTCCACGAAACGAAATGAAACAAAATAAAACGAAACGAAACCTTAACCCTAACTCTAACCCTAACCTTAGATTTTGAACGACCTCAAACATGTCCGTATTTCAGTGTGAAATTTTCTCAGATATTATTGGGCCAATGAAAAAAAAATGCGAGTTAGGGTTTGGGTTTCGTTTCGTTTCGTGGAAAAGACTAAGCCATAACTTGAAGGCAATTTATTCAATGCCCAATAAGTTTACCTTTGTGCCCTTTGAAAAATACAGTTTTTCTCTGCACTATTCCTATAGGCTAAAGAGCCCTGAATTTTTCAAATAATGTACCGGTACATGTAAATGATAATCTAACAAAACTGGCATACCTAGAACAAACTACATGTATACAAGCATACTGTACAATACAAATGGCTAAATGCATACAATATTGAAAGACAATTCACTAAACTTCATAAATGAAAAACACTCACTATAAAACAAAAAATCAAATTTTATAAACTTCCCTTGAAAATAAATGCCTGGAAAGAAATGATTTCCAAAGAAAATAGAAAACATATGCTAAATTTAAAACAGAATACATCTTTGAGCCATATTTGAATGAACTTGACACTTATAAAAAGAAAATGTTAAAAAATTTAGAATTACCGTAGTAACCATAACTTAGCAATAAAGGAAGGCAGATATTCAATTCCTAAGAAACCTATTAACAAAAGAAAAAGAATATGCAATAAGTGTGACACAAATTCAATTGAAGATGAAGAATATTTTCTATTGAATTGCCCAAAATATAACTCATCCGAAAAATTATGATACCACTTTCATCCAATAATAAAAATATACAATTCACATATTATATACTCTAAAAAAAAAAAGATCCCAGCATAATTTAACAGGGGTTGCATTAGTGTTCGATAATGTGGAGTCCCTGGGACCCACCCCTTATAAAATGTGTGGGTCCCTTAAAAATATGTGGGGTCCCTGCCGCTACCGCACTTTATTTTTCTAAAATAGTTTTTTGCACGAACTATTACACAATAAACATAAACAGGCATTAATCACATTTACATATTGTACTTTATTTACATGTTCATTCCAGCCTTTACATGTCAGCAATCTGCATTATTTGCATGGTTTACTTCTATTTTTACTGTTATTAAAATGTAATGCTACTTGTAAAAATTTTAAATCATTACTGGGTTTACCTTCAAGTTCTTCATAAGCCAAGATAAATGAGCTGGTGTCAGACTTAACATGGAGGTAAAAATAGACTTAATAAGATTCTGACAAGAAAAGGCATGGCCACATGGAACCTGCCGGGGAGGCGATCTTGCAAATAACGAATCGATCCATGGCTTCTAGAAAAGTGATTTTTTTTCTCCCAAAGTCACTTGTGTTATACAATTAAATAGTTCATTGTTTCGATTAATATTGTCCCCAGAAAACAATACACCCAAAATTTGTACATACTAGTACTCAGTAGTACTGCAGTAAATTCGCCTCTGGGCAGTTTAGGTTTTTTTTAAAAAAAAATTGGACCAAGAAATCGGCGATTTTTCGGCAGATTTTATTTAATATTTGTTATTTAAATATTTTGGCGTCCTTTTTCGGACATTTCAATCTTTCCTGGCGCCTAAAATAGAGTTTAAGTTTTTATTCAAGGGTACGTTTTTTGTGACTAGCGTGAATGCGCAAACTTCGTTTCGGTTCGAGTTGTTGTCACTGTAAATGATGTTAAATTAGTCTTCAAACGCTCAGTTTAAATTTTGAAAACAACTATTTTTTTATTTGGAAAAAAAATCATGCAGTTTTCCTGTAAAAATCCAAGCCAAATGATCGTACTACAACATCGGCAAATCTCTTTCGCATTGCGTTAAAAACATTAACATATTTAAATGAGCTATGGTACTTTGAACACGTTGGCGTTATCCAGCATTTGTATTGGTTAATTAGAGATTTGACCTATTAGGTCAACCATGCAAGACAAGGAACATGGCGGATACTCGACAGCATCTAGCGTTAATTTGCGACCGGAATTATTTACGACGAAACAAAGTTGAATTTTATTTGCATTTCATTACAATTCAACAATTTTTTGTTTGAACGTTATTATAATCACTACTGAGTAATAATTAACAATTGTGAAACGCAGCATGACTGGATTGCGCAACCGTGATCATTTGTTGCTCCGCAGTTGTGATCGTTTTTACTTTGTTTAGAATATAATTTCGTTACCAATAAAATTAGGAAAAAAAAGTTTATTTCACGTACCAGGTTCGTTAAAGTGATTTGTTGGAAAAAAAATTACCCTGGGTGACATTGTAAGTTTTAGGCGGTTAAATTAGCAGGTCACAGTGCATTCTACTTGTCTCAGTATTGACTGTCTCGTCGTACTTCAGACGGGACTTCACACTTTCCATTGTGACATGTAGATGCTAATAGGTGTTTTTGAAGACAATGGCACAGTATTGTAAGTGAATTTAAAAGCTCTATGAACTTTGTATGCGGGACAATGGCATCGCAAACGCACACAATGCCTTTAGACCTATCGTAATACGACCAAGACGCGTGCTTACCGGATGCGTACCAAGGACTCACCAGTTGAAAAATTCATGCCTCCCACATAAAAACTATGCTTCCCGGACGCGGAATTCCGCGTTAACGCAATCCCTGATTTAAGAACTTGACGATCATATTAACACAACACAAAGATTTATTTAACATTTAAATACTAGTTACGTACTTGTTATATTATTTTTATATCCATTTTATTTTAAAACTTTCTTGCTGTACTTATCCTATGTAAATCTTTTTACACCGAGGCAAGTTATTATTATTAAAATAAGTATACATGTCCCCAACATTATAATACTGTGGCATGAACAAATGCACTATTCATTCATTACTGACTTGCACAATCCCCCAAATGCTCAACTGAATTTCCACCAAAGAACACCAAATTGTAGACTGGCACTGTCGTGGCAATTTTATCGTTTCATATGATCATTCCTTTAGAATGTTGTAGAATCTTCTGCGTTGACGCAAAATTACGACTGGTCTGTTCTGCCACGTCCTCTATAGTTGTCGCCACGTTTTGTGGTGATGAATATGCTAATGAGTACCGTACATCAATTGTAAGTTGCCAACCAATAAGAAAGGCCGCTTTTGGTTCGATCTGTGATCTACATAACTATAATGCACACGTAGACTGATGCTTAGAATCTTTCTTGATGAGGATGGTTGAAGCAAAGTTCAGGTGACTTGAACATTTCATGAAAGTTTTCTTTTTTTCAAAACTTGCATGGTCACCACTGGATTTGTTGGTTTACAGAAAACATGCAGTTTTACTTCACTGCTTGGGTATTGAGACAGTGAATTGTCTAGGCCCTTGGTATTTGTCCTATGTACGAAGATGCTATATTATTTCGACAAAAAATGTGACAAGTCCATGGCAACTTTAATATCATGTCAAATAAAATGATTAGAGATCAGCTAATGAAAAAAAAGTACCTTATCCCAAGCTAGAAAAAACTTACATATAATGGCACCTGACTAATCACAGATAAACCATAAAAGGAGAAATTTATGTTTGAAATCAAATCATCCAATTTTTGCGGCAGACTTTTGAACCATGTTTTTCAGGCATTATGCAAGATTTCGCACTTGAGGGGAAAATCATCTATTAAGCTGTATCTACGAAAATTGAAAATAATGACTTCATGATGCACAGCCAAGTAGAACTCAAGCTGTTAGTTAATGACCAGTTTGTGATTTTGCAGTGTCTTTATCGGTCGGCATATGACATGTCAGTGTTCTCCACGAGGGGTTTTAGCAGGGCACAGCGCCCTGCATAAGAAATCATGCGCCCTGCATAGGTAGTCCTGCGCCCTGCATCGGTCAACAAGCGCCCTGCATTCACATTTCCCGCCCCGATCAAATACATTGTATTGTTAGTTGAGTATTCAGTGCTCTCCACGAGGGGTTTTAGCAGGGTGCAGCGCCCTGCATAAGAAATCATGCGCCCTGCATAGGTAGTCCTGCGCCCTGCATCGGTCAACAAGCGCCCTGCATTCACATTTCCCGCCCCGATCAAATACATTGTATTGTTAGTTGAGTATTCAGTGCTCTCCACGAGGGGTTTAAGAGGGGCGAAGCGCCCCTCTGTAATTTATTTGCGCCCCTTTTCAATTTGTAGCGCCCCTCTATTTATCTTCAGCACCCTCCTTTGTTTTCGGTGACAGGCTGTTTCACAGTCCCGGAAGATGTCCGGACGATGTTATTGAGAGACCTCTTATTAATTGACAAGTGATAAAACAAAGAACTAAGAGACAGATAGTGGCATAGGTGACAACTAGGACAATGGATTTGATGTCTGGGGAAAAACTGGCTGAAAAAATAAACAAAAAACAATGAATGGATGCGTGAAGTGATTGTCACAAGCATTGCGTTAATCACATCACGCAATGGGATAGTCAAAACAAGTTTTCTCATCATTCCTGAATTAGCTTAGATACTTGAGAACAGGAAAACCAGCAACAATTTATTGGTCCAATTGCTTGTTACTTGCCTTTTATTGGCGAAAAGTAAAAAGAATCATCAAATAAATCACCAAAACAAAACGTACGGTAAACACTGAAACAACATGGATGTCACGTATCTGATTTGACCTTTGTTCTCAGTACCCACAATACAATCAACATATAATGATTAATTTATTTTCAGTCATCGGATTCGATTTTTTTCTTTCTTTTAAATGGTAATTTTGTTATGTGAAAATATTTTTCTTATTACTTGGGGTTTTCAACTATTACAATATCTCAGTGCATTTATAAAACCTATGGAAATATTTGAAAGAAATTTAAAAGAAATAAATGAAAGGCTAGAATTTCACAACTTGTTCCATTACAGAGAATAAAATTGATATTCTTCATTTGTCAAAGTTGATATTTTTTTTTTTTACACATCAAGTGGTTTAACTTGTTCATCAAAATAATTCAAGAACATTAATATAGTACTTGTACACAGTATTTAATTGATGTAAATATAAAAGTGCTAACAATTTCCTTTGAAATGTTTGATTAGTATGCTAATGCAAATTAAATATGCTAATTATATGCAAATTATATGCAAATTAGTGCCCCTCTTTAAATTTTATTTGTGGAGAACACTGCATGTAGTTAATGGTAACAGTGAGGGCTTAGTCATCTTGCGATTAATTTTTTTTTTCTTACTTGCAGGTACTTTAACAAATGGAAATGAGTTTGATTCATCAAGAAAAAGAGGAAAGCCTTTTAAATTTAAAATTGGCCAAGGTCAGGTAATAAGAGGCTGGGATGAAGGAGTCGCACAGGTGTGTATAAAAATGTACATTGCAGAAATAGTGGTGGTCTCACCATTTTAAGCAGTAAAAAAGTGTTTCCTCTAAAAATTAAGAATCCCGGACTGTTGTTTAATCCCCATGGTCCTGGGGGGGGGGGAGATAAGTGGCGACTCTGAACTTCTAGTAGATCTGTATTTCTGACATGTTCCGAGTACTATGAAGTCAATATACCTCGGCTATTCACGATACCCTTAGTTTTCACAAGTTTAAAAAAAAAATCTGCCCGACCGACCCAAATTTTTCAATTTACTGACTTGAGGGCAACATAAGTTTTTTTCTTGTTGGCCTAATGACGTCTTTGAACCAAAATAATAAGTGCAAATGATCTACTGTAAAATGATTAATTTTCACTGGGTTTAAATTTCGCTTATATTCAGAGTCAGATTGTTTAAAGAAAATAAACATTTACTATTACTAAACTCTTATAATCAATCAGTATTGTCTTAAAATTACTTTTCAGACACAGGAAGCAACACTCTAGAAGTCTGCACATTTTGTTCTACATGTATATGTCTGTTGAATTTCCTTTTCAAGGAAACTGTATTGCATAGATTAGATTGCAATCTTGTTGGGAAAAATGGGGTTTCTCTAGTTTCTTCCCTTCCTTCATATAGTGTAAAGTTTCCCCTATGAGGGGTTTCCACTAGCCTCAGAGTTGAAAACCCGATGAACATTATTAGCTTCTGTGTGCGTGCAAAGCATGCAAGGGAGATGGGTTTGGTGTGTCTGTGTAAGCAACATCTCACGATTCTAGGTTTTGATGAAATATTCTGACTAGGAATAATGTGTAGACAGGATTAGTTTGGGACCATGTCTGGTAATTTGCATATTATCTAGTTTCAGCCTGTGTAAGCACAATCAGAACAGATTTAGATAAAATGGTAATATTTTGATAATGGTAAAATGTACCTTGCAGTTATGTACAGACTTGGATTATATTTGAACACATAGTTTAAGAATTAGCTAATTTTCAGACAAATTAGGTACCTTATACATGTAACACAGTCCCTCTATAGACCGGTCTGGAAACGGCTATTGTTCAAAAATGTATCCTGTTTTCTGTTTGTCAACGATTTCATTCTGTCGAAGCTATTTTTTTCTGATTTGTTCATCGCTATTGAAACATATCAGTAATATATTTGAGGCCGCAGCTTTAATAGAAGCCGCACCCCTAACTTGAGACATTGTTTCATGTTGAAATTGTCAAGTTTTGGTCCCAGGAAAAAGCCTGCAATATAAGCCGCACCCCAAACTTTCACAAACCAAACAGCCACCACATATTTCAAAAAAGATATACCATTTCATTGTCACCTCTTTGTAAAGAGTTACACTCTATGTGCCCCAATTATTAGTCCCAGTTCGGACAAAGTCCGAAAACGGGACTTATAATTCGGTCTCCGTCCGTCCGTCCGTCCGTTCGTCCGTCCGTTCGTCCGTCCAGAGTCATATCTCAGAATCCCTTGGACCAATTCCGTTCATTCTTTGCATGTGCCTAGTACCTTATGTGGGACATATGCACATGCAGTGGTTTAGCGATTCGATTCAAAATAACCGACTGGCAGCCATCTTGTTTTTTGAAAATGTTGTATTTTGGACATGCTTTGTCAGTTGTCATTCAAACTCCATGACGATTTATTTCGCAATTGGATCAAAGATGGTCGACTGGCAGGCATCTTGTTTTTGTTTTTTTATGCGGTATCTTGGACGTGCTCTGTCAGTTTTCATTCAAATTTGGCATGTACTTTATACATGTTAGGATGTATGTCCATGACAATTTGTTTCAAAATCTGGTCAAGGATGGCCGATTGACAGCCATCTGACTTTTTGGCCTTACTACTATATTTCCACAATTTATGTACCATTTTCATTCGTATTTGGCACATACATCATACATATCAGTGTGTTTCATAATCACATCAAAGATGGCTGAATAACAGCTGTTTTTATTTTGGCCATATTACTATAACACGAAACGCGCGTTTTGATGTAAATAAACAATCTGTTGTATACGCCACTTGAAACTCAAGTTTCAAGGACACGCTCGCGACAACCCCTCCGCTTTAATATGACGAGCACAAAGAGAACTTAACGGGGACTGTGTCATTTTCAATGACTTGTTTGTTATATGTTGAAATATTGAAATTGGTCGGATACTCTAATATTGTGTTTGAGACTGTTTTGTCGCGTTTTTTCCGACGATACATTTCGATCATTTGTGTTGATTTCGAAAGGTTTGACGTCACCGGTCGATCCACGATTTCATGACTACTAATCAACTCTATATCAGGATTAGTAATGTAAGTCGAATGTCGAACTGGTCAGTCGAAGAAACTTGATTACTGATATCTGTTTGGAGAGAATCCTATTTCTTCCCACCAGTTATTTCCCGCGTTGAGTCCAAATCGTTTTGGTTGCTGGGTCTATTGTTGCGATATTCATACATGCGAATAGCGTGAACATAAAGCGATCATTTCTCAGTCTTCTTCGACTAACAAGTTCGCGATTTTTTGCTCTTCGAAATCTTGATTAATCGATCGTCATTGCCTTCTTCCCGAGCGTTAAAAACACACAGGGATTGATTGACCTTTCCATTTGTTTATTGACCTTTTCGTGATATGATTTGTTGTGGCCGCAAAACATCATTTTTTTTTACTAATTGAGAACACGAGCAGACAATTCAGCAGATTAGCTAATATTTGCACAACAATAAAACAGTGTCAACACAGTTGTGACAACGTAGCTACAGATTGGTGCTGGTTGTTTGTTTTAATTTTATGAGGTATAATTTTTCCAATTTTTTACAAATGTGTATTGAACTAGCCAGGCTAGTCGAATTTTAAAAATAATTTTATCTGCATTTCTATGAAGAATGAAGTTTTGTTTCAATTATTTGATGTAACCAGCATTCTCAGTGAGTTTTCACATGAGCTGTAAAATTTTATGGCAGTCCTTGTGAGCAATTGTCATAGAATAGTCGCCCAACCTTTTATTAGATTGAGTAGTTGTGACATAAACAATGTTCCATTTTCTGTCGATTCATTATTAGTCCCCGTTCGAACGTAGTCCGAAAACGGGGACTTATGTTTTGCCCTGTGTGCGTCCGTGTGTGCGTCCCTGATCACTTGTATCTCGAACATGCATGGACCGATTAAGTTCAAACTTCACTCATACATCACACATTATATGGGACATATGCACATGCATTTTTTTCATGATCCGATTAACGATAGCCAAACAGTGGGTATTTTACAGCCGAAAATGCCTCAAAATCGCACATTTTCACCATTCCGGACCCGGATCTCAGTTATGCATGGAGGGATTTTGTTCAAATTTGGTACATACATTAAACATAATAGGACCTTGATGCACGTAATTTTTTTTTTTTGGATCGGGTTTGAAATTGCCGACTGGCGGCCATTTTTTTTAAAGAATTCAGTTCTGCATCCGTATCCGAGACATGCCTAGATTGATCAAGTTTAAACTTCACACACACAAGGTACATCATGTCAAAAATATGTGCGTGCATTTGTTTCATGATCTCATTAATTAACGATAGCCAAATGGCGGCCACTTTAAGGCCGAAAATGCATTTTCACCATTCCGGACCCGGATCTCAGTTATGCATGGAATGGATTTTGTTCAGATTTAGTACAGTGTGTTCTACATATGCAGGTGCATTTCGGATCAGACCACTGAAAGTGGTCTGAGATTTCGGTCATGATCTGCTTTGAATGTATATGTCTCTCAAATAAAAACGAAATGGGGACGTGTCATTGACAATGACTTGTTTCTTTTGATTGTGTACCGTACGCAATGAATAACAGTAGTCTTTTTAGCAAAACAAAACTATTAGCAGATTGCATGTAAACTTGGACACAATAAAAATTCTAGCTGAATTTATAACGTTCAGTCAATTTGCATTGTGAAACAGCATGGAAATAATAATACCTTCTCTCCTTTTTTTGCAAAGCCATTGGTCTATTTTTAGCTCCGCTGTCGACTTTGTCGAGCGGAGCTTATCATATGAGTGATTGTCCGTCGTCGTCCGTGTCAATGTTTTACTTCTTCGACTTCTTCTTGAAAACTACAAGCCTGAATGCTTTGATACTTGGTGTATATGTACCTTGGGTAGACCTCTCTCAGCTTTGTTCATTTCATGATCATATCTTCAATTCTCTAATTTTGGTGAAAATTTTTGTCCAATTCCAATTGCCTTGATATTATTACATATATACGTACTACATGTGGACCTCTCTCAGATTTGTTCATTTTGTAATGATATCTTTAGTTCTCTAATTTTAATGAATATTTTTGTCATTTTTGGTAAAAAGTGATATTTTCAACTTCTTGTTAAAAAACCCGCAAGTCCAATTGCTTTGATATTACATATATAGGTACTACATGTGGACCTCTCTCAGATTTGTTCATTTTGTAATGATATCTTTAACTCTCTAATTTTGGTGAATATTTTTGTCATTTTTGGTAAAAAGTGATATTTTCGACTTCTTGTTAAAAACCACAAGTCCAATTGCTTTGATATTATATATATAGGTACTACATGTGGACCACTCTCAAATTTGTTCATTTTGTAATGATATCGTCAATTCTTTAATTTTGGTGAATATTTTTGTCATTTTTGGTAAAAAGTGATATTTTCTTGTTAAAAACCACAATCATTCATGGTGAAAAATTATATTTTTGAATTCTTGTTGAAAACAGCAAGTTGCATTGATACTATGCATATTGTTCATTTTCTAATGATATCTTCTGTTCTTTAATTGAAATGTGCATTGCTAACAGCGGAGCTATCTCAGCCGAGAGGCTGCTTGTTCTAATTTACAAATTCATTATGGAATTTTAACCAAATTTTATGCCTTTGGTAAAATCCACTGTTATGCTGTTGAGATTAGTTTGGTCATAATTAAACATCTTTTAAAATTTTAGAATCATGTAATTGATTCCAACGAAATTGTTAAAATACATTTGTTGGCATGATCCATTCACCTGGGCATGTAAATGTGAAAAGTCTTTGCTTATGTAAAAATACAATTAAATGTGCTATGAGTTTCTATTACTAATACTATGTATACAAGTATGCCTGTACTTGTTTGGTCATCAATGTGCTGAACAACTGATGGCTGATGATTGTAACCTCTAATGCTATTGCTCCTTCACTGACTGCTGTGAATTTCCTAGATACATTTTTTATAAAACAGTGATTGCATATATTCTGTATTTAAATGGGAGCTTTGAAAAAGCCGCATGCAATTTTAGCGAATTGTGGTAAAACAACGTAATAGCGAAATGTTGATTTAGCGAATCTCTCTTGTCATTGTTGATTTCTTTGTTTGGCGGCCATTTCGAATTGATAATAAAGTCATTAGCGACATCTGGAATTAGCGAATCAGTTCTCGCTAAATTCGTGAAAAAGACGTGCTCGCGAAAAAGACACGTTTTACAGTACTTTGATTTTATGCACTTGAAATTGGTTGTCATTATTTGTTTGTTACTGTAGATTGCACAACAACATAGACAAAATGAAAATTTGTCCAACATTATTTTCCACTACAAGCTATAATGATTTAAATTAGAGTTAGTCAACACTGACAGTCTGACACTTCAGAGCAATATAATCCCCAGAGTGTCATTCACATGCTATTTATGATATCACAGGGATTGAAATGGAATTTTTTCCCTGCATGCACAGTGTGCATGTTGAATTTAAAATTTACCTGCACTAACTTGTAAAATGCACCACTTTGATTAAGATTACGGGTTCTCGATTGATACGATCACGAAAGAATTTGCTTTTTTTTGAGTTGTCTTACAATGTTGGTTGAACTTAATTTAGGCTTAGTGAATATAATGAGAAAATGTTAATTTCTACATGCACAGCATGCACATTATATTTTGAGTTTACTTACACTAGCTAATAATCTATGTGCAGTTTGCACCAGAGTATTTTGACCCCTGTATCAATACAAGGGTCACATCCATTTGCTTCCACCACTCCAATTGCATTTTTTTGAAAAATTGACATTTTTGGAATAATTTAACCATAAAAATAAATTTCAAAATCCCTTTGCCTATGTAACAAAATAAAAATTTTAAATCATAAAACCTCATCACCATAAGAACCAATGGTGAATTTCCTAAAAAATAAACATTTTTATGTAAAAGATAACAAAAGTTGATTTTGTCATTCAAAGAGTTAACCCCACTGATTCTTGAACTATTTTACTGGGGTTCTTCAGTCAAAGTCAAAATGACTTTTGCGCAATTTTGTTCTCAGGAATGCACTTGAATTGAGAGAATTCTGAGCACCAAATTCAAATTTATATTATAGTGTTATGGATAGGAATGTGGATGTTGATATGTAAATTCAATTTTTTTTTCCACAGATGAGTGTTGGTGAAAGAGCAAAATTAACATGCTCTCCTGATTACGCTTATGGAAGTCGAGGGCATCCAGGAGTATATCCTTTTATAATAACAAGGTCTATGTGATATTTGGATTGTAGTTAATTAAAATAATTATTACTAAGAATTTATATGATTAAAGAGCAGTGGTCGTTGTGCTGCGCATGTTTAAATTTCATGTAAGCAATGTATTTTACACATGCTGTATAAGTCGCTATGAAGCCCATATCGAACAAGACATGGCGCGACGACCACCGCTCTTTAAGTTATGCAAATTTTGATATGTGTATGGTGATATTCGCTGAAGATGTCTCAAGTTCTGTGTGCGTGTCACTATTTTAATTGTAGAATGTAGTGGATGCTAGGATTAAAGAATAAGAACAACAGACACAACCAATTCTTTCAAAGAATCATTTGCATTTTCTAGAAATGTACTAGTATGCATGATTTTGTGATCATCTCGTAATTGTCACGACTTCAATTTGCACTAACTCTGGACCACGCTGCTTGCATACCCCATTAATCCTTGCTATTAAATATGCTGCGATATTATGTTAATTATATACTGGTGAGAGCAATGGTCAGAGAATTAGACAATGAGATTTAGTTTTGAAGTTTTCTGCAGAGTAAAACTGTAAATAATTAATTTCGGTGTCATTTTTTTAAAATTTCAATCTTTTCTTGCGACAATGAGCTGTTATCTCCATAAAATGTGTGAAATGCTTCCTCTAAGCTCTGTTTATCTTTCATAAATTAATAATTTCCTGATTAAGAAAAAAAAATGTGCTGTTTTTCCACCAAAATAATGCCAAAAGTTTGCATTGCAACTTTGGTCAAGCTTTTGTGTTGCATTCACAATTCATATTTAAATGAGCTATAGTAATTAACAGTGTTGGCAATAACCAACTTTCTGATTGGTTGATGGTCAGTTTGACTTATCAGGTCAGAGAACAGTTTCAAGTCAACTAGTGTGTGTGAAAAAAAAATGAAAAAATGCATTTCTTGTTGAATCAAATGTGTATGTCATACAATATGTAATTGTACATGTATCTATGGGTCTTAATTACAGTTTGGGAAAAAAATTGTGCAGGTTCTTTTTCATAAAAGGAGAGTGCCACTCAATTAATTATTCTCAGATTTATTATCAATTATTACCGTAAAAACTCCAAAATTTCGACCCTTCTAAAAATTCGGCCGCCTGGTTATTTGCTGAGTTTTGGTATTTTGTTTACCTCCAAATTGCCGACTCAAGTTTCAAATAAAAACGTATTCACGTACTCTATTGCTTTCAATGTATTTTTTTGTCAACTGTTTACCTTAACAGCTACGCACTATCCCACCCAATGCGACACTAATATTTGACGTTGAACTGATCGGGCTTGAATAAGAAGACTGAACGTTTTTCGCTATCGGTGTTACCATTGTAATCATCTGAGCGATGGATGTAGCTGATTTGTTATTGAAGATATCCATAGCTGTAGACCTTTGTACATTATATAGACTAAACCCAAAAGAATTCTACTTGCTGGATTTACACTCTCTCAAGGTCATCTCAAATTGCAAAGAACTGTTTTTCTCATACATTTGTCTACAAAATCTTGTCTTGTGATTGAACTTGTATTACTTAGATTAAAGTTTCACTTCAATAATTTAAAACTAATATATATATCTACACATTTTCGGTCGTTGAAACGTATATGATAGAGTATTCACTCTGAGCTATTTTTTTTTATTTTTTTTAAATGAGGTTAATATAAGCACATCATAAAATTGAGTTTTATCATGCATTTTCACTAATATTTGTCATTTTGTAAATGAAAATTAGAGAAGCTATGTACAATATTGTGCAGTTCTGAAATGTTTTAATGTTATTGGCACTAGAACTGTCAATCTGTCAATGTCAATTGTTAATTTCGCAAAATCACACTATAGGAGTAATTTTCTATTAAGAGATGCATGTATTAGCAAGAATAAAGGGTGGTCATAACCCAGAACTTCCATTATGTGTTGCAGATGTAAGGGTTGGTTGGACAGACAGACAGACAGACAGACAGACACGCACGCACACGCACACACACACACATGTACGCGCACACACAGCCGTCTTTACTGCATTCATCAAATGAATGTAGTTGCTCGATTTGTTATGAATGAGTTGAATGTTGTACTTGTGCATTTAAAATTAATTTAATTGGTGAGCTGATTGAACAGGTGATTTTTAATGTACAACCCGCTTCAGTTTTTAGAAGATTTTCAGAAAAGCTAACTAAAAATTCACTTTGTGATTGGCTTCCGTTCGGAGTATAAATGTCAGATGTATTCAAGTCAATTTCTTTGAGAAAGAGAAACTGTAAAGCAAAAACACTTAACTGTTGGTGCCAGATAGATCAGTCCTAAATTTTGACAAGTGTGCATTAAACCTTGTTGCATAGTTGATCTATCGACTAGAAGTTAAATACCACTTTTTAAATCAAGTGTTAAGTTGTTTGACCTAGTCTTGGCGGTTTCCATTTAAATAAATACTTTGTACATTGTATTTGCAAACACCCATAAGGTAGTCTCTTAAAATCATTGAGATTTCAGTTTGTCAATTGTGAAAACAAATATTTTAGTGATATACCTGTAATGACATCCATGAAGGGGTAGTCAACTCTACAATGATGTCCGCTCCTGTGTGTAGCTGATTGTCTTAAAGACACAAGTCTACCATAGATATGCCAAAATGAATAAATGGGGAAGCAGATGCGTTAATGAAAGGCAGTTTGCTTGGCAAAGAATGTAAACAAAAGATTAGATACTTGGATGAATTGATATTTTGTCTTTCAAATTGTGTGAAGGGTTTCATTAATATAAGAAAATATTAGAAACTTGAGACATTTTTCTCAAGTTTCCTTTACTTGTACTAACACAAGTGAGCCGATTCCATCCCCACGGTCTTGTTCCACATTACAATAAACTACAGCACTTTGGCATATGCAATTGGTTTGATGGCAGTACTCAAATTTTAATTTCCCAAATTGCGGTCTGTATCTGGACATCCAAGATATTGCAAGAGTAAAAACCTGAGATGTGTGATTGAAGTTTACAATGCCTCTCCAAATGTTCTCCTTAACCATTATCCACTTGTCTGTGCATAATTTATGCTGTGAATGATTAATTTATGATGTGGGGAAATTACAATCAATCACAGATTCAAGCTCTCAATTTTCCCCCCATCTTTGATGAGAGCACAGATCTGCCAGTATTTCCAGCTTGAAAATTCTACCCATAATTTCATTTCATTGTCTGCTCGTAGTTCATTTATGTATATCCACCTCTACAAACAAATCTTTGTATGCATCTTTAATTATTGAAGGGTGCCCCTCCCCCTAGTGTCAACCTTGTCATTTTACACATTGTATCAATGTATATTGTACTTTTCAGTTGCTAGTATCCTGTATATCATAATTATTTTATAAAGGTCTTCTACAGGTATCTGAAATTGTGCTACTTGTTTTTAATGATGCTCCACTTTCTTCGCCGAAGTTAAACATAAAATGTACGATAATAAGTTTTTTATTGCTTACACATTTTCAGTACAACAAATGTAGGAAAAGCACTATTTGTTGCATTCAGAAGTTGGTACGACTCCGAGCAAGTTCATTGGGTAGACTGTATTCAGACACCACACTTTAGATGGCAATTTCTAGCAAATCATAAATGCTAGACTATTTCCAGCCTTTATCCTGCTTCGCCTTGGCTGGTGGTCAAGTATCCTTGGTTGTGTATGTTACACTCAATTGTACGTAAAATGGTAGTGAGAAACTAGAGGCCTGGTGAATGTGTGTAGATAAGACTATCGTTATAGCAGTACGGGAATGTTATGACATCTAACATCAAGGAGGTGGCACTTGATAGGCTGCACCAATTTGTATATTGATCCTTGAATGAACCACCAGGTCATGTGTCAGCAAATAATATCACTTTATCATATTTAGTTTCATTATTGATGAATGTGCTTGTGTAAATGATGCATATAGCTTTAGTCAAAACAAGCCAAGTCTTTAATGATCAAATACAATTTTTGGTTTATATACGAGTTGCACTTCTAATGGAGCCAATGTTGTACTTGGGTTTTCAAGTTTTTTAAAATGTTTTTGTGCCAGGCAATATTGGATGTCACTTGTCTTTTGGGACTAAATGACAGGGATGTGTAGACATCTATATCAAATGGCAATTTAACTAGTCCTGTTCGTTAATTAACTTGCATCGAGTTTGTATCAATACTTACTTTGTTGCAGTGAAAATGTGACTGGAGGAAGTACTTGTGAGTAATGCGGGGGGGGGGGGGGGGATCAATCATTGAAACCAGGCACAAGAATTAAACTAAAATGCGGTACTACTGACTTGCCAGATTAGATTTATTACTGTCCAGTAAGAATTGTGGGTAATTGAAAAATACAGGCCTTGGCAAGTTGATTACTCCGACATTATCACTTGTTCATAAAACCAGTTCATAGGAGTGATATCATCCAGTATTATCCATGAAGTGAAGGCAATTGCATAATATAGCAAAAAACTCCACGAGTGTGAAATCTGAACAGTGGGCTGTTGCCATCGTGGCCTGCCAATAAGTTAAATAGGACATTTCATTGAATAGAACAATAAATTTGCTTTGATGGAGAAAATATACGTGTACAGGAAGACAAATTGAAAGGAAAATTGGAGTTTGTAGTTTTACATTTTGTAAACTTTATATGTACCAGAGAGGATTTAAAATACACCATTGTATACAAGGTATGTTAAACCAGCTTTACACGCTGAAGTACAAAACCTGCCAAAGTAAGCATTGTATCATGTGATCAATAATTCATGAAGAAATTTGATTCAGACAAACTCGTAAACTGAAATGGCGACATTTATTTAAAACTGTAGCAATGATATGATGTATATATATGACTTATGTTTACAAAAGCTGTTCTGGGAATAAACTTTCTTGGGATTCTTAACAAATTACCAAAAATTACAGCGAAGTAAAAGCAGTTTGGTTGAAAATGTCACAATTTTCACACATTCTTGTTTCCTATCTTTCATACACTGTAAGACTCTCTTATGATTGTGACAAATGCTATTCTCACAGACGGACCGGAACAGGAAGTCAATAGAAGACAAAAGATTTTTTCGTTAGTTTGGGGAAATTTGGTGAGCTTAGGGGAAAACAGGTGTTAATCCGAAAATTCATTGTCTTTTCCTGTTTGTGGGATCGTGACGTAGCTCAGACTATGAGAATACTGTAATTATTTATCCAACTCGATCATTGTAGTATTTCACTTGGCTTCATGCATTGTACAAGTCACATAGCATGTTGGGGGCATGGACTAAACAGCCAAACATTTTCAATCGATTTGTGATCGTCGCCAAATAAATCAATAATAGACAACAAAGAACGACTGTCTCTGATTCAACATAAATTAATGATCAAAACTCATTTGGTCCAAAAACAAATAAAATTCACTTACAACAAATGTACGATATTTCAGATATAAATCTGTTCTGATGGAAAAACGCATATTTTAGATTCAATGACTGTAAAACTCTTTGAAATATCTAGGATATCTAACAATACATTTTATTACATATGTACTGTGGAATTAATAGTTCATCAAAAGCATTGGTATTGACTGCAAAAATATAAAATGGTCCCTTATAAAGTTTAGCTTTCTTGGCAGTTGATACATTTGCTGTGATACGGTGTTTCCATGCAGTATTTCACTTGTTTTGTTTGTGAAAATATGGCTGTAGGATACACTGCATCACTCATAAAAATAACTTCCATAAACATCAGGCAAGGCCATGGTGTTCTATTACGTTATCATGCCCTCTATAGACTAGCATACAGTCCCTTGTTTATTTGTTTTTTCAATAAAATAAAATGTTACGGAAGTGTATGAATGGCGAAAGATGAGGCCATGCATGGTGATCTGTCCTCTGTCAGGTGCAAACAATTCAGGGCAAGGCCATGGTGTTCTGTTATGTCCTCTAGTCAGGTGAAAACAATTCAGTGTTCAGGGCAAGGCCATGGTGTTCTGTTATGTCCTCTAGTCAGGTGAAAACAGTTCAGTGTTCAGGGCAAGGCCATGGTGTTCTGTTATGTCCTCTAGTCAGGTGAAAACAGTTCAGTGTTCAGGGCAAGGCCATGGTGTTCTGTTATGTCCTCTAGTCAGGTGAAAACAATTTAGCATTCAGGGCAAGGCCATGGTGTTCTGTTATGTCCTCTAGTCAGGTGAAAACAATTCAGTGTTCAGGGCAAGGCCATGGTGTTCTGTTATGTCCTCTAGTCAGGTGAAAACAATTCAGCATTCAGGGCAAGGCCATGGTGTTCTGTTATGTCCTCTAGTCAGGTGAAAACAATTCAGCGTTCAGGGCAAGGCCATGGTGTTCTGTTATGTCCTCTAGTCAGGTGAAAACAGTTCAGTGTTCAGGGCAAGGCCATGGTGTTCTGTTATGTCCTCTAGTCAGGTGAAAACAGTTCAGTGTTCAGGGCAAGGCCATGGTGTTCTGTTATGTCCTTTAGTCAGGTGAAAACAGTTCAGTGTTCAGGGCAAGGCCATGGTGTTCTGTTATGTCCTCTAGTCAGGTGAAAACAGTTCAGTGTTCAGGGCAAGGCCATGGTGTTCTGTTATGTCCTCTAGTCAGGTGAAAACAATTTAGCATTCAGGGCAAGGCCATGGTGTTCTGTTATGTCCTCTAGTCAGGTGAAAACTGTTCAGTGTTCAGGGCAAGGCCATGGTGTTCTGTTATGTCCTCTAGTCAGGTGAAAACAATTTAGCATTCAGGGCAAGGCCATGGTGTTCTGTTATGTCCTCTAGTCAGGTGAAAACAATTCAGTGTTCAGGGCAAGGCCATGGTGTTCTGTTATGTCCTCTAGTCAGGTGAAAACAGTTCAGTGTTCAGGGCAAGGCCATGGTGTTCTGTTATGTCCTCTAGTCAGGTGAAAACAGTTCAGGGCAAGGCCATGGTGTTCTGTTATGTCCTCTAGTCAGGTGAAAACAATTCAGCATTCAGGGCAAGGCCATGGTGTTCTGTTATGTCCTCTAGTCAGGTGAAAACAATTCAGCATTCAGGGCAAGGCCATGGTGTTCTGTTATGTCCTCTAGTCAGGTGAAAACAGTTCAGTGTTCAGGGCAAGGCCATGGTGTTCTGTTATGTCCTCTAGTCAGGTGAAAACAATTCAGTGTTCAGGGCAAGGCCATGGTGTTCTGTTATGTCCTCTAGTCAGGTGAAAACAGTTCAGTGTTCAGGGCAAGGCCATGGTGTTCTGTTATGTCCTTTAGTCAGGTGAAAACAGTTCAGTGTTCAGGGCAAGGCCATGGTGTTCTGTTATGTCCTCTAGTCAGGTGAAAACAATTCAGTGTTCAGGGCAAGGCCATGGTGTTCTGTTATGTCCTCTAGTCAGGTGAAAACAATTCAGCATTTAGGGCAAGGCCATGGTGTTCTGTTATGTCCTCTAGTCAGGTGAAAACAATTCAGCATTCAGGGCAAGGCCATGGTGTTCTGTTATGTCCTCTAGTCAGGTGAAAACAATTCAGCGTTCAGGGCAAGGCCATGGTGTTCTGTTATGTCCTCTAGTCAGGTGAAAACAGTTCAGCGTTCAGGGCAAGGCCATGGTGTTCTGTTATGTCCTCTAGTCAGGTGAAAACAGTTCAGCGTTCAGGGCAAGGCCATGGTGTTCTGTTATGTCCTCTAGTCAGGTGAAAACAATTCAGTGTTCAGGGCAAGGCCATGGTGTTCTGTTATGTCCTCTAGTCAGGTGAAAACAATTCAGCATTCAGGGCAAGGCCATGGTGTTCTGTTATGTCCTCTAGTCAGGTGAAAACAATTCAGTGTTCAGGGCAAGGCCATGGTGTTCTGTTATGTCCTCTAGTCAGGTGAAAACAATTCAGCATTCAGGGCAAGGCCATGGTGTTCTGTTATGTCCTCTAGTCAGGTGAAAACAGTTCAGTGTTCAGGGCAAGGCCATGGTGTTCTGTTATGTCCTCTAGTCAGGTGAAAACAATTCAGTGTTCAGGGCAAGGCCATGGTGTTCTGTTATGTCCTCTAGTCAGGTGAAAACAGTTCAGTGTTCAGGGCAAGGCCATGGTGTTCTGTTATGTCCTTTAGTCAGGTGAAAACAGTTCAGTGTTCAGGGCAAGGCCATGGTGTTCTGTTATGTCCTCTAGTCAGGTGAAAACAATTCAGTGTTCAGGGCAAGGCCATGGTGTTCTGTTATGTCCTCTAGTCAGGTGAAAACAATTCAGCATTCAGGGCAAGGCCATGGTGTCCTGTTATGTCCTCTAGTCAGGTGAAAACAGTTCAGTGTTCAGGGCAAGGCCATGGTGTTCTGTTATGTCCTCTAGTCAGGTGAAAACAATTCAGCATTCAGGGCAAGGCCATGGTGTTCTGTTATGTCCTCTAGTCAGGTGAAAACAATTCAGCATTCAGGGCAAGGCCATGGTGTTCTGTTATGTCCTCTAGTCAGGTGAAAACAATTCAGCATTCAGGGCAAGGCCATGCATGGTGTTCTGTTATGTCCTCTAGTCAGGTGAAAACAATTCAGTGTTCAGGGCAAGGCCATGGTGTTCTGTTATGTCCTCTAGTCAGGTGAAAACAATTCAGCATTCAGAGCAAGGCCATGGTGTTCTGTTATGTCCTCTAGTCAGGTGAAAACAATTCAGCATTCAGGGCAAGGCCATGGTGTTCTGTAATGTCCTCTAGTCAGGTGAAAACAATTCAGCATTCAGGGCAAGGCCATGGTGTTCTGTTATGTCCTCTAGTCAGGTGAAAACAATTCAGTGTTCAGGGCAAGGCCATGGTGTTCTGTTATGTCCTCTAGTCAGGTGAAAACAATTCAGCATTCAGGGCAAGGCCATGGTGTTCTGTTATGTCCTCTAGTCAGGTGAAAACAGTTCAGTGTTCAGGGCAAGGCCATGGTGTTCTGTTATGTCCTCTAGTCAGGTGAAAACAATTCAGCATTCAGGGCAAGGCCATGGTGTTCTGTTATGTCCTCTAGTCAGGTGAAAACAATTCAGCATTCAGGGCAAGGCCATGGTGTTCTGTAATGTCCTCTAGTCAGGTGAAAACAATTCAGCATTCAGGGCAAGGCCATGGTGTTCTGTTATGTCCTCTAGTCAGGTGAAAACAATTCAGTGTTCAGGGCAAGGCCATGGTGTTCTGTTATGTCCTCTAGTCAGGTGAAAACAGTTCAGTGTTCAGGGCAAGGCCATGGTGTTCTGTTATGTCCTCTAGTCAGGTGAAAACAATTCAGTGTTCAGGGCAAGGCCATGGTGTTCTGTTATGTCCTCTAGTCAGGTGAAAACAATTCAGCATTCAGAGCAAGGCCATGGTGTTCTGTTATGTCCTCTAGTCAGGTGAAAACTGTTCAGCGTTCAGGGCAAGGCCATGGTGTTCTGTTATGTCCTCTAGTCAGGTGAAAACAGTTCAGCGTTCAGGGCAAGGCCATGGTGTTCTGTTATGTCCTCTAGTCAGGTGAAAACAATTCAGTGTTCAGGGCAAGGCCATGGTGTTCTGTTATGTCCTCTAGTCAGGTGAAAACAATTCAGCATTCAGAGCAAGGCCATGGTGTTCTGTTATGTCCTCTAGTCAGGTGAAAACAGTTCAGCGTTCAGGGCAAGGCCATGGTGTTCTGTTATGTCCTCTAGTCAGGTGAAAACAGTTCAGCGTTCAGGGCAAGGCCATGGTGTTCTGTTATGTCCTCTAGTCAGGTGAAAACAGTTCAGCGTTCAGGGCAAGGCCATGGTGTTCTGTTATATCCTCTAGTCAGGTGAAAACAGTTCAGCGTTCAGGGCAAGGCCATGGTGTTCTGTTATGTCCTCTAGTCAGGTGAAAACAGTTCAGCGTTCAGGGCAAGGCCATGGTGTTCTGTTATGTCCTCTAGTCAGGTGAAAACAGTTCAGCGTTCAGGGCAAGGCCATGGTGTTCTGTTATGTCCTCTAGTCAGGTGAAAACAGTTCAGCGTTCAGGGCAAGGCCATGGTGTTCTGTTATATCCTCTAGTCAGGTGAAAACAGTTCAGCATTCAGGGCAAGGCCATGGTGTTCTGTTATGTCCTCTAGTCAGGTGAAAACAATTCAGCGTTCAGGGCAAGGCCATGGTGTTCTGTTATGTCCTCTAGTCAGGTGAAAACAATTCAGTGTTCAGGGCAAGGCCATGGTGTTCTGTTATGTCCTCTAGTCAGGTGAAAACAATTCAGCATTCAGGGCAAGGCCATGGTGTTCTGTTATGTCCTCTAGTCAGGTGAAAACAGTTCAGTGTTCAGGGCAAGGCCATGGTGTTCTGTTATGTCCTCTAGTCAGGTGAAAACAATTCAGCATTCAGGGCAAGGCCATGGTGTTCTGTTATGTCCTCTAGTCAGGTGAAAACAATTCAGTGTTCAGGGCAAGGCCATGGTGTTCTGTTATGTCCTCTAGTCAGGTGAAAACAATTCAGCATTCAGAGCAAGGCCATGGTGTTCTGTTATGTCCTCTAGTCAGGTGAAAACAATTCAGCATTCAGGGCAAGGCCATGGTGTTCTGTAATGTCCTCTAGTCAGGTGAAAACAATTCAGCATTCAGGGCAAGGCCATGGTGTTCTGTTATGTCCTCTAGTCAGGTGAAAACAATTCAGTGTTCAGGGCAAGGCCATGGTGTTCTGTTATGTCCTCTAGTCAGGTGAAAACAATTCAGCATTCAGGGCAAGGCCATGGTGTTCTGTTATGTCCTCTAGTCAGGTGAAAACAGTTCAGTGTTCAGGGCAAGGCCATGGTGTTCTGTTATGTCCTCTAGTCAGGTGAAAACAATTCAGCATTCAGGGCAAGGCCATGGTGTTCTGTTATGTCCTCTAGTCAGGTGAAAACAATTCAGCATTCAGAGCAAGGCCATGGTGTTCTGTTATGTCCTCTAGTCAGGTGAAAACTGTTCAGCGTTCAGGGCAAGGCCATGGTGTTCTGTTATGTCCTCTAGTCAGGTGAAAACAGTTCAGCGTTCAGGGCAAGGCCATGGTGTTCTGTTATGTCCTCTAGTCAGGTGAAAACAATTCAGTGTTCAGGGCAAGGCCATGGTGTTCTGTTATGTCCTCTAGTCAGGTGAAAACAATTCAGCATTCAGAGCAAGGCCATGGTGTTCTGTTATGTCCTCTAGTCAGGTGAAAACAGTTCAGCGTTCAGGGCAAGGCCATGGTGTTCTGTTATGTCCTCTAGTCAGGTGAAAACAGTTCAGCGTTCAGGGCAAGGCCATGGTGTTCTGTTATGTCCTCTAGTCAGGTGAAAACAGTTCAGCGTTCAGGGCAAGGCCATGGTGTTCTGTTATATCCTCTAGTCAGGTGAAAACAGTTCAGCGTTCAGGGCAAGGCCATGGTGTTCTGTTATGTCCTCTAGTCAGGTGAAAACAGTTCAGCGTTCAGGGCAAGGCCATGGTGTTCTGTTATGTCCTCTAGTCAGGTGAAAACAGTTCAGCGTTCAGGGCAAGGCCATGGTGTTCTGTTATGTCCTCTAGTCAGGTGAAAACAGTTCAGCGTTCAGGGCAAGGCCATGGTGTTCTGTTATATCCTCTAGTCAGGTGAAAACAGTTCAGCATTCAGGGCAAGGCCATGGTGTTCTGTTATGTCCTCTAGTCAGGTGAAAACAATTCAGTGTTCAGGGCAAGGCCATGGTGTTCTGTTATGTCCTCTAGTCAGGTGAAAACAATTCAGCATTCAGGGCAAGGCCATGGTGTTCTGTTATGTCCTCTAGTCAGGTGAAAACAGTTCAGTGTTCAGGGCAAGGCCATGGTGTTCTGTTATGTCCTCTAGTCAGGTGAAAACAATTCAGCATTCAGGGCAAGGCCATGGTGTTCTGTTATGTCCTCTAGTCAGGTGAAAACAATTCAGTGTTCAGGGCAAGGCCATGGTGTTCTGTTATGTCCTCTAGTCAGGTGAAAACAGTTCAGTGTTCAGGGCAAGGCCATGGTGTTCTGTTATGTCCTCTAGTCAGGTGAAAACAATTCAGCATTCAGGGCAAGGCCATGGTGTTCTGTTATGTCCTCTAGTCAGGTGAAAACAATTCAGCATTCAGGGCAAGGCCATGGTGTTCTGTTATGTCCTCTAGTCAGGTGAAAACAATTCAGTGTTCAGGGCAAGGCCATGGTGTTCTGTTATGTCCTCTAGTCAGGTGAAAACAGTTCAGTGTTCAGGGCAAGGCCATGGTGTTCTGTTATGTCCTCTAGTCAGGTGAAAACAATTCAGCGTTCAGGGCAAGGCCATGGTGTTCTGTTATGTCCTCTAGTCAGGTGAAAACAATTCAGTGTTCAGGGCAAGGCCATGGTGTTCTGTTATGTCCTCTAGTCAGGTGAAAACAGTTCAGCGTTCAGGGCAAGGCCATGGTGTTCTGTTATGTCCTCTAGTCAGGTGAAAACAGTTCAGCGTTCAGGGCAAGGCCATGGTGTTCTGTTATGTCCTCTAGTCAGGTGAAAACAATTCAGCGTTCAGGGCAAGGCCATGGTGTTCTGTTATGTCCTCTAGTCAGGTGAAAACAATTCAGTGTTCAGGGCAAGGCCATGGTGTTCTGTTATGTCCTCTAGTCAGGTGAAAACAATTCAGCATTCAGGGCAAGGCCATGGTGTTCTGTTATGTCCTCTAGTCAGGTGAAAACAGTTCAGTGTTCAGGGCAAGGCCATGGTGTTCTGTTATGTCCTCTAGTCAGGTGAAAACAATTCAGTGTTCAGGGCAAGGCCATGGTGTTCTGTTATGTCCTCTAGTCAGGTGAAAACAGTTCAGTGTTCAGGGCAAGGCCATGGTGTTCTGTTATGTCCTCTAGTCAGGTGAAAACAATTCAGCATTCAGGGCAAGGCCATGGTGTTCTGTTATGTCCTCTAGTCAGGTGAAAACAGTTCAGCGTTCAGGGCAAGGCCATGGTGTTCTGTTATGTCCTCTAGTCAGGTGAAAACAGTTCAGCGTTCAGGGCAAGGCCATGGTGTTCTGTTATGTCCTCTAGTCAGGTGAAAACAGTTCAGCGTTCAGGGCAAGGCCATGGTGTTCTGTTATATCCTCTAGTCAGGTGAAAACAGTTCAGCGTTCAGGGCAAGGCCATGGTGTTCTGTTATGTCCTCTAGTCAGGTGAAAACAATTCAGTGTTCAGGGCAAGGCCATGGTGTTCTGTTATGTCCTCTCGTCAGGTGAAAACAATTCAGTGTTCAGGGCAAGGCCATGGTGTTCTGTTATGTCCTCTAGTCAGGTGAAAACAATTCAGCATTCAGGGCAAGGCCATGGTGTTCTGTTATGTCCTCTAGTCAGGTGAAAACAATTCAGCATTCAGGGCAAGGCCATGGTGTTCTGTTATGTCCTCTAGTCAGGTGAAAACAGTTCAGTGTTCAGGGCAAGGCCATGGTGTTCTGTTATTTTCTCTAGTCAGGTGAAAACAATTAAGTGTTCAGGGCAAGGCCATGGTGTTCTGTTATGTCCTCTAGTCAGGTGAAAACAGTTCAGTGTTCAGGGCAAGGCCATGGTGTTCTGTTATGTCCTCTAGTCAGGTGAAAACAATTCAGTGTTCAGGGCAAGGCCATGGTGTTCTGTTATGTCCTCTAGTCAGGTGAAAACAATTCAGCATTCAGGGCAAGGCCATGGTGTTCTGTTATGTCCTCTAGTCAGGTGAAAACAATTCAGTGTTCAGGGCAAGGCCATGGTGTTCTGTTATGTCCTCTAGTCAGGTGAAAACAATTCAGTGTTCAGGGCAAGGCCATGGTGTTCTGTTATGTCCTCTAGTCAGGTGAAAACAATTCAGCATTCAGGGCAAGGCCATGGTGTTCTGTTATGTCCTCTAGTCAGGTGAAAACAATTCAGCATTCAGGGCAAGGCCATGGTGTTCTGTTATGTCCTCTAGTCAGGTGAAAACAATTCAGTGTTCAGGGCAAGGCCATGGTGTTCTGTTATGTCCTCTAGTCAGGTGAAAACAGTTCAGTGTTCAGGGCAAGGCCATGGTGTTCTGTTATGTCCTCTAGTCAGGTGAAAACAATTCAGTGTTCAGGGCAAGGCCATGGTGTTCTGTTATGTCCTCTAGTCAGGTGAAAACAATTCAGCATTCAGGGCAAGGCCATGGTGTTCTGTTATGTCCTCTAGTCAGGTGAAAACAGTTCAGCGTTCAGGGCAAGGCCATGGTGTTCTGTTATGTCCTCTAGTCAGGTGAAAACAGTTCAGCGTTCAGGGCAAGGCCATGGTGTTCTGTTATGTCCTCTAGTCAGGTGAAAACAATTCAGTGTTCAGGGCAAGGCCATGGTGTTCTGTTATGTCCTCTAGTCAGGTGAAAACAATTCAGCATTCAGGGCAAGGCCACGGTGTTCTGTTATGTCCTCTAGTCAGGTGAAAACAATTCAGTGTTCAGGGCAAGGCCATGGTGTTCTGTTATGTCCTCTAGTCAGGTGAAAACAATTCAGCATTCAGGGCAAGGCCATGGTGTTCTGTTATGTCCTTTAGTCAGGTGAAAACAGTTCAGCGTTGAGGGCAAGGCCATGGTGTTCTGTTATGTCCTCTAGTCAGGTGAAAACAGTTCAGTGTTCAGGGCAAGGCCATGGTGTTCTGTTATGTCCTCTAGTCAGGTGAAAACAATTCAGTGTTCAGGGCAAGGCCATGGTGTTATGTTATGTCCTCTAGTCAGGTGAAAACAGTTCAGTGTTCAGGGCAAGGCCATGGTGTTCTGTTATGTCCTCTAGTCAGGTGAAAACAATTCAGTGTTCAGGGCAAGGCCATGGTGTTCTGTTATGTCCTCTAGTCAGGTGAAAACAATTCAGTGTTCAGGGCAAGGCCATGGTGTTCTGTTATGTCCTCTAGTCAGGTGAAAACAGTTCAGCGTTCAGGGCAAGGCCATGGTGTTCTGTTATGTTCTCTAGTCAGGTGAAAACAGTTCAGCGTTCAGGGCAAGGCCATGGTGTTCTGTTATGTCCTCTAGTCAGGTGAAAACAGTTCAGCGTTCAGGGCAAGGCCATGGTGTTCTGTTATGTCCTCTAGTCAGGTGAAAACAGTTCAGCGTTCAGGGCAAGGCCATGGTGTTCTGTTATGTCCTCTAGTCAGGTGAAAACAATTCAGTGTTCAGGGCAAGGCCATGGTGTTCTGTTATGTCCTCTAGTCAGGTGAAAACAATTCAGCATTCAGGGCAAGGCCATGGTGTTCTGTTATGTCCTCTAGTCAGGTGAAAACAATTCAGCATTCAGGGCAAGGCCATGGTGTTCTGTTATGTCCTCTAGTCAGGTGAAAACAATTCAGTGTTCAGGGCAAGGCCATGGTGTTCTGTTATGTCCTCTAGTCAGGTGAAAACAGTTCAGTGTTCAGGGCAAGGCCATGGTGTTCTGTTATGTCCTCTAGTCAGGTGAAAACAATTCAGTGTTCAGGGCAAGGCCATGGTGTTCTGTTATGTCCTCTAGTCAGGTGAAAACAATTCAGCATTCAGGGCAAGGCCATGGTGTTCTGTTATGTCCTCTAGTCAGGTGAAAACAGTTCAGCGTTCAGGGCAAGGCCATGGTGTTCTGTTATGTCCTCTAGTCAGGTGAAAACAGTTCAGCGTTCAGGGCAAGGCCATGGTGTTCTGTTATGTCCTCTAGTCAGGTGAAAACAATTCAGTGTTCAGGGCAAGGCCATGGTGTTCTGTTATGTCCTCTAGTCAGGTGAAAACAATTCAGCATTCAGGGCAAGGCCACGGTGTTCTGTTATGTCCTCTAGTCAGGTGAAAACAATTCAGTGTTCAGGGCAAGGCCATGGTGTTCTGTTATGTCCTCTAGTCAGGTGAAAACAATTCAGCATTCAGGGCAAGGCCATGGTGTTCTGTTATGTCCTTTAGTCAGGTGAAAACAGTTCAGCGTTGAGGGCAAGGCCATGGTGTTCTGTTATGTCCTCTAGTCAGGTGAAAACAGTTCAGTGTTCAGGGCAAGGCCATGGTGTTCTGTTATGTCCTCTAGTCAGGTGAAAACAATTCAGTGTTCAGGGCAAGGCCATGGTGTTATGTTATGTCCTCTAGTCAGGTGAAAACAGTTCAGTGTTCAGGGCAAGGCCATGGTGTTCTGTTATGTCCTCTAGTCAGGTGAAAACAATTCAGTGTTCAGGGCAAGGCCATGGTGTTCTGTTATGTCCTCTAGTCAGGTGAAAACAATTCAGTGTTCAGGGCAAGGCCATGGTGTTCTGTTATGTCCTCTAGTCAGGTGAAAACAGTTCAGCGTTCAGGGCAAGGCCATGGTGTTCTGTTATGTTCTCTAGTCAGGTGAAAACAGTTCAGCGTTCAGGGCAAGGCCATGGTGTTCTGTTATGTCCTCTAGTCAGGTGAAAACAGTTCAGCGTTCAGGGCAAGGCCATGGTGTTCTGTTATGTCCTCTAGTCAGGTGAAAACAGTTCAGCGTTCAGGGCAAGGCCATGGTGTTCTGTTATGTCCTCTAGTCAGGTGAAAACAGTTCAGTGTTCAGGGCAAGGCTATGGTGTTCTGTTATGTCCTCTAGTCAGGTGAAAACAGTTCAGCGTTCAGGGCAAGGCCATGGTGTTCTGTTATGTCCTCTAGTCAGGTGAAAACAGTTCAGCGTTCAGGGCAAGGCCATGGTGTTCTGTTATGTTATGCACTCTAGTCAGGTGAAAACAATCCAGTGTTCCCATAGATGTAATTTACGGTTATAAACTCAAAATAGCAGTTGAAAAAGCATTAACCAATCACAACTATTACTTTGATGTCACTTGTGCAGATGAATAGTTGAATAGTTTCCAAATAGTGACATGCACAGAGGGCAGTACCACAAGGGTGATCCTCGACTTGCATACAACATTTGTTTGTGTTTTTTTTCCATTAAAATAAAATATGAGAGTGTGTACATGACAAAAGCAGGGTTACCATGAAATAAACAAGGTTTATTTTGTTGGTTTTCGCCATTTAAACACTCCCATATTATATTTTATTGAAACCAACACCAAAAAATAAACAAGTGACTGTATGCAGTGTTGATACAACATCGAATCAAAACCTTTCATTTGTATATATATTTATAAATATTTGCAAAAATTTACAGTTCAGCAACATCCAAAGGTGAGTGGCCTTTCTTCAGCTAAACGAGTTTTTAATTTTATACTTCCAACAACAATTTTAGACTCTATTGGAGATATGTTTGTGATTAAATATGTACATCGTTTTTTAATGCAAGTAATTGAGGCAATAGTAATACATGCTGCTGGGTTTGGTGTACAAATATTTATAGATACATTCTAGGTCAATTTATACTGGGGCAGGTGTTTATGCATTCACTATCCAATCTGTAAACCTTTTCCACATGTTAGGATTGAAACACCACCACTTAAAATAGAGCAATAGAACACATGGAAGAAACAATTAAGCATCTCCTTATTCAAGAAATAAAAAGATCTGATCTAATCTAATATAGAAAGAATAAAATTTAAAACATTTGTAAATACATTGAACAATAAAGTTAAGTACTCTGAGTAATAATTATTTACAATCAAGACAGTGTCTTATAATCAATCACCCTATCAATTTAAACCCACGTGAGTGAATGGTATAACCCATTCAATATTTGTGATGGCAGTCATAGTAAACGTCATAACTAAGAACGACTCACAATTTGTAGATTTGGATTTAGTACAGAAATTCATTGATGACGTCTTATGGTACCTTGTTCATACACTTCAGAGGGAATTCCAGGCTATTTTAGTCGTGATTTTATCAGGGAATGCTCATTCAAGTTTCAACTGAATCAATGTCAACATTTTCTATTGAATTAACATAATCCAAGCACATGTCAGAAAACCACATTCTCTGTACTGAGAATTACCTTTCAATTTTACTCAATACAGTGATGTTTGCACTTATAGAAATTAATCTTTCGACCCTTGGCAAATTATAAATAAAAAGTAAGAAAAATAGAGAGGTTTTTTTATGAAATTTAAGGAAGTGGTAGAATTCCATACTTTTCCAGTATTTTTTTAAAATAACATTGTGTTCCAGGTTGTGTGGCAGAGGCTCAGATTAGTTGCAATCATTTACTCCATATTAAAGGAATGTTACCTGTACTTTAGAGTACATCTGTGAAGTTGTGCCTTTGTATGCCACTCCACAAGTGCTTAAGTGCATTTCAATTTCCATCCAGATTTATTTAGATGTTTCATTGGACAGTTCAAATACTGCATGTTTAGAAATTTGATCTGAGATGAGTGACAATATTTACATAGACAGTATTTTCATTCAACCAATCAAATCTATGGTCAATAGCAAACCAGTATGAAATATTGCTAGCATTGTAGCTAGGCATTAGTGTGATCTCAGAGAATTGACAATGTTTACATAAACAGTATTTTCATTCAACCAATCAAATCTACGGTCAATAGCAAACCATGATGAGATATTACTAGCATTGTAGCTAGGCATTAGTGAAATCACAGATGTCATTAATAGCACTGTCTTCCAACCAATCAAATTACTAGCATTGTAGGCATTAGAGGAGGCATTAGAGGAGTGCCGTATAGCGAGTGGAACACCACATAGATTCTAGGCTACTTCTCAGAATATTCTCTCACAGCCATGAGCAATCAAAGAAAACTAAGAGCTCCAATTTTAGGATCACTTTTTCAAACAAGAAGCTTGGCAATTAGCATTGGTCTAGTTGAAAACACACTATTGAAGTTTATAATACTTACAGAAAATAAATTTGCTTGTACATCTGTAGTTTGCAGTCTGATTTATTCAGAGCACATGTAGCACAAGTTCAATTTAAATCCGATTTTTTAAGATATCAGCAATTGGCCAATATAAATTAGATAATCAATATGCATGTTTTTCAACATTAAACTAATCAATTATGTGGATTACCTCAGAGCATCTTTCTACCAAATTTCATTGAAATGTGTTGATTATGCATATTATGTGGTACATGTAATTAGTATGCTTGAATTTCAATCTCAAATTAATAATTAGGGGTTTAGCATTGTCCCCAGGCACTTATTTACCAAGTCTTTAAGATGCAGACAGGTGATAGTGACAGAAATATTTATTGCCAAGAGGAAACCACTCTCCAACACCACTGAATATACAGAACCATGACAGGTTAAAATTGATACAGTTTTGCACATATCAGACCTGTAACCATTGTCCTATGTTTGGAGTTTCATTAGAATGTGATAATTAATTCTTGAAAATATTGGCAGAAAGTCGAAAATTTGGTAATTATTATGGATATAATTGAATCCAAAACTTATCAGATCATCGCAATGTTTTAGAGCATTTATGTACCAAGATTCATTGAAAGAAGACGATTAATACTTGAAATATCAGTAGAAAATCCAAAAATTTACTATTTATTATGCAAATTAGGTACCTGACCAGGTATATGCATTATCCTAAAGCATCTATCTATCAAATTTTATTGAAATATGATGATTAGTACTTAAGATATCAGTGAAAAAGCCGTAAATTTACAAATTACTATGAAATTTAGTAATTGTTATGCAAATTAAGTAATTAATATGCACAAATTTTTACTTAAAACTAATCACGTCTGCACATTGTCCAAGAGCAGCTACGTATCAAGTTTCATTGAAATCTGACCTACAGTTCTTGAGATACTAATGTAACACAGATACATACAGGATAACCTCAAAGAATCTCATTGAGTGCTTCAGACACTGGGGTAAGAAAACAAAGATAGCAATTGTAGCCAACAGTTTCTGCATGGAATTAATAAAACAGTGAAAAGAATTTATGATCACAGTAAAACAGTGAGCACAAGTAGTGTCAAATGGATTGTGTTTGGATCAAATTTTAAACCTGTATTATCGTATATATTTTGTTTGTAGCATTTGACAAATAAAGAAGTATGTGTCGTATACCAAATGCAAAATATTTGGATCAGAAATTGTTAGTAAACAGCCGAACTGTCAACAGTTCTCGGGCCTAATAAAGAGTCACTTTCAAACGCCATAGGTGTTTTCGGCTTTTCAAGCGAGGGCAGAAGGGCCTTACATGCTATAACAGTCACTCGGGCCTTACGGTCCTCGCTTGAAATGTCTTTGTCATTTCGTTAAAACAACTACGGCATTTGAAAGTGATTCTTCATTAGGCCTGAGAACTGTCTAAAGCCGAACATCAACAAGCATTTATGTAGATTTGGCTGTGATTGAATTTTAAATAGTTTGGGATATTAATAATTCTATCGAGTTGCACACGAAACTGATGTCCATCTAAAGTGGCCTACTTAATTAATCAAAATTCGATAAGAAGGAAGTTGGGTGATTTGTTTGATGAACATCCACTTTTCAATTTGTCTTGTCATTTTCTTTCTAAGTTTATACATGCTATATGAGATCTCATAGTATGTTTATACATGTTATATGAGATCTCATAGTATGTTTATACATGTTATATGAGATCTCATAGTATGTTTATACATGTTATATGAGATCTCATAGTATGTTTATACATGCTATATGAGATTTCATAGTATGTTTATACATGCTATATGAGATTTCATAGTATGTTTATACATGCTATATGAGATCTCATAGTATGTTTATACATGTTATATGAGATCTCATAGTATGTTATACATGCTATGAGATCTCATAGTATGTTTATACATGCTATATGAGATCTCATAGTATGTTCATACATGCTATATGAGATCTCATAGTATGTTTATACATGCTATATGAGATCTCATAGTATGTTTATACATGCTATATGAGATTTTATAGTATGTTTATACTGTGTCCAAGATCTCATAGTATGTTGATACTGTGTCCAAGATCTCATAGTATGTTTATACATGTTATATGAGATCTCATAGTATGTTATACATGCTATGAGATCTCATAGTATGTTTATACATGCTATATGAGATCTCATAGTATGTTTATACATGCTATATGAGATCTCATAGTATGTTTATACATGCTATATGAGATTTCATAGTATGTTTATACTGTGTCCAAGATCTCATAGTATGTTGATACTGTGTACAAGATCTCATAGTATGTTTATACTGTGTCCAAGATCTCATAGTATGTTGATACTGTGTCCAAGATCTCATAGTATGTTGATACTGTGTACAAGATCTTATAGTATGTTTATACTGTGTACAAGATCTCATAGTATGTTTATACTGTGTCCAAGATCTCATAGTATGTTGATACTGTGTCCAAGATCTCATAGTATGTTGATACTGTGTACAAGATCTCATAGTATGTTTATACTATGTACAAGATCTCATAGTATGTTTATACTGTGTACAAGATCACATAGTATGTTGATACTATGTACAAGATCTCATAGTATGTTTATACTGTGTACAAGATCTCATAGTATGTTGATACTGTGTACAAGATCTCATAGTATGTTGATACTGTGTCCAAGATCTCATAGTATGTTTATACTGTGTACAAGATCTCAGAGTATGTTTATACTGTGTACAAGATCTCATAGTATGTTGATACTGTGTACAAGATCTCGTAGTATGTTTATACTGTGTCCAAGATCTCGTAGTATGTTGATACTGTGTACAAGATCTCATAGTATGTTGATACTGTGTCCAAGATCTCATAGTATGTTGATACTGTGTCCAAGATCTCATAGTATGTTGATACTGTGTCCAAGATCTCATAGTATGTTTATACTGAGTACAAGATCTCATAGTATGTTTATACTGTGTACAAGATCTCATAGTATGTTGATACTGTGTCCAAGATCTCATAGTATGTTGATACTGTGTCCAAGATCTCATAGTATGTTGATACTGTGTCCAAGATCTCATAGTATGTTGATACTGTGTCCAAGATCTCATAGTATGTTGATACTGTGTACAAGATCTCATAGTATGTTGATACTGTGTACAAGATCTTATAGTATGTTGATACTGTGTACAAGATCTCATAGTATGTTGATACTGTGTCCAAGATCTCATAGTATGTTGATACTGTGTACAAGATCTCATAGTATGTTGATACTGTGTACAAGATCTCATAGTATGTTTATACTGTGTCCAAGATCTCATAGTATGTTGATACTGTGTACAAGATCTCATAGTATGTTGATACTGTGTACAAGATCTCATAGTATGTTTATACTGTGTACAAGATCTCATAGTATGTTGATACTGTGTACAAGATCTCATAGTATGTTTATACTGTGTACAAGATCTCATAGTATGTTGATACTGTGTACAAGATCTCATAGTATGTTTATACTGTGTCCAAGATCTCATAGTATGTTGATACTGTGTACAAGATCTCAGAGTATGTTGATACTGTGTCCAAGATCTCATAGTATGTTGATACTGTGTCCAAGATCTCATAGTATGTTGATACTGTGTACAAGATCTCATAGTATGTTGATACTGTGTCCAAGATCTTATAGTATGTGATACTGTGTCCAAGATCTCATAGTATGTTGATACTGTGTCCAAGATCTCATAGTATGTTGATACTGTGTACAAGATCTCATAGTATGTTTATACTGTGTACAAGATCTCATAGTATGTTTATACTGTGTCCAAGATCTCATAGTATGTTGATACTGTGTACAAGATCTCATAGTATGTTTATACTGTGTACAAGATCTCATAGTATGTTGATACTGTGTACAAGATCTCATAGTATGTTGATACTGTGTACAAGATCTCATAGTATGTTGATACTGTGTACAAGATCTCATAGTATGTTTATACTGAGTACAAGATCTCATAGTATGTTTATACTGTGTACAAGATCTCATAGTATGTTGATACTGTGTCCAAGATCTCATAGTATGTTTATACTGTGTACAAGATCTCATAGTATGTTGATACTGTGTCCAAGATCTCATAGTATGTTTATACTGTGTACAAGATCTCATAGTATGTTTATACTGTGTTCAAGATCTCATAGTATGTTGATACTGTGTCCAAGATCTCATAGTATGTTTATACTGTGTACAAGATCTCATAGTATGTTGATACTGTGTCCAAGATCTCATAGTATGTTGATACTGTGTCCAAGATCTCATAGTATGTTGATACTGTGTCCAAGATCTCATAGTATGTTGATACTGTGTCCAAGATCTCATAGTATGTTGATACTGTGTACAAGATCTCATAGTATGTTGATACTGTGTACAAGATCTTATAGTATGTTGATACTGTGTACAAGATCTCATAGTATGTTGATACTGTGTCCAAGATCTCATAGTATGTTGATACTGTGTACAAGATCTCATAGTATGTTGATACTGTGTACAAGATCTCATAGTATGTTTATACTGTGTCCAAGATCTCATAGTATGTTGATACTGTGTACAAGATCTCATAGTATGTTGATACTGTGTACAAGATCTCATAGTATGTTTATACTGTGTACAAGATCTCATAGTATGTTGATACTGTGTACAAGATCTCATAGTATGTTTATACTGTGTACAAGATCTCATAGTATGTTGATACTGTGTACAAGATCTCATAGTATGTTTATACTGTGTCCAAGATCTCATAATATGTTTATACTGTGTCCAAGATCTCATAGTATGTTGATACTGTGTACAAGATCTCAGAGTATGTTGATACTGTGTCCAAGATCTCATAGTATGTTGATACTGTGTCCAAGATCTCATAGTATGTTGATACTGTGTACAAGATCTCATAGTATGTTGATACTGTGTCCAAGATCTTATAGTATGTGATACTGTGTACAAGATCTCATAGTATGTTGATACTGTGTCCAAGATCTCATAGTATGTTGATACTGTGTACAAGATCTCATAGTATGTTTATACTGTGTACAAGATCTCATAGTATGTTTATACTGTGTCCAAGATCTCATAGTATGTTGATACTGTGTACAAGATCTCATAGTATGTTTATACTGTGTACAAGATCTCATAGTATGTTGATACTGTGTACAAGATCTCATAGTATGTTGATACTGTGTACAAGATCTCATAGTATGTTGATACTGTGTACAAGATCTCATAGTATGTTTATACTGAGTACAAGATCTCATAGTATGTTTATACTGTGTACAAGATCTCATAGTATGTTTATACTGTGTACAAGATCTCATAGTATGTTTATACTGTGTACAAGATCTCATAGTATGTTTAGACTGTGTCCAAGATCTCATAGTATGTTGATACTGTGTACAAGATCTCATAGTATGTTTATACTGTGTACAAGATCTCATAGTATGTTTAGACTGTGTCCAAGATCTCATAGTATGTTGATACTGTGTACAAGATCTCATAGTATGTTTATACTGTGTACAAGATCTCATAGTATGTTGATACTGTGTACAAGATCTCATAGTATGTTGATACTGTGTCCAAGATCTCATTTTATGTTTATACTGTGTCCAAGATCTCATAGTATGTTTATACTGTGTCCAAGATCTCATAGTATGTTTATACTGTGTCCAAGATCTCATAGTATGTTGATACTGTGTACAAGATCTCATAGTATGTTTATACTGTGTACAAGATCTCGTAGTATGTTGATACTGTGTCCAAGATCTCATAGTATGTTGAAACTGTGTACAAGATCTCGTAGTATGTTTATACTGAGTACAAGATCTCATAGTATGTTTATACTGTGTACAAGATCTCATAGTATGTTTATACTGTGTACAAGATCTCGTAGTATGTTGATACTGTGTCCAAGATCTCATAGTATGTTGAAACTGTGTACAAGATCTCGTAGTATGTTTATACTGAGTACAAGATCTCATAGTATGTTTATACTGAGTACAAGATCTCATAGTATGTTTATACTGTGTTCAAGATCTCATAGCATGTTGATACTGTGTCCAAGATCTCATAGTATGTTTATACTGTGTACAAGATCTCGTAGTATGTTGATACTGTGTCCAAGATCTCATAGTATGTTTATACATGCTATATGAGATCTCATAGTTGATACTGTGTACAAGCAAACATGGAACATTTCATTCTTTCTAGGCTAGTTACAATGTATGTTGAGTACGTTCGAAAGCAGGATTCAAAACCGTGTTGCATGTTGGGATTTAAGGTATACAACATATACAATAAATCTGTCACGTTATGACACACATAACTCACGAACATCTTAACTATTGATTCCAATACATGGCTTATTTTACTACATAATTTAAAGACTTGAAAAGTTAAAAGGATAATACAGCTTTAAAGCATTGAATTTGTTTTTTTTTAGACCTTTTGAAAACAATTTGTAGATTAAATGGACAAATTTGTGTTACAACGTGTTGAAGACATTGATCGTGTACAGATTAATATTTAATTTTAGTCTCATTCTGACCACTTACGACGTACTGGAAAAAAAGTAAGCGGGGATATAGGCTACACAAATTACCATGGAAACCAATATCCCTACTTTGTAAATATATTAACTATAGTACGAGAGAGGGAAGATGACTACGTTTGGTGGAATATTCTCTTGTAGTGTGGTATGACTTTGGTAGCTGGTAGATGCAGAGAGAACTGTAAAGCCACCAACACACGGAACTCATAATTGAACAACTCTCGATCTCGTACTCGGAATGTGTCCTGAATCTCCTATTCAATATAAGCAAGACATGCATTGTTAGTAACAAACACACATATGTAAAATACAGGCATCATCTATGAAAACAATTGCCAACCATAAGAACCATGCACCCCCTGTAAAAGCAAATGACAGGCATTCCCTGTAAAAGCAATGGTCTACCTCTACAAGAACAGGCACCCCCTGTACAGGCAATGGCCCCCCTAATAATAGAAACTCTTTAATAACAATGGTCCACCCCCAAGAACAGACATCCCTTTTAAAAACAATGGTTCACCCCCAATAACAGGCATCCCTTTTAAAAACAATGGTCCACCCCCAATAACAGGTATCCCTTTTAAAAAGAATGGTCCACCCCCAATAACAGGCATCCCTTTTAAAAACAATGGTCCACCCCCAACAGGCATCCCTTTTAAAAAACAATGGTTCACCCCCAATAACAGGTATCCCTTTTAAAAACAATGGTCCACCCCCAAGAACAGGCACCCCCTGTACAGGCAATGGCCCCCTAATAACAGACACTCTTTAATAACAATGGTCCACCCCTAAAAACAGGCATCCCTTTTAAAAACAATGGTCCACCCCCAATAACATGCATCCCTTTTAAAAACAATGGTCCACCCCCAATAACAGGCATCCCTTTTAAAAACAATGGTCCACCCCCAAGAACAGGCATCCCTTTTAAAAACAATGGTCCACCCCCAATAACAGGCATCCCTTTTAAAAACAATGGTTCACCCCCAATAACAGGTATCACTTTTAAAAACAATGGTCCACCCCCAAGAACAGGCAACCCTTTTAAAAACAATGGTCCACCCCCAACAACAGGCATCCCTTTTAAAAACAATGGTCCACCCCAATAACAGGTATCCCTTTTAAAAACAATGGTCTACCCCCAATAACAGGCATCCCTTTTAAAAACAATGGTCCACCCCCAAGAACAGGCATCCCTTTTAAAAACAATGGTCCACCCCCAAGAACAGGCATCCCTTTTAAAAACAATGGTTCACCCCCAATAACAGGTATCCCTTTTAAAAACAATGGTCTACCCCCAAGAACAGGCATCCCTTTTAAAAACAATGGTCCACCCCCAAGAACAGGCATCCCTTTTAAAAACAATGGTTCACCCCCAATAACAGGTATCCCTTTTAAAAACAATGGTCTACCCCCAAGAACAGGCAACCCTTTTAAAAACAATGGTCCAACTCCAACAACAGGCATCCCTTTTAAAAACAATGGTCCACCCCCAACAACAGGCATCCCTTTTAAAAACAATGGTCCACCCCCAATAACAGGCATCCCTTTTAAAAACAATGGTCCACCCCCAAGAACAGGCATCCCTTTTAAAAACAATGGTCCACCCCCAATAACAGGCATCCCTTTTAAAAACAATGGTCCAACTCCAACAACAGGCATCCCTTTTAAAAACAATGGTCCACCCCCAACAACAGGCATCCCTTTTAAAAACAATGGTCCACCCCCAATAACAGGCATCCCTTTTAAAAACAATGGTCCACCCCCAAGAACAGGCATCCCTTTTAAAAACAATGGTCCACCCCCAATAACAGGCATCCCTTTTAAAAACAATGGTCCACCCCCCAATAACAGGCATCCCTTTTAAAAACAATGGTCCACCCCCAATAACAGGCATCCCTTTTAAAAACAATGGTTCACCCCCAACAACAGGCATCCCTTTTAAAAAACAATGGTTCACCCCCAATAACAGGTATCCCTTTTAAAAACAATGGTCCACCCCCAATAACAGGTATCCCTTTTAAAAACAATGGTCCACCCCCAATAACAGGTATCCCTTTTAAAAACAATGGTCCACCCCCAATAACAGGTATCCCTTTTAAAAACAATGGTCCACCCCCAACAACAGGCATCCCTTTTGAAAAACAATGGTTCACCCCCAATAACAGGTATCCCTTTTAAAAACAATGGTCCACCCCCAATAACAGGTATCCCTTTTAAAAACAATGGTCCACCCCCAATAACAGGTATCCCTTTTAAAAACAATGGTCCACCCCCAATAACAGGCTTCCCTTTTAAAAACAATGGTCCACCCCCAATAACAGGCATCCCTTTTAAAAACAATGGTCCACCCCCAATAACAGGCATCCCTTTTAAAAACAATGGTCCACCCCCAATAACAGGCATCCCTTTTAAAAACAATGGTCCACCCCCAATAACAGGCACCCCCTGTACAGGCAATGGCCCCCTAATAACAGACACTCTTTAATAACAATGGTCCACCCCTAAAAACAGGCATCCCTTTTAAAAACAATGGTCCACCCCCAAGAACAGGCATCCCTTTTAAAAACAATGGTCCACCCCCAAGAACAGGTATCCCTTTTAAAAAACAATGGTCCACCCCCAATAACAGGTATCCCTTTTAAAAACAATGGTCCACCCCCAATAACAGGCATCCCTTTTCAAAACAATTGTCCACCCCCAATAACAGGCATCCCTTTTAAAAACAATGGTCCACCCCCAACAACAGGCATCCCTTTTAAAAAACAATGGTTCACCCCCAACAACAGGTATCCCTTTTAAAAACAATGGTCCACCCCCAATAACAGGTATCCCTTTTAAAAACAATGGTCCACCCCCAATAACAGGCATCCCTTTTAAAAACAATGGTCCACCCCCAATAACAGGCATCCCTTTTAAAAACAATGGTCCACCCCCAATAACAGGCATCCCTTTTAAAAACAATGGTCCACCCCCAATAACAGGTATCCCTTTTAAAAACAATGGTCCACACCCAATAACAGGTATCCCTTTTAAAAACAATGGTCCACCCCCAATAACAGGCATCCCTTTTAAAAACAATGGTCCACCCCCAATAACAGGCATCCCTTTTAAAAACAATGGTCCACCCCCAACAACAGGCATCCCTTTTAAAAACAATGGTCCACCCCCAATAACAGGTATCCCTTTTAAAAACAATGGTCCACCCCCAATAACAGGCATCCCTTTTAAAAACAATGGTCCACCCCCAATAACAGGCATCCCTTTTAAAAACAATGGTCCACCCCCAACAACAGGCATCCCTTTTAAAAACAATGGTCCACCCCCAATAACAGGTATCCCTTTTAAAAACAATCGTCCACCCCCAATAACAGGCATCCCTTTTAAAAACAATGGTCCACCCCCAATAACAGGCATCCCTTTTAAAAACAATGGTCCACCCCCAATAACAGGCATCCCTTTTAAAAACAATGGTCCACCCCCAATAACAGGTATCCCTTTTAAAAACAATGGTCCACCCCCAATAACATGTATCCCTTTTAAAAACAATAGTTCACCCCCCAATAACAGGCATCCCTTTTAAAAACAATGGTCCACCCAAAAGAACAGGCAAGCCTTTTAAAAACAATGGTCCACCCCCAATAACAGGTATCCCTTTTAAAAACAATGGTCCACCCCCAATAACAGGCATCCCTTTTAAAAACAATGGTCCACCTCCAATAACAGGCATCCCTTTTAAAAACAATGGTCCACCCCCAATAACAGGTATCCCTTTTAAAAACAATGGTCCACCCCCAATAACATGTATTCCTTTTAAAAACAATAGTTCACCCCCAATAACAGGCATCCCTTTTAAAAACAATGGTCCACCCCCAATAACAGGCATCCCTTTTAAAAACAATGGTCCACCCCCAACAACAGGCATCCCTTTTAAAAACAATAGTCCACCCCCAATAACAGACATCCCTTTTAAAAACAATGGTTCACCCCCAATAACAGGCATCTCCTTTAATGGTCAACTTATTAGAACAGACATTCCCTATTAAAGCAATGGTCCATCCCTAAGAACAGTCACCCCCTGTAAAACAATGGTACATCCCTAAGAACAGTCACCCCCTGTAAAACAATGGTCAACCCATTAGAACAGGCATTCCCTATAAAAACAATGGTTCATTCCTAAGAACAAAGAAAGCTTAGAAAGAACTCCCATGTGCTGAGAGTATTGGAGACACATTAAATATAATTCAAAATTACTTGTCAGAGATAGCGATAGTGATGGAAAAGCCGAAAACTAATAATGCAAATCAGAAAATTAATATGAACAGATTTTAATGGAAAACTAATGAGGTCTGCGCAATGTACTAAACCATCTATGTACCAAGTTTTATTGAAATGTGATTGGAACCAAAACAAATTATAAATTATTATGCTAATTAGGGAATTAATATAAACAGATTTTAACCCCAAACTAATCAGGTTTGTACATTGTCCTAGAGCATCTTTGCACTGAGTTTCATTGAAATGGAATAATTAGTACTTTAGATATCAGTGTGATACCTTAAAAGTGGTTAATTATGTAAATTAGTAATTAATATGTACAGATTTTAACCCACAATTGTCTATTGTTCTACAGCATCCATGTACAAAGTTTCATTGAAATGTGATGATCAGTACTTGAGAAATCAGTGTGAAAATTAATTAATTATGCAAATTAGGTAATTAATATACACAATTATTTACCCTAAAACTAATCAGGTCTCTTGATAGTCCTAAGGGGTCTATGTACCAAGTTTCATTGCAATGTGATAATTAGTACTTGAGATATCTGTGGAAAAGCTGAAAATTAACTAATTATGCAAATTAGGTAATTAATATGCACACATATTTATCCCAAAACAATCAATCTCTGCATAGTCCTTGAGTATCTATGTACCAAGTTTCATTGAAATGTAATGCTTACTACTTGAAACATCAAAAGCTGAAAATTAATTAATTATGCAAATTAGGTAATTAATATGCACTGACATTACCTTAAAAACTATCAGGTCTGTGCAGTGTCATATCACATCTATGTACCAAGTTTCATTGAAATGTGATGATTAGTACTTGAGATATCAGTGGAAAAATCGAAAATTGACTAATCATTATGCAAATTAGGTAATTAGTCATTCGGTAATTTTTACCAAAAACTAATCAAAACCAAGCATTAGTTCAGAGCATCCATGTACCAAGTTTCATCAAAATCCAATAAGTGGTTCTTTAGATATCAATGGAACAGCTAAAAATTAGCTTATTATCATGCAAATTAGGTAATTAATATGCATGAAATTTTACCAAAACCTAATCAAATCTGCACATTACCCCAGAGCATCTATGCACCATGTTTCATCAAAAACTGATGTATGGTTCTTGAGATATCAGTGGAACAGACGGACACACATACACACACACACATATACAGACACACTAACCGCAAAGACTCCCATTTTGTGCTTCGCACATGGGAGTCAAAAGTGGTCCATCCTAAGAACAGGTATTTGTTGTACCTTGATGAGATGCTGTAACTCCACACCTTTAGTGTCTGATAACTTAGCTGCTAACAGCAAACAGGCACCTGAAGAGAAGAAATCATCAGAATTAATATTGTCAATATACTTGGTAATATCATTATCATATACAACATGAAGCAGAGAGTACTGACATGTTACAAACATCACCATTGACACTAGACTTGCTGTTAGCAATAGAAGGGCACATGACATAACTCGATAAATTAGCAAACAGGATCTAGCAGATCTTAGTAAAAGATTCTGAGGTCTAACTAAACCTGCAATTCATACTTATTCCAAGGTCTGAGACCTCAAAACTATGCCAAGCATTGATGGCAAGTGAATGAATCATGGGCAGCTGTTTGATTGGCTAATTAAAAATGTGCGTAATTTAATTAGCTGATTGAAAATACCATCAATGTATGGCAAATATGATTGGCTGATTGAAAATGCCAACAATGTATGGCAAATTCGATTGGTTGATTGAAAATGCCATCAACACATGGCTAATTTGATTGGCTGATTGAAAATGCCAACAACCAACAATGTATGGCAAATTCGATTGGTTGATTGAAAATGCAATCAACACATGGCTAATTTGATTGGCTGATTGAAAATGCCAACAATGTATGGCAAGTTCGATTGGTTGATTGAAAATGCCATCAACACATGGCTAATTTGATTGGCTGATTGAAAATGCCAACAATGTATGGCAAATTCGATTGGTTGATTGAAAATGCCATCAACACATGGCTAATTTGATTGGCTGATTGAAAATGCCAACAATGTATGGCAAATTCAATTGGTTGATTGAAAATGCCATCAATACATGGCTAATTTGATTGGCTGTTTGAAAATGTCAACACATGGCTAATTTGATTGGCTGATTGAAAATGTCATCAACACATGGCTAATTTGATTGGCTGATTGAAAATGACAACACATGGCTAATTTGATTGGCTGATTGAAAATGCCATCAATGTATGGCTAATTTGATTGGCTGATTGAAAATGCCATCAATGTATGGCTAATTTGATTGGCTGATTGAAATGCCATCAACACATGGCTAATTTGATTGGCTGATTGAAAACGTCATCAATGTATGGCTAATTTGATTGGCTGATTGAAAATGCCATCAATGTATGGCTAATTTGATTGGCTGATTGAAATGCCATCAACACATGGCTAATTTGACTGGCTGATTGAAAATGTCATCATAACATGGCTAAATGAATCAGTATTCCCAATACTTGCTCTTTGCCCGCCCAAGCTTTTGTGCGATCCTGTGTTTTGAGTGTGAACTTGGATACTGATAAACAATGAAGGATGCAGCGCATCAGTCTGGTGCTGTTCACACTGTTGTGGCATGGTAATTACAAAACTAGTCAGTCTTGACTAAAACCGTGATGTTGGACACTGTAATTGCTACAGATAACTGGGGCATATTTAGTAAACTGACATTGTCTGAGCTACATAACTGTGGCAATATTTTGTAAACCACTATTGTAAATCAGCCTTATCTAGGACTTAGCAGCTTTAATCAAGATGCAACATCTTGAGTTGACGAGGAGATAGAGTTCTTTAATTATTGTAAAAGTTGGCCAAGGAAGGGGTTTGAACACACAACATCAACCACAGCAGGCTGGGCCTGTAAAGACTGAGCTATTGGATATCTGAGGGAGGTTTTTTTGAAAAAAAATGTATTATAAAGGTCATGTTAATGTCAAGTGTTATGCATTGCATTCAAAATGAGCAAATAATAATACGTAAAATATATTGTATTTAATATGTAAATTAACATGTCGATTGCTGATTTTTCAGTTTTAGTCAACGTCTTGTAAATTGGACTTGGGTTAGTGGCTAGTGGCCATACCTAGTAAAAGGCAAGTCTAACTTACCAGCGCATATCTTTCTGTTTTCTTTATTGATCTTTCCTTGGAGTACTAATTTTTCAAAGTATACATACGCCTGTGCCAGTGTACCTGCATCTAGATGGCTTTGTACCATAGCTATCTTTTTTAATTCTCTCTTGATACTACAACATAATAGGAAAAACAAGTATACAAAAAACCCATGAGTAATACAGAATGAAAGAAGCTTATTCCATGCTAGTTTTGCTCAATTTTTGTCAATATTTTCTTCTGATGTCAACGCATTTAATGGCTTACCTTCGCAACTTACTGAGTGTCAGCTGCATGTGCGGAAACTTTTCCCGAAATCTGTCATTTAATTCTTTTTTCAGTTCTGAGGGTTTCGCATAGTCAATAACAGAAACCTGAAAGTAAATATAAACTGATCAGACATACATTTTGGACAAGTAATTTTACAGTCATGTGATGTTGACAATAAAACATCGTATGGGGGGTTCGCTGTGGTGAAATTTCAGTAAGACTTCATGCCATTTTCACTGTGACAAATCTTTGATATTAGTTCTGATTCAGAAACTTCTTGCAAGCAAAAATTATTTGCATTTGCATTTTGGCAGATGAAGTAATTAACAACTTTTTCATTAGCAAATTAGTCATAAGGCTTAATAGTGTTTTTTTGAGGATGTATGTACTTACCCGATATGAACTGAATGTAAGCAGTTTTTTATGTTTCCCTGAACACAATTCAGGATCATCTAATTGATATGGATCATAGTAAAATATTGCATCATTCAGTAAAGCTTCATTTTCTGCAATGAAAAAAAGTAGTAAACAGTCATTTTTGTATTTCATCACAATGCAACCAACATCACATACTAGGTACAACACAGAGAGTAGTACTGTAAAATCTGTATTAGAAGCAGTGGCTTCTATTAAAATAGTACAATGTAACATAGGGGATGTGGCTTCTATTAAGCACCTACACACATATGAGAAATGATGAATTTTTGGTTCTCAATTATTCAAAAAGAATGGGTGCGACTTCTACTAGGGATGCGGCTTCTGTCAATGACATCACTAGATTGATTGGTGTAATTTGATTATTTGAAATCCCACCAAAATCAAATTGTTTGACTCATGTGTGGAGGTGCGCTATGCCTGAAATACTATTGGTATACTCAGAGAGAAAAGAGCTAATCATCGTACACAAAATCTCAATTATCTTAAATATGAACGCATACAACTGTGAACCATTTTAACTTATTTCATGCATTGCATCATGGGAAATGTTTGAGCAGCAGTAAACATTTCCATCCTTGATTTGAACTTTGCATCATGGGAAATGGCCAACACCTTTGAGCGCCATAACATTTCAGTGCGAACATTTTGCACATGTTTATGTATTTTTCTATCCAAAAATTTTGTGACAAATGGACATAATTACAAATTTGCTATAAACCTTGAAAACATTTTTGAAAAAAAACATCGAAAATTGATTTGGATGAACAGATACCATCAACAGATGAAATTACTTACCCCTTTCATTGACCAGCGCTGTCGCCCCAACTAGTTTAGGATCATATGATATACATCGATTAAAAGGGTTTTGTTTTTTAACAACCGGTGAGTTTGGAGATTGAGGACATGAATTGTATCCTGATTCTTGGTTTAATCTTTGGCGCAATGCAACTACCTTGCTCAGTGTTGGTACCAAAAAATGACTGTATGATATTGCCTACAAAATAACAATAATATTTAATATTATTTAATTTAAAGCTGTGAAATCTGTGCCAGTTCCCACCATTGAATCTCCCTGTTGTTTCTTCTGACATTTTGTTAAGACATACATACAGTTCATTAGAAAATGTTATGAGTATGTCAGCATTGAGTCTCGGCACTCCCGGGGGGTATGAACTGCAACAACCACTATTCTACCAGATATTCTGCAACTTTATGTTCAACAATAATCTACATATACATTATCTTGGTCATTGAGAGCATAATCAGCCTCGTGTTGGGTTACTGTAAAATACTTTTAATTATTTCACATTCAACTCATCCAAAATGAGTGAAAATAAATTCCATATGAAACATCTAAATGTGTTTTCAGTGAAAATTAATTCCAGTATTGGAACTTTACAAATTCTACTACCAGTGAAATGATCAGTTTTAATATTTAATTTAATTTTTTTTTTAATATACACAGTGAAGGTATGGAAGGTTGAAACGACATAAAACAAGCCATGCATGGCATAGTCCCAGTTAGTTATTGAATTTAAGATATATAGTTTTGTTTATAGTAATATAGCTGGAATATAACCATGTCAGGAATACGATTATGATGATTGTTTAACATTAAAATGATTGACGTTTGTATCTGATCGTCAAACGAGTACTTGTCCACATTGAGAGATATTACTCTGGAACAGCATTAATTAAAACAAAATCAGCCATTTTTAATACATGTATATATCTATAACATGATGAATAATGAATATATAAAATTTGAACATAATCAGTCAAAGCATGTCAAAGATATGGCTCTAAAAGCCCATTTATTAAAACAAAATGGCCACAAGTCAGCCATTTTGAATCTTATCTGAAAAACAAAATGATGTGCATCAAGGTCATATAATCTATATACCAAGTTTGAACAAGATCCATCTGTAAACAGCAGAGAATTGCTTGATTTTGATGATTTCTTAGCACAAAAATGGCCGCCTTTTGGCCATCTTGAATCAGATCGTGAAACAAATTGATGTGCATATGTATAATATCATGTATGATGTATGTGTGAAGTTTGATTGTGATTGGTCCAGGCATTTCTAAGATACAGGTCCGAAAGCACGGACGAACTGAAGTCAAAACATAAGTCCCTGTTTTTGGACTGCGTCCGAACGTGGCTAACAATGTTAACATTGATAATGGAGAGAGTAGATCATTTTAATGTACCCCACTCCCCCCAATTACTATAATGGAAATTACTGTGACTTACGGTATCCCTAATTTGCACTACAGAATGTGTATATGACAAACTGAAGAGCTGGATAAGAAAGAATACTCGTTTACAAACAAATTGACTCAGATTCCATAAATACCAGTACAACATAGATGTAGGCATGTGACAATTGGGATAGCTAGTAGCTAATGACTTACTTTACCAAGGCCATCTTGGATTTCCTTTCCAGCACATGCCAGGAAGTCTTCATGAGACAAACTCAATGGTTTCAGACCAGATGGTCTACGAGTTCTAAAAGAAGTATTTGCTTCAACATGGTGGAAAGCTTCCGATCTGTAAAATATTAAGATTTTATTCAGACATGAAAGTAAAAATAATGTGGGCATAAAATTGCAATATTCACAATACTAACTTATAGATATATATTGAAATAAGTAAAATAATTAAATATGATGTATTGCCATGCTGCTACTACTGTCATTAATTTGACAACCAAGTCAGTATTTACAGTGACCACCCACTATACTGTATAAAGAGAATCTGCCCATAGAGGTTACTACATGTATAAGCAGTCCTAATGCAATACATGTATAGTGACCTGAAAATAAAGACCACCTGTGTTTATATGACCAGTGATCAACCATTAGCACTAGTGAAAACTCCATATTGGTTATTTCAGTTTAATTAAACAAGCTTATTTTTTTTGTTTATTCCTAGTTTCAAATATATTTGGTTGATTTTGCTTTGCCATCGTCCAGAGTTTCTAATATCCCATCCATAAGAACCGTTCTCAAAACTCAACAACTCACTTGAAAATTCCATGCTGACTTTGTTTGCTGTATGGCAGAACAGAAAATATTGCATACGGTACTTTCCTGTGAGACACCAGTAACACTCTAAAGATACAAAATAAATGCATTGTTATGCAAATACACAGATGACCTGATATAAAAAGAGTTTAATGACAACCTAAGTTTTGATTTAGTGTTTTTAATTTTATGTCAAGTGCTTGAAACAAAGTTGAGCTCTGTCTAACTTTTGAGCTTAGACCTGAAACTGGAAAGATTGCCATTACATGCTATATAGTCTTTTCTTTGAGACAGTGATAACATGATACATGTATAACATGAACGAATCCCAGAATGCAACAGTCTTTGAAATACTTGAATGAATGTTGGCTTTTTCATTGTAAACAATAATACAACTTGTGATGCTAGATTAGGCACCGTCTTTGCTCTATTAAAAGTAACTGAACAATTTATAATTTTAACACTCAACAACCTCACAATGCAAACAATTAGGACATTTATACAATGGCATGTGTTTCTAATAGAGCAACATTTTTATCATACATCTGTCACTATATTAGCGCAAGTTACAATGGTGATAATTTTTGATACTGTATGGGGTATCTGCGTTCTATCTCTTTAAGAAATTTAAAAGAAAGTTTGTGTGATATTTTCAAGATAGCCGGCAAGTTTGAAAATATTCAAAACTATCTTGCTCAGTGCTGGGCTTCATACAACAAGCAGTTTGATCGAAAAGGCTGTATAAATAATATGCACAAAGACAGTACAGCTGAAGTATCGTCAAATGCGCAGTGGAGGTCGATGCGCAGAGTACTGTCTGAGTGCATACTTTGAGGTATTCTCGTAATAACCTTATTATCATACATCTTTTCCCTCCAAGGATACATCATGGGAAAGCTGAAATCAAAAAAGTTTAGAAAAGAATCAGCGAATGTCTTTGTGTGGAGTCCGGTCAAATTCTGGAGGCAGCCAAGTTTGTTTTTATTATTAGAGGACGCTTACGCACGTAATCATTTAATTTTTGGAATTCTCATTTCCTAACATGTTAGAATGAAAATACCCCGCAAAATACTGCGTTACAGTGACAGATGTATAAATAGTAAGTTTTATTCTGCAGTTTCCTTGAGATACCTCATACTATTTGACATCAATAGAAATGCATTTGGCAGATGCCCAAATAGGAAGGGCAGGCTACATATATGTTGGTTTTTTATCTTGTTAGTGCTAATTAGTCGGCTGAATAACATAAAACGTGAATGGAATGCAAAGAATGAGATGATGATTACCGTGAGAGGTTAAAGAAAAATGAAATTGAGAATTATGATGAATGAAAAAAAAAAGCAATATAATTTGATCAAAAAATGAAACACTAGTTGATTACTGGTTCTCTTACAGAATGAATGCTACTATTATGCATCAAGAAAGCTAAACTAAAAATAAAAACATGCGTTATTTCATTGATTACTAACATAGTGGCACCTCTGTGAATCGGACAATTTTTGCATTACCTAAATGGTTTTTAGGTGTTCAGCCAAAATAGGTTGACACAGGTTCTACAATATAAAAACGAATCAATACATCTCTAATGTGGAGGTGATCGAAAAATGCATACATGGCCTTACAATGGAGATACATGCAATAGATGAGAAATACAATTAGGCCAAAAAAAAACAACTTATGTTGCCCTCAAGTCGGAAAATTTAGTTTAGTTTAAACTTGTGAAAACTAAGGGTATCATAAATAGCCGAGGTATATGAAAAAAAAAAAATGCGACCCGATATTTCATATTTTTCGGTCGGTTGCTGAGGGCAACAAAACAATTTTTTTTTTTTGGTTTTTAGCACAGGCTGCCTAACAAGTATAGATTAAGCACATAATCATGAAATAAAAAAAAGTACAGATATATAATCAGGTCTGGTAAAATTACAAAAAAAGGAATAATTGGCGTAGTAACACTTCAGTATACATGACAGTGATTGGTAGATAGATAAGTCAAATTACAGTATATTGTACATGTTGGTAATACTGCATTATAATTTCCAGTCATATTTGTCAATTAAGTGCATGAAAACCAAAGTTGTTTACCGACATAATAAGGTTGAAATTAAATATTTAAGTTGCCTGTATTAGAGAGGTTGGTGGATGAAAGTGCCTGTGATAATATACATTTAGCTGTCCCTTGCAAGATAAATTATGACATTATTTTCAACATTTTTTTTATACAATGTAGGTCTTATGAACTCTACAGACTATTTTCTGTACATTAGCAACTGGGACCTATCTCATCTGGTCAGGTCTACATATACTTGTCTCAGCTAAAATTTGCCAGTCTAGAACAAGTGGACAGGCGTTATTTTAATTTTACTTGTATCTATTTTTATTTGTTTATTTTTGACTAATTGCAAATGATTTCCCATTAGCCATCATACTTATTCATCAATTTTGTGAAAAGGTGATGCAAAACTTTAAACTGTATTCCATTTTTGCTGGAAAGCGAGTCATAATACAAGTTATTTGTTTCTGCCATTCTGTGTATTGTGTTTTAGCTGATAAAAAACAACCTAGATAACATATGCAAAGTTGCAGTTTTTGTTCAATGCAAACCTCATCTGTTTCCCATGATGCAATGCATGAAACAGTGAAAGTAATACTGAGTTGCATGTGTTAAAATAAAAATACTCAGACTGTATATTAGCATATTTAACTGACGTATTCAAAAACAAAAATATTTTCTCAATACTGTATTTGCTGTAGTAGGAAAGCATCTCTAATAGAAGTGCAGTTGATGTATATTTAATCATTAAAATATGAGTAAATATGAGTAAATATGAGTAAACACAGTTTTTGAACAGAACTGTCGTTCTCATTATGCTCACTGAAATCAGTATTTTTCTGAGGTTAGATGTACTGTGATGCCTTGAAAATGTGGACATACTTTAAAGTCATTTAAGGTAGCAGGATAGTTTTTTTGCATGAAAAATGTAAACACCTATAATCGGAATAAATTTTACAAGAAACCATACAATTTATATATGTTTAGAAAGCTCTTGACTTGTATTTTCCTACTATTAATATTTTGTGAACATTGTGTTTGTTTTAGCGTCACGTGATTCTGGAAATCAGCGGGGCTGATAATTTGGTGAATACAATTTTAATTGTCATCTCTACAGTCATTCATGCGATCAAAAACTTTACACTGTTTTGAAGCAAAGGTCATGAAGTTTAAATCCGTATTTCTATTTTTTGCATTAAGTTTTTTTTTCTTTCCGAAAATCACAAATTTCAAGCACTTTTTTTGGTGTTAAAGTTAGAGTATACCGGTGGTTTGCGCGAGGTTTGTGAAAAAACGCAATAGAATTTTGCAAATATGTAAATACGGACATGAAGCCAACATATCCAAGAGTAAGAAAAGTTAAACGGCGACATCGTAGCGCTATTCACTGAAGCGCCATTTAAAATTAGGTCAACGGGAATTGCCAAAAACCGAACACCGAGAAATCGGCACTTTTATGATTTCAAACTTCAATCAACGTTAACTCACGTTTTAGCAGCAAAATTTAAAACTTTCTTCGCCCACTTCATGGCTGACACTGGTTTCGACGGGGAAATCCGTTGGGTACGAACCCAGCATCGTCTCTTTCAACATCTTTTTTGACAAGAGTGATCATTCTTTTGACATTTTTCTTCTTTCTTCCTCGCTTTCTTTTTCTTGGAAATTTTCGCGTGCTTACTATCTCGTCCATAATTAGTGAATGGCAACTAAACTAAAGAATTACTGATAACCCTCTCCTTCTTTGCATATTTTGCACATTAATGAAGGAAGCTGCCCTGTTTTTTAATTGGTGTGAATAGAATAATTGTAAAATATGACCCAGTGACGTATGCCGGCATGTAGCATTTCCTGTGCTATTAAAAATCAAATCCCGCAAAACAGAGTTTTACCGTCGCAGTAACCTCGGGTCTTATACTTGTAGATGAATCTCTTCAAAATTTAATTGTAACCGGACTCACTGTTATCATCTATAAAAACTACCTAGATTTTAGATTATACTTTTATTTTTTACCGAAGTCGTACGAAAAAGTCAACCCTTGCCTTGCGTGAAACACTGGCCCACTATCCGATGTCAAGACGTCGGCCCCGGGGGGGGGCACGCTTGTTGTTGTTCAAAAGCGATTGTTTTGTCTTTGCTGTACTTCCTGTCTAGAAAGGCAGCAGTGCACACATCTTATCAGCTGTGTGTAAACTACAAACAGATATCTTATCAGTTGTTTGTAAATAGCAAATAAAGAAAGTGGCTCAACTTAAAACTATTTACCCTCAGTTCAGTTATGTTTGTAAACCATGCATATTAATGAGATGCACTAGTTTGGTGTACACTGGATAAACAAAAACTTGGCCATTTGTTTGCACACAAGAAAAAAATCAGTTTACTTGTACAAGATATTTTTTTTTCAATAAAATAAAAACACCAATGTATGTAGCATGCCTTAGGGAGCTATTTTTGTGATTTTCGAAAAAAAATTTGAAAAGTGCCCAAAAAACTATCTCATTAGTATCATCTCATTGTACCTTACTTCACTAATAAATAGGTATGATGCTAGTAATTGTGTGCAACTATTGACAGTCAATTTGATTTGTTATTTGGAAATGGCGTCAATGTGATCACATGTGTAATTCTCTGATGCAGCTTTCAAACAGCCAAAAAACATACATACAGTACCATTTTACTGTTTCATATTAAACTATCTTGTGCAAGTGATTATAAAGCACTGAGAGTATGGGCACCATTTTTTTTCAATATGGCGGATAATGACATAAAGATCAATTTAATCCAAGAATGCTATGTTACTATTTAAGCAATAATGAATGACTCGCCAACCAATAATTTTATAATCTGAACACGCATTTGCTTGGATAAATCACTCTCAGTTAACCTCACTTCATCGACACGATAGGGCGAACTAGTCGAGTAGCTACCAGGACAGCAACATCAGTCACGGAATCTAGAAGCACGCTTCCTAGATAGAACGACTCTACTGAACACGTTTTAGCATACAGAGCAGACGACAATGGCCTCACAAAATTGTCTGATTTTGATATTGAAAATCCGCTGTTAATGGCAAAGGACCATTTCATTTGATGCCTATTTTAGTATCAAATACTTGTTATCTAACAATTTCTATTCTTTTTAAATAGTTTCTCCTTCATTTTCGAAAACAACATATTCATTGCACGGGACCTTGATGCTCAATAATGGGATACATTATTGCGAATAGTCTGCTGCAATGACATCATAAAATCCACAGGTATTGATAATGCTATAATATATGGTAATAACAAATATGGTACTGTTGGTTTACAAGCAATTCTATTTGAGATGCCCTTCTAATAGAGCAAATACAGTACAACTGTTGGTTTACAAGCAATTCTATTTGAGACGCCCTTCTAATAGAGCAAATACAGTACAACTGTTGGTTTACATGCAATTCTATTGGAGATGCCTTTCTAATAGAGCAAATACAGTACAACTGTTGGTTTACATGCACTTCTATTGAAGATGCACTTCTAATAGAACAAATACAGTACAACTGTTGATTTACATGCACTTCTATTGGAGATGCCTTTCTAATAGAGCAAATACAGTACAACTGTTGGTTTACATGCACTTCTACTGGAGATGCACTTCTAATAGAACAAATACAGTACATAAAATAAAATGTTAACTGCTCATGGTAATGTATGGTAATAGTGTCAATACAGTGAAAGAAACAACAAAATGGTATTTGCAAATATCAATGCAAATTTACCGTTTGTCTTTTACTGAACAGTTCTTTATACTTTTACCAGATTGGTAAGTTGTTGGCTCAGTGTACTGTTCTGTGCAAGAAACAGATCGTTTTCTCATAGTAAGCAGTCGATGACTATTAGTTGGTGAACTACCATTGTGTAATGTAGCTTGGGAATTACTGCAGGAGATTTGGTGGAATAATTTCCGCTTATATGACTGGGCTGTGTGAGCATCAACAGTGAAAGTACTTGCCCTGAGGTATGGAATAAGTACATGGGTTAAAACACAAGACATGCTTCATTCCTGAGATGTAGAAAATATTAGAACAGGTAGGACAGTTATGGTACTGTAAAATACTTTATTTTCGCTGAAGGGATGATTTAGTGAAAATAAAATCTAGCGAATATATCTTTTTTCCCATGTTTTACATTCAACTGATCAAAAATAAATTAGTGAAAATAAATTCCATACAAAACACTGAAATGTCATTTCAGCAAAAATTAATTCCAGCTAAAATAAAGTATTTTACAGTATCACATTAGTTGTACATTTCTTTGCAAATTCAAGTTAGGCGTACATTTCTTTGCAAAGTCAAGTTAGGCGTACATTTCTTTGCAAAGTCGAGTTAGGCGTACATTTCTTTGCAAAGTCGAGTTAGGCGTACATTTCTTTGCAAAGTCAAGTTAGGCGTACATTTCTTTGCATAAAGTCTCATTCCAACAGTTGAGAAAGTAATTTTTCTATTATTTTCTACATCTCTGGTCATTACAATGTATAATGCAAGAAATGGTGCAACTTATATTTAATAGTCATTAAGAAGTAGATCAACAGAGTGTTTCCAGTTGCACTCTGAGATCATTCATAAAGTTTGATAGATCCTGAGACTATTATGTGAGGTATTTGGACAAAATTTGTACTACACTTTCAATTTTTTCATGATTACCAGTTGAATTATTTTGGCTGCCTATTTGATAGCGATTCTGCCGAGGATAAACTCACTAAGTTTTGCTTTTGACTCGAGTTACTTATATAGTCTGACGGTCGAATGGTGTTCTGGGGGGGGGGGTAGATTGAATTCATGAAGTTTCGCTTTATAATAGAAGAATGATCTCAGCAACTATAACACAAAGTTGCATGATAAGTTTTTTCACTACATTACTGGTAGTGTGAATTGATCGAGTAGAGTTCTCAAGAAATATGAAATATTCTGTTATGAACTACAGCTTTGATCATTTATTGCAAATGAAATAATTAGAATAATTAGTATGAATTGGAGTGACAAATTGCATTCTGACATGCTTATTGTCATAAAGAAAATACATATGGTGTGATCACAGCAAACGTTAACAGTCAGTAGGTGTGTGTAATGCTGACCTCTACATAACTTTGGGGTCAGAGTCTGGCCAGATGAGAACCTGTATAAAAAACCTATTACCGGGTAGTTTATTCACAGAAATATTTGGTTTATAGAGGTACATTTCTTACAATGAAACCTGTCTAAACCAAACACCTAGGAGACTCAACTTAAACAGGTTTTTAGTTTATTATCATTATAGAAGTATTTTTTTCATATGAACAAATATGAATGCAGTTTAGACAGATTTTACTGTAAATGTTTCTACAGTGTTCTCACTTGCCAGACAATGATTGACAATGTTTAGATAGACAGCATTTTCATTCAACCAATCAAATCTATGTTCAATAGCAGACCATGATGAGATATTGCTGGCATTGTAGCTAGGCATTAGTGCATTCTCAAATGATTGACATTGTTTACATTGTTAACATTTTCATTCAACCAATCAAATCTTTGGTCAATACCAGACCATGATGCATTGCCGCAAGGCATTAGTGTGATTTTGGGTGATTGACATTTTTAGTCAACTATCAAATCTACCTTAAATAGCTAATCGTAATGAGTTATTAGTGCGAGGCATACTGCGGTAGGGTAGAGATATATTCTAGTCAAGATATCTGTCAGCCTAGATAATTTCATCATAGACGGTACATCTACTAGAAAAGTTATTTAAATACTGCAAAAAGCGTACATGTACATTTGTTTTACAAATACAACAGTTTACAATTATAGTGTTAAGCCAAAAGTGTTACAGGGAGTAATTATTGAAGATAAATTATTCATATGTAATTCACTGTACAAAAAATTCAAGATGATTAAGACATATGTTTAAACCATTATAATTACAAAACAGTTAAATTTAGCTTTCAATATTTTTCATTTTTGATTGCTTTTTGTAGATTAAAGTGAGCGACATATTATACATTTATAGCTGAACTGTTTATAAAAATAAATATGACTGTTATATATATCTTCAATAAACAAATAAATTACTCAAGAAGTCTATTCAAAACTGTTTTATTGTCAATAGCAATTTAGTGGTCTGAGTAACAGTTTTGTTGAAGATTAAAATAATCAAGATATAGTCTACATAAATAGAGTATTACAGATAATCTACAAAATTGTATTTGCTGTATTATGAATTGATAAATACCCACAAATTGAGTTCTACATGAAGTGACACTTTTATTGGCATCAATTCTGGATAATATAGGAAACCAGTATTGTTTTTACTAAATGTTCTCACTACTTTAAACAAAGTATTCATCTCATATCATATATAGTGTAACCTTTCAGATACATGTAAATGTAATCACAATAATTTGAATAAATGATTTGTTTTTTGTCAGTGTGCATGTCACAGATTTTCTTTTCTGGTTTTAGCAAAAATACTGTAAAAATGAAAGAATGTCAAAAAAAAAAGGTGCGTCACAGCATACTTTTTGGAACAAGTCAGAACCAGAAATAGCCTAATGATTTGGAAAATACTATAATTTTTTCCAATATTGATGTTTGCGACATAACATTGTTTTTTTTATGAAATTTAAATGATATTCAAACTGAGGCACTTTAATACAAAATTTACTAACAGTTTTTTTCCATAGTTATGGGATCCTATTTTGAGGATCAAAATCCTGAATTCTTATTCCATGGATCCAATTGTATTGTAGAATGGTAAAAACTGAGTGTGGTACAATCTGAGTGTAACTCCCGAGCTTGTTCTCAGTTGATTTTGCCTTTCAAAAATAACAACACTTCTTATGGTAAGAATTATTGTCATAAATAAATTCTTTATTATTTTATAACATTTACCTATGTTACTAATAAGAAACATATAGAGGCAGATTACTAGTACATACACAAAGTGTTTCATATATGTATGTTCAAAATGTCCTAATTCAATCATTTCAGACAAAGTGCTTTTATACCCAAAGTATGGCAAATAATTAGAAATGTCCCGTAACACTAGTTTCCATTTTGGACGAAAAATCCTAAGCTAATTTTGAGACAACTGTACTCATACAAACAATGATTTTGAAAGCAAACTGAAAGCTAGCTAAAAGTTAAATTGCACATGTACACAGGGACTGTACTGTACACGTAAATTACAAATGCCCAAGAAGCTGGTGTTGAAAATAAACATGGTTAGCTGATTCTCAAGAAAATTGTATTCAAAGCTACACTACAGTTAAATAATCACTCAACAGATGTTAATATTTCTTCTTTATAAGTAGTTTTGTTTCAGTTTTTGAAAATATTTCAGCAATAGTTTTTAAAAATATTTCATATTTTCAAAGTCCATATTAAAGACGTTTTATATTCAATGAAAGATATACATGTGTAAATTGTTATGTTTATTTCCGACCAGTTACCGATATGAAGGGTCACTTGAAACCCTGGACTATGGCTATAGATGTTGAGCTTACGCTATGCTCAGAAAATTAAAAAAATAAGGGTTGGGGTCTTGCCAGAGCAATACCAATAATTTCATTTCATGTGGTAGAAATTTGCATGTAAGTAAACACCACACTACATGTATATTAGTTTCAGATTACCTGGATGAATGTGGTTTTGTAGATGGAGAACAGTACAAAAAGGCTTGCAAAAAGTAAATTACTGTAATTTTTGCTGAAAAGACTTTTTGGGTGTTTTGTATGGAATTTATTTTCACTGATTTTTGACGAGTTGAATGTAAAATATGGAAAAAAGGTATATTCGCTGGATTTTATTTTCACTGAATCATTTCTTCAGCGAATAAAGCGAAAATAAAGTATTTTACAGTACAGCATCTTCTGTTAATGAATAATCCTAGGCCATGATGTCACTTGTATCAATCAGCACTACCAACAAGTGATACCAGATGATAACCTCATAATACTTTAAGCATTTATTATTGATCATTACTATTTTTTTTGAGATACTGTGTAATGTGTCAATGACCAGATGATTTGAATTTGAACTTTCTTTTTTTTGTCATTCAATGTTTGATTTCACGCATAATGCAGGATCTTGCAGTGAAAAGAATTGTCTATTTTGATGTTATTACCATAGCTGTATTCTTTATATTATATATAGTTCACTCTATTTTGTTTCCACTACATGCATGTTCTTCACGGCAATTCATTATTATTGTTAACCATCACCATCAAACAAATTTAGTTAAACTTCTTTTAATTTTTTGTTGAAATGAATTTATTGCAAATAGAAGTTTACATTATCGAGTGATAAAAGCGTTATAAAAACTTAAATTTTAATTGTTGAGATTTATAATATGAAATAAATCATCTTAGTACATTGTAGTTTCCTTATAACAAACTCTTTGGAGGACATACAATTAGTTTGTTATAGTGAAATGTTCACTATAATGAAGCACATAATACATTGGGTTTTTTGTGAACGGGAGACATGCTATGTGTTCATTATATCAGGAAGTTCATTATAAAGGTGTTCATTATAATGAGGTTACAGATATGTACCGGTATATCATAATACATTGGGTTTGTTGTGAGCGGGAGACATGCTATGTGTTCATTATATCAGGAAATTCATTATAAAGGTGTTCATTATAATGAGGTTACAGATATGTACCGGTATATCATAAAATGGTGTAAAACTATAAATTGAAAGAAAAAAAAAAATAATAAAAATTTTTAACATATCTGTATAGTATATTGACATAAAAATTTATTTTCATTGTTTCAGGATTATTGTAACCTAGAATAAATGTGAAAAGTAAAATAACTTCAACATTTCAATGTTTAGTTTTGCATTGTACGATACGCAAACATCCAGCAGTTGTGAATGAAAATGTATTAATGATTTTAGTTAGTTTTAGTTTTTTTAAAGACCATACTGCTGTACCTTTCTGCGTCAGTATTGTGTCAATGAAATATTATTACTGAAAACCACATCCATGCTTTCCTATGAAACAGTTGTAGTTTTTACTCGTCTTATTCAAAAATAGGTGTGTGCATATAAACCATTTTAAGTGTTAACTAAATATTATTATTACGTCATAACAAAATCACACACATATACAGACAATGAAGGGAATAATCAGTCAACTGCCACCGTACTTCAATGACAGAACTTTTTTGAAAATATATTGCTTTCAAGTGTCACTGACTGACTGACTGACTGACCGAGCCCTGAGTACAGTCCTGTAGGTTGGCCTCCTTCCGCTGATCATTCGGTCCCCACAGTCCTGAGAAGTCGCATAGACTGAGGATTCGACACCCGCCTACAAATGTATGGCGGAGAACCATTCTGCAGTTTTCATGATTGTAACCAGTTAAAACATATATCGACTCGACTAATCTAGCGATCACAAATACAGCACTGGAACGTTGTCGAAAGCTAGTTTTACGCAACGAAACAGCGTTTTGTTTATAAATACGTCAAGAACAAGATGGCGGCGTATATTTTCGGTTGACGTTGGAAAATGTCAATTTGATCGACCCCAGTAGGAAATCTTATGTAATTTCGCTTCCAGTTAAGGTATTTAGAATAGTTAGGCGTATCGACCTGCTTATTTTTTAACTGCAAAGCTGAATGCCTCTTAAATCGCCCGATATACTCTTTCACAATAGTGTTGAATCCCCGGTCTATGCGACTTCTCAGGACTGTGGAGACCGAAAGATCAGCGGAAGGAGGCCAACCTACAGGACTGTACTCAGGGCTATGACTGACCGTGAAGCTCCTGCCCCTCCCACCACACATAAACATAACATTGTTTTCCGTTAGGTAAAGTGGAAGAACACCATGTTACACATTCACAAAACAAATAATAAATTTCCACCTGTTTTTACGCGGCGATAAGCTACCAATTTTTTCAGTCGATGTATGCGAAGAAGCTGAATGAGTTCGTTGGAGAGGTATTTTTCCAGGGACTCGAACTTGGACCTCATCATCGTCTCCCAACGTTCGACTGTTTATTTGCTCGTCCAGTGGCGCACTCGGTGCCACGGCACATTCTTTTGTCACCTCATTCTCCCCGTTGTTGTGAATATTATTTTCTTTAACAGAACCGTCCAATGATATACTTGATAAAAATAGTAAAGCGTCCGATCTTTTCCGAGAGTTTTTTACATTACGTCGTCTTCCATTTGTCGCCATGTTAGTTACAAGTCTCGCGAAGTCTCGTATGGATGAGGACAATCCCTTAACATTTATTGACATATTCAGATAGCAACAAATGTTCAAAATATACCAACATGGGTATACATTTACTTTGAAAATCACGCAGAACATAAAAACTATGATTTGATGACCAATAATTACATTTTCCACGTACAAAACAAAGTCTCGCATATGTCACGTGATGGCGTATATTGGTTCGGTATCGAAATAAGCACTTTCCTGTTGTTCCCCTGCTTTAGTATACGAGTACTGAACAGGGCAAAACAGATCTGCTTTTGAGCTCGTTTCGAAAATCTACCAATGTTTCGGACAAAGATATTTCTCTGAAAAGATGGATAATACTAACACTACTCGTCCAGGGCGTGTTGTGATGGAAGGCGTTGGGGCACGAGTGGGCCGCGGGCCAGACTGGAAGTGGGGAAAACAAGACGGCGGTGAGGGTCATCTCGGCACCGTCAGGAATTTCGAGTCCCCGGAAGAAGTAGTCGTCGTTTGGGACAATGGTACCGCCGCCAACTATCGATGTGCCGGGGCGTACGACTTAAGAATAGTAGACAGTGCTCCAACCGGTGAGAATTATTCATAGACTTTGAATATTAATAATATGATGTTTTCGTATACCAAAGTTAAATGCCCGAACAAACTTCCTGTCAATATAAAATTTCAGTGTTGACAGTTCTACGTGTGCGAACTCTGAATTTTTTTGACTTTAAGCTGGAAATCGTAGTTGGGATACATTTTTAAAGTTCGGAAAATGGTGACATTGGAATTATTTAAAAAAAATAATGTATAATTCGATAATTAATAATAAATATTGTTATGTAACAATAACGCCAACAATAGAAAATTATCCAAAAAAATATTAGACAATTTGTGTGTTAGAATTATAATTTTGTCTAAATGACTTGATTGGACTACTGTAAAATACTTTATTTTGGCTGAAATTAATTTTCACTAAAAGGGCTTTTTGAATGTTTTGTGTAGAATTTATTTTCACTAATTTTTTTTTTTTATGAGATGAATGTGAAATGTAGGAAAAAAGCTATATTTGCTAGATTTTATTTTCATTGAATCATTCCTTCAGCAAAAATGTATTCCAAGCGGAAATAAAGTATTTTACAGTATTTCTGTGTTTATTTGCAATATCTGCAGAGACAACATAGCTGGATGCTATTGCACATTTATTGTCATCGGCATATTGTTTTATACACCAAAACAGCAACTAAGTTGCTGAATAAGTACTGAGAAATAATTTTTAAACTCATAGTTGCTGTCGACATAGGAAGTAAAGTAAGCAAATAACACCGAACAAACGGCAAGGTAAAGACTATGTCTAATTATAGTAAATACGTACTGCGTGCGTGACTCGAACCGGCGCTCGCGTACGGCACCTAATCGCCTAGCTTCACGCCACTACACGTCTTCCCCTCGGCCACCGGGCATCCCCAAAAAAGGATGCTTAATAACCGAGCTTATTACGTGCAGAGAACGTGAAACCCGTCCACGCGATACGCGCCACACAGCATGGCCAGAATGCGGCAAAGGCCTTCAGATCTGGCTGTAGTAGGATGGTGAAAGTAATGTAAAAGTAATCTTTTTTGGGGATGCCCGGTGGCCGAGGGGAAGACGTGTAGTGGCGTGAAGCTAGGCGATTAGGTGCCGTACGCGAGCGCCGGTTCGAGTCACGCACGCAGTACGTATTTACTATAATTAGACATAGTCTTTACCTTGCCGTTTGTTCGGTGTTATTTGCTTACTTTACTTCCTATGTCGACAGCAACTATGAGTTTAAAAATTATTTCTCAGTACTTATTCACTGTTAAAATGCTGTACCATTACTTTCACCATCCTACTACAGCCAGATCTGAAGGCCTTTGCCGCATTCTGGCCATGCTGTGTGGCGCGTATCGCGTGGACGGGTTTCACGTTCTCTGCACGTAATAAGCTCGGTTATTAAGCATCCTTTTTTGGGGATGCCCGGTGGCCGAGAGGAAGACGTGTAGTGGCGTGAAGCTAGGCGATTAGGTGCCGTACGCGAGCGCCGGTTCGAGTCACGCACGCAGTACGTATTTACTATAATTAGACATAGTCTTTACCTTGCCGTTTGTTCGGTGTTATTTGCTTAACTAAGTTGCTGACTGGTTTCCCATATGCTTCAATAGTAAAACAGTATTGTTGTCAGAACTGTGTATATTATAGAGGCTCACACAACTGTTTACATATTTATAACCTCCAATTTTTAGAGATCTGCCAGTTGTGTCATTACAGCCAGCTAGTAATTTGAAAAAAAATAATTCAATGATATTGCATTTGGCAAATAGAAACTTTTTAAATTTATAAATATTATAAAAATCTTCTATTTCATTGCAGTATTAAAATGGGTCCTTAAAGTGCCTGTGAAATGCCTGTTACTTTCTCACCCCAAATCATTTATCAGTACATCAATATTACCTATTATTTTTTGTTATTAAGTACAAAATATATTTTGAAGTAATAAAAATTGGTTTCAAACTCAATCTTATTAAATTATTATATAACCTATATATGAAATATGTTTTTGAAATTCAGTCCCTCACCCCCATGGCTATTATCGCTGATTTTTCGTCGTCTGAGGGATTTACATCATCAATTTATCTAACGCTGGACTAAATTAATGATATAATTATTATAGAAGATTTGGAGAAAATCAGTCGTTTCTGGCATTGACGTATTTTCGCTCGGAAACAAAAAGGCAATAAGACTCTATTTTTAAGGACGCAGGTTGTTTGGATCAGACCGTTTCTTTTGGTTAGAGTTCGTTGTAAGTCTAGAAATATAACAACATTGTTTTTACTGTATATTAAATATGTTCTATTTCAATACAGGATTTTAATATGCCAATCAGGCAATTTTAACAATTTCTTACTGGAGCGTCCCCTGTATAAATTGTCCCCTACTCTCAAAAAATTGACAATGGTACTAGCCCAGAATAGACTTCTGTTCAGTGCGTCTTTGATTGTAGCAATGTTTATGCCACTATACAAAAATACGCACTCTCGCGAATTTGACAACATTCACTTGAGCATTTTAGGATAGTGGGAATAGAAGCAAATAGATGCCAAAATACTAGTTACATTACTCATGAAGATTGAAGATTTGATTGCTGGCCAGGATAGCTGTATTGAGTGTTCATTTCTACAAATATGGAATATGTCTACACTTGCAATTCTCAATTTTGATGTGTAAAATCATATCGCTGTTGTGGACTAAGACGGCTGACAGATTGTTTTGGTTCTGCGGCTCTGAACTTGAACTGTACTGAACTTTAAATTTCATTAGGATTTCCACATGAAGTTACACAGATTGAAAAAAATGCATTATTAATATTAAGTCAAGGAAAAATAATGCTTTTTTGTCAAGGTTATATGTTATTTTTTTGTGTATTTTTGTGAGTGTATTAGTATATGTATGCATTAGAATATGTATACCCATTAAAATTATCAAAACTTACAAATGTAAGGTAAACAAAATTATTGCGAGTTTTGATTTGTTTAAAAAGTAGCCGAAATGCTGTGACATTGTCTAATTGGTGGTTGAAATTCCTAAGCCAGTTTATAAAATAGTTTTTACTAATTATTACTGACTGCGAAAAATGCCTATTGCGAAGTGTCTTGTTAACGTTTTTATGCATTTTAAAACAAGGCTCCTCATTAGCTTCTCATTTGCATACACAAATATCCCTGGTGACATATGTAGGGGAACTTGCTGGTCTGCACAATCACAGTCACTTGTATGGTGGTTGATGAAGTTGATTGAAGTGACGACAACTATTGCCACAGAACTCTTTACGATCTCTATCTCTGTCTATGTTGATATTTTTCAAGTTTTTCGAAATCGAGTTTGACAACTGGTTTGCCTTCTCCTTTTTTGTCCAGTTACTGGGTATGTTCATACACTGATGTATTCCATCGATCGTCTAAGTAAACAAAAAGATTCCAATTTAAAATTAAAAGAGACAATGTTTTTAACATTCTAAACACTAAACAAAGCGATCAATGAAATAGAGAAACAATAAAAAAATGATACAATGAGTCGGTGGTTCGTAAATGACAGTTACTAAATGATAGCCGAGTAAATTGACATCCTGTTGAAATTGGTAAACGTGTGACAAAGGAAAGAAGTCACAAAAGCATTAAATTGTGAAACCTTGATCATTTACAGTATGCACAAAATGCTAGTAGTGGGTGCACTTTATTCTCAGGGTGGACATCCAGGCATTTTCACCGCATGGCAACCATCACAGTGAAAACAAAGGCCGAACACTCTCAGAAAACTGTAATTTGGGATGGTTGTTGAGACTCCTGAACAGTGTAACAAGATTACCTCCGCGTATAAATTTGATTGTTCAGGATTACTTCAAAGTTGAGTTCCTGTTGTTTTCTCGAATTTTCACCGGCTCTTCGCTTGGCGTTCTGTGTTTCTCAGCAGCGCGTGCAGAGCCCATAGAAGTAGCAACGTGGTACATCTTGTGACGTAGCTCTGCCCCAAAGATATTTGAAGACTCTGTCAGACTCAACTTCCTGATGGGCAGGCTACAGATACATTGTGTACCTAGTGTAATACATGTGTAACATTTATCAGTGGTACAGTTATAGCATGCATTCTACCTTATTATGTAGTGTCAATCCCAAATATTGAATGATAAACACAATAATTCTAAGATTTCAGGCATGTTTCAATATTACCGGTAATTAAGCACATAGCAATAAAGGTTCATTAAATCTGTTGTAAAATTAAATCTACAAAATCCTTGTGATATTATACTAGAACTTAATTCGTGGAAAATCTATGAAATTAAAATCCAGAAATTCTTGGCAGCAGAGCTATGTCACAGATCGATCTATACTGTTGGGACGTGCACCACTGTACCATTAATTTCTATTGGCTCTGTGCGAGCTGCTGTGAAACACCGGTCAAATAGCTGATGGAAAAAAAAGAAATCGAGAAAACAGCACAAACTGTACTTTGGCACTGTTCTAACAACCAAATTTATATATGTTGAACATGTAAGGAATAATCTTGTTATACTGTTCAGGAGTCTCAACAGTTAACCAAAGTACAGTTCTCTGAAAGATTTAGACCGTTGTTTTGACTTCATTGGTTGTGGTTTCCAGACTGTGAAATGCCTGGATGTTCAATCCTCAGAATTTGAATTATCAATTTAGTGAAATTAAATACCAGTAAAAATTAATACTTCTACAGTAATGTTGGTTTGATAATAAAGTGTGTACTATTATAGAATTATATTGAAATTTGTGTTTTTTGTCTGTTTCTCAGGTATAAAACATGATGGTACCATGTGTGACACTTGTCGTATGCAGCCCATCTTTGGAATACGATGGAAATGTGCAGAGTGTCCTAACTATGATTTATGCTCAGCTTGTTACCATGGTGATAAACATCATTTACGTCATCGTTTCTATCGAATTAATACCCCTGGTGGGGATAGGTAAGTGTAAGCATACATAGTGTTTGAACTATATTTACTCTATTTGTTCAAAATAAAAGCACTGACATTGTATTTTTAGTTCAGCATAGTTATATGCCTTTTTACAAATTTATTCATCGTTATCTCCAGTTGGCAGAGGTAAAATAATTATCAATATTTTTCTCAGATAGCACTTGCAGTAATGTGGCAATAAAATAATCTTTCGTCAAATTAATGTTCTATTTATAGAGTGCCGCTTGAACCCAGAAGAAAGGCTAAAAAAGTTACTGCACGTGGTATCTTTCCTAGTGCACGTGTGGTGCGCGGTGTTGACTGGCAGTGGGAAGACCAAGATGGTGGTAATGGGCGCCGGGGGAAAGTCACAGAAGTACAAGATTGGAGTGCTTCCAGTCCTCGTAGTGCTGCTTATGTTATTTGGGACAATGGAGCAAAGAATCTTTATAGAGTTGGATTTGAAGGAATGGTTAGTTTCATTTCTTGTTTATGAGTTCGAGGAAAAAATACTTTTAATTTTATGGAAGGGATGTTTTGTTTAATTCATTATCTGGTTCAATATGAAATACTGTAAAACATGTTAAACAAGCAGCCTCTCGGCTGAGATAGCTCCGCTGTTAGCAATGCACATTTCAATTAAAGAACAGAAGATATCATTAGAAAATGAACAATATGCATAGTATCAATGCAATGGGACTTGCTGTTTTCAACAAGAATTCAAAAATATTATTTTTGACCATAAATGATTGTGGTTTTTAACAAGGAGAAAATATCACTTTTTACCAAAAATTACAAAAATATTCATCAAAATTAGAGAATTGAAATGAACAAATTTGAGAGTGGTCCATATATCATAGTATCTATATATGTAATATCAAAGCAATTGGACTTGTCGTTTTTAACAAGAAGTCGAAAATATCACTTTTTACCAAAAATGACAAAAATATTCACCAAAATTAGAGAATTAAAGATATCATTACAAAGTGAACAAATCTGAGAGAGGTCCACATGTAGTACCTATATATGTAATATCAAAGCAATTGGACTTGCAGTTTCTAACAAGAAGTTGAAAATATCACATTTTACCAAAAATGACAAAAATATTCACCAAAATTAGAGAATTGAAGATGACATTACAAAATGAACAAATCTGAGAGAGGTCCACATGTAGTACCTATATATGTAATATCAAAGCAATTGGACTTGCGGTTTTTAACAAGAAGTCAAAAATATCACTTTTTACCAAAAATGACAAAAATATTCACCAAACTTAGAGAATTGAAGATATGATCATGAAATGAACAAATTTGAGAGAGGTCCACATGTAGTACCTATACATTTAATATCAAAGCAATTGGACTTGCGGTTTTCAACAAGAAGTCGAAAATATAACTTTTTACCAAAAATTACAAAAATATTCATCAAAATTAGAGAATTAAAGATATCATCAATGAAATGAACAAATCTGAGAGAGGTCCACATGTAGTACCTATACATTTAATATCAAAGCAATCGGACACTGGACGACGACAGACAATCACTCATATGATAAGCTCCGCTTGACAAAGTCGACAGCGGAGCTAAAAAGCGACATGCAATTTTAGCAAATTGTGGTAAAATGACGTAATAACGAAATGTTGATTTAGCGAATCTCTGTTGTCATTTTTGATTTCCTGTTTTCACAATACTTTCTGTTGCGTGCCAAAACAAATGGGCAATTATCACCTCCATAAAACAAAGAAAAACTGTTAAGTGTTAGGAAGCACCCCAGATTTTTATGTCCTGGATTACTGTATACAAATCCCAAGCCTTGGCCATTTTGAATTTATAATAAAATCATTAGCGACATCTTGAATTAGCGACTCAGTTCTCCTGCTAAATTTGCTAAAAAGACATGCTTGTGAAAAAGACGTGTTTTACAGTATCTGTTAGAAATTCATCACCACAATCCATTAGACCACATTTTGGTCTAACATTTTTTATGTATTTTCCTATAATTTCATTATTAATTTTAATCTAAATGGATATAATTTCCCAGTTTCTGCAGGTCTTGATAATATTTTTTTGAAAAAATTATGCAGATTTATTTGGTGTGTGTCTCTATTTCAAAGCTAATTTGTGAATTTCTGTTCCATGTTTTGGAAATGAATCTTTACTATTACCGTAAAAACTCTACGACCACTCTAAAAATTTGGTTGCCAAATTTTGACCTTGCCCGGAAATAACTGTTTTTGGTGACTCTAAAAATTCGTGCAAACTTTCATATCCCAGAAGTTTTGCTAATTCGCACCAACCCTGTCAGATTATGGGGTTCTGTACTCCTGTACTCGTTGAGTGTGAGTGTGAGCGAGGTCAGGTTTGCTTCCACGTAATTTGCTTGAACTAAAATTACATTTACGTCGCATGTATTTATTGTTATCTCTATGAAATTTATTATTTAATAAAACAACATCAGAGTTTGTATTTGCTTTTGAAAAAAGGTTTATTCAAATAACCAACACAGTTTGTATTTGCTCTTAAAAATGTCGATCCAGAATAAAATCGGACGCAACGTTTTTGCCGGTCATTGAGAAAAACATATAAAACAAAGGACAGCCCCCATTGCGTGAATCCGGTTCTGTGATTGCTTAGACGCTTGACTTGTGTCACCATGGGGCCCCAGTGAGGTGTTTACAATAAATGTGACTGCGTGACGTGTAGGCCTACAACAAAATAAAATAAGACAAAATTTACAGACTGGGGCAACCGAAGAGTACATTATGATTATTACTAGAACGAGTAATGTCCGGGTTTACGTATTACAGCAGAGAAAGCAGAATGTCCCCACAGGGAGCTGTAATGAGCCGGGTGTCTTTGAGTAGGTTTTACATCGGTCAAGCTTAGCTCCCATGCATTTTAAACACTCGGTGTGGAATAAAACAAAGATTAAGTAAATAAATAGGAAACTAAGCTCGCAAGCTCCCAACTTTAACACTTATTTGACTTCGCAGTGTATTTTCCCCACGTAAACACCGCCAAAATTTCACCGCAGTGATTTTCCAAAAGACAGCGTCCGGTAATACCAGTCTAACACATTTGGGACGGAGTGGTACACATCCGCCCAGACATCCGCTAATCTGCATATCCAATGCACTAGATGGCAGTGAGGATAGCCTCACACACACTAAACAGACTGTCACCAACATCTTGGACGACCCTGATGACGACTTAGAGCCTAGATTCGAGGGGTTCACCGACATTCGGTAATGACTTCTGCATTTGCTTTACAAATCAAATGGCCCTTTTCGGGGCCACCACATTTTCCAAAAAGAGATACTGTTACAATCAAAGTTTATTGTTTTGAATAAAGTAAAGTTTCATTTTTTTCAATGATTTACATCTTGATGAATTCATACCAACAATAACAGTTTTATTTATTTATTAACTCAATAACTGCAGATACTGTAATGACAGTGGCACTCTATCAATAACTGTAAGACTACTTTAAAAAAAGGACATTTAAAAATTTCATTGATCGCCCAAAATGTAATCTTTTCTAAGGTCTATAATTTAGTAAATTTTATTTACACGCCGTTACGTGCTTGTTTTTATTTCACTCTAGTGTAAATTAGGTCATGTAGGTCGTGACCCCTAGATGAACACTTACCGCGCGTTATTTCAAACAAATTTGTTCTTACTATCGTTGTTTATTCCACTTTTTAAGAAACCCAAAAAGCTTCCCATGTTATTCCAAAATGTTGAATATTTCCTCCGAAATTTCGTTCACCTTATAATTTTTTGTGGTTTTGTGAGTCTGAAAATTCGACTTCCAAAAAAAAAATATTTAAAATTGTTCAAAATTATAGAGTTTTTAAGGTATACATTTTGATATGAGCCTATAGTATCAATGTTTAATATTCATTATTACATGAATGTATGTATTGAAGTTAATTAGGTGAGATAAGAATCAAGATAAGAACTTTTGCAGAAATGTTTTCTTTTACTGGAAATGTTCATCAATAGGAATTAAATATATTCTAATAGCTCATATTTATTATCATGAAGAATTTTTCTTTAACCTATTTTTCTAAATTAGTTTTGATGTTGTTTTTGGTATATATTGGTTGGCTTTTACATGCATTTTACTAATATCGATTTCATTTTGTTTGTTCCAGTCTGACTTGAAAGTTGTTAGTGATGCCAAAGGAGGCACTTTCTATCGAGATCATTTACCAGTTTTAGGTAAGTTGTTGTTAATTTTATTGCAAATGATTACTTTGAAGTAATAAATAAAAACCAGGAAACTGTACATAAATCAGGCTTTAAAATCATAGCAGTAACTTCATCAACGATTTCTAGGAGTTTTTCAAATTATGAGGTCTTTAACAAAAAAATAGCTTATGCTTTGTGCCATCGGATTAACACCAAATATGCTCAGCTTTAAGGTGACAATGAGAGAAACTTTAATGTGTCCAGGGAAACTATTCATAGGTTATTTTTCTTTTTTCAATGTGTGATAGTTTAGTTGGGGCAATGTAACTAAAACTGAATCCTGGAATTCAGTATGTTACATTTTAAACCACAACGCCTGGATACAACTGCTGTGATGCATTCAATTTAATAGACTTGTGCACTACTAGGAAACATAAAAAAACAGCTTCTTAGCACAAGCATAATTATGTAATTTATTTGTTTTCAGAAAAAGTAATATTTTATACGTGATCATGTCACACATAAAAAACGTAGATACAGAAATATAAAACACATTTTTAAATAGCTTGAACCCTGGTGAAAATATATACTTCACTGGGTCTTATTCTAGTGATTTACAAACAAGTATGGAAATAACCAAGTGAACAATTATTGTGTCTACAAAATTTCGCTATTTGATATTTTGCTGTATATTAACTAGGTTTTAAATTTACAAATTTATCTAGTTAGTTCTATTGTAATTTTATTTAATTTGATAAGTTTATTTGTTTATCAGCAAAAATCTTTAAGGTAGCGAGAAGGGTTTTGTGACGTTTTTAAATAAAACATTCTTTGTCTGTTGTCTCGTTCAGAACAGTAATTTATGTTATATATATCAAAAGACTAAGTATAGAGGTACAAGTTCGCACAAACTGGACAGTCATTGTTTACATAATTATCACGTGACATAAAAAATGGCGAACCTTGTAAAAATGACCAAGTCCGCGATTGCGAGAGCACACTGCGGAATTTCCTGGTGATATTTACGTCATGCATTGTCCGTAATCAAGTCCATTGAAATGCGTCTCCGATAATCAAAAGAGCTATTATTCCGATTTCTATGCAGGTTTGTTTTTTTGTCCTTAAATTATTTCATACTTGGCACCTTTAACAGACTATTATTCTGTGACAAAGCATTTTCTTTAAAAACCCAGACATATTTCGCACCATCATTATCTTTTGAACGATAACTGCGAGTTTGAATGTCCTAGTCCGAACGCACTTGATTTGGCGGCGGTCCCAATGAGTCGTACTCGATCAAAACTTCAACTCGAGAAAAACGCGAAAAACAGTTTTGGTTAATAAAACACTGTAGATTTGCTGCATTATTATAAATATACACTAAAAATGGCCAAACATATTAACCACTGATATCATAGAACTCATAAAGAGTGTCAGATAATGAATAATTTCAAGCTCGAGTGTGAAAAATGAAGAAAACTGCTGGCATTTGAGTCCGTACTCTAGGAACGTTCGGGTTTTCCATTGTTATGCAAACGAACAACGAAGGATAATCCTCTGACAAACATTACTGTCCCACTGTACACGCTGACAGTTTACAAACAAGCTAATCCTTCAAGTGTCTCTGATAAGACATCTAATAAAACGGTTTTCATGGTGAAACAAAATGGCCGATGTTTGAAAAAAAATTGCTGTGTCAGAGTGCGACACTGAGTGGCAGATTTTTCTTTGCCTCGTCTGTCAACGCTTTCTTTCTTTTCTTCGCCATTGCGTTAGAAAAAAAAAGTATTAGTAAAATAGAATATTGACTTGGAAAATAAAACGATTTAAAAGAAAGTTGTGCAAAGTTACAGTACTCCTTTCGCACAACCTCCCGCCCGCTTCCGCTTTCCAGTCACCCTTTTCTCTCGCTTTTGCGATCGCTTGTTGAATTCGAACGGACAATTTCCGCTTTATTTTCGACCGCGCAAACCCTGAAATATCACCGTCCACCATTCGGACTAACAGAATAATTTCCGAGGTTCACATTGTCTTATAATTGTCTTTCTGTTTTTTATAGATGTTGAACAGCTGACAAAAGTTCAAATACTTTTTGTTTTAACTATCTATAATTATATGCACGCAACCTGACCCTTTGACCTCGATTTGGCTTGGACTGAATATTTTATTTTAAACAATATTCTGACGTGAAAATAGAAAATGTATTTCAACACAAGTACGACATGGTTGTCTGGGGTTTCTTTCCTGATTGTTGAGTCTTCGCAATGTGTTTTGTATAATTATTGTTGTTTTCCCCCGATGCTGAAGGACCGTAAAGCTAAATGGCAGTTACATGCATGGGCTGAGTGAAAGAAAATGTTTCTAAGCCTAAAATAAAACCTAATATTACACCTCTTTGTGTATTTGTTAATTTTACATATGTTTGTCATGACAGTATGTTTGTAAATATCTAGAAAAATCTCGTCTTTCGTTGATAATTTCGATTGTTTGTTTGGAATGTCGATCTCCGTTGGTTTCTCCATACTGAGTTTAGGAAGGGCGTCGATCAACACTGTGACAATCCTACGAGAGAAGACAAACATTGACCGTAATTCATGGGGATAATGTCCGTAATTTGTGGGCTGAAACCCAAAATAATTAAACAAGTATTATTATTTTAATATATATTTTATTTTACATCGCAAAACTAAACCATGCCCAAAACAGAGCTAGAGTTGTTCGCAGTGAAACAACCGCATTGAAGACAATGCAACTTCAACTAGCCATTTCTTACCTTGAAATAAAAAAAAAAAAAATTCGAAGAGCATCGGGGAAAATATTAATAATCATCCTTATCAATCGCTTGCTTTATTTTATTCGAATCCGTGAAATTCATGATTTTTTTTTACATTTGTTGGCAACTTCCGCGCTAAAAAAGATTGAAAATGTGGGTGTGGTTATCTTGCAAAGTCCTGTTGATAATACGGACAAATATGGTTCTGTGACCCAGGTCGTGCTCCGATCAGGTGACTCAGCCAATCAATGATGTTGTAACAAAGCATATTTGACGCTAATTGAAGGGGCGTCGTACAATCCAATCTCCGGCGTCGATTCACATAGTTTTTTGTGCTGTGACAGGCTTCAAAATTATTCGCTGAAAAACATTTATTTTGACAAACTGATGGAATTTGACCTTAGTTCAAAAAGAAAATACTAGGCTAAGATACATTAGAGTTCACGCGAATCAGCAAGTTGTGAAATAAAGTAAACCAGAGTAGCGTCGATGATTTTCAGCCCTGAAGGACTTCCGTGTGAATCCTGAGTTTTGAATTGTTCATCGACTGGCCACCAAATAGTTATGGCTATAACTAAATTTGACACGTTTTTCTTTTAAGCCCAATAAATTATTCATACATGTCAAGCTCTGTTCGATTTTTTCAGGGCATGTGGCCGTTTTTAGTCGAAAATATTTTTTGTGGGAACACTTTTGTGGTACGTATACGGTATAGACCGAGCTCATTCAATGATCGTGACTTAATTTTAAAAATTGAATGTCAAATTTTACCAGACGTGGACCGATGTGGATTCGGTATCGTTATTTTTGGAATTAATCACTAACATTTCCTCGTTTCACTGCTCTCTCAAAAGGAGTTACCTAGGCTTTTTTCACGTAACTGTCTCATTAAAATTAAAAAAAAATATTACATCTAGAACAAGCACCCAAAACACGTAACAAGAGGTCCCAGTTCAGTTGCTTTCACGATACAAGTGTAATACAACTATTAGATTTGAAGTGTCGTTCAGAATGTAATAATAGTTAATACTAGTTGTATGTTCACACTTTACTATCAAAACCACCATTTCGACCACCCATGTGCCGGTGATCGGTGTTTGGGCGTGCGGTCAATGTTTTCAATGAGCGAGGGAGCGAAAAAAAAAACGCGGTTAAAATGCGGTCGGTTTCCGGTCGGACAAGACCGCATGGTCGGAAATTAAGCGTTAAGCGGTCGATGTAAAAGCGGAAGGTTGGGCGAAATGAGTACTGTATGGCCATGTTTCTCCGACGAAGTCTCGACTGACAATAATGCTGACAATGGACGTTAGATAAACACGCATTGTTTGCAACTGGAAGCTTATCACCCGTTATATCAGAATCGTCAACAACAGAGTATACAGATAAGATGTTAACATTTAAACCCTTTCAAAGATAAACATTATGCAAATATCCACGAAACGCCAGTTGTAGTCTTTTCTGCTAGTGTTTTAAAACACTAATTTGAGCAACGTTATTTCGCAATTTCGATCTTTTGTAAACCTGGGGTGATGTATCAAGGTCTAAAGTAACCGTTTTATCAATTTTTGAAAAATCAAGAAAAAAGTGAAAATTTCCCTTCTCGCTACCTTAAATTAAAGCTCAGTGAATGAGTTAACGGTTTGTTGCTTAATGGTTTTTACAGGGGAACAAGGACCAGGTGGCCGTTCAGGACCCGGTGGTCTCGCTATTGGTGATCAGACTAACGTGGATTTAGACTTGGAAATTGTGCAGTCATTGCAACATGGGCATGGTGGATGGACAGATGGCATGTATGAGGTACAGATGAGTTTGATGAGTACTTGTATTTGTGCCATTAATTGTAAAACTTGAAAAATTACAGTGTTGTCGTCTTTGTTTGAATGTCACTTACAGTACAGTAGCAATATTTTGTGTCAAAATATGTCTACAATTATTAGTTTTAGTATTATATTACTCAACAGTATGTGAAATTATGTTAATTGTCAAACTGTGAAATATTATGCATAAAAGCAGCAGTTTCTATTGACCACAATTAAAACACATTACCCTAATGAGACGTACTAAAATATTGTAAATTTTTTAATACTTCGAGACATCAAAAAGTATCACTATACATCTTTTTTTTACCATATGTCACTCAGCAAAATTTTGAGATACTGAGATATATATTTGTTCTATCAAAAACAATGTTAAAATGCCCTAGAACAGATAAAACTTGTTATTTTCAATCTATTTTTGTACATTGATTTTCTCCAAACCGAGTACGGTGACCCCATATTTTTATCCCATTTTCTAAATCCATGTGACATGAAATATCGAATATGTAAAAATGATAAAAAAAATCAATATTTTTATTTCTGTGTAGCATTCTACCTTAAATATTCTAGAGTGTGTTCAATGTTGACATGGTTAATACCCAGATATGTTCCGAATCAATTCAAATGCTGCTTCTTGACACTAGATGTATAATTATATAACATGAGGGTTTCACTATTTTCTAGAGAGTAAGGGTATGTCGTTTGAGAGTGAACACTCCACGAGCCTATCACTCAGACCAATCTAGACCCACAAAAGCTATTATCGCTGTCTAAATACAGAAAATTTGGAAGACGTTTTAATAGCACAGCTCCTTTCATCAGAGATTTTTAAAAATCTCTGAGTGGTAAATCATCAAAACTAAAATCCTTCTGAATGCTTTATACCGGTACATAAACTGTCATGACCTCACTCTTTCATGTGTGCTAAATTTTATTCTCACCATGGTATGTATGTACTGATATGAACTGTTTGTATGACATTCACACAGTGCTTGGGAACAACTGGTACAGTTGTAGGGATAGATGAAGACCATGATATAGTAGTTTCATACCCAAGTGGTAACAGGTAAGTCATGAAGTGCACATGCTGAGGAATACCTTGTTTAGCTGGAATTTAGTTTTGGAATACCTTGTTTAGCTGGAATTTAGTTTTAGAATACCTTGTTTAGCTGGAATTTAGTTTTGGAATACCTTGTTTAGCTGGAATTTAGTTTTGGAATACCTTGTTTAGCTGGAATTTAGTTTTGGAATACCTTGTTTAGCTGGAATTTAGTTTTGGAATACCTTGTTTAGCTGGAATTTCGTTTTGGAATACCTTGTTTAGCTGGAATTTCGTTTTAGAATACCTTGTTTAGCTGGAATTTCGTTTTGGAATACCTTGTTTAGCTGGAATTTAGTTTTAGAATACCTTGTTTAGCTGGAATTTCGTTTTGGAATACCTTGTTTAGCTGGAATTTAGTTTTTGGAATACCCCTGGTACCTTGTTTAGCTGGAATTTTGTTTTGAAATACCTTGTTTAGCTGGAATTTAGTTTTGGAATACCTTGTTTAGCTGGAATTTAGTTTTAGAATACCTTGTTTAGCTGGAATTTCGTTTTGGAATACCTTGTTTAGCTGGAATTTAGTTTTTGGAATACCTTGTTTAGCTGGAATTTAGTTTTGAAATACCTTGTTTAGCTGGAATTTAGTTTTGAAATACCTTGTTTAGCTGGAATTTAGTTTTGGAATACCTTGTTTAGCTGGAATTTAGTTTTGGAATACCTTGTTTAGCTGGAATTTAGTTTTAGAATACCTTGTTTAGCTGGAATTTAGTTTTGGAATACCTTGTTTAGCTGGAATGTAGTTTTGGAATACCTTGTTTAGCTGGAATTTAGTTTTGGAATACCTTGTTTAGCTGGAATTTAGTTTTAGAATACCTTGTTTAGCTGGAATTTAGTTTTGGAATACCTTGTTTAGCTGGAACTTAGTTTTGGAATACCTTGTTTAGCTGGAATTTAGTTTTGGAATACCTTGTTTAGCTGGAATTTAGTTTTAGAATACCTTGTTTAGCTGGAATTTAGTTTTAGAATACCTTGTTTAGCTGGAATTTAGTTTTAGAATACCTTGTTTAGCTGGAACTTAGTTTAGAAATACCTTGTTTAGCTGGAATTTAGTTTTAGAATACCTTGTTTAGCTGGAATTTAGTTTTGGAATACCTTGTTTAGCTGGAACTTAGTTTTGGAATACCTTGTTTAGCTGGAATTTAGTTTTAGAATACCTTGTTTAGCTGGAATTTAGTTTTGGAATACCTTGTTTAGCTGGAATATAGTTTTGGAATACCTTGTTTAGCTGGAATTTAGTTTTGGAATACCTTGTTTAGCTGGAATTTAGTTTTGGAATACCTTGTTTAGCTGGAATTTAGTTTTAGAATACCTTGTTTAGCTGGAATTTAGTTTTAGAATACCTTGTTTAGCTGGAATTTAGTTTTAGAATACCTTGTTTAGCTGGAATTTAGTTTTGGAATACCTTGTTTAGCCGGAATTTAGTTTTGGAATACCTTGTTTAGCTGGAATTTAGTTTTGGAATACCTTGTTTAGCTGGAACTTAGTTTTGGAATACCTTGTTTAGCTGGAATTTAGTTTTGGAATACCTTGTTTAGCTGGAATTTAGTTTTGGAATACCTTGTTTAGCTGGAATTTAGTTTTGGAATACCTTGTTTAGCTGGAATTTAGTTTTGGAATACCTTTAGCTGGAATTTAGTTTTGGAATACCTTATTTAGCTGGAATTTAGTTTTAGAATACCTTGTTTAGCTGGAATTTAGTTTTGGAATACCTTGTTTAGCTGGAATGTAGTTTTGGAATACCTTGTTTAGCTGGAATGTAGTTTTGGAATACCTTGTTTAGCTGGAATTTAGTTTTGGAATACCTTGTTTAGCTGGAATTTAGTTTTGGAATACCTTGTTTAGCTGGAATTTAGTTTTAGAATACCTTGTTTAGCTGGAATTTAGTTTTGGAATACCTTGTTTAGCCGGAATTTAGTTTTGGAATACCTTGTTTAGCTGGAATTTAGTGTTGGAATACTTTGTTTAGCTGGAATTTAGTTTTAGAATACTATATTCAACTTTATGTAATGATGGATCATGTTTAAACTTTATGTTTACATCATGTCACATGTATGTAGATGGTTTTGTTTGATCATCAGGATGGCCGATTGGTGGCCATTTTTGTGTTCATCAAAATCAAAAATTTCTGCCGTTCTGAAAGCAGATCTCGGTCTGAATGGATGGATAATGTCAAAAACTAGGTACATACATTGGACATCATCATCATTGTTCATGTTCAAACTTGATATATTTCGTAAATATAACATACGGTTTTTTTCTCATTAAATCTTACTAAAATAGAATTGACATAATCATAGAAAACAGTGTAGCATGTGAAACAGGTCAAAGGAGAACATGTACAGATGATAAAAACATTGCAACTCCTATTGCATTACTTTGCTACGGTTTTCTGTAGTTAGTTGTGAATTTTAAGGAAGTTTATTGCCTGAATAAAGAACTTGAGAAAGTATGTCAATGCCACAAGTCTTTTGATGTCATTTTAGCTTTGTTTACCCTTTTTTTCAAATTGAACGTGTTCATGGATAAACAAACGTGATAATCATTTAATTTTTTTCATGTAGGTGGACATTTAACCCAGCAGTTTTAACTAAAGTGCCGAACTCCAACAGTACAGTGACGAGTGCCAGTGAAACATCAGTGTCCACTGTACCTTTCCAAGTAGGTGATCTAGTACAGATATGCAGTGACTTGGAGAGAATCAAGGTCTTACAGCGTGGTCATGGTGAATGGGCTGAAGCAATGTTACCGGTATGTTCTTCTGCCAGTGCATTCATTCTGATTGCAACATGTTTCTTAAGTGAAATTGTGAAGTCAGCACCCTAATTCATGTTTGTCTGTCCTCCATCTATCAACATTCGCTCTTTAACCTTTTCACCCCCAGTTTCCTCTTTCATCACAAAATAGTCCCGTTTATAGTTTGCACTTTCCTTCAGAAGTTTGGGACAAAAAATAGCCACATGTTTTGAATAAAAACTGAAATTTGACTCAAATTTTGTCTGTTGGCTCCAAAATTAGGGTTCATTTCTAAAAATATTGAATAATATAAGAAAGAAGTGCAGACAATTTTGGGTGAAAAGGTTAACTTTTTAAATGTTCTTATCCACTGTCGACTTTGTTGAGCGGAGCTTATCATATGAGTGATTGTCGTTCGTCGTCCGTGTCAATGTTTTACTTTTTCGACTTCTTCTTGAAAACTACAAGCCTGAATGCTTTGATACTTGGTGTATATGTACCTTGGGTAGACCTCTCTCAGATTTGTTCATTTCATGATGATATCTTCAATTCTCTAATTTTGGTGAATATTTTTGTCATTTTTGGTAAAAAGTGATATTTTCGACTTCTTGTTGAAAACCGCAAGTCCAATTGCTTTGATATATATTATACATATAGGTACCCACATGTGGACCTCTCTCAGATTTGTTCATTTTGTAATGATATCGTTAATTCTCTAATTTTGGTGAATATTTTTGTCATTTTTGGTAAAAAGTGATATTTTCGACTTCTCGTTAAAAACTGCAAGTCCAATTGCTTTGATATTACATGTATAGGTACTACATGTGGACCTCTCTCAGATTTGTTCATTTCATTGATGATATCTTTAATTCTCTAATTTTGATGAATATTTTTGTAATTTTTGGTAAAAAGTGATATTTTCGACTTCTTGTTGAAAACCGCAAGTCCAATTGCTTTGATATATTATACATATAGGTACTACATGTGGATCTCTCTCAGATTTGTTCATTTTGTAATGATATCTTCTGTTCTTTATTTGCCATGTGCATTGCTAACAGCAAAGCTATCTCAGCCGACAGGCTGCTTGTTTATAAAACAAGACACTTCGCAATGGGCGTCTTTCGCGGTCTGTAATATTTACAAAAAATCTTTATTAAATACTATTTTATAAACTGGCTTGACAATTCCCACCACCAATTAGACAATGTCATAGCATTTTGGATACTTTCCCAACAAATCCAAAATCACTCGATAATTTTGTTTACTTTACATTTGTACTATGATTACATTTGAAGTTTTGATAATTTTAATGTATACTTGTACACCCACAAAAATACCTCCAAAATAAGAGAATTTAGTATATATCCTTGACAAAAAAGCATTATTAGGCTTATGTTTTGACCTCTGTGTGTCTGTGCGTGCGTGTGTGCGTGAGTACGTGCGTCTGTACGTGCGTCCGGACCCGTATCTTAGAAATGCCTGGACCAATCATAATCAAACTTCACACATACATCATACATGATATTATACATATGCACGTTAATTTGTTTTACGATCTGATTCAAGATGGCCGAATGGCGGCCATTTTTGTGCTAAAAAATCCTAAAAATCAACCATTGCTCAGCTGTTTACAGATGGATTTTGTTCAAACTTGGTATATACATTAGACAATTATGGGAACTTGATGCAAATAATTTTGTTTTTCAAATGAGATTCAAAATGGCCGACTGGTGGCCATTTTGTATTAATGAATGTGGTTCTCGTGCCATATCTCTGACTTGCTTCCACTGATTATGTTCAAATTTTAAATATTCATTATACATCATGTCATAGATAGATGGATATATTGGTTTGACGATCCTATTCAAAACGGCCAAATAGTGGCCTTTTTTGTGCTAAACAATCATCAAATATCAAGCATTTCTGGCATTTCTGGATGGATTTCGTTCAAACTTGGTACATATATTAGACATTACAGGTTCCTGATGCACATCATTTATTTTTCAGATCGGATCCGAAATGGCTGTCTGGCAGCCATTTTGTTTTAATGAATGGGCTTCTAGACCCATATCTCCGACTTGTTTTGACTGATAATATTTTCAAATTTTAAATATTCATTATACATCATGTCATAGATAAACAGATATATTAGTTTGAATATCCTATTCAAAATGGCCAAATGGTGGTCATTTTTGTGCTAAAAAATCATCAAATATCAAGCATTTCTGGGTGGATTTCGTTCAAACTTGGTACATACATTACGGGTTCCTGATGCACGTCATTTTATTTTTCAGATTGGATTCAAAATGGCTTACTGGCGGCAATTTTGTTTTAATGATTTAGCTTCTAAAGCCATATCTCTTAAATGCTTTGACTTATTATATTTAAATTTTATATATTCGTTATACATCATGTTATATATATACATGTATTCAAAATGGCTGATTTTGAATGCTGTTCCAGAGCAATATCTCTCAATGTGGACTTGTTTGACGAGCAGATACAAATATCAATCATTTTCATGTTAAAAAAAATCATATTCCTGACATGGTTATATTATAGCTAAAAGTCTGGTCTGATGTTATCATACCATAACCTGTCTACAGCAAATAACCACCTAATGCGCAATTGTCAATTTAATGCAGATATGTTACAAATACTTTCTCTAAATATATTTGGTCCTTTTTTCAGACTTTAGGAAAGATAGGACGTGTCCAGCAAATATATCATGATTTAGATTTGAAAGTTGAAGTATGTGGGACATCATGGACTTACAATCCGGCTGCTGTTACCAAGGTTGCTTCAGATGGCACGGCAGTGGGAAGTTCATCAGGTATACACTATAGTTACTCTATTAGAAACACATCTGAAATAGAAGAACATGTAAACCAACAGTTGTACTGTATTTGTCCTATTAGAAGTGCATCTCCAATAGAAGAACATGAAAACCAACAGTTGTACTGTATTTGTCCTATTAGAAGTGCATCTCCAATACAAGTGCATGTAAACCAACAGTTGTACTGTATTTGGTCTGTTAGAAGTGCATCTCCAATAGAATTGCATGTAAACCAACAGTTGTACTGTATTTGTTCTATTAGAAGTGCATCTCCAATAGAAGTGCATGTAAACCAACAGTTGTACTGTATTTGGTCTATTAGAAGGGCATCTCCAATAGAAGTGCATGTAAACCAACAGTTGTACTGTATTTGGTCTATTAGAAGTGCATCTCCAATAGAATTGCATGTAAACCAACAGTTGTACTGTATTTGTTCTATTAGAAGTGCATCTCCAATAGAAGTGCATGTAAACCAACAGTTGTACTGTATTTGCACTATTAGAAGTGCATCTCTAATAAAACATGTAAACCAACAGTTGTACTGTATTTGCTCTATTAGAAGTGCATCTCCAATAAAACATGTAAACCAACAGTGTATTTGCATTTATTGTATGCTGAATCATTAAAATATGATTTATCTCAATCGTAGACATACTTTTTACATGAGTACATGTGCTACTAATAGAGTAAATATTGTTATTGGAAATCAAGGACAATAGTATGTAGCCTGATATGTGACATTTATGGGGGTCATTTACAAGACTGATGAAATCATAAGACTGTTAGAATTTGGTTTTGCTAAACAAAATAAAAAAAAAATTAATGATTTTTTTCTTCTTTCAACAGAGCGTCTATCTGCCCTACTGAAAAAATTATTTGAAACACATGTATCTGGGGATGTTAATGAAGAGCTCGTGAAAACGGCTGCAAATGGTGACAGTGTCAAGATAGAGGAGATTTTGAAACGAACCGAGGCTGATGTAAGTGTTATGATTATTAATTTTGTATTCTACACTCATGCAAATTAATTACAGTAGCATGGTTATTGCGACTTACCCATTATGTGTACAGAGGGGTTTAACACCGAAAGAGGGATTTACCCGTAACCAGCTTTAATAGAGAGCCACATTCACAGCCTCTAAATTTCTCTCCTGGATCAATCTGGAATACCAAATATTTTATAATCTTTGTATCTACATTATTATTATACATCTGTCATCATATGTGTTGTTTAATTCTACTGTCTTCATACAAACTTTGCAGTATCCTCATAATAACGTTGTATTATTCTATATGTAGGTGAATGGTATGTTTGCTGGTCACACTGCTTTACAAGCAGCCAGTCAAAATGGACACATAGACGTAGTCAAACTGCTCATCCGACACTTTGTTGATCTGGAAACAGAGGTAATTTATTTAGGGAATAAAGGATGATTTCCTTTATTGTGTGATAACAGGGCAAGAATGGGATTAATATTTGAAAATTCAGTAAATATTTATCACAATTTGTGAATATTTATATAATATATACTTCACTTAATAGTCACAGGTCTCCAGTAAAGTTTTAGGATTGATCTAAGAATGCAGTTTTAGTGTACCAGTTTGAACCTCTTCACATGTTTTGACTAGACGCAAGACAATCCTTATTTTATTGAGGTGTGTTTTTGGGTTTGTGTAATCTGAACAGCATAGTATACATCTTTCCTATAGGCTGTCACAGGGTGACATTATCTGTGGCATTACTGCCAACCAGCATGTGAATGTCTGATATTTGCTGGGATACGCATACAAAACGTAAACTAATGTGATGTCCTATAAGTCGTTCTCTTCCAGTGATGAAGCACTTCTTTGATGTGTGACATGAATGCCATTCAAAAACTTCGTACTATTTTGATCTGTAGTAACCCATCAATGCAAATTATATTTTTAAGGAATTTTACTATATTTTAGATGAACAATTACACAACCAAACACAGTTGTCAATTTGAAAGGCCTTGCTTTCACCCATCAATGTCATTTTGACATCACGAAAGGGCTCCATCACGAAAGGGCTCCATCACTAGAGGGCGCAATAGGAATGGTTTATTTCTTGGTTAATTTGGTATGTTAGTCACAAATCCTGATAAGATTAACAAATTTTTAAAAAATCTGAAAAATGTTTTGCGGCATTATTTTTTGAAAGGCGACAAAAGTTGGCTTTGGCTCTCAAAGCATTTAATAATAAAATACCGATATTGTGTTTGTCATATTTCAGTAAATCCTGCTAAAAATAGAACTGACGTAGAATATGCTACAATTTCACCACCAATTCCTCACTTGTAATTTATTTTGAATAACAAGAAAGTTTATTATTAGTCCTTGCTAAATTATTTCAGTGCCACGTCAGTCGTTTTTGACTCCCATGTGCGAAGCACAAAATGGGAGTCTTTGCAGTTAGTGTGTCTGTGTGTGTGTGTGTGCATGTGTATGTGTGTGTGTATGTGTGTCCGACTGTTCCACTGCTATCTCAAGAACCATACATCGGTTTTTAATGAAACTTGGTGCATAGATGCTCTGAACATATGCGCAGATTTGATTAGTTTTTAGTGAAAATTCATGCATATTAATTACCTAATTTGCATGATAATTAGCTGATTTTTAGCTGTTCCATGATTGTTCCACTGATATCTAAACAACCACTCATTGGATTTTGATGAAACTTGGTACATACATGCTCTGAACATATGCGCAGATTTAATTAGTTTTTGGTAAAAATCCGTGCATATTAATTACCTAATTTGCATGATAATTAGCTGATTTTTAGCTGTTCTATGACTGTTCCACTTATATCTAAAGAACCACTCATTGGATTTTGATGAAACTTGGTACATAGATGCTCTGAACATATGCGCAGATTTGATTAGTTTTTAGTAAAAATCCATGCATATTAATTACCTAATTTGCATGATAATTAGCTGATTTTTAGCTGTTCCATGATTGTTCCACTGATATCTAAACAACCACTCATTGGATTTTGATGAAACTTGGTACATAGATGCTCTGAACATATGCGCAGATTTGACTAGTTTTTGGTAAAAACCTGTGCATATTAATTACCTAATTTGGATGATAATTAGCTGATTTTTAGCTGTTCCATGATTGTTCCACTGATATCTAAACAACCACTCATTGGATTTTGATGAAACTTTGTACATACATGCTCTGAACTAATGCTAGGTTTTGATTAGTTTTTAGTAATAATCCGTGGATACTAATTACCTAATTTGCATAATGATTAGTCAATTTACGGTTTTCCCACTGATATCTCGAGTACTAATCATCACATTTCAATGAAACTTGGTACATAGATGTCATATGACACTGCTCAGACCTAATAGTTTTTATGGTGATATCAGTACATATTAATTACCTAATTTGCATAATTAATTAATTTTCAGCATTTGATATAAGTAGTGAGCATTACATTTCAATGAATCTTGGTACTTAGATACTCAAGGTCTATGCAGAGATTGATTGTTTCTGATAAATATTTGTGCATATTAATCACCTAATTTGCATAATTAGTTAATTTTCAGCTTTTCCACGGGTATCTCAAGTACTAATCATCGCATTTCAATGAAACTTGGTACATAGATCCTTTAGGACTATGCAGAGACCTGATTAGTTTTAGGATAAATAATTGTGCATATTAATCACATTAATTAATTTGCATAATTAACCAACTTTCACACTGATATCTCAGGTCCTAATTATCACATATCAATGAATGTTTGTACATGGATACTGTAGGACAATAGACAGACCTGGATAATTGTGGGTTAAAATCTGTACTTGTTAATTACCTAATTTGCATAATTAACCAATTTTAAGCTTTCACACTGATATCTATACTACTAATTATTCCATTTCAATCAAACTTAGTACAAAGATGCGCTAGGACAATGTACAAACCTAATTAGTTTGGGGTAAAAATCTGTTCATATTAATTCCATAATAAGCATAATAATTCATAATTTTTTGGTTCTAATCATGTTTCAATTAAACTTGGAAACATAGATTTTCTGTTACATTGCGCAGACCTCATTAGTTTTACACTCAAATCTGTTCATATTAATTTTCTGATTTGCATAATTAGTTTTCAGCTAAGTAATTTCGAATTATATTTAATGTGTCTCCAATACTCTCAGCACATGGGAGTTCTTTCTAAGCTTTCTTTGATTATTTTTTTTTATGAACCAAATTTCTTCATGAATAATTAATCTCATTAGGCAGTGTTTAGTAACTTGTATAAAAACAAGCTCCATCTTTCAAAACTTTTTTTTTATTTTTCGTAGGATAAAGACGGAGATCGAGCTGTTCATCATGCAGCATTTGGTGATGAAGCAAGCGTGATTGAGTTAATACATAGAGCAGGTGCTGATCTTAATGCAAGAAATAAAAGACGACAAACTGCGCTTCATATTGGGGTCAATAAAGGTCATATTGGTGTTGTGAAAACCTTGTTGGATTTGGGTTGTCATCCAAGTTTACAGGTAAAGCTGCCACAGGTGGCATTGTTTACTAGTATCATTTCTTTTTCCAACAACAGAGGGCAGTGTCTTGAAAAAAATATACATGTATGAGCAATGAATGTTTTTTGTATTCACTGGTTTGTATAAGCAAATTCATGGACACTACTATGAATAGTAGACCAGACAAGGTACCCAAGAAAAATGTTGATTCCTAGCCCCATGACCAGAACGAATGATTGCAGTTTTTATTCATTACAACTGGGGGCTGTGTCCAATCTGGGTATGAGCATGTACAGTGTGCTAGGCTCCCACTTGGACCTTGATTTTTATTTTCACCCTGGCATGAGAACACTGAATAAATAAATACATGCTTTTAATATATACTACTGTAGAAGTAGAAAATATTCATATGGTTTTAATTTTTTAGTAAGTCCCAAAACGCAAAATTAAAACTATGCGTAAATGTTCTTTTTTACGTTGGAATGTAAAACTCAATACCCCAGTCAAAATAACACTCACTGATAACTCATGTTCATACAATCAATAATAAATTACATCAGAGGTACATTACTTGGGGTTTGCAACGCGCATAGTACTGTATGGTGACATCATGTCAAGATCCCATTCAAGTCTCATCTCGTAGATAGCGGGACTGATGCTACGACCTTCAAACATGAAATAGGCAGTTTGAATAATCAATAAAACATGTATTACCACATTCATAGTGAAACAAATTAATACATCGAAAATGTACAGAAAATAAAGTTATCGTAATCCGTCATATCGTGAGCAGCTATTTTGGTCCACCTGGACATCCCAGTATCCTAGTTACCTCGGGCATGCGCATTCGCATTTTTCTGAGTTGGAACGCTTATGCGAGAGCGAGATTGAAACGGGATCTTGGTATCATGTCACTGTAGTTGTAAACCCCCAGTAATGTACCTCTGATTACATATACATGTACACTAGTTTCATACAATGACTGTGATTATTTCATTATATACAAATAAGTAATTCACCCTTAATACGTACCATACATGTAATTCACAACAGCAACAGTAATTCCACAAATTTACTATGTAAAGTACATATACATTTGTATATGTAAGTGCTACAAATGCTGCATTTCAAGAGCGTAAACGATGTAGGGCTATAAAAATATCCAATGTGAGAGTTCATGAAAAAGCTCATTCAAAACAGTCCAAAATTTCTGCTTGTTTGATTCCGTCAATATTATCTGTTTACGATGACAAAACACCTATTGAATGGCAGTAACCAACCATTTGGCATATACCAGTTTGGGTTCAGAAAGCCTGACATCAAGCTTTTGGTCTTTGTTGCCATTGTTAATTGCATTGCAAACTTTATCAGCATAAAACTATTGAAAGTCTCTCCGGCGTCGTCTGTCCCGCGTCCCATGTCCCGCGGGAAGTTTTCCATTAAATGACTTCTTCTTCAAAAGTACTTGGCCAATTATATTTGTACCAAAAGTACTCGGGTGGTCCTCTGTCAGATTTGTTCAATTCGTCTCAAAATATGCAAATTTGTTTTTTTAGTGAATATTTTTGTCATTTTTGGTAAAATTTTTTATTTTCGACAACTACTCTGAAACCATAAGTTCAAATGCTTTCAAATTATCAGTAATGATACTTGGGGTAGTCCTCTGTCAGATTTGTTAAATTGGTTTCAAAATATGCAAATTTAGATTTTTAGTGAACTTTTTTCTCATTTTTGGTAAAAAATGTTATTTTTGACAACTAGTTCAAAACTGTAAGCCCTATTTACAGAGGCCTTTCAACTAAATATAAAACATAATACAACTTTAAAGTATATGACAAATGCGATGATTATTCTGCTTATATCAGGTGCCTTAAATTGCCACTTTAATGATTGTTGTTCCATGATAATGAAGACAGCGGAGCTATTTCGACCGTCAGATCACTTGTTCAACAAATCTTTCAACACATTGTTGACAGAAAGGTTGAAGGCAGGAAGAAATATCGGAGAAATGTTCAATTCATGTAATTTTTATAACCACTCTTATAACGATGTGCTTTGTAAACATCAGAGATGGTGACAGCTTGTTGCATTGAAGGAAGTTTTAGCACTGAGTCCACATAGGGGACAATGACTTCTTCAACATAGCATAACATCAAATCAGAATTAGACAAGTGTGATGAATGTCCCAGTTCTCGGGGAAAATTATATGTTGCATGACATCTCTGTGTTTTGCCTCGGTAGAGCAACTGGGGAGTGAGAAAATCCCAAGTCATTTATTGTCTAAACCAGTGTTAGTGACTTGGCAGGATCCCTCTTTTTGTGTTTTGACCTTTGTGCGTCTGTGTGTACATGCGTGCATGCATCTGGACATGTATTTTAGAAATGCCTGGACCAATCTCAATCAAACTTCACACATACATCATACATAATATTATACATATGCACATCAATTTGTTTCTTGATCTGATTCAAGATGGCTGAATGGTGGCCATTTTTGTGCTAAAAAATCATCAAAATCAAGCATTTATGAATGGATTTTGTTACTTGGTACATACGTTGGACATTATGGGACTTTGATGCACATCATTTTAATTTTCAGATGAATGAATCCGGTTCTAGTGCCATATCTCTGCCATGCTTTGACTGAGTATGATCAAATTCTATATACCGGTATTCATTATACATCATGACATAGTTATATTGGTTTGACTATCTGATTCAAAATGGCCAAATGGCAGCCATTTTTGTGCTAAAAAATTGTCCAAAATCAAGCATTTCTGGCATTCCAGAACTGGATCTTGGCGTTTATGGATGGATTTTGGTATATACATGGTTCTTGATGCATGTCATTTTATTTTTCAGATCGGATTCAAAATGACTGGCGGCCATTTTGTTTAAATGAATGCTTGGCTACATTGTAGTAATTTCGACATGTTTATGTTGTTTTTTCGGATTTTATTCATTTTTGTAGCCATAGCAAGAGGCCACAATGGTTTATACCTTTGCAGTGTTTTTTGGAGGTAGCAACAGGGGGCACAATGGTTTATACCTTGGCAGCGTTTTTGAAGGTAGCTACAGAGGGCACAATACCGATAGTTTATTCCTTTCTTTCTTTCTTGTTGTCTTGTCTAATCACAGGATACCGAAGGAGACACACCCTTGCATGATTCTATCAGTAAGAAACGAGACGATATGCTGACATTGTTACTAGAGAGGAATGCTGATATATGTATAGCAAATAATAACGGTTTTAACGCACTTCATCACGCTGCTTTGAGAGGAAATCCTAGGTATGTATACAACACCAGTGTATTATATTTGTTGAACTCTTGTTGTGAGTATGGTTGCGAATGAGATTATATTACTTGTTTTATGTATTGTTGTGTGGTATAGTTTATAAATTAGTATAGTTGTGTCTATGTTTACAGTATATAAGTGGCTTTGAGTTAATGTTGTGTGGATGCTGATTGCGTCTGGGTAGTGATTTGTATCATGTGTGCATCTTGTATGCATTTTGCGTGAGCACAGTTTTGACCATTGCACTGCGAGCATTTAGTTAACTAGCCATATCCGTGTAGCGACTGCAGCTTTTTGTAAACGGTGCTGTATTTTGGAGTTTTTTGAAGCCATTGGGTATAAAAGAAGATTGATGTTTCTACACTGAGCAGAAGATTTGTGTAAAGGTATTTCATATTTATTATATTATTCTCTTTATATCATCGCAGCGAAATAAGATGCAGCAAATAATCACTGCTCTTAAAAAAAAGCAGTGCATTGTGTTTCAGGGTACACCAATGGGTAGGTGGAGTGGGCGTGGCATATGACCTTTGACCGAACATTTGTCAATGGGTGAGGTCACTGAAAATATAATATTGATGTTAAAATAGTTGAAACCAAGCAACCAATTATCCAATTACATGACATATATTTTATTAATATCTTACAACACACTTTTACAGTGAATATTTTTTTATATACTGGAAAACAAATAACTACATGTACATGCCATTTTAGCGAATTTGACTCCATGCATGAATTTTAACCGAATCTTAATTTAGCTAAAGTGTCAACAATTTCATTGTTGAGAATATACTTTATTTTAAATTAGGTGCATCTTGAATTAGCTAAATTAGCTAAAATAACATGCTAGCTAAAAAGATATGTTTTAAAATATGTAAATTAATTTCACAATTTGTTATTTATGAATGTCTTAATTACTACTGTTATAATTTCAGCTTTGCCATCTTGAATATGATGTAATGATGTCGGAATTTCAATTTGTATTAAAAGATATTAGCTAACATTAGGATAAAAGTTACTTAGGATTATTAACAGTTTGTTTTCCTGATGAGAGAAATGAAAGCTGCTGTGAAATAATAGTTGAATGAAGTATTATCTTTGATTACCTGTATATGTATATATCACACACAATAAGCTGCATTGCATCACAGTATGGAGATGACGATTTCCAGCTCCATGATCAGAGCTACAGGGTAGTCAGCTACATTCACTGTTGAATTACTAAATCTCCAGGCCCAGAAACAAAACAACAGTTTTGGGGAAATTGGTTTTCAAAAAATCAATGCATGCCTTTATTTTAATTTTAAAATTGTCATAGAAATTTGGCTTTTACATTTTGATTAAATAAATATTTTTCGGACGGGGCAATAAGTTTATGTGGATGCACAAGTATTGGAAAATTGGTATATTGAAAAATTGAAATGCATGACATCAAAACAAAAACCACAGTTTGTTGTATTTCCACCTTTTTAAAAACAGCTTTGACCCGGAAACAGTTCATTTCAGACTGTGTGAACTCTTGTACTATGTACCGTAATATGGTTTTTGTTTGGATGAGGCAATGCATTGATGAAATTAACAACCAATCAAAATGTTTGTTTAAAAAAACAATGCTTATTATTTCCTCCACTCATGTTGTGAAATGAAAACATGGCTAAGTGCACAATAGGAGTTTTTGCAGTTAGTGCATCTGTGTGTACATGTATGTATATCTGTGTCTGTTCCACTAATATCACAAGAACCAATTATTAGATTTGAATGAAACTTTGTACATAGATGCTCTTGGATGATGCTCAGACCTGCTAAGTTTTTGATTGAAATCTGTGCCCATCAATGACCTAATTGCATATTAATTAGCCAATGTTTAATTTTGTCACCAATATCTCAACCGCTCATCAGATTCACTGAAACTTGGTACATAGATGCTTAGGAATAAACTCACAATAGATTTCAATGAACAATAAGTGTCGTTATTATACAGATACAATACAGCAATAAGGGTTGTACTCTCCCCAAGGAGTTGAGATGGTTTGAATATTGACTTGGTATAGGGCCAATTGACACAAGTAATAATGTACAGTTCCCTCAAGCATAAACTCATATTATAGCATTGTTATTATAATGCCACACATTTTTCGCGATAATGTATTGCATTATTGAGCATCAAGGCCCTGTACCATGCGTAGGAAATAGACGGAGAGATGGGCATTTAATAATAAGGGAAATTATGAGGCGAATCAAATGAATAACTGAGCTATATGAAAAATGCTCGAAAATGCAAGAAATGAAAAAAATACTTCACAGCAGACTAAATGGGGATTATGTGTTACGCCACCAATTTTGAAGACCTTCCTGTCGTTGAGCTCGCCGACGTGCTGCGGGAATTTCACACTTCAGCTTATAAGCAAGATGGGGTACGTTCAGTACAGCAAGCTGTCGACACGTCACTGGTCCTCTTGATCATGGCAAAATTAACATCATGTAGGATAGAGAGTTCCAAGTTTTTTGTATACTGTTATGTTGAAATGACCGCTGCACACTGTATCATGCTTGGGTGTGTGAATGGGAATCGTTGCGTGAATGCGTTGACGTTATATACAGATTACATGGCCCATATAATGGAGATGCGATTCTGTTGAATGTTTTCGGTCGTTTCTTTCAAATTATTTTAGTTTTAACGAGTGAAAATTCACTGGCTTTGCCACTCCATAATGTCGTGCAAAGTGTGCTGTCGTTCATTATGAGCCACTGGGGAATACATTATTGTTTAAATAATTTGAAAAATAAGTGTCTTTATTATTCTGGATACATACAGCAAGTCTGCTTGATTGTTTTATCAGACCTTGTCTTTAATAACCTTGGAAATCTGTGTAAAATAATATATTGAAGAGGAATAAGGCGATTTGTCAAAATTATTATATATATTTCTCGATATAACATATGGCAAAGGAAACAAAAATTGAGGTCATGCATTGCAGTGATTTGTATGCTAATTAATGTACACCTGGTATGCCAGTACATCTGGCATGCACTGTTATAAAAGAAACAAATTTGAATGCATTACAAAAAATTTTAGTAGTATACAGCAAGCAACCTAAAACACCTTAAGAAGGTTTAACTTATTGTCATTCTATGAAACAGACTGCACTGAAATTAGGTCTGACATGATATTTCCTAAAGAAGAAAAAGCATCCTACATGAATTTAATATGTGCTTCAGGCTGGTAGCGTACATTAAAACAAGATCATGTGATTTCTTTGACATTTATGTTATTCTTCTATATGATGTTCTTTTTCCCAAGTCCCAGATAAAGTAGTGTTACTGCATGGTTATTTCATGAACTATTCTCTTGTACTGACAATACATGATGTTTTCTTTTTCTCGAAACCCAGATAAAGTAGTGTTACTGCATGGTTATTTCATGAACTATTCTCTTGTACTGACAATACATGATGTTTTCTTTTTCCCAAAACCCAGATAAAGTAGTGTTACTGCATGGTTATTTCATGAACTATTCTCTTGTACTGACAATACATGATGTTTTCTTTTTCTCGAAACCCAGATAAAGTAGTGTTACTGCATGGTTATTTCATGAACTATTCTCTTGTACTGACAATACATGATGTTTTCATATATTGCATATATTTTTCATACATTATATTATTCTTATGATTGACTGGCAGCCATTTTTAGCTCCGCTGTTGACTTTGTCGAGCCAAGTGTATATGAGTGTTTGTCCGTCATCCGTTGTCTGTCGGCATCCATGTCAACTGTTTACTTTATCAACTTTTTCTTGAAAACAACAAGTCTGATTGCTTTGATACTTGGGTAGACCTCTCTTAGATTAGTTCATTTTGTGATGATATTCTCCAATTTTGGTGAATATTTTTGATAAGAAGTGATATATTTGACTTCTTGAAAATATCTGTTTGCTTTGCTTTGATATTATGCATATAGGTACCTCAGGTGGACTTCTCTCAGATTTGCTTATTTCATGATGATAATGACCAATATTAATAATAATAACCATCAGTGGATTCAGTATGCTAGAATGAATACATTTAAAAAAAAAACTGTTCTAAATAAAGTACTAATAATTTAGTCCCACCAACCCCCCTCCCATAGGTGAAGTGAAGTCTCTGTTCCTATACCATATAGGAACTATATTCTGGCCTTTATTTCTCAAAGTTTGATAACAAAGTTACTTTTATAATCTTTTACAAACTTTTTCTGGAGTATTTTTTTCAACAAATTTATTACGACATGTAGACACCGGTTAAAAATTATGAAAAAAGAATTATAGAAAGACTCAAAAAGTTCAAATGGTGCACCAAAATTTACCTGAAAAAAAAAGTCTTTAGCTTCACTGCATTTATCGTACATCACAATTTAGCCATGACAAATTTAAATAATTGTTTTCTGCTGTTGAATCGTACAAATCATTATTTGCCATCACTATGGATACCAGTTGTTGCCTAAAGCTCAGTGAGTTGTTTGTGAAAATTGAGTTTCATGATATATTTTTGTGGTCTAGCTTTTTCCTGTTTGCAACTGCATTTACCCTCCAGATTTCCTGTTTTGTGTCCTTATTAATGAGTTAAGAGTCACGACACGCTGCAAAATCAATATTTTTTTCCTTTTATTGTAACTTTCTGTAGTATCAAGTAACATACTTTGCAATTGCATATTAACAGGTGTTAAAATGGATTACTGGGTTCCAGCGAGTTTCTTAAACGTTTTAAAAAGATCTTTTAGTTGTATCCACACTTTGCAAACACCTGAAACATCATCCTCAATACAAGCCGGAAATATGAAAAAAATTGAAAAATTACACAAATTTGAAATATCAATCCTTCCTGATCATTCCACATATCTCACTGAAGGTTCGTATTCAAGACATACAATGCAACTTTCAAGACAAACAAAACCTCTAGTAAACTCAATGAGTGTATATTGTTCATGAATATAACTTACTGTGGAATACTTTATTTTCGCTGGAATTAATTTTCGAAAATAGCGAAAATAATGTATTCTACAGTAGTTAAGGAATCCATAAATTTATATTCTGTAGTTAATTTCTCATTTACAGTATAAACAAGCCGGTAAGCTGGTTTGCGAGCCGCTCCGCTCAAAAAAAAAACATCATGTTTTCGGCTGTTGCCATTTTGGGACATGAACGTGAAGCTAACATCGTTTTATAACTAAAACCTTGCCCTGTATACGAAGTTCGCAAAAAACATTTAGTCTTCAGAAGTCACTTCACTTTATTACTAGTACCTATTCTGTTGTTGTAATTATTTTTTCCGGCTATTTTGCGATTGTATTTTCTAGATTCTTTGATTGATTGCAGCATTTACAGTTTATTTAAAGTTCAAAATTGCATTGGGATTACGTTGGTAAATATTTTGCCACCGGTGATCTCTGTGTGCAACTTACATGTAGTCAAAATAAAAAGCGTGATTATTTGAATACTGCTATTACAAGACTGGTAGGAGATAATACATTTTTTTGGCTGTTGCCATGACAGTAGTGGGTCAGTAATTTTTTTCCGATTAGTGACGATATTACCAAGCCAAAAAAATCACTGAATAGTTAAAAAGCAGTTACTGGTGAAAAGTTACCCAAACTTTGAGGTCAAATTTCTCGGTAATGAAAAAAGATATCAAAAATTCAAATAGTAACTTTGTGCCCACACTCAAGCTGAGTAGAATGAGCTATGTCCAAGATTATTATATGTAATTTTGTAGGAGTAGATACATTTTGCAAGAAGCTATTGAAAAATCAGTTTTTAGCTGTCGACTTTGTCGAGCGGAGCTTATCATATGAGTGATTGTCCGTCGTCGTCCGTGTCAATGTTTTACTTTTTCGACTTCTTCTTGAAAACTACAAGCCTGAATGCTTTGATACTTGGTGTATATGTACCTTGGGTAGACCTCTCTCAGATTTGTTCATTTCATGATCATATCTTCAATTTTCTAATTTTGGTGAATATTTTTGTCATTTTTGGTAAAGTGATATTTTCAACTTATGTTAAAAACCACAAGTCCAATTGCTTTGATATTACATATATAGGTACTACATGTGGACCACTCTCAAATTTGTTCATTTCATGATGATATCTTTAATTTTCTAATTTTGGTGAATATTTTTGTCATTTTTGGTAAAAAGTGATATTTTCTTCTTGTTAAAAACCACAATCATTTCTGGTTAAAAATTATATTTTTGAATTCTTGTTGAAAACAGCAATTCCCATTGCATTGATACTATGCATGTTGTTCATTTTCTAATGATATCTTCTGTTCTTTAACTGAAATGTGCATTGCTAACAGCGGAGCTATCTCAGCCGAGCTTGTTTGGTGTATTTGAAGACTGAATTTTAGTTTTATAAAATTAAAAGCTTAACCCCATGACCAAAGACAGACACAGAAACAAAGAATTTCACATTTTCCATTTTCCTGTTTTTGGAGTTTTTTATGCGACTTTTTTCAGTTGTTACTCATTCATGAGCATATCACCTTGCCTTTACGTGTGTAATATTGTGTGTTCTTTGTTGGAAAGTCAGTTGATGACCATTTTCAAGTTTTATGTATTCTGCAACTCTGCGTTGGAGATTTGTGGGAGACTATTCTCCTTCCCAGAGTTCTGTGTGGTTAGATCACTGAGAGTATAATTGGTTGTGTACTGATCAGTAGTTTCAGTAGTGATTGACTTGTTTGTTTGTTCATGGTATTATAATGCTGGACATTTTCTTTAAAGGCCAGGGATACTATAAATGCGCTACTAAGTACCGGTAATGGGAATTATTTTCTTGCAAGTCTTGCTGTAGTAAATAGCTCCAGTTCCAGTGAAATTGTGTATTCTTCGACTTACAGCTTGATTCAATCTGATTAAAATCTGATGTAGTGTACGGGCTTTAATTATTTTGGCTATAAACTTATTTTAATTTTATTTTTTATTACTTTTGTTATTAATACCCTTTTATCTCATTATTTTACTTTGATTTTGTGATTTTTTTTAATTCCGCCCTACCTACATCTGATCCGACGCCTATGTAACGAGATTTCAACGAGACCCACTATCGACGATTTTAGTCAACGAATCACATACCCTCCTTCTATAGTGCTCATGATGACGTCACCGGGTGGCAAACACACTCAAATAAAATGGCGGATTATACCGACGTTAGCGACCGTGAATAACACGGCTTTTCGGTAAGTTTATGATTGTCAAATGCAACGAAAGTCATTTTTATGTTAATATTGTGACTCGAATGGTTCGACTTTAGATCGTTATTCCGCGTAGTTATTCTGGTAGTGTTGATTTTGTTTCCACCGATTCGACCGAACACCAGTGTCTTTTTCCAGTCGCCTGCCCTGGAGACGGGTGATGTTTTGTTGACGATCGGGCCAAAATCGTCTACGGTATTGAAGCTGTAAATATTCATCAAATTGTATCAACATTTTGTACATTATACAATAACTCTTTATTAAAGTAATTGAGCTGATTTGGACTGGAATAAAATATTTTTTATTTGGAACACATCGCAATTGATCAGGAAATATTTGTTTGCTCCAATTTTCTGCGTGGATGCCGTGGGCCGGTGACCGTTATACAATTTATAATCAGTTTGCATTGTTTACTATAGCTGTTTAGTGTTCTAATCATTACGATTTACTTATTTTTTTGCTTCCATTCTAGATAATTATGCTCAGTGATGTAAAATTGAAGCGATGACTGAATGAACGAACCTTGGCTGGCGAAGATGTATCTGGAAGTGTACACATTTGTTGGAAGTGAAAAAATATTCAATTTTGTAATGACAAAAATTGTAAAATGCTGTGGAATTTCTTTTGCAAATAAAAATATACTAGCAATTTTCTATTAATGGTTTATTCAAGTGGGAAAAATATAATGTACAGAGAGATTGCCCATATACACTGAAAAGTAAGCAACCGACAGCCTGTATAAAAGGGGGGCTGTGATTGGCTGTTACTTGCGCAAGATTTGAACGGGACTTACATAGGCGTCGGATCAGATGTAGGTAGGGCGGAATTAAAAAAAAAAATCTCAAAATCAAAGTAAAATAATGAGATAAAAGGGCATCAATAACAAATATAATAAAAAATAAAATTAAAATAAGTTTATAGCCAAAATAATTAAAGCCCGTACACTACATCAGATTTTAATCAGATTGAGATTGATTGTGTCATTTCAAAGTGGATGTACATGACTGAATATCACAGCTGTAATCATAGGTTGTATCTATGACAATAAATAGTGTATGAATTAAGAATAAAAGTCAAAAACATGAAGAGATTAAAAGGCGCATTGCTAAGCTGAATAATTAACTGCTGCTTAATGGAGGAAACATCAACAATTTTGCCCACATATATCTTCCCTTAAATAAGTAAGTTGCCATCTAATTGTAATCAAGTAGTTGATGTCTGTATTGTTTTGCTTTTAACAACCAGTGAAGATGGGTGTGCAGATTTTTTTAAAAATGGTTACCATGGAAACAGGCAATGATAACACTTATCTTGTGTAATCTGTCATTCTGTTTTATGTAATTCAATACTAATATTTTAGTTTCGTTTTATACTTGAGTTTAGAAAACAAAGTTTACATAATGCTATGTAGGAGAATAAATTTATTGACTGTTGATGTGTTTGATGTAAAATATAGGAAAAAGGGTATTTTCACCAACTCTTTTCATTATGCTCATATACGTAGAAAACAGTATTGGTTGTGATCGGTTCATATCAGTTGGTCTTTAATGAGCTATACCGTACATTTCAAACATTTCATTGCTTTTTAGCCCAGGGTGATCTTTTTCTACTAAGGCGGAGTTGACTGACTAAATCAGATAGTTCATGTGGAGGTAAAGGAAATTGTTTGTAGGGAAAATATGAAATCATGTTCTGCTAACAAAATAAAGCTCTTGTATGCTGAAGGTATTGAAGGTACGAAATATATATATGACCAGTGTAGGAAATTAACACTGATCAGTGATTTCATGTGGGATTGGTACTTATGAAACTAGTTCTTCTAATATAGGAAGACAAATTATGAAAAAGAATTCTAAATGGTAAATACGATAAAATTCAAACTATGCCCTGTATAATTGCAGTTACAATATGCATAATTTTTTCTGCCAATCGGAATGGACTGTGACGCTATTCACTGCCTAAATTTTCCCTGGTATGAGGGGCAGAATATCCATCATTGATGAATGTGAACCATGCCCTTGATTTGAGTTATGGCATAAATAGTTTTATCAAAGCTATTCATAGATGCACCAGTTATGAAGACTGAAATGTATGGAGTGGCCTTTAAAAATGATATATACAAATATATTTTATTCAATAAGATTTGGACTATGCGACTTATACTTGCAGTTAATTCTAGGCAGCTCTTTCCAGTTCTACTCTCACACTTGATCTGTGTCTGTCAAGGTGTAGAAAGCCTTCATTAAACTTGTGGATTCACCAGTCAAGAAGACTCCTCTTCTTCTAGTTTGTTATATTAGGTGCCAATGTTGGTTTGAATGCCATGCTACAGCTGGTTGAAGGGGACCAAATCCATTTGTAATATGATTTGGTTCCGATTTACCAGCTTCAGCACCACATCTCAATTGCAGTTGGAATCTTATTTTGGGTCGGTCTCTCTCAGGCCAGTCCATCTTGTGGGTCAGTCTATCTCAGGCCAGTCCATCTTGTGGGTCAGTCTATCTCAGGCCAGTCCATCTTGTGGGTAAGTCTATCTCAGGCCAGTCCATCTTGTGGGTAAGTCTATCTCAGGCCAGTCCATCTTGTGGGTAAGTCCGTCGTACAGATCAGTCCATTTTGTGGGTCAGTCTGTCTCGGACCAGTTCATCTTGCGGGTCAGTTCATTTTGTGGGTCTGTCCATCTTGTGGGTCAGTTTGTCTCGTAGGCCAGTCCATTTTGTGGGTCAGTTCGTCGTACAGGTCAGTCTATCTTGTGGGTCAGTCTATCTTGTGGGTCAGTCTATCTTGTGGGTCAGTCTATCTTGTGGGTCAGTCTGTCTTGTGGGTCAGTCTGTCTTGTGGGTCAGTCTGTCTTACAGGTCAGTTTGTCTCGTAGCCCAGTCCATCTTGTGGGTCAATCTGTGTCATGCCAGTTCATCTTGTTGGTCAGTTTCCCTTGAGGGTCCGTCTGTTTCAGACCAGTCCATCTTTACTCTATATCACAAATCAGTTCAACTTTCGAAAAAATGTTTTCTTCAGTTCCTGATCATGCAAAATTCAAAAGATGCTGGTGTTAAGACATAATAACAAAAAAATAATAAATCAACTGTTATTATGGCTGCTTATTATCTTTTCTTCAATTTTCACAACCAGCAAAACAAAGATCATTTCAATATGTTTTATTTCAAGTTTTTTAGTTGCATCTGCACCACTAAATCAAACAGATAATAGTGCATTTAAAATTGCAGTATGCAGAATTGCAGTATGCATTAAATTCTGCCCAGTTGCAAAGCTTTGCTAGTAGGGAACTTGATAATCATACCTCGGTATGACCATGAAAGATTTGACTTGAGATCATCAAATATGTTCACATTTTTAACAGATACAGTCATCAAATATTGCAGACTGTGTTAACCAGGGTCAAAATATTGCGCTAGCCTGGCGCCTTGGAGCACAAAACATCACTGAACCAGTGTTTTATTACATATTTTTGTCCAATGTTCTATCCTTATAGTTATCATTAAGGAATGGATATGGGGGTTTATGTTTATGTTAATTGCACGTGAATATTGTAAAATGAGCATTATGCTGAAACTAGTCTTTCTTATGTCAAAGCAAAATTTAATATTGTCTTACATATACAGAACTAGCTACTAGCAGAAGTGTACATGTACTAGCAACTCTGAATGCAAAGATAAACTATGCTTTTAAAGAACATCAAGGAAGTCGTGGCTTTTTATATTCTGGAAATGACATTGTTTGGCGTTTATAGATTTAAGTTTTGATGATCAATTTTATGTATTTTGGTAACAAATAAAACAAAACATAACATTCAACTATATCAATCACAATTTCACCTCGAATAGAAAAACTGTTTTCTGCAATGAAGAAGGATTTATTTTAAAATAAACATTACACATTTTTGTTTCTCATTGCAAAGAGGTATAGGATAGTGGATTAACTGTTTCACATCAATTTGAACGTAAAAAAACAGAAGTTGTTCTGTCATATTTCCAAATCTTATCTAAAATCCACCTTTATCTGTGCATTTTATTGATTTAATGAATATGGTGTCAATAGAGAACCATTGTCAATCATTTACAGTGTAAAAAATTGGGAGGCATTTCAAATGAATGGCCAGATTTTATACAATTTTATAACACATGAGATATTGGCAATCGATTACACATAAATCTTACAAATTGACAGATTTCCGCACGCTTATAGATATAATTATAAGGCCAAACAAAAAAAAGGGTTATCTTTTCATCATCATTTGTGTCAATCTGACTTTTTGCAATTTCAATTATGTGTACTACCCCCTCGGTAGTTGAAATGCACCACATACAACAGAATGGGAAATGTTTTAGGAGAACTTTTGTTGATTCTAATCATCCTTTAAAGAGCACTATTTATAAAATTGTTTTTGTGGCATTGATATAATCTTAATACAAACAAGCAGCCTCTCGACTGAGATAGCTGTTAGCTGTTAGCAATGCACATTTCAATTAAAGAACAGAAGGTATCATTAGAAAATGAACAATATGCATAGTATCAATGCAATGGGACTTGCTGTTTTCAACAAGAATTCAAAAATATCATTTTTCACCATAAATGATTGTGGTTTTTAACAAGGAGAAAATATCACTTTTTCCCAAAAATGACAAAAATATTCACCAAAATTAGATAATTTAAGATATCATTACAAAATGAACAATTCTGAGAGAGGTCCACATGTAGTACCTATATATGTAATAATATCAAAGCAATTGGACTTGTGGTTTTTAACAAGAAGTCGAAAATATCACTTTTTACCAAAAATGACAAAAATATTCACCAAAATTAGAGAATTGAAGATATGATCATGAAATGAACAAATCTATAAGAGGTCTACCCAAGGTACATATGCATCAAGTATCAAAGCATTCAGGCTTGTAGTTTTCAAGAAGAAGTTAAAAAAGTAAAACATTGACACTGACACGGACGACGCCGGACAATCACTCATATGATAAGCTCCGCTCGACAAAGTCGACAGCGGAGCTAAAAACAAATTAAAAACTCACCAGCATATTATTTAAAATTGCAATATTTTCCAATGTTTCCTGATGATTTGATTGACTGAATGCAACCAGTACTAAATGTCCAAAGATACCATAAATTGAACAATTACCATGCTTGAAATGTTGGATATAATGATTTGTGAAATCTTCACTGTTATTATCATTCAATTGTCAATGAAATGAACAAACAAAATCAAGCTTGTGTTTTACCATGAGGCAAGTGAAATTTACGGAACCAGTTAAGTAGTTCATGTCGTAAAGCATGGTTTTGTCTTATTTATTATGGCTTGTAAAACTAGAGTCATTTTATAACCACGTTATATCAACTCTTGTCAAACATACATACAAGATTTTCCAACCTTCTTTCATTTGCAGTAATACTGAAAACATAATTATTTGCTGTTTTTTTTAATTTTGCCAATAAGTAAAATTTGTTAAATTCACATGAACACGCTAAACAATAGAACTCATTTTCCCTGCCAAAAAATGTAAAATTAAACCCAATGAAATAGCTCAAAGTCACAAAAGTAAAATTAAATGACGGTTAATAGTTTACAATTATTTATCTCATGGAAGTTTTAATTTGATTTTTGAGAGAGCAAGGGACCTGGAAGATCTATTATTGAGCAGTATAGGACCCTACCACCTGCTGTTGTAAGTTTCTTTGACCTGAATTTTAAAATGTATGGTATTCCACCGATGGGTCTCCATGTAGGGGGTGTCCACCCAGTATATATAGCATATGCTCTTGTGTCCTTTTAACCACAGAGTATGTGCTTGTCTGTCCTGCATACTGCGAGTATGCATGTAGATGATCACCCAGTAAAAATATAGGCCAAATATTTCCTCATTAACAGATATGGCAGCTGTTCACAAAAATATGTGCTTTCAGCGAATTTCTCAACGTGTCACTGTCAACAGTGGTTATCATTCACAAAATAGTTTGCAGTCTGCATGTTTTTTTTTATCACCAAATGTTAATAAAAATGTTAAAACTTTGAATCACAAATTCTGCTTTCTTTCTCTTACTTGGCTCATCATTGATTCTACTCTGACATTGTGGAGAAAAATATAGTGTTCTCGAAAGGAAGTTTAAAAAAATGTATAAAATAAATTCCTTTTTTCATGCCTGATATTTTTTTTATGTAAACATATCAACTTTGCAGACGTGATACTCTCAAACGTAAATTTTTTCTGATTATGTTTTCATTCATCTTTTCCAGAGATACAATGTAAATATAGTATATAGCTCAAAATATTTCAAACACTAAATGACCATAAAATTCACTCCAATAAACAAAGGATTATAAACAAGCTTTACCTTTTGCATCTGTATCTGTCATAATCTTGATGTGGTGTGCATCTACCAGCTCTGTTCATCATTCTAATGACAAATCCATCAAGCCCATTCTCTCTTTATCACATTTGATTGAAACCAAAACAGCCAATGAAATCAAAGACTTCAACCCTGAAAAGTTCGTTACATATTTTAATAAGTGATTTTCAACGAATTAGAAGCAAGTCTTAAAACTTGTATCATGTTTGTAAGTCTTTTTGTTTTCTTGGTTATTATTAGATACTCATTTCCTGTCACTATCTATTTGATTACTAAATAGATTGTCCAACTGATATTACTGTATTCTGTTGCTAGTATTAGAATCAAATATCAAAGATTATTAGACACCTCTGGTGTTGTTTTCAATTCTCAAATTTGTTCGTTTTTGAAAAGAATGAACATTTCTAACTGCATTAAAACAAACTTTGAAACATTTTCCATATCTCTTTGGCTGGGTTCGTAGAAAGTTCAAAATTTATATAACTACATACCACCAACTCCATGTGAATAGAGCTTATCTTATGATATTTAGTTCAGTATCAATTATTGCCAAAATTTTGACAAGTCAACCAATTTGGCTTCAAATTTAAAATTAAATTGGAATGCTTTCTTTAGAAAATTTTTTTTATTGCCACATACTTTATCGGATGATGTTAAGCTAAGATAAATAGTTTATCTTGTACAAGGAACTAGCCAGTCAAATAAATCTTTCTGTTATTGACATGTTTAAGAATTTTGCATCTTTTGATGTTTTAAGCTTTGTAAAAACAACCCTTGTTTCATTAAGGGGTCGCAGTCAGTGGGCTCCTATTGTTATCTTACAATTGTTATTAATGCAAATTAATAGATGTTAAAGATGAACCCATGTTTATCATTTCTCCTCCATCTAGTCAGGCAACAAGACGCAATCAGTGTAATGCAACACCATGGAATATACAGGTATAGGTGACTAATAGTATTACTAATTATAGATACCTTGTACAACAGGAAAAGCAATATGCAACATATGGAAAAAAGCAACCAGGAATTGTAATATGATCATCCATTCCATTTACCTCCTTTAACCTGCCTTTGACAGCTATATGTCCCAACTCATGCTGTGAAAACTGTATGGTGCCAGGCATGTTCCAGGAATAACTCTTTCAGAGTTGGGTACCTAATACCCATGCATCCTTACCAAGTAAATTTAGGCTGGCATACTATCAATGACGTGCAGTTCTATGTATGTAAGTGTGTGCTGTTGCTGCTTACCTTTATACCTCTCACTTGCCTTCAGAGTAATGTTACCGGTTGGACAGGCTTCTGGAAGACAGTATACCCCTGGTCAAGAAACAAGCACATGTTCCCTTATCTTTGTCAGAATTGACAACTGAGCATCTTGTGTGTCATCGTATGGCTGCTTTTACCTGTCTTTATCATTTCCTATTAACTGAAAAAAAAAATATTTTAAGTTAACACTAATTGTAGTGAGATTATTATTAAACTGCGTTGTAGTATTTTTGGCAGTGAATAAAAATACAAGTGCACGTTACTATGTTCAGATTGTTAAAGCTAAGAAAACTTGCTGAGATTCTGAGTGATGAATTTGTAGTTAGTTGAAGGGTCCTGATGGCAATGTGACTGATACCACTCCCAGTAGACTGTGCTTTGGATATGATAGCAATGTTAGGAAGCTTTGGTATGGCAACTATGAGGAAGATTCCAAACATGGCAGGAATGTACAGTATAATTTCTTATGTACCATACTGCATATGCCTAATCTGATGGGTTACCTTTCCTTTTCTTCCCCCATTTCACTTTCAATCCATTGTCCCAACTTGGGAATATAGAAATGACTTAAGTATATTTTTACTGAGTTGTTGGTCATGTTCAAGTACATTGGCATAGAATAGAGCGTCCACAGGTCCTCTCAGCTGTTTAAGGAGATCATCTTCCATGTCTCTACTACATGTCAGCTAATTACTTTTCACAAAATATCCACCCTAGTGAGGGTCAGTTCTTGGGGGTTATCAGGTCAAGGTCAGAGGTTAGGATAAGTCTTAAATTATCCATCTCCCTCGGGGAATGTGCATCTTCTATTTATATCATTGGTGATATACAATTATTTCAATCAGAAACAACTGTGTGTCAAAGTATCAGTGGTTGACTCCTAGGGCTTTTCAACAGTTTTAGGGCATAGTGCATGGGTGGGACAATTAAGGGGAGGGGAGCAATTAGACAAAATTATAAATATTCATATAAATAAATCAAAATATTTCTGACAGCAAATTTGAAGGAGTTAATATTTTCTCCTCGAAGTTTCTGAGTGAACATAGTGCAAAAACTAATACTGAATTTGCTTCATAAGGAGCATTTGTAAACCAACAGCTGTACTGTACTTGTTGTATTCAAAATGTAAATAATGTACATGTATACCTAGGTCATTCAAGTGTGGTATAAATTGACACATCTCTGTTGATCAATTTTACCACAAATTTACAGAAAACAAAACAAATTTGGCCAACCACTTGATTGTTTTCACTTAATTATGCTTTAATTGCATCATGAGAAACAGTCAAGACATTAACATCAAATGAATATTATATCATACTATCGATAGTATTAAAACAAGTTTTCAATATTTAGATTTCAAACTCTAAATGTATTATGAAAATAAGTGGTAAGCACCTCCAAGCAAAACGAGATGAGCTGTAATTTCAGTTGCTGAGAGAAATAAGCAAATACTCTTCATTTTTTCTACCTTGTATTAAATATGTTTGGATATTTAGTAACAAATTTTCCCTTCCGGTCTAGTTAGACTTAAAATATAATATATATTTGAGATATAATTTTTTGTATGTATTAGTTCTTGGATATTTAATTCAGACTTCCCAGATTGCGTAAAAACGTATAGTTTAGTGATTTTGGCACGAAAAATTCCTTGGGCTTAGTCTGAAGGACGGCTGCTTAGGTATGTGCACTCTAACTTGTTAATCGAAAGCAAATATAAAATGTATAAAATTTACAATTTTTTTTTTTTTTTTATTTTGGAACTCAACGTGATAGTAATATAAAAATATGATGTTTCTGATGATGTGTACTTCCCCAAATGTTATTGTGGTCTGTAATATTAAGCATGAAACAAATATTTATGGTATGTCTGTTAATTCATGGCTATATATTTTGTGTGAAGGGTGCTTGCTTGGTCAAGCTTTGTTGGGGGAACTTAATCTCTTGAAATTAAATTGAGTGTATCATATAGGTGTTTTTATAATGGAAGGTGATATAAAGTTGATGCTGAAATTGAGTAGTCTGATAGTGCTGCCGGAAACAACATTGGAATCAATCAGGATAGCTAGCGTTCATTTTGCAAACTGATGTCAGTGGCCTTTAATGGATAGTTATCTTCCAAATTACAAACGCATTTAGTCTGCCTGCTAGTACTCTTGTTAATATACATGCTGGTATCAGAAATGATGTGTATTTCATTGATTTATGATAAGGTTAGAGTAGATAGGCAGTTTTAAAGGTAAGGGAGTTCTCCCCAAAACTTTTACTGTACCCAATTAAGGGGTTTGTCTTGAAAAAAAATGCAAGAGGGAGCACTGCAATTCAGCGGCGCCACTAAGCTGGGGAGATGGGGGGTTCACCCAACCAAATGTGGGTTTTTTGATAATTCTAAGTTAAAATGGAGCATTCTATGGCTTCCTTGGGGCCAAAATTACTATCAGACAGGTCACAGTTGAAGACTGTGGCCACATGTCATCTCTGGTAAATCAGAATTTTATGAGGATCTGCTTCCCAGGGTAAAGGGGCTCATGACCATGGCATGAGGGCGCTGCACCCCTGTTCCCTTGTTTGAAAAAATCACTGCAATTTATGATGTTTGTGATGCACAGATAAAATGTTCTATGGGAGTATGAATGAGAGGTTTACCATTTTTCGGTTCTCTGCAAGATGAAACGTGGAGGCCGAAAATCAAATTTTTTATAGTCAATGTCAAAATACCAAGCTTTAAGATCATGGTGAAATACCCCCTAAATACTTCCACGTTTATCAAATCCCATGTGATGTTTGTCCAGTTTTAAGCTTTGTTGTCGCTTTTCATCTCAGTGATTTTCTATCATTGTCTGATATATGTCCATCAACAATACTATTTTTGCCTTCTGCATGAAAACTACTAGGCCAATTTATTTGATTCTTGGTGTGTAGTTTTATTTTTTTTTTTAATAAAAATGTTGTTTATTTCCCAATAAAGAAAAATAAACAAAGCAGATAATGACAAAAAGAAAAATACGAAAATGACAAACCCTCACTGGTATACGGTGGTGATAAAAAAAAACGGTACCTTGCATGGACCACTGTCAGAATTTCATTTCTAATGTCTTCAATTCTCTATTTTTAGCGAATGTTTGGTATGTAGGTTTCATGGGTTGACCTTTGTAAGCAGGTAACAATTGTAATTGCTATGACAACATCCATATACACATAATCTACCACGGTTGTAATACAACAAAAACATTGTGGTAACAATAACCATGGCAAATGGCTAATATCTCACTGTACAGAACAATATCAACTTTTTTGAAGGAAACACAGTATCTATAAAGACAGCAGAGCTGTGAGACTGCTTGTTTACTTTCAGTTTCACATATAATACATATAATGCTGGATCTGGCAGTGAATGCAAAATATTATACATGTACATGGAAAATAGAAAAAAAAATTGTCATGTTGGATGTAAAAATCAGTGGATTTCAAATAAGCTTACCACAGATGTGATGCATGAAAATTAATTAGCAAAAAAATAATAATAATTTTTTGCCACAGGAGAGAAAATTAATGACATTTTTGATTCATCAACAATTTACAGAACCTCAAATTGTTTTTTATTCATAAGTGAAAGAACTACTGTTTGTAAAATCACTTTGGTTTCACAGTAGATACAATTTCAGTTGCACACAGTTGGAGTTTTTAGGAACACTGTATGTATGTATGTTCGACCATTATCTGGAAAATTGTTTCAGATTTCAATGAAACTTCGTACATGGATGTCCTGAGACAATGCATAAACCTGATAAGTTCCTGGTTGAAATCTATGCATATTAATTACTTAATTTACACATTATTTAACCAATTTTTATCCTATCCATGGATATCTTAAGAACCACTCAACAGACTTCATTCAAACTTAGTACATACATGCAGGTGCCCTTAGACAATACAAACATATGATACTGTTTGGGGTGAAATTATGCAAATTATCTAATTTGCATAATTCCAGATTTTTCGGCTTGTTCAAGGATAAGCCACATACTGTAACATACTTAATTTTAGCTGAAATTAATTTTCACTGAAAAGACTTTTTGGATGTTTTGTATTGAGTTTATTAGTCCCTGTTCGGACGAAGCGATTTGATTCAAAATGGCTGACTGGCAGCCATCTTGTTTTTTGAAAATGTTGTATTTTAGACATGCTTTGTCAGTTTTCATTCAAACCTGGTACATACATTATATATGTTAGGATACATGTCCATGACGATTTATTTCACAATTAAATCAAAGATGGCCGACTGGCAGCCATCTTGTTTTTTAAAAATGTCGTATTTTGGACATGCTTTGTCAGTTTTCATTCAAATTTAGTACATAGATTATACATGTTAGGATACATGTCCATGACGATTTATTTCGCAATTGGATCAAAGATGGTCGACTGGCAGACATCTGACTTTTTGGCCTTACTACTATATTTCCACAATTTATGTACCATTTTCATTTGTATTTGGCACATACATCATACATATCAGTGTGTTTCATAATCAGATCAAAGATGGCAGAATAACGGCTGTTTTTATGTTTGGCCATATTAGTACTACACGGAACACGTGTTTTGATGTAAATAAACAATCTGTTGTATACGCCACTTGGAACTCAAGTTTCAAGGACACGTTCAGGACAACCCCTTCGCTTTAATATGACGAGCACAAAGGAAACTTTCAAAAATTTAACGGGGACTGTGTCATTTTCAATGACTTGTTTTCACTGATTTTAAATGAATGTAAAAAGAGGAAAGAAGGAATATTTAATGGTTTTTCACTAAATCATTCCTTCAGTGCTAATAGCAAAAATCAATTCCAAATGAAAATAAAGTATTTTACAGTACATGTTTAGTTTAGGGTGAACATTTTTGCATACTAATTAATTGATTTGGATAAATTAGCCAATTTATAGGTGTTCTACTTATACATTTATCTCCAATAACATCCATCAAATTTAAATGCAATTTGGTTATTTTAGGGTTGAAATCCATGCATATTTATTGTGTAGTTTGCATAAATGTCGTCATGTGACCTCATTAATATGTGAAACTATTAAAGGCATTGCTTAAAAGATACAACCAACTTACTATTATGCATAACAGTAATATCTCAAGCATTGTTACAGATTAGGAAATGTAATCATTGCAATATGGAAGATATAACCAGAGATATAACCAACATATCAGATGTTTTTTTGAACCATTTCTATTTTCGAGGTAATGTTCGGCTAAGCATCCATCCCTTCAAAAATTTTATATCTGGACCATTTTCATCCAAAATTACTTAAATCATATTTGTGCTATTAGAAGCACATCTTCATTTGAAAGTAATTTTAGCTTCATTTGAAGAAAATTAGTGCATTTACATCTAATAATTTCTCTTTAAAAATAACAAGTACATGTATAGACATATTGTCCTCATATGGGATGTAAAGGAGTTATGGCCAAACATACCATATTTGCTCTATAAGAAGAGCATCTCCAATAGAAGCACATGTAAACCAAACGTTGCATTGATTGTATATTGATTTATTAAAATATCTAGCATTTTGATCATAGAAACACCTGTCATTTATGTTAGAGCATGCACTACTAATAGAGCAAATACGGTAATTGCCCCCCCTCCCAATAGTGAGTATTGCAGTGATTGATGTACTCAGCATTCATCCAAATATCAGAAATGTGAGGTTTATTATCTGTTTTATGATAATCAATATCTATTCAGTTAGGCCTGAGTAGGCCTCCTGTTGAGATGTATGCCCTCATTACATGCTACTTGCACCTGTTAACAAACTTGTAAGTTCTAAATGTAGCAAGGCTACTGCAAATTTGTAAACACCATTTTAAGTATTTAATTAGACTGGCGCAGTTGGGGCGAATAATTTGTTTTTTGTAGTTTAAATAAAATAAAAAAATTCCGCGAAATGGAGGTGTTAGCGCTAAATCACCCTGACTGGTTTATTCTGCAGGAAATTCATTGCTATAAAATATTCATGATGCACATAATGAGGTGGGCGAGGAAATACGTGCATAATGAGGTCAGCATCGTAAAGGTCACACTGCAGACCCGACATGGCGGCACGTTGAAATTCAAGTTTGTCGTAGTCGTCGTAAATATACTTAAAACGTAGGTTTTAATGTATTAATTAAAAAAAAAATCGGCTGTTACAAGCCGACTTCTTCTCGGTCAGAGGTCAGTTGAAGAGACGTTGTGATTGGCTTAGATGTTTGTCAATTAGAACACTCATTAACATAATTACCTGTTGAAAAATTGATGGGTTCCTGCAGTGTCGATAGAGGGCCATGCAGAATAAACCAGTCGAGGTGATTACGCAGTTACAGGGGATTTCGCACTAACACCTCCATTTCGCGAAATTTGTTTAAACTACAAAAACCAATTAATCGCCTCTACTGCGCCAGTGTATAATTTAATGTTAGTATAATTACTGTCAGAAAAGATAATTTTGAATTCTATTTGAATGATTTTACCTGGGGTGTTTTTATTCTGGGCATATCCAGACTGGATGATAGTTTATTGCCCAAATTGTATATACCATAGCTTGTGTAAGTCACTACAGTCTTTTCATCACATTATATTCCAAGTTGCGCTTGCCAACCAGTAGGCAAGTGTCTTATAAAAACAACATTGTTGTTTTATCTTCCTTGCTAATGACCAGTTCTTTGTCAGTCACTACAGCACACATTTGACCATATCACTGAAGTTCTATACAACCTACACTGGCTTCCTGTTCAACAATGCATTAATTTCAAGATCATGTTAATCGCGTTTCGTGCAATTCACAACACCCTGTCATCCTACATTTGCGAACTTGTTTCATTGTACAAACCCACCCGTAGTCTGCGCTCGCTCCACAAATAAACTTCTTCTGAACGTCCCAAAAACTAATACCAAATCATTCGGTCATCGAGCCATCTGCCATGCTGCTCCTGCCTTATGGAATGAACTACTCCTACACATCAAACTCTCAGACAATATTGACATTTTTAAGAAGAAACTTACAACTCATCTTTTTAGACAGGCTTTTAATACTCAGTAGTTTTTGATTTTATTTTGTTTGTTTATAACTTTATTTCTTTTATATTGTTAAGCGCATTTAATTTTGGCTATATGGCGCTATATAAATGCATACTTATTAGGTTTTCAAGACGCATGTCTTGGAAACCTATTGTAATTAAGTTTTTTAGGATTATTATTACTATTCCGCCAGATTTTTTCGCTAAGTGCCATTCGAACACCGTTGCACATATCTGGAGAATTTTTTCATATGTTTGTAAAGTTTGATGAGATCTAGTGCATATCCTAAGATTATGTATATTGGTCCTGTGGTACGGCGGCCATTTTGAATTTAAGGCGAAAAATGGCATGCTCATTTAAACACCTTTCTGAGTCTCAAACTTTCGCTAAAAAGCAGCATGTCACGGTCATGTGACTTTTTTTTCTAGAATTTTCGGAAATATTGTTTTGCATCTCATTTGCATAATTTTGATCGTATCAAAATTCCACGCCATAATTTTGAAGAACATCATACATACTACCGATTAACCAAAGAATCATGAAAGTGCGACCAGTAGTTTTGGAGGAGAAGATTTATGATTATTTTTCACATTTTATATAAAATAGTCAGAAATGATGCATTATGGGAAAGGGGAAGGCCCTAAATACGATACACATTGAATTTACATATATTGAGAACTATTGCATATACAAACATGGAACCAACGCTATATTGAAGACATTGGACAAGAGAATTGACCAATATATTAGATGACCATATATGGTCATACAGCTCATTAAATATGCATGTCTTTAATATCTCAGGCACTGTTGCAAGTAGGAACATGGAACCAGTGCTACATTGAAGACATTGGACAAGAGAATTGACAAACATACCCAATGACTATATATGGTCATAGAACTCATTAAATATGCAAGTCTCTTATATGTCTAATCCTATCACATAGTCATACCTGGCCATGCATTGCATGTGACTCCGCCATGTGCTATGGTCTTGAAAACCGTTGATTGCTGCTATGCAGCTATATTTATTATTATTATTACATGCAAAATATAAATAAGTGTGACCTTCTATATAACACTTATTTTTTATTCAAAATTCATTAGTATGGTATGTGGCTTAAATCTTTGTGTTGATGGTCCAGTCAATATGAAAAGGTGGTGGGGTTTGCTTTTTGTTATCATATGTTTCAGTTTGAAACTTGGGAAATGTTTTGTTTTCTGTTTTAGAGGATGTTTTGTTGCTACAAATCAACGTTCAATAGGGGATTTTCCGTACAATTGCGAGATCTCGCGAGATGTATGAAACACGCGCATCGAACGTCTGCCGCAAAAATCGAACGATTTGATTTTGAACTAAAATTTCTTTATTTCGTAACTCACATCGACCGGCCGATCTTCGACAGAGGAATATTGCTTCCGAATACCCTCACTTAATCGAAATTGCCTATCATCAAATGTTAACAGCACATTATTAAGCATGGAAATGTCCCCGAAATACTTTCGCGTTTGTCGAATCCCACGCTATGTTTGACGCGACTACGACGCTATGATCTTTGTTTGTCCTGTTTTTACGTTCGATTTCACGCATAACGCGTGATTCTCGCAGTGAACGGAAAATGGTCAATTCATGTATTCGAAAGCATTAGTTAATAAATGTTAAACATTGAACTTATATTTTGTTGTAGAGTTGTTAAATAATTACTACCTTATTCTAAAATATGTTTGGATATTTAGAGTAGTAACAAATTCCCACTTCTGGACCGGTTAGACTTGAAATACACCACGAATATTCACTTTTGAAATATAATTTTTGGTATGTATTAGTTCTTGGATATTTCAGCTTCGTCGTCCTGTACTTTGTTTAGTAATTCAAACTTCCCAGATTGTGTAAAACTGGATAGTTTTGTGATTTTGACACGGGGAAAATGCCTTGGCTAATTTATTTATGGACGGACAGTCGCTTAGTTATGTGCACTATAACTTGCAGCACATGAACCAAAAAGTGTTATGTAATCAAACAAAAATGACATTGTACTAAAGTACAGAAAGTACATTCAAGGTCTTCACTTTTTCAAAATTTTCTCAAACATTTGAAACAACTTTTTATTTAGAATACACTTTCGTTACTAATAAAATGAAACAAAATAATTGTATTTGGCGCACAAGGTTCGTTAATGTGATTTTTTTTTGGAGAAAGATGGGCGGTCTACTTTTTAATCCAGCTAGAAAAAAATGTATACAATTTTAGATTAGCTTCTGCAATAGTTTTTCGTTTTGGGTGGTCCAACTGCTGGTGTCGAAAATCGGCGTAGATGGATTTTTCAATGAAAACATAGCCCCCTACAAATATTCGATGCTAATTTTTTGAAAATCTGAACCCCAAATAAGGGCCCACCAGCCGTGAAACCGCCCAGGGCGATTTTTCGCCGTACGTAAAAACACACTCCCGAACTTGACAACATTGTCTCTCAGACAACTAAGCAAATGGATGGAAATATCAGTTAAATCACTCATGAAGATTGATGATTCGATTGATAGCCGGGATAGATGTATTTAGTGTTCATTTCTATGCAATTGTGTTTCTCAATTTGTATGTGTAAAATCATATCACTGGTATGGACGGCGACGACTGACAGACTGTTTTGATTCTGCAGCTTTCTTGACATGGGCAACTGACTTTTATCATTTTTTTACTCTTTGGACGTTTTCTCGGTTGAATTTTACGCTGATAAGTAAGTGTTAAGTAAGTAACGATTTGGGGCATAGTCAACATGGGACTCTGAATGACAGATAGGACCTACAGCATTAATGAATGAAATTTACATTACAATATAATGTTTCCGAGTAATTCAAATATACTGTGGACCATATGGTATACATGAACATGTTACTACAAAATAAATAATAATAATGATAATGAATAATGAATAATTTGTTTTTTAAAAAAAACTTGTAGCCTCCCAGACAAGTGACAATCCCTTTTTTTTAAATCTCATTTATTAGGATTTCTGCATAAAGTTACACGTTATCATTATAGCAAGGAAAAATAATAATTTCTTTTGTCCAGGTTGTATAATATGTTCTATAATTAATATATCATGGGTATTTTTGTAAAGTGTATCGTTATGTATTACCGGTACAATATGTACACACATACAAAGTAAAAAAAAATTATCGAGAGTGATTTTGGATTAGTTAAAATTGTGCCAATATGCTGTGAGATTATATATAATTGGTGGTGGGAGTTGCCAATAAAATTGTGAACAAATATTTTCGTAACTAACACTGACCGTGAAATACACCCATCATTGTCGCTGATGGAATATTTTATAGTGCAATTTCTTAATTTTATTTTGTTGCAACACAGTAGTGATACAGTGACCCCTCGCTAAACCTTGACTTATCGGGGTACGTGACTTGCTGTGGGGCCTCATGAATGGGGGGGGGGGTTGTGTGTGGAAAACAGTTGAAAGGCACATATACACACATGGGTTTGTAGTAAGTTTTCTTTATTGAACAGCATCACTGAGTCCATGTCTGCGTGGACTCAACTCATTGTGAATTTTATAGAACTATATCAAATGCGGACTGGCCAAGAAGTATGTAAAGTTGTGACTTGACACCCCGTCAACACCTTGAGTCAGGCGGCTGTCACCCTTTGTATCTCAGTAGTTGAAAGACAGTAAGTGTTAAGTTGTCCCCTCCAGCCATTTAACGGTCAATTAAATACAAGATGGAACGAAACATTATTTCTCTTACTTCAAAACTGCTGGCAAAACACAGCTGAATTTTTGGGAGCCACCCAACTATATAATATATATGTTACAGTACAGTTCTCGCGGAAGCTTTGGCTTTTGTGGCCTCATTGTCGCATACGCATGGCTTCATTGTCGCCTTAGCATCGCATCATTGTGGCATCAGCTTCGCGTCATTGAAAATTGAAGCTGTGTTCGCCTCTCTTATTTTGTGGCATCATCGTGGCCTCAGCTTCGCAGTCTCATGGCATCAACATGGCATCAGCTTCAAAGTATTGTGACATGAGTATGACCTCATTATTTTCACATGGAAAGGCAGTAGAGAAAAACACGTGTACAGAAGTTTGATATGTACTCGATTTGAAATTCAAAGCGGTAAGGAGAATAAAATAATATGACCAAGAGTAAAATGACATTTTAAAAAGATATCTTGTTTAATTATTTAATGTTGCGAGTATTGGGTACCAAAAACTATGTGATGTACATTGCAATCTGCAAGGTGACGAGTGTCATATTGACTGCAAAGAAAAACGTGATAAATTTAAATCACACGATGCAATCGTCGTTCGGAAACAACACAATTTGCTATACGAAATGAAACTGTTCTTGTTATAAAATTACCTTATTTTCGTTAATTTTATTTGCTGGTAAGAGAACAGATTCAGATTCCTCATTTTGGTGGTATTTTTCTGTGTTTCGTTTAGTTTTAGCCGAATCCGATCCCATGCCCATCGACTTCTTGTTAAAAACCGCAAGTGTAAATGCTTTGATATTACATATATAGGTACTACATGTGGACCTCTCTCAGAATTGTTCATTTTGTAATGATATCTTTAATTCTCTAATTTTGGTGAATATTTTTGTCATTTTTTGGTGAAAAGTGATATTTTCGACTTCTTGTTAAAAACCGCAAGTCCAATTGCTTTGATACTACATATATAGGTACTACGTGTGGACCTCTCTCAGATTTGTTTATTTCGTGATGATATCTTCAATTCTCTAATTTTGGTGAATATTTTTGTCATTTTTGGTAAAAAGTGATATTTTTGACTTCTTGTTAAAAACCGCAAGTCCGATTGCTTTGATATTACATATATAGGTACTACATGTGGACCTCTCGCAGATTTGTTCATTTTGTGATGATATCTTCAATTCTCTAATTTTGGTGAATATTTTTGTCATTTTTGGTAAAAAGTGATATTTTCGACTTCTTGTTGAAAACTGTAAGTCCGATTGCTTTGATATTACATATATAGGTACTACATGTGGACCTCTCTCAGATTTGTTCGTTTTGTGATGATATCTTCAATTCTCTAATTAATTTATTTTGGTGAATATTTTTGTAATTTTTGGTAAAAAGTGATATTTTCGACTTCTTGTTAAAAACTGTAAGTCCGATTGCTTTGATACTATTCATATTGTTCATTTTCTAATGATGTCTTCAGTTCTTTAATTGAAATGTGCATTGCTAACAGCGGAGCTATCTCAGCCGATAGGCTGCTTGTTACACTGAAGAATGCTTGCAATGGTTCTGAATTTTGTTAAAATAGCCCTCTTTATGTATCATAGTTCTGTAAATAATGCATAATTGCAATGTCACAACTAATTTTGGATAATCCATTGATGTTTGAAAAATGATCGTTTATTGATTTGGGCTGATAACATTTTCTTTTCTTCATTTGTGCATTAATTTGGTGGAAAGATTGCATTATTGGAAAAAAAAAAAATTTTTGGCCAAATTTTTGTGCAGAGGTTGATGCGATCGTGTAATAATAATCTTGATAATTTCATTATCATACATTGTTCTTTTTTGTAGTAATTACAGCGCGGTGGTTGTCACGCAGCGCGTGTTCAAATTTCATGTAAATAACAATGTATTTTACATACGCTGTATACGTAGCTATATGTCCTATATCGAACAAGACGCGCTTTAATGTTTTAATGAAATATGTTTTACACAGTGCAAATGTTTGTGTTCAGTGTTGGGACACTATTTCCATCACATACATGTTCAATTTTCATGTTGACCTTGAGTGCTACATCTTTGTTCACACAAAGTAGAATACTGTCAAATACTGATTTGATGGGATATTGAAAAAAGGCGAAGCCATTGAAACAAATGTACATGTAATAAAGGATTAACAAATTTACCGGTAATAGAGCCCTATATTAAGAATTCTTACAATATATATATGTGGGATAATTAATAGATGTTAGCAAAAAATGAAGATAGCAATCTTGGATTTTGTTTGAGATTCATAAATACAGTCAAAATTATGTACATTACTGTTAAAAGCTACTAACATAAAACGATGAAACTGACTTTTATATGATACAAAGTAAACATAAAAATTCAGGAGCCCTAAACAGTCATTTTCAATACAATTTTAAAAATTGGTCCTTTTACCAACTGTCTTCTATGCAATGTATCAAAGAAGAATTTACCATATAAGTATGCATAGTGACTGATTGGAAGCATTGATTGATAAAATAAACTTTTTAAGGTTCTGTTCGCTGCTGTTTGTTATAAATATGTGTGTATGTGTCTCGGTTAATGACACTACTTGGAAGCATTGTTGTCGTAACAGACCGCGAGCATTTGCATGCTGGTTGGCAAAATTGTAATATATGATGATCAGTTTCATTTATTTATAGTCTATGCTGCGTATGTAGAGGCAGTTTACATCCTATATACCGTAGAGTTCTGACATTCAGAATTCTAGTGGGGTATGTCCTGCAGTTATAATTCGACCCAGAGTTGAACTTGAAAAAATGGTTTTCCTGAAGGTTGGATAAGTATGCCATATACTGGTTGAGATTTCTTCACTAACTGGTGGTAATAGGAGTTTGTGTTTAACTAGGCATGGTTGACACCAGGATAACACATTGAATTGTCATAATGCCTTTATAAATAGAAGATGATCACACAGTTCTGTCAACAGGATCCAAGTATGGAAGATGGTTTCTATGGCAAAAGGTACCTTGTAAACCAACACTTAATCGACAATGAGTTGCACTTGTTGGTGCTGTTGAGATCAGGAAATCCTTTTTTTTTTATCTTGCTATCCCCCGGCACTTTTACAAATAACATGTCTACCAGTGCTTCCAATTTTTACATTAACAAAAAGTTACACTACCAATTGGGATTATTTGTTCTCAAACAGCTTTACTGGTATTCCTAGATTGTACTTTTAATGAATAGCCAATAAAATGAGGATACCCGGAATTTGATTTCCTGCTAACACTGATAGCCATATCAACCGCCCACTTACAAGTCACATGCCGAATACATTTGCATGATAGATGAGTTAGGTGTGGATTCTGGGGTAAGCAATAGTCGGCAGGATTTCCTAGTGCACACTGCATATTTGAAATAAATATGATAAAACTCCATGTATTATTCATACGTTATAAAATGCTATACATTGTTCTCAATTTATTTCATCATAAGTGGGTGTGTCTACAAGTACCGTAAAATCTGTATTAGAAGCCGCACCCATTCTTTTTGAATAATTGAGACCTAAAACTTAACCATTTCCCATAGGTGTAGATGCTCTAATAGAAGCCGCATCCCCTCTGTTGCATTGTACCATTTTAATAGAAGCCGCGGTTTCTAATACAGATTTTACAGTACTTAGAAATAATAAAGACCATTTCAAGAGAATGTCACATACACGGTTACAGTATCATTTCTTTCTTTTATGTTTTTATATTACGGTTGTTCTATATAGATTTTGTCTCATAAAGTTTGGGGGGGTGCAAATATAAAAGAGGCTGTCATGGCATAGCTGTAATTATTATACCCTTTTAATCAAACCATCCACAAAATAGTTCTAACATATGTCAGCCGCCTTCTTTCTGTCCAAAATGAGATCAGAGTGTTCGTTCAGCAGCCGTGAATAAGAATTTAGTCATGCAAATTAAGTTATATAGATAAAGATATATCATGCAAATTAAAACTAAACAGAAGAATTATTTTGTGAAATATTAGATAATAGTATTTTGCATTTCAGCTTAAACAGCAAGGACACCATATTTAAAAAGACAATGACACTATAATAATGTTTGTAAAATATTAGAGGGTTAGATGTAGAATTGTGTAGAAATAGATCGTAAAGAAAATTCTAGCTGCCCAAAATGTGCAGAAACACAACAAATTTTGTATTCTGAATATAATATTCAATATGTATGACTTTTATGAAATTGAATATAGAACATTTCGCGTAAAGTAGGATTGACTAGAAAGGCATGTACCATACATAAAGTCTTTATGTATTCCAGACATCATGTAATTGCAGGTGTGGGCCATTTTGAAAATGAAAAAATACAACTTGCGATGAAAAAAGTTTAAATGATGAATTGAAGATAGGCTATTGCCTAATTCAAGGTGATTAAAGATACAGTATGGTTGAAATTGATAACCATAAATACTAATGTTGGTGTCCTACCTTGGAACAAAATGGACTTCTTTTTGTTGTCTCCGTCACTGCCATGAAAAAACTGCTGAAATGAGAGTATGAAGAATCCAATATTGTCCCTAAGATCGAAGGAACTTCATCTGCTTCCAGGAAAGGTGATCTGTGAACAAGAAGCTATAGGACTGTACAAGATTACTGTGTGTCGGTACACAGTTTTCTGTTGTTAGGAATTGATGCACAGCCCACTCCTCATGCTCTCCCCCACATAATCTTCTCTTCATAACAGTCAAACCGGAACTTGGCCCACACATATTACCGACTTCAAGTCTACAAATATAAAGGTCACTGCTTGTCTTGCGTGTTTAAGCGTAATTTGATTGTACATTCACTTTTCATTGGCAGAACTCCACTTTTAACTAGCTTCTTTTTCTCAATCCGCTGTCTTTTTCTGCAACGCACTGCCAAATTGATTATCATAATAATAATAATAATAATAATAAAAGTAAATAATAATAATTTAGTTTGAGTTTTTGGATGTAAGTGCTCAATATCAAGCATGTGCTCATTCAAACGTTTTAGGTAAAATGACATTATAGAGACCATTTTTTTATTCTAAATTAATGAAAAAAAAATGCACTGTAGAGTGGCCATGTTTCTTTTTGCACAATCTACAGCCTACATTTCATGTGAGATAACATTATAGTGACCATTTTTTATTCAAAATTGACAAAAAAACGCACTGTTTCATGTTTCTTTTTGCCTGAGCTACAGCCCATATTTTAGGTGAAACAACATTATAGCAACCCATGTTAATTGCACTGTAGAGTGGCTATGTATTTTTTCGCACATTTTACCGCCGAAATAACATTATGTACTCGTATCCCATTTAAAGACACTTGATGAACAAGGGCACAGTTTTATCTGTGTGTATGATCGTCCACTCACACCTGTGTTTCAGACGTGCCTGGACCAATTTCATTCATTGTTTTGTAATCTGATTTATGATTGATCAAATGGTGAGCTAAAAATCATCAAAATCAAGTAGTTTTGCCATTTCAGAACCAGATCTCATTTGTGTGTAAGTATTTGTTGGAATCTTGATGGTATATCACTAAGATTGACAGGTGGTCATTTTGTTTTAATGAATCATGCAGACCCATACCTTGGACATGCCTTGAACAGTTGTGTTCAAATTTCACATAAACATATATTCTTGGAATATATATGAATGTTTAATTTGTGACACATTTTGAGTGATTCCACATTCACCTGTTCTATATTGTTAGTGTACATGCAATACAATATAATATAATTTACATTTAAATATTTACTGGGACTGTTAGCAATGCATCTTTCCCTGAAATGGAATTTATCATCAAACCAGGAGAATGCACTGGCTCTGAAACATATGATACTTGACAACCCAAGGATGCACAATTTATGAGGTCTGTGGCCATCTAGAACAGCCTAACAACAAACTCTAAGCTCATTTTTAGGGTGGGTCACCAATGTTCAAAAAAAATTCATCTTTGAAAACAGGGTTAAAGTTTCCCAATTGGGAAATATTCTCCTCGATTTTCAATCTAATTTGTTTACATTGAGAACATTTTTTTTTTAGTTTTGTCAAAACTAAATCATTGTAATGGATATTAATTGGAAAATGTTTTTGTATATATATACAAGATACAAGATATTTTATTTGGAATGTACACAATACAAAGCTTGAGTAAAGTCCAAAAAACAAAACAAAAAGAAATAACAATACAAAACAACTAACTAAATAACTAAACTAAAATAATTTCATAATCTGAAAAACAAAATTAGCTAAGTTGGTATAGATAAATTTATCATTACTAGAGAAAATCTACAAATCTTTCTTACATAAATTTTGTAGATTGGGTGCATAAATATACAATGATTTAAGAAACTTATCCCTGTGCCCAGTAATATCATTATGTTTACAGTGCATTATATAATGTATTTCAAGTCATCATTGTTACATAAATTACATACTCTATTATCTCTATCAGTACCCTGGTAACGGCCTGTCTCAATAGGTAGAAAGTGTGTGGAAATACGGTATTTAGTTAAAGCTATTCTATGTTTCTTGTTTTTAATTTCATCCAAATAGTTATCTAACTTATAATTACTTTTAAATGTGTTGTAAGTGCTTAACTTATTATGGCCAATTTTCTGTAAATCATTTCCCCAATATTTAATGTAAATAAGCTTCATCTTCTCTTTGAACAAGTCACAGAAATTTGCTTGACTGATATCTACATTATCCATTTGAGTAACTCTCAACAGCTTTTGTACAAAGGTAAACCATTGGTCATGGGTGTAAGCACTGCTTTCTTTGAATGCTGCATTAATGATTGCATTGTTTTTTTTTACATGACATTCTTTGATATGATTTCATGACTGTCGTACAAATTTCTACCATAATTGGGTACCGTCCCAACTCCCCTCTACAGGCATTATTTGATGCCTTCTTATGAACCCCCAAGTACTCTTTTGCAGAACTTAACATGAACTTTTTCAATTACAAATTTGTCTGAGAATAATTTTGAAATGAAATTGCAATCATCAATCTCAGACTTGTTAGTTCTTGAACCTTTAAAAGCATTTGTCAAGAACCCACCCCAAACATCCACACCATAAAGTATAATTGGTTTAACTAAAGAGGCAAACAGTTTACTTGCAAGACTTACTGAGTAACACTCATTAGAATCCCAGAGCATTTTAAATAACTTAAATAAAGCTTTCTTGGCTTTGTCTTGTAGCCTCGACGCTGCTTCATTAAATTTCCCATTAGTCTGGAAAATAATGCCAAGGTAATTGTAAGAATCAACACATTATAGTTGTGTTTCATTTATAAAAAACTTAAATTTGTCATTAAGATTCTTGCCATTACCATTGAATATCATAATTTTTGACTTTTTAATATAGACTTTAAGTTTCCACTTTTGACAATACAATTGAATAGCATCAATACCTTTCTGCAGTCCTTCATGGCTGGTAGATAGTAACAGCAGATCATCAGCGTATAAAATACAATTAAATTTATAACCATTCAAATCTACTGGGTCAAAATGATTTACAGTATTGCAAATGTCATTCATAATGACATTGAATAATAAAGGGCTTAAAATACAGCCCTGTCTCACTCCTCTGTGTGAGTCAAAATATGGAGTTACTTATATGTATATATATATTTCTCATAAAGATATTATTTGTTTCAACGAAATATAGTAAACATATTTTGCAACACAAAAAAAAAAAACCTGACTGGCTCCTGAGTCCTATAATATTCTACTTTTAAGTAAATATAAATCTCAAAACATAACAATTGTACATACAAGATCTCTTCATTTTATTCAATACATGTATAAATTTATGTAATATTTTTGATGAATATAAATGACAAAAAAACATGATTCAAGTCCTATTATATCAGATCTAATAAACGAGTGTAGTAATTTACACATGTTCTGAGCAATTGGTCACTAATTTGATACCCTCTTTCTCTATTATATATATATATATATGATATCTTACGAGTGTCCTTACAATATCGAATTTATTGAATTTAATGTATAAATTCCATTTTGTTCATAGCCTTGAAGGGTCATAAATTTGATATTGTTGTTTGTCTCCTATATCCGTTCTCTCACTTCAAAAAACAAAAAAACTCATAAGACATCTTGGCTCATTTTATAAAATAATGCCATTTACTGAAATTATTAAATATGGTTATTTTAGAGTCATCACTGTATATACACTGTTTTTGGGCTTGTAATGGTACCGGTAACTAGCCTTTTTATTAATGACAATGACAATAATCTTATTTCTTTGTATCCATCTGCAGTTAATATATTATGCACAAAATATAAAATATGGTTACAAGAAAAAAGGGACATCACAAAGCACTGCTTATTGATGATGTTCCCTGTTTACACTCACTACATTGGCAATTATTAATTTTGGACTCCATTTAACCAAACTAGGCATGTGTGAAACCTTGTGAAGCTAAGGCTGGGAACTTTGAAATTACCTCTTTATATCACACATTTTAGCTGACACCAGAAAATGCCAGAAATATTGAAATTAATATTCAATTCAATCTGCTTGCATGGACTAATCAGATTACCATGATTTTTAGTATGATTATAGAAAATTATCAAAATTATTAATTTTTCTTGCATTGAACTGCCATGATACATTGTATCAAAGGCAAGTACATCATTACTATGAATATTGTAACTGTCTGAAATCTAAAACAATGTTCTGTATGTGTGTCCTCATTTAAGATTGGTAATTCACCTGTGAGTGAGGTTTGATGATTTACTGGTTAATGTATTTGTGATATATGTTGTGATATACAGCTCTATACTGTGCTTGCCAATACATGTCTACATGTGCCTGTGGTGTACAATATGATCTACCTGATAATATGGTCTGGGTCTATTTAGTTTCTACATATTCAAAATAATTTATTAATATATTTATTCTGATAGCTCTAAATTGAAGGATTTCTGAGCAGGACGATATGTATAGGTGTAGTATTAAGGCTGTTTCAATAATCTGGGAACACATGTTTCTATTCTCAATGTTTATTGTTACCTATGGGAATAAGGGGTGTAATATTATAATGTTAGTTGTACATTACTTTAAAGTGTCACATTGTGAGTTTCATACAACAATGTGTAAAAAAACTTTTTTATATCAAATTCCAGCATGTACATAATGATTCATATTTACCCCAGCATTCAGATAATTCTGCTCAGTTTTTTTTTATGACATATCTTCACATTAACCATTTTTGGGTATAATATACTGGTACCCGCATGATATTTTAGTCCCTCAAAGTTCGAAAACGAGGACTTGTGTAATAGGATACGTATGCACATACATTGGTTTTGTGATCCAAATGACGATGGCCAAACAGCAACCATTTTTGCTGTTTTGAAACTGGATCTTGGTTCCACATGGACACATTTCGCTCAAACTTGGTACACGTACAAAACATTAGCTATTATATCTTGTTTTTAAGATCAAATTCAAAATGCTACATGATGGCCATTTTGTTTTCACAAATTTGGTTCAAGAACTCGTTGCCTGACCAATCATGTTCAAACTTCAGACATACATCATGTCACACATATACTCATGTATTCATTCAACAATCCAATTCAGCATTGCAGTAGTTTTAATCACAGTCCCTCTATGATAAAAATGTTAAAAATTCTTGTTTGTTTGTCAGTTCGGTCTCAAAATAACTGACTGGTCAAAATGGCCATTTTGTTTTAGTGAATAAAACCATATCTCTGACATGCTCATGTTGAAACTTTATGTATTTCTTAAACTCAAGAACTCAAGAAAAAAAAAAAAAAAACGATTTTGCCTTTCATCCTTGGGGAAAACTAAAAAGTGATGTGGTTACACCATTTTAATTTTATTTAATATCACAATAATAAGATATAAGTTTATTAAATAATGATGTCAAATACATGCATTGAAGATTGGTTTGGAACAACAAAACTTCCCCCGTAAGAGAAAACATTTCATCATTTTACCATATGTTGTGGACTTTATCATCGCAAAAATAAAATGTTGTGAGGTGCATGTTTCAAATTGTCATATGAGATAACAAGAGGCAAAATTTCGGGGCCTATAATCACAAATACTAGGTGTTAATGTTGTGGGAGTTGTGAAGTTAAAATAAAAGTGCTATAAGAGTATGAACTAAAATTAAATCATTGTTGTTATTGTATTTATTATCTGTTGGAATAAATTTTATCACTTGATTGAAGCAGTGTATTGACTCTCTAATCACTGTGTTAATACACATGCATGTGTTCAGGAGTTCCCAGGCATACTTTGCAATTCAGGCTGTAAATAAGCTGAAAACGGTGATCATAATAATGAATTTGACCAACAGATAAGACCTGAAAAGAACGTGTCTATTTTGTTGCATTTGAGTTCTCAAATATAACAATTTAGATACCAACTTTGAAAATTAGAGTGATTTTTCACATAGTAGTAGGGAATTCATGACTCATGACATTTTTACAGCAAGTCTTAGAAGTATTGGTGCAGCCAGTTTGCAAACTCGCTAGCGAATTGGCTAACTGCTTCGGTTTTGACTAAACAGTTGGCTTTCAAATCTCACTGGTGCCAACTCGTGGTCGCGTGCACTCTGGGCGCGTGCACTCTGGGCGCGTCTATATTGCATTAGGGAACGTGGAATGCTTTCACGTAGCCTGGTACATGTCTGGATTCCTCTGAATGATTTGCTTTGCGATGCGTGATAATGTGAAAGTAGTTTCCCTGGTCAGCCTGATAATGGCCACAGTCATCTGGCGTACAAGAGATAATATGATAAATGCAATTAATCCACCGATATCCACTGATTGAAACTAAATAAAGAGAAAAGTTGGGAAACAGTTGCCTATAAATCAGGGAGAAAATAAATCTTCACATCTAAATGATTCGTTGGGGTAATATTAAACCAACTGCTAAGAAAATTCGACTTCATTCCACATTTTTGCGTGGACAATCACTGTATACCAACACCTCATTACACAAAGAAAATAGAACACTTTCACTGGTATATTTGTAAGCGAAATCGCCATCCAACTAAAGTATGACGGCCCCTACTGTTATACATGTATAGACTCACCCAGAGTGGGCATGACCACAGGACAGTGCCAACGAGATTAGAAAGCCAACCGTTCAGTCGAAACCAAAGCAATTAGCCAATTCGCCAGCGAGTTTGCAAATTGGCTGCCCCAATACTTCTGAGACTTGCTGTAATGAGCACAAATTGATTGTAAAAGGAAGCACAGCAGCACATTATTTCCAATTTAAAGAATTCAAAATGGTAACAAAAGTGATGCCAAGTGTGTATAAATCACTGAGAATCCTGGGTAATTAATATACAGATCTGTGTAATGTTTGATCAAGCTCCATTACCACAGATGAGTGTCCTCTATAGTTTGCCTGTTGTTTCATGAGACTTGGGTGTAAGATTGAAGCTGTCAAACAAATCCTTGTTTAAAATGGGAATTTGTCGAAACCAGTTTGTCAGACTTCCTATATATTGAAGACCTGTATGAACTGGAAATCTTTCTACCCTGGTTTGTCAGATATATACTATATAAAATGCCACACCCCAAAGTTTGTTTGCATCACTGAACAATTGGTTTGTTTACATCACTGAACAATTGGTTTGTTTACATCACTGAACAATTGGTTTGTTTACATTACTGAACACTCGGTTTGTTTACATCACTGTACACTCAGTTTGTTTACATCACTGTACACTCGGTTTGTTTACATCACTGAACACTCGGTTTGTTTACATCACTGTACACTCGGTTTGTTTACATCACTGTACACTCGGTTTGTTTACATTACTGTACACTCGGTTTGTTTACATCACTGTACACTCAGTTTGTTTACATCACTGTACACTAAGTTTTCTACTATTGTTGCTTTGTAGTTCTGTCAATTATTAGAATGTTTATTATTTTGTCACTTTTCAACAAATCATTTCAGAAAATTTGTACTGTGCCAATAGCAAAGAAATATGAAAAACTGTTTACACATAGTGGAGAGAATTTCGAGATTGTCTACAAATAGCAAAAGTTCTTTATTGAGATGTTATTTTTAAGTAGCGCCCTCAACTACTTGCCCATTAAACAAATACCATTCAATTGATACTCATAGGACAGTCATACTGACGCACTGAAGAAATTAATTAGTTTTTGGTATAATTTTTTACAGATAAGTGGCTTATTTGCATATTATGTAATACATTTAGATACACTGTGATCAAAGATGACTGAAGAAAGCTAATTTTATTGTTTCACTTGTTTTTTTACTAAATTTATTTGTTTATTTGTGGTAAAAACTAAAATATTATGCTCATAATGAGTCATAATGAGCAGCTTCCAATATATTTTTCTACATTCTAATTACCCCGGTACTATCAAACTATACATGGTTAATCTGTTTGCATAGATGACCTTTGAAAAGATGTCCAAAACATGTCCAACATTGTCGTGGAAAAGTTTGCAAGGGACGGGTTGACACACTGACAACCATAGCATGTATGCTATCCATAACGTATGGAGTACAATTTGTGTGTCCTCCAATGTGTTACCACATTGACAACCATAGCACTGTATGCTGTCCATAATGTATGGAGTACAATTTGTGTGTCCTCCAATGTGTTACCACATTGACAACCATAGCACTGTATGCTGTCCATAACGTATGGAGTACAATTTGTGTGTCCTCCAATGTGTTACCACATTGACAACCCTAGCACTGTATGCTGTCCATAATGTATAGAGTACAATTTGTGTGTCCTCCAATGTGTTACCACATTGACAACCATAGCACTGTATGCTGTCCATAATGTATGGTGTACAATTTGTGTGTCCTCCAATGTGTTACCACATTGACAACCATAGCACTGTATGCTGTCCATAATGTATAGAGTACAATTTGTGTGTCCTCCAATGTGTTACCACATTGACAACCATAGCACTGTATGCTATCCATAATGTATGGAGTACAATTTGTGTGTCCTCCAATGTGTTACCACATTGACAACCATAGCACTGTATGCTGTCCATAATGTATGGTGTACAATTGTGTGTCCTCCAATGTGTTACCACATTGACAACCATATAGCACTGTATGCTACCCATAATGTATGGTGTACAATTTGTGTGTCCTCCAATGTGTTACCACATTGACAACCATAGCACTGTATGCTGTCCATAATGTATGGAGTACAATTTGTGTGTCCTCCAATGTGTTACCACATTGACAACCATAGCACTGTATGCTGTCCATAATGTATGGAGTACAATTTGTGTGTCCTCCAATGTGTTACCACATTGACAACCATAGCACTGTATGCTGTCCATAACGTATGGAGTATAATTTGTGTGTCCTCCAATGTGTTACCACATTGACAACCATAGCACTGTATGCTGTCCATAATGTATAGAGTACAATTTGTGTGTCCTCCAATGTGTTAACACATTGACAACCATAGCACTGTATGCTACCCATAATGAATGGAGTACAATTTGTGTGTCCTCCAATGTGTTACCACATTGACAACTATATAGCACTGTATGCTGTCCATAACGTATGTTGTACAATTTGTGTGTCCTCCAATGTGTTAACACATTGACAACCATAGCACTGTATGCTGTCCATAACGTATGGAGTACAATTTGTGTGTCCTCCAATGTGTTACCACATTGACAACCATAGCACTGTATGCTGTCCATAATGTATGGAGTACAATTTGTGTGTCCACCAATGTGTTACCACATTGACAACCATAGCACTGTATGCTGTCCATAATGTATGGAGTACAATTTGTGTGTCCTTCAATGTGTTACCACATTGACAACCATAGCACTGTATGCTGTCCATAATGTATGGAGTACAATTTGTGTGTCCTCCAATGTGTTACCACATTGACAACCATAGCACTGTATGCTGTCCATAATGTATGGAGTACAATTTGTGTGTCCTCCAATGTGTTACCACATTGACAACCATAGCACTGTATGCTGTCCATAATGTATAGAGTACAATTTGTGTGTCCTCCAATGTGTTATCACATTGACAACCATAGCACTGTATGCTGTCCATAATGTATGGAGTACAATTTGTGTGTCCTCCAATGTGTTACCACATTGACAACCATAGCACTGTATGCTGTCCATAACGTATGGAGTACAATTTGTGTGTCCTCCAATGTGTTACCACATTGACAACCATAGCACTGTATGCTGTCCATAATGTATGGTGTACAATTTGTGTGTCCTCCAATGTGTTACCACATTGACAACCATAGCACTGTATGCTGTCCATAATGTATGGAGTACAATTTGTGTGTCCTTCAATGTGTTACCACATTGACAACCATAGCACTGTATGCTGTCCATAATGTATGGAGTACAATTTGTGTGTCCTCCAATGTGTTACCACATTGACAACCATAGCACTGTATGCTGTCCATAACGTATGGAGTACAATTTGTGTGTCCTCCAATGTGTTACCACATTGACAACCATAGCACTGTATGCTGTCCATAACGTATGGAGTACAATTTGTGTGTCCTCCAATGTGTTACCACATTGACAACCATAGCACTGTATGCTGTCCATAATGTATGGAGTACAATTTGTGTGTCCTCCAATGTGTTACCACATTGACAACCATAGCACTGTATGCTGTCCATAATGTATGGAGTACAATTTGTGTGTCCTTCAATGTGTTACCACATTGACAACCATAGCACTGTATGCTGTCCATAATGTATGGAGTACAATTTGTGTGTCCTCCAATGTGTTACCACATTGACAACCATAGCACTGTATGCTGTCCATAACGTATGGAGTACAATTTGTGTGTCCTCCAATGTGTTACCACATTGACAACCATAGCACTGTATGCTGTCCATAACGTATGGAGTACAATTTGTGTGTCCTCCAATGTGTTACCACATTGACAACCATAGCACTGTATGCTGTCCATAATGTATGGAGTACAATTTGTGTCCTCCAATGTGTTACCACATTGACAACCATAGCACTGTATGCTATCCATAACGTATGGAGTACAATTTGTGTGTCCTCCAATGTGTTACCACATTGACAACCATAGCACTGTATGCTGTCCATAACGTATGGAGTACAATTTGTGTGTCCTCCAATGTGTTACCACATTGACAACCATAGCACTGTATGCTGTCCATAATGTATAGAGTACAATTTGTGTGTCCTCCAATGTGTTACCACATTGACAACCATAGCACTGTATGCTATCCATAACGTATGGAGTACAATTTGTGTGTCCTCCAATGTGTTACCACATTGACAACCATAGTACTGTATGCTGCCCATAATGTATGGTGTACAATTTGTGTGTCCTCCAATGTGTTACCACATTGACAACCATAGCACTGTATGCTGTCCATAACGTATGGAGTACAATTTGTGTGTCCTCCAATGTGTTACCACATTGACAACCATAGCACTGTATGCTATCCATAATGTATGGAGTACAATTTGTGTGTCCTCCAATGTGTTACCACATTGACAACCATAGCACTGTATGCTGTCCATAACGTATGGAGTATAATTTGTGTTGACTCCAATGTGTTACCACATTGACAACCATAGCACTGTATGCTGTCCATAACATATGTAGTACAATTTGTGTGTCCTCCAATGTGTTACCACATTGACAACCATAGCACTGTATGCTGTCCATAACGTATGGAGTATAATTTGTGTTGACTCCAATGTGTTACCACATTGACAACCATAGCACTGTATGCTGTCCATAACATATGTAGTACAATTTGTGTGTCCTCCAATGTGTTACCACATTGACAACCATAGCACTGTATGCTGTCCATAACGTATGGAGTACAATTTGTGTGTCCTCCAATGTGTTACCACATTGACAACCATAGCACTGTATGCTGTCCATAACATATGTAGTACAATTTGTGTGTCCTCCAATGTGTTACCACATTGACAACCATAGCACTGTATGCTGTCCATAACGTATGGAGTATAATTTGTGTTGACTCCAATGTGTTACCACATTGACAACCATAGCACTGTATGCTGTCCATAACATATGTAGTACAATTTGTCTGTCCTCCAATGTGTTACCACATTGACAACCATAGCACTGTATGCTACCCATAATGTATGGAGTACAATTTGTGTGTCCTCCAATGTGTTACCACATTGACAACTATATAGCACTGTATGCTGTCCATAATGTATGGAGTACAATTTGTGTGTCCTCCAATGTGTTACCACATTGACAACCATAGCACTGTATGCTGTCCATAACGTATGGAGTACAATTTGTGTGTCCTTCAATGTGTTACCATATTGACAACCATAGCACTGTATGCTGTCCATAACGTATGGAGTACAATTTGTGTGTCCTCCAATGTGTTACCACATTGACAACCATAGCACTGTATGCTGTCCATAACGTATGGAGTACAATTTGTGTGTCCTCCAATGTGTTACCACATTGACAACCATAGCACTGTATGCTGTCCATAATGTATGGAGTACAATTTGTGTCCTCCAATGTGTTACCACATTGACAACCATAGCACTGTATGCTATCCATAATGTATGGAGTACAATTTGTGTCCTCCAATGTGTTACCACATTGACAACCATAGCACTGTATGCTGTCCATAATGTATGGAGTACAATTTGTGTCCTCCAATGTGTTACCACATTGACAACCATAGCACTGTATGCTATCCATAACGTATGGAGTACAATTTGTGTGTCCTCCAATGTGTTACCACATTGACAACCATAGCACTGTATGCTGTCCATAATGTATGGAGTACAATTTGTGTGTCCTTCAATGTGTTACCACATTGACAACCATAGCACTGTATGCTGTCCATAATGTATGGAGTACAATTTGTGTCCTCCAATGTGTTACCACATTGACAACCATAGCACTGTATGCTATCCATAACGTATGGAGTACAATTTGTGTGTCCTCCAATGTGTTACCACATTGACAACCATAGCACTGTATGCTGTCCATAATGTATGGAGTACAATTTGTGTGTCCTTCAATGTGTTACCACATTGACAACCATAGCACTGTATGCTGTCCATAACGTATGGATGTACGTATTAAATACAAACAACTTGAAAATTCAAATCATGATAACATAATTGTCGTAAAAGGTATATTCTAGGACAAGTACTGGAATTGACACTAACTAGTCTAGACATTGCATGTATATAAATGTACATGTATGTCACTGTACTTTTTATATTTTACCTAACGGTATTCACTGTAAGCTTCATAATAGACTAATATGAATAAAATCACAATCATGACACAATATTGTATTCTACTCACTTTGCCTGACTTTACTAATTGCCTAGAATCTATGTAGTGTTCTACTCACTGTGCCTTACTTCAATGCCTAGAATCTATGTAGTGTTCTACTTACTGCCTCACTTCACTAATGCCTAGAATCTATGTAGTGTTCTACTCACTGTGCCTTACTTCACTAATGCCTAGAATCTATGTAGTGTTCTACTCACTGCCTCCCTTTACTAATTGCCTAGAATCTATGTAGTGTTCTACTCACTGCCTCACTTCACTAATGCCTAGAATCTATGTAGTGTTCTACTCACTGCCTCACTTCACTAATGCCTAGAATCTATGTAGTGTTCTACTCACTGCCTCACTTCACTAATGCCTAGAATCTATGTAGTGTTCTACTCACTGCCTCACTTCACTAATGCCTAGAATCTATGTAGTGTTCTATTCACTGTGCCTTACTTCAATGCCTAGAATCTATGTAGTGTTCTACTTACTGCCTCACTTCACTAATGCCTAGAATCTATGTAGTGTTTTACTTACTGCCTCACTTCACTAATGCCTAGAATCTATGCAGTGTTCTACTCACTGTGCCCTACTTCAATGCCTAGAATCTATGTAGTGTTCTACTCACTGCCTCACTTCACTAATGCCTAGAATCTATGCAGTGTTCTACTCACTGTGCCCTACTTCAATGCCTAGAATCTATGTAGTGTTCTACTCACTGTGCCTTACTTCACTAATGCCTAGAATCTATGTAGTGTTCTACTCACTGCCTCACTTTACTAATTGCCTAGAATCTATGTAGTGTTCTACTCACTGCCTCACTTCACTAATGCCTAGAATCTATGTAGTGTTCTACTCACTGCCTCACTTCACTAATGCCTAGAATCTATGTAGTGTTCTACTCACTGCCTCACTTCACTAATGCCTAGAATCTATGTAGTGTTCTATTCACTGTGCCTTACTTCAATGCCTAGAATCTATGTAGTGTTCTACTCACTGCCTCACTTCACTAATGCCTAGAATCCATGTAGTGTTCTACTCACTGTGCCTTACTTCACTAATGCCTAGAATCTATGTAGTGTTCTACTTACTGCCTCACTTCACTAATGCCTAGAATCTATGTAGTGTTCTACTCACTGCCTCACTTCACTAATGCCTAGAATCTATGTAGTGTTCTACTCACTGCCTCACTTCACTAATGCCTAGAATCTATGTAGTGTTCTACTCACTGCCTCACTTCACTAATGCCTAGAATCTATGTAGTGTTCTATTCACTGTGCCTTACTTCAATGCCTAGAATCTATGTAGTGTTCTACTCACTGCCTCACTTCACTAATGCCTAGAATCTATGTAGTGTTCTACTCACTGTGCCTTACTTCACTAATGCCTAGAATCTATGTAGTGTTCTACTCACTGCCTCACTTCACTAATGCCTAGAATCTATGTAGTGTTATACTCACTGCCTCACTTCACTAATGCCTAGAATATATGTAGTGTTCTACTCACTGCCTCACTTCACTAATGCCTAGAATCTATGTAGTGTTCTACTCACTGCCTCACTTCACTAATGCCTAGAATCTATGTAGTGTTCTACTCACTGCCTCACTTCACTAATGCCTAGAATCTATGTAGTGTTCTACTTACTGCCTCACTTCACTAATGCCTAGAATTTATGTAGTGTTCTACTCACTGCCTCACTTTACTAATGCCTAGAATCTATGTAGTGTTCTACTCACTGCCTCACTTCACTAATGCCTAGAATCGATGTAGTGTTCCACTGGCTGTGCCTCACTTCACTTCCCAATTTGCCTAGAATCTATGCAGTATTCCACTAACTGTGCCTCACTTCACCAATGCCTAGAATCTATGCAGTATTCCACTGACTGCCTCACTTCACTGATGCCTAGAATCTATGTAGTGTGCCACTGTCTCAAAAAGAGAATATTTTTTTGGGGGCTTTACAGCTAGCAGTTGAAATTTTTAGTAACGAGATCAACTTATTTGGCCATCATTATCATGGTTATTTGTGTGCATATGTGCAAACATTATCATAAATAAAGTAGACATGTATGTACATTTCAGGGTTTTACTAAACAAACTAATAAGTTTTCTACAAAAACAAACTTTTCCGGCAAATCATTTCCCAATAATTGTTAGATGCACATATAAATCAGGCACATCCTGTTTAGTTGTTATTATTATGATAATTATTATTTTAAAGTCCATAAAAATATTAAAAAAGGAAATACCAATTTATAAAAGAACAACACCCATAAACATCATCGGTCATACTGGCAAATATATTGCACGCCATGATGACTAAAATGTAGATTTAAAAACAATATCAGTGTTAATACATTTTAACCTCCTTAAAATATCTTTAATGTCCTACATGTATAATATGCTATATTTCAAAACTCTATATCTATTTCTATAATGCGATTTTAATATTTGTTATATCATGTCTGGTGTTCTTCTGCCCATGTCTGCTGTGGGCAAGAGTTCTCTTATCATTCTGTCATGTAACGTTAGTACATTTAATTTATTTCAGCTTTCTGCACGTTTTTGTAGAATGAATCAATTACCCTGTCTCATGTCGTTGGCTGTGCTATTACACACATGTACTTGTCCCTGAGATATGGAAAACAGATTTTACAAAATAATATACCCAGTTTTGTGATATCAAGCAAGTTAATATTATTAACTATGATTAATTTCCCTACAAACCTACAGTTGTAGCCCTTGCTCTCACATGCACAAAATAATTTTGTTAATGTTTTTTTAGCTCCGCTGTCGACTTATTTCAGCTCTTATGATGGCTGTCAGTTTGAACACTGTGATACAAGTGCACCCTTGTGTAAAAACTTTGTTCCCCTTAAGCACAGAGGCTTTTGGAAACTACAGTCTGAGCATAACTTAACATTTAGGTTGCCAAGGCTGGTCGTAATCTAGCTTAACTCTTTCAAAATCACAGTTACATATCTAAATTTTGCATAGTAATCTGCCAAAATACGTCTCATATTCGTAAATACTACATAAAATAAATTGACATTATTGATGACAATGACACTCACTGTAAATATTAATATAAATTTTTCTGGAAAAGCAAAACTAGCTGGATAGCCAGATATGGAATTAAGTTACATATGGACTTGTACTGGAGTTAAAAGTACATGTACTACACCTGTGATACTATTTGATGAGTATGGTATGAAATAGTGTTTTGCTGCTTAAATTCGCCATCTGGTCAAGTCAAGTTAATGTAAAAGTATATATGGGGCTGGCAAGTTAAATTTCTCAAGATGTCATTTTTGTTTGGTTTAATAGAGGTTGCTTAACAACTGAGAGGGCACTGTTGAAAATTACTAGTACCCTGTTCTCTGCATATGATGGTTAGAATCTGAACAAAAGTACAAACTAGATTAGATTACTGTATAGGGCTTAATTTTTAGTTTTATTAAACAGGGACTTATAGTTGTGCATCTGGAGCTTTATCTCAGACACCCCTGGACCAATTCTCTTAAAACCGCACACATGCTTAAAACCTTATCTGATATATAGAGGATCTCCAATGAGTGACCGTGTAATATTGTATTTATTAAACGAGTGTAGTAATTTTCATATGTTCCGAGCCTTTGGCGAGGAACATATGGAAATTACTACACGAGTTTAATAAATCCGATATTACACGGTCACGAATTTGAGATCCTATTTATCACATGTATTTTTTTTTTTTTTTAATTCAAAGCCAAATGTTTCCACTGTCGTCGGCAGCCGAAATCGACAACGCAAACACTGGGCGCATTGATTCAGTCGAACAAGTAAAAGTGAAGAGTCATTGAAGAGACAAAAGGGATCAAAAAGAACTTTAATAAAAGTCCAAACACCAACCTAGTTAGAATACGAATAAACAAATTACATTATTTTTAACTTAGACACTTAAAGCGAAAAACGAAAGCAATAAAAACTACTAAATACATCAAAAAGCTGTAGGAACTACAAGTATTTATCGGGGGTTTCCCCGTCACTCCATGACGTCATTGACATGGTCCACGAGATCAAACATGGAAGTCAACGCTGCGTCGATTGAAAGTTATTATTTAGTTCTCATCTGATGAAAGGAATCAAACACATACATCCGACGTCTTTTCGGTGGAATTGTTGAGCTATCAATGTTGGCAATGTTGTAATGTACGTGTACATTAAATACTCCGCCGGAAATGGGGCCTCCAAATATCGGTGTAGATTGTGAACTCAAGGTCAACTGGGACGCGATGTTACGCTGTGGCCGAGGTTGCATAACTTAAGGTATTGATGTTTGGCACGGGTTTGATGTGCTATAGTTAGGGGTGGCTACTTGATTATTTAAAATGCCAGAAATTTCTCTGTGTTGGTTTTCTGATATAGTGCTGTATGCATTCACGGACTGGATGTTACGATGACCGGAGATCTGCATTATTTGTCGCGGTGTCGGTGGTATATTTTGGTCACTTAATTTGTGGATGAGATGCTTTATGGCACTATGATTTGTGAGGCGTTTGTTTGGGGAAAATTTGTGTCGTTTCAGGTGACGTTCAAAGCTAGAAAGCATAGATCGTAAGGAAGTAGGCTCGTAGTCATCACCGCTCGGTTTACGGACACTGATAAAAAAATTGCATAGAATTGTTTCCAGTTCATTTGGAGGGATTTCGTGGATTTCTCTAGCTTCGTTTATTTCTGGTGTCTTCAAAAATTTGCCCAGTAATCTCATATCATATAGAGTTTTCTTGGCTGTGTTTTTGTTTTGTTGAGTTTCGATTGTTCGTCAGACATCGTCATCGGTGACTGGCACAAATCTACATGGTCGTGAAGGCCCGGCCTCGGCGCCGTCGCTGTCAGTGGTCTGTGCTGTCGCTTCACCCAAGGACGCATTTTCTGTGACGAAAAGAAATGTTACATTTGTTATTATAAATATAAAAATAAATTCATGTTGTGGAATCATTTTATTTAGTACTCGCAGTATTGTGATGTATTTTTACCCAATGCATTATGCGATCATACAATACGCCGAGTGATCATGATCTCAGTTTATCAGTTCTGACGAAAGAAAAAACGTAAACGTACCTTCACTTGGTCTTTCTTGCTCGTCATTCATAAATTCTGTCACGTCAATATCAAAAGTATTGACTAAGTCGCCCATATGTATCATGATTTCGAACGTTCGATCAGCTGAAGGTTTGTTTACTTTGAGATGCAAATTTGTACGATTGACAGCAGACGAAACATTATCATGCCCGAACTATTTTCGGGTTGGGAGAATTGAGACTGTGATTAATATCTTCAATTCTTTGTTTATTCAACAGCGATAAAATCAGAGATTATATAGAATCTAAAAATCTAATAAGTATAATATGTAATAATTTCTACATAATTTGTCATTAAAATCTGTCTCATCATAAGTGTTGCATAATTCAGTACTAACTTTACTGATTAGGTCAAAGGTGAAATTAGCTGTATTGGCCAATCACATCACAGACTTAAAGTGTGATGTCACTTTCAAAGTGTGTAATACTAAAAATATCACACGGGTGTTATTACACCGAAAGTGCATGATACATGTGATAAATACATTTTTAGTCCCTGTTCGGACGCAGTCAAACTTCACACATACATCATACATGATATTATACATATGCACATTTGTTTGTTGATCTGATTCAAGATGGCCCAATGGCGGCCAATATTGCGCTAAAACTCAACAAAATCAAGCATTTCTCGGCTGTTAACAGATGGATTTTGTTCAAACTTAATATATATATTAGACATTATAGGACCTTGATGCACATCATTTTGTTTCACAATTTGATTCAAGATGGCCAAATGGCGACAATTTTTGTGCTAAAAATCATCAAAATCAAGCATTTCTCGGCTGTTTACAGATGGATTTTGTTCAAACTTGGTATATACATTAGACATTATGGGACCTTGATGCAAATAATTTTGTTTTTCAGATAAGATTAAAAATAGCCGACTGATTGTTCAAATTTTAAATATTCATTATACATCATGTCATAGATAGACAGATATGTTGGTTTGACGATCCTATTCAAAATGGCCAAATGGTGGTCATTTTTGTGCTAAAAAATCATCAAATATCAAGCATTTATGGGTGGGTTTCGTTCAAACTTGGTACATACATTAGACATTACGGGTTCCTGATGCTCGTCATTTATTTTACAGATCGGATTCAAAATGGCTGTCTGGCGGCTAATATGTTTTAATTAATGGGCTTCTAGACCCATATTTCCGACTTTTTTTGACTGATTATATTCAAATTTTAAATATTCATTATACATCATGTCATAGATAAACAGATATATTGGTTTGACGATCCTATTCAAAATGGCTGAATTGTGGTCATTTTTGTGCTAAAAAATCATCAAATATTAAGCATTTCTGGCATTTATGGATGGATTTCGTTCAAACTTGGTACATACATTAGACATTACAGGTTCCTGATGCACGTCATTGTATTTTTCAGATTGGTTTCAAAATGGCTGACTGGCGGCCATTTTGTTTTAATGATTGGGCTTCTAGAGCCATATCTGTTAAATGCTTTGACTGATTATATTCAAATTTTATATATTCGTTATACATCATGTTATATATATACATGTATTCAAAATGGCTGATTTTGAATGCTGTTCCAGAGCAATATCTCAATATGGACAAGTACTTTTTTGACGATCAGATACAAATGTCAATCATTTTAATGTTAAAAAATCATATTCCTGACATGGTTATATTCCAGCTATATTACTATAAACAAAACTATGTATTTTAAATTTGACAACTAACGGGGACTGTGCCATGCTTGGCTTGTTGTATATGCATGTGCCAACAGACACTGTTCTGAAAAACACTAAAATCAGTTATTTTGACATGTCTGGAACCAGATCTTGGGCGTGCCACTTTGATTTATAAATTGAACTCAAAATGGCAGACAAGCTGCAATTTTGTTTTGACAAATGATGACTACCGCCTTTTAACTTAAAGTTATAGTATTGTTTGCCCACATATAAATTATAGAAAGTCTGTGTATGTCTTATACCAAACTACCGGGTAATAGCTTTTAACAAACAGCAATTACATTTTCAGCTCCGCTGTCGACTTTGTTGTTATTACATATATAGGTACTACATGTGGACCTCTCAGATTTGTTCAATTTGTGATGATAATTTTTCAATTTTGGTGAATATTTTTGTCATTTTTGGTAAAAAGTGATATTTTCGACTTCTTGTTAAAAACCACAAGTCTGATTGCTTTGATACTCTTCATATTGTTCATTTTATAATGATATCTTCAGTTCTTAATTGAAATGTGCATTGCTAACAGGGGAGCTATCTCAGCCGAAAGGCTGCTTGGTTATTTTTCATGTAAGTGTTATAGTCTCGGCAACTAATCAGAACTTGTGTTAGAGACTGTTTTCCATTGAGGTGTGCTACAAATTGGTTGTCATATTCTGTCAGATAGTTAGTTGCATTGTCATTTCTTTAAATGTAGTTTGAGGCAATATACTTTGACGACTAGAAGTAAAAGTAACCAAATCCTTGATCTACATGTCGTATTTTAATCAGAGCAGTCTTGTGGTTTACATTCGCATAAATCTCTACTCACGATAAGTCGATCATTGAAGGACAGCTGCCCATCACTCGCCCTATTGCTATCTATAAACTATCACTCTTTCAATGCCAAAGTTAATCTTTGTAAATTTTCACAAAATAAGCCAGCATATTTAAAAAAAAAAAAAAAAAAAAATTTTTGATCAACATGTGTATATAGCCAACATTATAGAAACACTATGTTCTGGCTCGAAATTAACAACAAAAATTATAGAATATGATATGAAAATAACAATGACTATTATAGCGGGGAAAACGACGGCATTTAATAGAGTTAAAATACATTCACACATTAATACATTCATAGTCTCTGGTAGAAAGCTTAAATGAGATAAATTTATCATATATTTTAAATTTGAGAAGAGGAGTATATCTCACTTTAAGTGACATTCAAATGCTATAACCTTTATTTTTAATCAGCCTTTATATGTATATCACACAGACAGCCTGTTGATAAAGAATTTCCACCAATTTGTATTTCCTATTATTATATTCATGATCATCTGTGCCTGTTTATTATACAGTACAATAAAATGAGTTCTTTGTGAAAGAGAAAATTAAATTGGTTTCCACAGGGTAGAATTTATTGTGAAGTTTGTCACATTGATTATTGCATTGATTATTAATGTACATGTAAATCCAATTGACCAAAAACATGTTAACACCTCACCTGTTGGTACAAATTTTTCTGATTTATTTTGGTTATCTATGGAGGGTTTCAGCAGGTGATGGGGTAACCTATTTCATATACAACCTGCAAGGCCATCTATATGTTAACTTTCACTATTCAAATTTGAGAGTCAGAAACTATGTTCATTTGGTCTGAAATTAACAAAGAAATTACAAGGAAATTTTTAACATGTTACACCAATATACTGGTTTGAAAAATGATCATGTTAAAAACATCAGAAAATATATTAGTTTCAATAATACATTTGGATACATTTCAAATATTGATAAAAGTACATTACTGTAATTATGTATAAATGAGTATCATTTTTTTGGTTACCATTTAGCCATAGCTTGTGTAAAACATGTTAATTCAAGTTCATGTACTCGGCACACAGGCTAGGATTCATGTAGTTGAATACACTGCTCCCTGCTGTTGCCATTTTTTCCTTTCATTCTGGCTATCCGTTGAAGCTTTCGTCAGGCGATTTGTTAAACATAATTAAAAATTTAAATGACATTTTCTTTCAATAATTTGATGAAGAATGAAAAAAAACAAATGTGGGCATTAGGCCAAAACAAAGACATTTCCGGTTAATCTATTTTCTAAAGTTCACATGTGGGCGTTTTATTTTTATTCGGGAATTGAGGGCCTTTCATTAGAGTTTTTTATGAAAACTGTTTTTTTTTGTTTTTTTTCTCTAAACTTCCCACACAATTTTGAAATGACCAAATAGCATTTACAATTTTGCATCAAGCCCTAACAATGAACTTTGTTAATGTATTGATAATAATAAATGCATGGCAGACACAGTTCAACTTATATCATGGTTGATTATTATCTTTTCTGAATTTTTGCAGTCAAAGACTTGCTTTGCTAACACCAAAAGTGTCAATTACAGAGACTTGAATGTCGTGTGTCAACAAATTGTACATTTAAGATTTCATGAATTGTGTCTAGTGTGACTGACATGTCTGCCCACGTACAGTGCTTCGTATGCTGATTGCATAATATGAATAAATGACGTCATTCAGGGCAGAACAGTGAGTTGTGTCTGCGTCATGCCCGTCATGGCGCTTCAATGCATCACTGATGCTCAGATTCGATAAACATGGTTGAAATGGCTTTTATTTTTTAGACTAAAAAATTAAACATTAATTAAACATTTCTTTAAGTATTTTTTTTCAGTTTTGTATATATGTAGGATGTCAAATCCCACTGTGCATTTCAAGTTTTTACATTGTTGTCTATGGGGAGTTTTATTGTCATGTGATACCTACAGGATTATTGATATTGGATGAGGTAAAATGTCTGTTTATAGTGTTCAAACTTCGGACACTGCTCTATTCATTTCACAATCAACAGTTCAATAATGTTAATTTTGCTTTTTGTTCCAGGGAAAATGAAAAAAATGACATGTTTTTTTCTGGTAATTTTGTTAAGATTATTTAAGAAAATACATGTTCATTCTTTTGAATACGTACATTAAAGGTTGATTTTGATCTATGAAACATCTTCTGAAACAATTATTTCCTCGTTCTATGGTGCTTCTGTCTTTGATATTAACGTCTTCATTCATGTATTTGTGGGTTTGTACCCCATGGCACAGTCATTGACATCATGATTAATACCTCGAGGCAAAATCAGGTTAACACTTCAGACAAAATACCTCAGGAAAACTTAGTTATGAACATATTGTTCATTACAGATAGTATTTTATAAGACAAGAGTATGTAACTTGTATGGTGATAGACGGTGAAGAAGCTTAATATACTGTGGAATACTTTATTTTCGCTTGGAATTAATTTTCGCTATTTTCTCTGAAAGAATGATTAAGTGAAAATGAAATCCAGCGAATATACCTTAAATTCCATACAACACACCCAAAAAGTCTTTTCAGCGAAAGTTAATTCTGGCTAAAATAAAGTATTTTACAGTACTTCTGAGAGTTCCATGTGTGTGTCAATTGAATGTATTTTAACCAATGGTGACGCAGAACCTATTACACAACTCGCATTCCCCTACTAATAATTATGTTGCTAACATGTGGTATTATTAGGAGCAATATATATATTTTTCAAGCACGTAGTTGCATCAGCACGAGAAAGAAAACGATCATGAAAAGTAGTGATGGAGGCCTATGAGATTAGTGGAGAACACAGTGCCTTCAGGATACATACTTGTTATTGTTGTGGAATATATACGATGTGGGGATTACTGTCAAACAGCAATTGATTTTCTTTGCTGAATTAATGACTCAACATATTTCTAAAACTAGCAGAATTTTAATATTTTCTGATTTCTTGCACTGAATTTGAACAATTGTACGTATAACTAGAATATCCACATTTGAGAATGGAATCACCTGGCAATTTTGCCATGGAATGTAAACAAAATGTTAACTCCTGGGCCCCACTTTTAGTGTAAAATATCGCATGTCTGAATAGTTTAGGAGTTTTGGATTTGTGCTCTGTGTGTCATTGTTATCTGTTGACCCTTGGTCAAATGATAACACTGGGTCAAAAGATATCATATGGTGGCGGTTGAATATTGCCATACATATATATTATGCAGTGTTATGCAGCAGGATTGTTTTGTAAGATTTTTGACTCAATTGTTAAACCTGTGTCATTATATGGTGCAGATCCTTGGGATGGTTGCCTAATTAATTCCTATAAGGGTTCTGGGAAAAATAAGTCACTAATTAACACTAATTCTTTTAAACATTGTTATGATCTGATCATTTTGAGGCAGACAATTGAGTTTGTACACAGGAAAGGTTCAAATATTACGCAATATTACATTATAATTCTTAACAGCAATATTTCCAGTTTGCTCTAAATAGTTAAGGTAGGTCATAGAAAGATGGGGGAGTTGGCAGGTAGTTTGTCCCACATACACACAATGTAGTAGGGCATTTTTAGCTTTTATCCTTTAATGTTTATTTCTTTTCCCGCCTGGCTCAAGATTGGAGTATGTCTGTGTGTGTCAGGTTTACATTGACTGATACAATCTGGGTTGATTGTACAGTGGTTATCGTGTTAGCCTTACATCAGGGAGGTTCTGGGTTTGTCCCGGGAGCCGACTGTTCATTCTGCAATATAATTTCAAATACAGTTTGCCCCGCCCTCACAAACACAAAGTATTAGGTTTAGTATAGGAAGACTGCTTTGCACTCATCGGCTTATGAGCACCTAAAACAGCAAAGTTAGGAGAGTCAGCAGAGACTTGACTTCTTTTGCTGGAAACGTCACCTGACACGAAAATATTAAAAAAAAAAAATTGATCGATGAATATGATATGTATTTAAAGCTATTAAACAGAATCTGTATTCCATGCAATACAGTCACAAACATTCATTTACTATAACATCTACTTTAGTTTCACTTAGCACCTGAATCAGTTGTTTAAATACATATAATGAAACTTGTCTGTGTCTACTCCATGTCCTGACTACAAAGCTTGATCTTTTTGCGCACTAAAATCAACTTTTTTCACCTCTCACTAATTAATATTGTATATTAGTTTTTCTACTCTTTTTTTTCAAAAATGTTGATTTGTACAGTACTTATCCCGCCTAACCTCTCGCTTTTATCGTTGTTTTTTTTCGATCGCTTATTGCTTAATTTCTGACCACTCGCTGCTTTCCGACCGGAAACCAACCGAATTGTTTTTGTTCGCTCGCTAGTAGTAAAATTTGCATTAATTTAAAAAAAAAAAAGTGCTTGTACCAGTATATTTACAGTATATAACAGTATATTGTCATTTTGGAACATGGAATTTTATTTAAATCAGATAATGAACGCTTACAATGTTAGCAATGTTTTGTATGCTGTAACAGACACAACTACAAAATAATGAGTGTATGATTTTCTACGTTGACCACTGTATTGATTTTTCGATCACTTGCTGAAACAGTAGGAAACATAAAGTACGCGAGCTAAATTACACATCAGCCTTATTTTATACATTGGATTAATCTCAGATAATTTAGGAGACTATAAAAACTTGTCTTAAAAGGTACAGTTCCACTACAGGGTGTCTGACTTAACCACTAAACCTAGCAGAGTTGGTTTTGTGTAGGTTTGACCATAACAATTAACCATAATTTTACCAATATGTAAATTTGTCTGAAAATTTGACGTTTTTATATATACATGTATTATGCCAATGTGTGAATATGTCAAAGCATGGCACAATCATTTATATAAAATAAACATTTAAACAAACACCTTCTGGCCAAACCATAATGCATAGTGTATGATTATCATCATGATAGAATTCCACAGTGGTCAGTGGAAATGCAATTTCCAATTTAACACTTAGCTTTTATTCGAGTGAAGACACAGTACTATTTGAAATGTACATTGTATTTTCCCATGTAATTTTGACTGAAAGGGGGAAATAGGCTTCTCTGTATTAGCCAATAGAGACCCCACCCCTTCTCTGTATTAGCCAATAGAGACCCCACCCCTTCTCTGTATTAGCCAATATAGACCCCTTCTCTGTATTAGCCAATAGAGACCCCTTCCCTGTATTAGCCAATAGAGACCCCTTCTCTGTATTAGCCAATAGAGACCCCTTCTCTGTATTAGCCAATAGAAACCCTTCTCTGTATTAGCCAATAGAGACCCCTTCTCTGCATTAGCCAATAGACACCCCTTCTCTGTATTAGCCAATAGAGACCCCTTCTCTGTATTAGCCAATAGAGACCCCTTCTCTGTATTAGCCAATAGAGACCCCTTCTCTGTATTAGCCAATAGAGAACCCTTCTCTGTATTAGCCAATAGAGACGCCTTCTCTGTATTAGCCAATAGAGACCCCTTCTCTGTATTAGCCAATAGAGACCCCTTCTCTGTATTAGCCAATAGAGACCCCTTCTCTGTATTAGCCAATAGAGACCCCTTCTCTGTATTAGCCAATAGACACCCCTTCTCTGTATTAGCCAATAGAGACCCCTTCTCTGTATTAGCCAATAGAGAACCCTTCTCTGTATTCGCCAATAGAGACCCCTTCTCTGCATTAGCCAATAGAGACCCCTTCTCTGTATTAGCCAATAGAGACCCCTTCTCTGTATTAGCCAATAGAGACCCCTTCTCTGTATTAGCCAATAGAGACCCCTTCTCTGTATTAGCCAATAGAGACCCCTTCTCTGTATTAGCCAATAGAGACCCCTTCTCTGTATTAGCCAATAGAGACCCCTTCTCTGTATTAGCCAATAGAGACCCCTTCTCTGTATTAGCCAATAGAGACCCCTTCTCTGTATTAGCCAATAGACACCCCTTCTCTGTATTAGCCAATAGACACCCCTTCTCTGTATTAGCCAATAGAGACCCCTTCTCTGTATTAGCCAATAGACACCCTTCTCTGTATTAGCCAATAGAGACCCCTTCTCTGTATTGGCCAATAGAGACCCCTTCTCTGCATTAGCCAATAGAGACCCCTTCTCTGTATTAGCCAATAGAGACCCCTTCTCTGTATTAGCCAATAGAGACCCCTTCCCTGTATTAGCCAATAGAGACCCCTTCTCTGTATTAGCCAATAGAGACCCCTTCTCTGTATTAGCCAATAGAGACCCCTTCTCTGTATTAGCCAATAGAGACCCCTTCCCTGTATTAGCCAATAGAGACCCCTTCTCTGTATTAGCCAATAGAGACCCCTTCTCTGTATTAGCCAATATAGACCCCTTCTCTGTATTAGCCAATAGACACCCCTTCTCTGTATTAGCCAATAGAGACCCCTTCTCTGTATTAGCCAATAGAGAACCCTTCTCTGTATTCGCCAATAGAGACCCCTTCTCTGCATTAGCCAATAGAGACCCCTTCTCTGTATTAGCCAATAGAGACCCCTTCTCTGTATTAGCCAATAGAGACCCCTTCTCTGTATTAGCCAATAGAGACCCCTTCTCTGTATTAGCCAATAGAGACCCCTTCTCTGTATTAGCCAATAGAGACCCCTTCTCTGTATTAGCCAATAGACATCCCTTCTCTGTATTAGCCAATAGACACCCCTTCTCTGTATTAGCCAATAGACACCCCTTCTCTGTATTAGCCAATAGAGACCCCTTCTCTGTATTAGCCAATAGACACCCTTCTCTGTATTAGCCAATAGACACCCCTTCTCTGTATTGGCCAATAGAGACCCCTTCTCTGCATTAGCCAATAGAGACCCCTTCTCTGTATTAGCCAATAGAGACCCCTTCTCTGTATTAGCCAATAGAGACCCCTTCTCTGTATTAGCCAATAGAGACCCCTTCTCTGTATTAGCCAATAGAGACCCCTTCTCTGTATTAGCCAATAGACACCCCTTCTCTGTATTAGCCAATAGACACCCCTTCTCTGTATTAGCCAATAGACACCCCTTCTCTGTATTAGCCAATAGACACCCCTTCTCTGTATTAGCCAATAGACACCCCTTCTCTGTATTAGCCAATAGAGACCCCTTCTCTGTATTAGCCAATAGAGACCCCTTCTCTGTATTAGCCAATAGAGACCCCTTCTCTGTATTAGCCAATAGAGACCCCTTCTCTGTATTAGCCAATAGAGACCCCTTCTCTGTATTAGCCAATAGACACCCCTTCTCTGTATTAGCCAATAGACACCCCTTCTCTGTATTAGCCAATAGAGACCCCTTCTCTGTATTAGCCAATAGACACCCTTCTCTGTATTAGCCAATAGAGACCCCTTCTCTGTATTGGCCAATAGAGACCCCTTCTCTGCATTAGCCAATAGAGACCCCTTCTCTGTATTAGCCAATAGAGACCCCTTCCCTGTATTAGCCAATAGAGACCCCTTCCCTGTATTAGCCAATAGAGACCCCTTCTCTGTATTAGCCAATAGAGACCCCTTCTCTGTATTAGCCAATAGAGACCCCTTCTCTGTATTAGCCAATAGAGACCCCTTCCCTGTATTAGCCAATAGAGACCCCTTCTCTGTATTAGCCAATAGAGACCCCTTCTCTGTATTAGCCAATATAGACCCCTTCTCTGTATTAGCCAATAGACACCCCTTCTCTGTATTAGCCAATAGAGACCCCTTCTCTGTATTAGCCAATAGAGAACCCTTCTCTGTATTCGCCAATAGAGACCCCTTCTCTGCATTAGCCAATAGAGACCCCTTCTCTGTATTAGCCAATAGAGACCCCTTCTCTGTATTAGCCAATAGAGACCCCTTCTCTGTATTAGCCAATAGAGACCCCTTCTCTGTATTAGCCAATAGAGACCCCTTCTCTGTATTAGCCAATAGAGACCCCTTCTCTGTATTAGCCAATAGACACCCCTTCTCTGTATTAGCCAATAGACACCCCTTCTCTGTATTAGCCAATAGAGACCCCTTCTCTGTATTAGCCAATAGACACCCTTCTCTGTATTAGCCAATAGAGACCCCTTCTCTGTATTGGCCAATAGAGACCCCTTCTCTGCATTAGCCAATAGAGACCCCTTCTCTGTATTAGCCAATAGAGACCCCTTCTCTGTATTAGCCAATAGAGACCCCTTCTCTGTATTAGCCAATAGACACCCCTTCTCTGTATTAGCCAATAGAGACCCCCTTCTCTGTATTAGCCAATAGAGACCCCTTCTCTGTATTAGCCAATAGACACCCCTTCTCTGTATTAGCCAATAGACATCCCTTCTCTGTATTAGCCAATAGACACCCCTTCTCTGTATTAGCCAATAGACACCCCTTCTCTGTATTAGCCAATAGACACCCCTTCTCTGTATTAGCCAATAGAGACCTCTTCTCTGTATTAGCCAATAGAGACCCCTTCTCTGTATTAGCCAATAGAGACCCCTTCTCTGTATTAGCCAATAGAGACCCCTTCTCTGTATTAGCCAATAGAGACCCCTTCTCTGTATTAGCCAATAGAGACCCCTTCTCTGTATTAGCCAATAGAGACCCCTTCTCTGTATTAGCCAATAGAGACCCCTTCTCTGTATTAGCCAATAGAGACCCCTTCTTTATATTTAAATGTGATGTGAAGATCTTCCAGGAAAAATGTTTTATAAACATTCCTTCTCGAAAAATGAATACACTGTATTTTTAGTAATCTATGCAAGCCAAATGGCTAATTATGGAGATTCACTTTTAGCCACAAAATTAGCCACTACGTAAGTAATTGGTTGCGGAAATACTGAGTCTGTACATCTCTATATTCTGAATAATGAGTGGTTGGTGTTCAATATAGACATATCCCATAATATATATAGATTTAGTACATGTATGATTCCTGAATTGAAACCTTACAACTATCATGGTACTCCTATCAAATCTCAAAAATTGCCTCGCTCAAGTAAAATGAAAGTAATATTCTCTTAAAGATCAAATTATGAAATAGAATATAAAAGTATACATAGTGTCTTACAAGTATTCATTTCACATTGCTGGAAAAATTAGTTCATTGCAAAGGATGCTGGGAAAATCACCATAGAGGGCGCTGCAACATTAATAGCAGTTCAAAATTGTCTTATTCCTAAAATTTCAATCACATACAATGTATGCATAGAGTTTGGTTTCTTACAAATCTTTTGAAATCATATAATTGTCATAAATGTTTCAAATTGGAGTAGCAATATACTGTTGTACTGAAACTAATGTTTCAGATTCCGTTTGTCCGTCCATCATTATTTCTTGGAAATGCCTGAACTGATTTTATTCAAAGCTGGTACAAAAACAAGTCAACAAATACAATAATATTTCGATAACCTTCGACGTACTGGCAACCATTTTTGTAAAAAAAAAACACTCTAAAAATCAACAGTTCATTAACCATTTCACAGGCATACCATGAATGATTTTATTCAAAGCTGGAACAAAAACAAGTCATAAAAGATTACATATGCACATCAATTTGTTTATGATTTGGATAACCTGTGACGTACTGGCAACTATTTTTGTAAAAAAAAACACTTTAAAAATCAACAGTTCCTTAACCATTTCACAGGCATACCATTTTGCTTGAATTTGGTACAAAGACAAGACATAATTGGGCAAAATGTTGTCTTCAGTTGTTTTTGAACTTCAAGAAATTCACTTCTTTTGTGATTTAATTAAAAATGGCTGACTGGTTGCCATGCTGATTTTATTTTAAGATGTTCTTAACCATTTCCCTGCTAATTGATTTTTTATGAAATCAGAATGATCTTATTCACAGGATATGTCACTTTGAGTGAACAAAACTGTACATCTCATTATTTATAATTGACACAGTCCCTAAAACTGAACAGGGACTATGACATTGACAATGTCTTGTTCACAATAATCCATGGCTGAATATGTACTTAAATTATGCTGTGTATCCATGTTGTATAACACCTATTTATTGCTTACTACCATTACAATTGTTTTTATCAAGGAGCCTGAAGCCACCTCTCTGTCAGTGTATTCAATTGATTTTTCCTTTGAGGCATCAAAAAGTCCTTCTCATGCTTGATTTGACTTGGAATGAAATGATTATTTGCATGCAAGTCATGTCAAGTTATCAGTCAGTCCTGCACAATCTTTACCAGTTAAAATTTTGACAATGCTTCCCTGAACCAATGATGTGTGATATCAAGACATTTTGACACAATACTTCTCTGAACCAATGATGTGTGATATCAAGACATTTTGACACAATACTTCTCTGAACCAATGATGTGTGATATCAAGACATTTTGACACAATACTTCTCTGAACCAATAATGTGTGATATCAAGATATTTTGACACAATACTTCTCTGAACCAATATTGTGTGATATCAAGACATTTTGACACCATACTTCTCTGAACCAATGATGTGTGATATCAAGACATTTTGACACAATACTTCTCTGAACCAATGATGTGTGATATCAAGACATTTTGACACAATACTTCTCTGAACCAATGATGTGTGATATCAAGACATTTTGACACAATACTTCTCTGAACCAATTGTGTGTGATATCAAGACATTTTGACACAATGCTTCTCTGAACCAATGATGTGTGATATCAAGACATTTTGACACAATACTTCTCTGAACCAATGATGTGTGATATCAAGACATTTTGACACAATACTTCTCTGAACCAATGATGTGTGATATCAAGACATTTTGACACAATACTTCTATGAACCAATTGTGTGTGATATCAAGACATTTTGACACAATACTTCTCTGAACCAATTGTGTGTAATATCAAGATATTTTGACGCAATACTTCCATGAACCAAAGGTGTGTGATATCAAGATATTTTGACACAATACTTCTCTGAACCAATGATGTGTGATATCAAGACATTTTGACACAATACTTCTCTGAACCAATTGTGTGTAATATCAAGATATTTTGACGCAATACTTCCATGAACCAAAGGTGTGTGATATCAAGACATTTTGACACAATACTTCTCTGAACCAATGGTGTGTAATATCAAGACATTTTGACACAATACTTCTCTGAACCAATGATGTGTGATATCAAGACATTTTGACACAATACTTCTCTGAACCAATGGTGTGTGATATCAAGACTTTTTGACACAATACTTCTCTGAACCAATTGTGTGTAATATCAAGATATTTTGACGCAATACTTCCATGAACCAAAGGTGTGTGATATCAAGACATTTTGACACAATACTTCTCTGAACCAATGATGTGTGATATCAAGACATTTTGACACAATACTTCTCTGAACCAATTGTGTGTAATATCAAGATATTTTGACGCAATACTTCCATGAACCAAAGGTGTGTGATATCAAGACATTTTGACACAATACTTCTCTGAACCAATGGTGTGTAATATCAAGACATTTTGACACAATACTTCTCTGAACCAATGATGTGTGATATCAAGACATTTTGACACAATACTTCTCTGAACCAATGGTGTGTGATATCAAGACTTTTTGACACAATACTTCTCTGAACCAATTGTGTGTAATATCAAGATATTTTGACGCAATACTTCCATGAACCAAAGGTGTGTGATATCAAGACATTTTGACACAATACTTCTCTGAACCAATGATGTGTGATATCAAGACATTTTGACACAATACTTCTCTGAACCAATGATGTGTGATATCAAGACATTTTGACACAATACTTCTCTGAACCAATGATGTGTGATATCAAGACATTTTGACACAATACTTCTCTGAACCAATGGTGTGTGATATCAAGATATTTTGACGCAATACTTCTCTGAACCAATGGTGTGTGATATCAAGACATGTTGACACAATACTTCTCTGAACCAATGATGTGTGATATCAAGACATTTTGACACAATACTTCTCTGAACCAATGGTGTGAGATATCAAGGCATTTTGACACAATACTTCTCTGAACCAATGGTGTGTGATATCAAGACATTTTGACACAATACTTCTCTGAACCAATTGTGTGTGATATCAAGACATTTTGACACAATACTTCTCTGAACCAATGGTGTGTAATATCAAGACATTTTGACACAATACTTCTCTGAACCAATGATGTGTGATATCAAGACATTTTGACACAATACTTCTCTGAACCAATGATATGTGATATCAAGACATTTTGACACAATACTTCTCTGAACCAATGGTGTGAGATATCAAGACATTTTGACACAATACTTCTCTGAACCAATGATGTGTGATATCAAGACATTTTGACACAATACTTCTCTGAACCAATGGTGTGTGATATCAAGACATTTTGACACAATACTTCTCTGAACCAATGGTGTGTGATATCAAGACATTTTGACACAATACTTCTCTGAACCAATGGTGTGTGATATCAAGACATTTTGACACAATACTTCTCTGAACCAATTGTGTGTGATATCAAGACATTTTGACACAATACTTCTCTGAACCAATGATGTGTGATATCAAGACATTTTGACACAATACTTCTCTGAACCAATTGTGTGTCATATCAAGACATTTTGACACAATACTTCTCTGAACCAATTGTGTGTCATATCAAGACATTTTGACACAATACTTCTCTGAACCAATGATGTGTGATATCAAGACATTTTGACACAATACTTCTCTGAACCAATGATGTGTGATATCAAGACATTTTGACACAATACTTCTATGAACCAATGGTGTGTGATATCATGACATTTTGACACAATACTTCTCTAAACCAATGATGTGTGATATCAAGACATTTTGACACAATACTTCTATGAACCAATTGTGTGTGATATCAAGACATTTTGACACAATACTTCTCTGAACCAATGGTGTGAGATATCAAGGCATTTTGACACAATACTTCTCTGAACCAATGGTGTGTGATATCAAGACATTTTGACACAATACTTCTCTGAACCAATTGTGTGTGATATCAAGACATTTTGACACAATACTTCTCTGAACCAATGGTGTGTAATATCAAGACATTTTGACACAATACTTCTCTGAACCAATGATGTGTGATATCAAGACATTTTGACACAATACTTCTCTGAACCAATGATATGTGATATCAAGACATTTTGACACAATACTTCTCTGAACCAATGGTGTGAGATATCAAGACATTTTGACACAATACTTCTCTGAACCAATGATGTGTGATATCAAGACATTTTGACACAATACTTCTCTGAACCAATGGTGTGTGATATCAAGACATTTTGACACAATACTTCTCTGAACCAATGGTGTGTGATATCAAGACATTTTGACACAATACTTCTCTGAACCAATGGTGTGTGATATCAAGACATTTTGACACAATACTTCTCTGAACCAATTGTGTGTGATATCAAGACATTTTGACACAATACTTCTCTGAACCAATGATGTGTGATATCAAGACATTTTGACACAATACTTCTCTGAACCAATTGTGTGTCATATCAAGACATTTTGACACAATACTTCTCTGAACCAATTGTGTGTCATATCAAGACATTTTGACACAATACTTCTCTGAACCAATGATGTGTGATATCAAGACATTTTGACACAATACTTCTCTGAACCAATGATGTGTGATATCAAGACATTTTGACACAATACTTCTATGAACCAATGGTGTGTGATATCATGACATTTTGACACAATACTTCTCTAAACCAATGATGTGTGATATCAAGATATTTTGACACAATACTTCTTTGAACTGAGGGTGTGTAATATCAAGACATTTTGACGCAATACTTCCATGAACCAAAGGTGTGTGATATCAAGACATTTTGACACAATATTTAACGATTACACGCACAAGAGTCCTCTAATAATGAAAACATAGGTATTCATTGGTATTCATAGGTTGTCTGCTTGACTGATTAATCTACATCCCACATTCATATTTTATTAATTTTTCCCACATCAAAGTATATTTCAGTTACTGGTACATGTGCCGTAAAACACATCTGATTAAAATTAGAGGCCCCATTCATTTTTAATTCTGCCTGCCAGTGTACATCACTACATCTGATTAAATGACTATCCAAATTTTGTTCGGTTTGTTTTTGTTCAGCAACCAATCAGAACTTCTTTTACATGCCACTTTCTTGAAAAGCCTTCTGTTATCCAATCAGAACTCGCTTTACATGTTCTCTGTTATTGATTTAAGACCAATCTCATCGGACAGAGCTGCATGAATGCAGTTTAGATAGTTATTTTGTAAGATGTAGTTTGAGGCAGTTGTGACAGTAATTAATATTGACCAGACCCTTTTAATTCACATAGGGTAAAACAAATGAAACATTTTTCTGCTGTCAAAGGTGTTTGGTTTACCTATAAAAAGTCTTTCTCATAAGCAAGTCTGATGAAGTGACTGGAGAATATGGTTGACACAGACAAGATTCATGATCCATTAACACTGGGTTCAGTTTACATACATTTTATGTTAACACTTTCAAATGCTGTTTTATTTATTTTTATTTATTTATTTGTTCCTATCCTTTTAAGTCAGGGGCTCACCAATAGAAGTAATTGGGCTGATGAATTTCAAGCATTTGCTAAAAATTGATAACAAATATTACAGAGGTCTACCCATGGTAACGACTTATAAAATATCAAAGCATTCTGGTTGGCCACTTTTAAGAAGTTGAAAATACCTTTTTTCAAAACCAAAAGTTACAAAAATATTCACTTAAATTAGAAAATCTGATAGAGATCCACCCAAGGTGGCTACATATAACTATCAAATTAATCATATTCGCCGTTTTTTACCAAAATATTAACTTAAGGTATTGTAACAAAATGAACAAAAGAGGAATGTACTCTCAGATGTGTTCATTTTGTGATGATATCTTTGATTCTCTAATTTTGATGAATATTTTTGTAATTTTTGGTAAAAAGTGATATTTTCAAATTCTTGTTGAAAACAGCAAGTCCGATTGCTTTGATACTATACATATTGTTTATTTTCTGATGATACCTACAGTTCTTTAATTGAAATGTGCATTGCTAACAGCGGAGCTATCTCAGGCGACAGGCTGCTTGTTTTTATTTAAAATAGCAAGAGAGTGATATTGTTATGTGAGAGTATGAGATTTAATACTACCGGCAGTATTGTTGGTCATTTGTCACATGAAGTTGACGATTGTTATGATATCAATATCATATTTCTATTGTAGTACATAATTAGACTGAGTTTATAGGTTTTTCTTCCCTACACACTAATATGTGAACTGTATGTTTCAAACATATTTATTTATATATTATAAAAAAAAATGTTTCACCAGTCCTAATGGAATTAAAATTACATTTCCTATATACATTATTCAGGATTTTCTTGTATCTTCTCTTGCAAATTTATAACTATTCTGAGTAGCTAATTTCAGGTTTATAAAATGTGGTTTTTCTATTTTTATAGACCGTAATGAGCTGTTACTTCAAAAAAAACTTTTCAGTTTTATCAATTTATGACGTCCAAGATAATAGGCCTGTGATGCAGTGTGCTATCATGAAATTAACAGATTCCAATCGCCGTGTACTATCCATGTACAATCATCAATGAAACGTGTGCAGTTAGCATATTATCCTTCACTGAATTGTCACTCACACTCAAAATTTACAATCTCTTTTTTGCTATTTTACAATTCAAAATTATTACAATTTGGTCCTAAAATGACACACATGGCTAAAGTCTGTAGGGTTGATATGTGAAAGAGAGAAAAAATAAATAAATATATACAATGTCTGTGTGGAAACATATTGCCCCAAGCACGCCTGTTTGTGGTAGACTTTAATCCTTTATTTCCGGTCCTACGTTTGAATGTACATGTATATCGTGAACTCTAGTGAATAAATGGGTTAATAGTTGTTTCGATGACAGCCATCTTTGATGAGTATCAGTATTTATTTATTTATTTTGATGTGTTTATACATTGTGACTTTATAATTACATTTTTATTTTAAATTAATTAGTCAAATTATATTATTAATTATTCTAATCACTTGTTAAAGTTTTTTGCTTTAGCATGGGATATCAAGCTGTCACTTTCTATCACTGTTTGTTACTTTAAAGGTATCAGGTTTAATCACCCCCCCCCCCCCACTACATTGGAATGAGCAAATGTGGTATTGTAATTGGACTGTTTCATTATTTGGATCAGCAGAATAGCTCACTCTTAGGGTGTTCATTTCTATATACAGGGAATCCAGAAAACATTACCCCACAAGGTAAATTTTGATCTGCTTCTCTATAATGAAGTGAAAAGTGAAAGTAATTTTTTTTAGGAATGAGAGGGGTAATTGATATTTATAAATATTTACATACATTGTATACATAAAATAAATGTTTGAAAAATAAATACAAAAGAATACAACTTACCATAATTTGTGAGTAGACTTGATTTGATTACAATTCAGAGGCTAATAAGCAGTTGATTGTATCTATCATATCTCTGTATAATATCTCCGATATATTACCCAATTGCTGGCACTAAGAGTACACATGTATCACTGACATATGCCACCCCCATGTGTAAGCCCTGTCATCCGCCTACACTAACTTTCCATTCATATTTTGCATATAATTCTACCTATGATTCCAGTCACAACTACATAAACAACCAACGCCCACACAATTTTTTTTACTTCCTATTTGGTTCATAAATATGAAAAAAAAAATGTGGTGAGATTCAAATTGAAATGCTGGTTTTATATATATCGTACATATGTTGCAATCGACCTAATTGCGAAATTATACCAAGTGTACATTTTGTGTGGGAGTCCACAATCTACGTTATTTATTTTTTAGTTATTTAGCTTGGTAAATACTGTAAACCAGAGAAAATATTTGTCAGTAAAAATAACAAAGGTACAGCGCAGGTTGATGTACCTACATACATGTACTAATAAACCTAACCTCTGTGGTTGTGTGATCCTATACAATGTTAATTATTGTAACCTTAAAATGGTATCAATGAAAATTAATCTCACTGGATATATTTGAATAGTTTAGTTATATTTCATGTTCTATTTCTAACAGGTGTTGCTGTTATAATTTGTTTGTATGGAAAATAAATCAAATTAATTTCCAGTATACGATATTTGTTTTGTATTTGATGCGGTGTTGTGTTATCAGGTGGCTGTGCACTGGTCCCATGTGAAAACAGCTGAGTTATATCGATTAAGGGATTTCTTCCATGTCTGAATCGTGCTTATGGGAATATATAGTAATATACCATAATCTGCATAATACTTGTTAAAAATGAACCAAAAGCTCTGTGTGTGATATAATATATATCCTGTAACTCTTAGTCAATAATAATATAAAAGGAGTTTTGTCATCTTCTTCTGTATGCAGTGAAATAATGTGATCCTCTTCTAGCAAATTCAGCCAGTGTCTGGAATTTCCCAATTGATGACTTTTTCCCGACTAACAATACATACTTCATTACATTCCATACAGATGGGAATAAGGTATGGAATTATAAAGAAGTACGTTCTGTAAACGAGACCTCAATCCAGCATTCAAATTCAATCTCCTGACACCTTGGTACCATGGATGTAATTGCCATATTGCTGCAGTTTCTTCAGTCCAACTTTGAAAAAAAAATCTAACCCATACATACATACATACATACTGCATGACTGTAATGAAAATAATTTAATTTGTTGGTGATGAAACCCACCCAAAAATATATTTCATCATCATTACAAGTAAAAGATAATACTGATGTTGCTATGGGGTGTACAAGATTGGTCATGTGTGTGGGAGATCAAACGACATTGTGTCGTCAGACGCCACCCACTCGTTACTACACGTCAGCATGGCTATTTCTCACATATAATTATCATACTCTATTCACTGTGCGTTGAACCAGTGGCAAAATAGACAATTATCATTTGAAATTTACTATTATTTTGATGAACCTCTCGATGAGGTATGATGACTTTCCTCCGTCATACAAATGACAAATAAAAATCAATCCTGCAATATATAACAAAAATATAAAATTCATATATGACATATTCAGATTCTTTCTTTTTCTAAGTTAATTGTTAATTAATTAATTGTAAATAATTTTCGTATTAATATTTGTCAATATATTAAAAAGTGAGGGGGTGAGCTGACATGCTGGTTTGGAGTTGTAGATTTACACATATTGGTTTGTAATGACTCACCTCTGTACGGCTATGCATCAGCTAGTGTGTGGTATGATCCGTTCCATTCATGCCCACATACTCGTAATGTTATGCAAATGAGCACTCGTCATCCACCTTACCGGAAGCTAGTGTTCTATTCACAGCTGACAAAAGTGATATGAATGATCGATGTTTTTGGTTTCGCCATGTGGTATACAGAAGGGAATATTGGAACGGGGAAGACCAATAATGTAACACATTGGATATCGACGTTAGTTTGTGTTTACATAGTAACCACCAGGACATTTAAGCATGATAGTGCCTTGAAATATATGGATTAAAATTTACAGGACAGGAATAAAGGAACATAAGTTTATTTTATTTTATACTAAAATATCCAAGAACCAACACATACCAAAAATTATATCTCAAAAGTGAATATTCATTGGGTATTTTAAATTTAACCGGACCGGAAGTGGGGATTTGTTACTACTATAAATATCCAAACATATTTTAGTTTAATTAAGGTAGTAATAATATTTATATAACAATCTAGATTGAAAGATTTTGTCCATGGAATTGGCCCACTCTATGATCTTTTGTCTGGAAGTTATGTTTGTGCAGTGCTTAATCAGGATGGAACATGAAATAAATAGATTTTCAAATGTGCTGACATGAATAACAAATAAACAATTTCATAGAAAATAAAACAATGTTTTTCTTCAGTTCCTGTTGTTTGACTGCTAGATTATTGCTCACCAAACACTGTTCATGTGTTTATATGTCTGGAATGTAAATTAACCATAAAATTTTCCCTTTCAAAATTTGCACATTTTTATATTATTTCAATATGGCTTTCGATTGCATACATGTGTTTAATAATGATAGTAAGATGTTTGTCAAGACGAGTAAATCAATGACAAACCAGAGATCAATTATAATTAGTTGCTTCTCAAAATCGTTTTTCTGATGTCATTTCGTTTTCGTTCAATGAGACAGTTTTGATGAGTTTTGCAAAATGTTGTCTGCACATCTCGCTCAAATACAGAAATTGCAAACATTGATAGACAGTTTTTTTGTAAATTATATGGCAGTGAATGTTACCACGTAGATTTGTTAGCGTCAGTTACACTATCATTCTAATCTTGGCTATGAATAATCACTGATATAATTGTGAACATAACCAGCACACTTAATAAAAATATTGATGTGGTTGGAACCTACATGTGAATGGGATGATACACAAATCGGGATTTCTGTAAAATCTGTATGAGAAGCCGCATCCCTAATATAAGTCGCACCCATTCTTTTTGAACAATTGAGAACCAAAAATTCCTCATATATGTAGATGCTCTAATAGAAGCTGCATCCCCTCTGTTGCATTGTACCATTTTAATAAAAGCCACAGATTCTAATACAGATTTTGCAGTAAAACTGCATGTCTATTAGATTCAGAGAAGATGACTTTTGAAAGTCTGTGATCAACAATATCTGAAATTCACTTTGTTTTGCTGGGGAGGGCATGAGAATATGCAGGCAAAATAATAATCAGTTATAATGCCTGTATTCTGTCAACTTGAAGCCATTAGCATAAATTTTATTCTTACTAGTATTAGCTACTCTTTGTTTGATTCAAAATGCTGAACTTTTTACATGCGATGTGCCTCACCATCTAAGTTGTATGCATTTGTCTAAAGAACTGTGAATTTGATTCGGAGAATTACTCAAGGCATCAAGGAGTCTTGTATTTGGGATGTTGCTTTATATATATGTATATATCTATTCACATTCTAAGCATTTAGTCTTGTCACATCATTCCAAATATATATAGTATATAATATCTCTGAGTATAAGTATGCATTTGGAACGTTGCTATAGTGCATTCACTAATGTCAAGTAGTCTGTTAGTTTTTAATCATTCTATACGTGTCATTGTAACTCGGTGAATGACGTTGAATGATGCCTGTGTATTACGTGGTAAGTGCAGTATGTGTTCCACATAAAGCAGTCTCTAAATTACATCTACTTTATTGTCTGCCTGTACCTGCATGCATTGGGTCAAGACTGGGGACGGTTTGACTGATTGAAATTCTAATAATGTATATTCAATAAAATTGTTCCTTTTGAAAACTATTGATACATCAAATTGAATTATTTAATTGTAATCTATTAGAAAGCATGTACACTAGTAGCACATGGACTTACGTTAATGATAGAGGTGCGTCCACATGTCATATTTTGAAGACTCGGCATAGAATAAATGTAATTTATGGTTTTATTGTGTTTAAGACATGTGCTTTTAAAAGAGAAAATATGGTACTCCATGATTGATCCAAATTCAGTGCTTTCAAATATGAAATCTTCAAAAGGTTAGTCCACTTAATTGCCTTGTGAATTATGTAGGGTTAGGGGTTTCTGACGGTAAATTTCATCTATGGATCAAAAATTGCCTTGGCAAAATTAAGAAAAATTCAATTTAAACATCTGTTTTTTGTATTAAAAAATACATTTACATGCAATTCATTTTAGATTTTAGAGTATCAAATCTTCATTTCTTGTTTACGAGACGCCTTGCACACCCACACGCTTGACAGCATATGGTTCATACAAGAAAAGATATTATTTCAGAAGTGAAAGTTACCATTCTTTTTTTACCAAGAATCATCAACATAAAAGTATGAAACTTTTTATTAACCATCTGAACACCTTTATTTTTCTTGCTAAAAAATTTTGCAAAGCATTTTGTACATTTTTCCATAATTTCTTATTAATTTGTCACCAAATTGGTCATAGTTTACAATTTCTTTATTTAGGAAGGGTTTGGAAAAGGCATAATTCAAACAAAATACATTAAATTCATTAAATATCATATCACACGTTTGACCCATGCCTTCAACTTAACTGCCAACTGCTATTCAGTTATAGCCACATTCAGCATTATTAAAATCAGTCTCACCGGGACACCATTGATATTTTATTTTCAATATCTACTGTCACCCTTCAGGAAATCACTTGAATTTTCTTGCCGTCACAAAGCAATAACAGTTATTTATATCAACTGGGGTTAGGAAACATGTACATTAAGATTATAATAACAACACAGAATGAATAGCAATTGGCAAATGAATAACTCCTACTTCTTCTCATTAAATTCTTATTACTTCACCTTTTACTGCATGCTAGTACTGGTAATGTGTCAGATTAAGACCCCTGGTTGGCTTTCTGAGAAAGACAACAATTTGCCCTGATAATGTGACTTCCGGATTCCAATAAGCTCTGATTATATAAAATAATAGTCAATAAAAATGAGTTGCTCCTACCTTGATGAGTAATAGGTTATGGGACTGTTGCGACAGTTCATTTGTTGCGTCAATTCCATGTGGATTGTTCATTTTGATTTGCCATGACGATGTAACGCATGCAAGGTGATGGACCACGTTTGACAGAAGTGTCTATAGCTACTGCAGCAATATCGAAAAGCAGCGACTCTGGAACGTTCCATACTGTGAACGGAAGTTTTAAAGCTTTCAGTCAGAATGCATTGATTATGGACGAAGCCAAGTTAGCCAATTCCCCAGTGTTCTGCATCTATGTATCAGAGCTCTATAGCCTTGGCAAGCAGATGGCTATATCCCGTCTGCAACCTAATGAACCTGTGAGCATGATAGGTTGTATTCCTACTATGTATGCGTATACTGTTAAGTGACTTGGCAAGACAAATGTGAACAGAGTCACTGTCTGCAAGACAAAAGACCCATTTAATTGCTATATGCTATAAAATACCTTTATGGGGGAATAGATCAACGATAAAATTGTCCAGTTTTGTCAAATGTAATATAGCTGTTCCTGGCAGTGATATGAACCTAAACCCGCCCCGCCCCGCCCCTCCCCTCCCCCTACATCAAGCCTCTCCCATCTATAACTCATCAATATTCATAAGTTTTTGATTTGAATTCAGATCATGATTTTTGGTTCTTGATTAATTTGCGCTTTTATATGATTGATATTATTTTTACATTATATAATTTATTGTACATTGTACTCCTGGCCAGCCTATTTTTGAGTTAGTGATGGTTAGAATTTAATGAATGGTGCCCATTTTATCAGTATTAGAATGCTTTTACACATGGTGAAGTTATACCATTTTTCAAATTGTAGGTTGGTAACGAAATTATAAATCGTTATTGGGTACTTAAAAATCCTTATATCAAAATGCTTGATTTTTTAAAAAATTAAAAAAAATAATCTATAACATTTTACTATTACATTGTGTTCTATGTAATTGTTTTAAAGATAACATTTTTTAAATAAGATATAGCCAATTGTTCAAAGGAATGTTGCCATGGAACTTTTATGATTACACCTCTCCTCCCAATTCAGCTTAGTTCTGCAATTCCTGAATAATTAACTTTTCATTGTGGGAGAGAAATTTATATTTTATCTACTAAGCATATGTACATTCCTAATAAATATGATAGACATGTAACAGAGTTTTGACAGATGAACACATTTTTCATCATTTCTGTATTTGATCATGACATTCAAGGCAATAGGAAATTATCTTAATTTAGCAAATAAATTGTTGAAAAAATGTACAAAAAAATTGCGCTTTAAAATTATGGGGGGAAATGTTCCTATCTTTCACAAAAAATTTTCTGTATTTTCACAACAATTTTGATCAAGACCTTCAGGTCAATAGGAAATTATCGTCACTTAGTAAAAAATTAGCAAAGAAATTTTTGAAAATACCCAAAAATTTGCAAAATCATGCCCACAAATTTTGGCGGGAAACATTATGATGTTGTACGGATTATGATTCAATACTGGTGAGATGCTGTAAAGCCTATAAATGGATTAATTAACCCGACAAATCTGGAATTAGTAATCAACCAAAACGAAAAGGAAGTTCATCCGGAAATGAAGAGATACAAAAGCATGCAATGATTGAGTAATCAATTACATAAACCAAATTAGAATTCCACTCGTCTATGTTGAAAATATGAATATTAAAGTGGCAATTTTGGATACTGAAGGAAATTAAACTTAGAGAGCACATCTGTTTGATAGTGCAGCTACTCGCCTGGGACAAATGGAATGTATCAGCTGCTTCTCAATAGGATTGGAAATTGTTATCCAACTATTAGTGTTTTGGGAAATGATGACCAAATGCTGCAAATGAAATAGTGAAATAAAGTTTACGAAAGATGAGAAGTGTGGAGATTTGGATTAGTGTGGAATTGTGAAATAGGAGTGGTATGAAGCAATCGCTGAGATGTTATAAAATCATTTGTGAGTGAGTTAGTGTAGTAGTTGTTAGATAATGTCAGAGGAATGGTTGGTGAGTTAGTGCAGTAGTTGTTAGATAATGTCAGGGGAACCATTGGTGAGGTAGTGAAGTAGATGTTTGGTAGTGTCAGGGGAACCATTGGTGAGGTAGTGCAGTACATGTTAGATAATGTCAGGAGAACCATTGGTGTGTTAGTGCAGTAGTTGTTAGATAGTCTCAGGAGAATGGTTGGTGAGTTAGTGCAGTAGTTGTTAGATAGTCTCAGGAGAATGGTTGGTGAGTTAGTGCAGTAGTTGTTAGATAGTCTCAGGAGAATGGTTGGTGAGTTAGTGCAGTAGATGTTAGGTAGTCTCAGGAGAATGGTTGGTGAGTTAGTGCAGTAGTTGTTAGATAGTCTCAGGAGAATGGTTGGTGAGTAAGTGCAGTGGATGTTAGGTAGTCTCAGGAGAATGGTTGGTGAGTTAGTGCAGTAGTTGTTAGATAGTCTCTGGAGAATGGTTGGTGAGTTAGTGCAGTAGTTGTTAGATAGTCTCAGGAGAATGGTTGGTGAGTTAGTGCAGTAGTTGTTAGGTAGTCTCAGGAGAATGGTTGGTGAGTTAGTGCAGTAGATGTTAGGTAGTCTCAGGAGAATGGTTGGTGAGTTAGTGCAGTGGATGTTAGATAGTCTCAGGAGAATGGTTGGTGAGTTAGTGCAGTAGTTGTTAGTCTCAGGAGAATGGTTGGTGAGTAAGTGCAGTAGATGTTAGGTAGTCTCAGGAGAATGGTTGGTGAGTTAGTGAAGTAGATGTTAGGTAGTGTCAGGGGAACCATTTGGTGAGTTAGTGCAGTGGATGTTAGATAGTCTCAGGAGAATGGTTGGTGAGTTAGTGCAGTGGATGTTAGGTAGTCTCAGGAGAATGGTTGGTGAGTTAGTGAAGTAGATGTTAGGTAGTGTCAGGGGAACCATTTGGTGAGTTAGTGCAGTGGATGTTAGATAGTCTCAGGAGAATGGTTGGTGAGTTAGTGCAGTGGATGTTAGGTAGTCTCAGGAGAATGGTTGGTGAGTTAGTGCAGTAGTTGTTAGATAGTCTCAGGAGAATGGTTGGTGAGTTAGTGCAGTAGATGTTAGGTAGTCTCAGGAGAATGGTTGGTGAGTTAGTGCAGTAGTTGTTAGATAGTCTCAGGAGAATGGTTGGTGAGTTAGTGCAGTAGTTGTTAGATAGTCTCAGGAGAATGGTTGGTGAGTTAGTGCAGTAGTTGTTAGATAGTCTCAGGAGAATGGTTGGTGAGTTAGTGCAGTAGATGTTAGGTAGTCTCAGGAGAATGGTTGGTGAGTTAGTGCAGTAGATGTTAGGTAGTCTCAGGAGAATGGTTGGTGAGTTAGTGCAGTAGATGTTAGGTAGTCTCAGGAGAATGGTTGGTGAGTTAGTGCAGTAGTTGTTAGATAGTCTCAGGAGAATGGTTGGTGAGTTAGTGCACTAGTTGTTAGATAGTCTCAGGAGAATGGTTGGTGAGTTAGTGCACTAGTTGTTAGATAGTCTCAGGAGAATGGTTGGTGAGTTAGTGCAGTAGTTGATAGTCTCAGGAGAATGGTTGGTGAGTTAGTGCACTAGTTGTTAGATAGTCTCAGGAGAATGGTTGGTGAGTTAGTGCAGTAGTTGTTAGATAGTCTCAGGAGAATGGTTGGTGAGTTAGTGCAGTAGTTGTTAGGTAGTCTCAGGAGAATGGTTGGTGAGTTAGTGCAGTAGTTGTTAGATAGTCTCAGGAGAATGGTTGGTGAGTTAGTGCAGTAGATGTTAGATAGTCTCAGGAGAATGGTTGGTGAGTTAGTGCAGTAGTTGTTAGATAGTCTCAGGAGAATGGTTGGTGAGTTAGTGCAGTAGATGTTAGATAGTCTCAGGAGAATGGTTGGTGAGTTAGTGCAGTAGTTGTTAGATAGTCTCAGGAGAATGGTTGGTGAGTTAGTGCAGTAGTTGTTAGGTAGTCTCAGGAGAATGGTTGGTGAGTAAGTGCAGTAGTTGTTAGATAGTCTCAGGAGAATGGTTGGTGAGTTAGTGCAGTAGTTGTTAGATAGTCTCAGGAGAATGGTTGGTGAGTTAGTGCAGTAGTTGTTAGATAGTCTCAGGAGAATGGTTGGTGAGTTAGTGCAGTAGTTGTTAGGTAGTCTCAGGAGAATGGTTGGTGAGTTAGTGCAGTAGTTGTTAGATAGTCTCAGGAGAATGGTTGGTGAGTTAGTGCAGTGGATGTTAGGTAGTCTCAGGAGAATGGTTGGTGAGTTAGTGCAGTAGTTGTTAGATAGTCTCAGGAGAATGGTTGGTGAGTTAGTGCAGTAGTTGTTAGATAGTCTCAGGAGAATGGTTGGTGAGTTAGTGCAGTAGTTGTTAGATAGTCTCAGGAGAATGGTTGGTGAGTTAGTGCAGTGGATGTTAGGTAGTCTCAGGAGAATGGTTGGTGAGTTAGTGCAGTAGTTGTTAGTCTCAGGAGAATGGTTGGTGAGTTAGTGCAGTAGTTGTTAGATAGTCTCAGGAGAATGGTTGGTGAGTTAGTGCAGTAGTTGTTAGATAGTCTCAGGAGAATGGTTGGTGAGTTAGTGCAGTAGTTGTTAGATAGTCTCAGGAGAATGGTTGGTGAGTAAGTGCAGTAGATGTTAGGTAGTCTCAGGAGAATGGTTGGTGAGTTAGTGCAGTAGTTGTTAGATAGTCTCAGGAGAATGGTTGGTGAGTTAGTGCAGTAGTTGTTAGTCTCAGGAGAATGGTTGGTGAGTTAGTGCAGTAGTTGTTAGATAGTCTCAGGAGAATGGTTGGTGAGTTAGTGCAGTAGTTGTTAGATAGTCTCAGGAGAATGGTTGGTGAGTTAGTGCAGTAGATGTTAGGTAGTCTCAGGAGAATGGTTGGTGAGTTAGTGCAGTAGTTGTTAGATAGTCTCAGGAGAATGGTTGGTGAGTTAGTGCAGTAGTTGTTAGATAGTCTCAGGAGAATGGTTGGTGAGTTAGTGCAGTAGTTGTTAGATAGTCTCAGGAGAATGGTTGGTGAGTTAGTGCAGTAGATGTTAGGTAGTCTCAGGAGAATGGTTGGTGAGTTAGTGCAGTAGATGTTAGGTAGTCTCAGGAGAATGGTTGGTGAGTTAGTGCAGTAGTTGTTAGATAGTCTCAGGAGAATGGTTGGTGAGTTAGTGCAGTGGATGTTAGGTAGTCTCAGGAGAATGGTTGGTGAGTTAGTGCAGTAGATGTTAGATAGTCTCAGGAGAATGGTTGGTGAGTTAGTGCAGTGGATGTTAGGTAGTCTCAGGAGAATGGTTGGTGAGTTAGTGCAGTAGATGTTAGGTAGTCTCAGGAGAATGGTTGGTGAGTTAGTGCAGTGGATGTTAGGTAGTCTCAGGAGAATGGTTGGTGAGTTAGTGCAGTAGATGTTAGGTAGTCTCAGGAGAATGGTTGGTGAGTTAGTGCAGTAGTTGTTAGATAGTCTCAGGAGAATGGTTGGTGAGTTAGTGCAGTAGTTGTTAGATAGTCTCAGGAGAATGGTTGGTGAGTTAGTGCAGTAGTTGTTAGATAGTCTCAGGAGAATGGTTGGTGAGTTAGTGCAGTAGATGTTAGATAGTCTCAGGAGAATGGTTGGTGAGTTAGTGCAGTAGTTGTTAGATAGTCTCAGGAGAATGGTTGGTGAGTTAGTGCAGTAGTTGTTAGATAGTCTCAGGAGAATGGTTGGTGAGTTAGTGCAGTAGTTGTTAGGTAGTCTCAGGAGAATGGTTGGTGAGTTAGTGCAGTAGTTGTTAGATAGTCTCAGGAGAATGGTTGGTGAGTTAGTGCAGTAGTTGTTAGATAGTCTCAGGAGAATGGTTGGTGAGTTAGTGCAGTAGTTGTTAGATAGTCTCAGGAGAATGGTTGGTGAGTTAGTGCAGTGGATGTTAGGTAGTCTCAGGAGAATGGTTGGTGAGTTAGTGCAGTAGATGTTAGGTAGTCTCAGGAGAATGGTTGGTGAGTTAGTGCAGTAGATGTTAGATAGTCTCAGGAGAATGGTTGGTGTGTTAGTGCAGTAGATGTTAGGTAGTCTCAGGAGAATGGTTGGTGAGTTAGTGCAGTAGTTGTTAGATAGTCTCAGGAGAATGGTTGGTGTGTTAGTGCAGTAGTTGTTAGTCTCAGGAGAATGGTTGGTGAGTTAGTGCAGTAGTTGTTAGATAGTCTCAGGAGAATGGTTGGTGAGTTAGTGCAGTAGTTGTTAGTCTCAGGAGAATGGTTGGTGAGTTAGTGCAGTAGATGTTAGATAGTCTCAGGAGAATGGTTGGTGAGTTAGTGCAGTAGATGTTAGGTAGTCTCAGGAGAATGGTTGGTGAGTTAGTGCAGTAGATGTTAGGTAGTCTCAGGAGAATGGTTGGTGAGTTAGTGCAGTAGTTGTTAGATAGTCTCAGGAGAATGGTTGGTGAGTTAGTGCAGTAGTTGTTAGATAGTCTCAGGAGAATGGTTGGTGAGTTAGTGCAGTAGTTGTTAGATAGTCTCAGGAGAATGGTTGGTGTGTTAGTGCAGTAGTTGTTAGATAGTCTCAGGAGAATGGTTGGTGAGTAAGTGCAGTAGATGTTAGATAGTCTCAGGAGAATGGTTGGTGAGTTAGTGCAGTAGATGTTAGGTAGTCTCAGGAGAATGGTTGGTGAGTTAGTGCAGTAGTTGTTAGGTAGTCTCAGGAGAATGGTTGGTGAGTTAGTGCAGTAGATGTTAGATAGTCTCAGGAGAATGGTTGGTGAGTTAGTGCAGTAGTTGTTAGGTAGTCTCAGGAGAATGGTTGGTGAGTAAGTGCAGTAGTTGTTAGATAGTCTCAGGAGAATGGTTGGTGAGTTAGTGCAGTAGTTGTTAGATAGTCTCAGGAGAATGGTTGGTGAGTTAGTGCAGTAGTTGTTAGATAGTCTCAGGAGAATGGTTGGTGAGTTAGTGCAGTAGTTGTTAGATAGTCTCAGGAGAATGGTTGGTGAGTTAGTGCAGTGGATGTTAGGTAGTCTCAGGAGAATGGTTGGTGAGTTAGTGCAGTAGTTGTTAGATAGTCTCAGGAGAATGGTTGGTGAGTTAGTGCAGTAGTTGTTAGATAGTCTCAGGAGAATGGTTGGTGAGTTAGTGCAGTAGTTGTTAGATAGTCTCAGGAGAATGGTTGGTGAGTTAGTGCAGTAGTTGTTAGATAGTCTCAGGAGAATGGTTGGTGAGTTAGTGCAGTAGTTGTTAGATAGTCTCAGGAGAATGGTTGGTGAGTTAGTGCAGTGGATGTTAGGTAGTCTCAGGAGAATGGTTGGTGTGTTAGTGTAGTAGTTGTTAGATAGTCTCAGGAGAATGGTTGGTGAGTTAGTGCAGTAGTTGTTAGATAGTCTCAGGAGAATGGTTGGTGTGTTAGTGCAGTAGTTGTTAGTCTCAGGAGAATGGTTGGTGAGTTAGTGCAGTAGTTGTTAGATAGTCTCAGGAGAATGGTTGGTGAGTTAGTGCAGTAGTTGTTAGATAGTCTCAGGAGAATGGTTGGTGAGTTAGTGCAGTAGTTGTTAGATAGTCTCAGGAGAATGGTTGGTGAGTTAGTGCAGTAGTTGTTAGATAGTCTCAGGAGAATGGTTGGTGTGTTAGTGCAGTAGTTGTTAGATAGTCTCAGGAGAATGGTTGGTGAGTTAGTGCAGTAGTTGTTAGGTAGTCTCAGGAGAATGGTTGGTGAGTTAGTGCAGTAGTTGTTAGGTAGTCTCAGGAGAATGGTTGGTGAGTTAGTGCAGTAGTTGTTAGATAGTCTCAGGAGAATGGTTGGTGTGTTAGTGCAGTAGTTGTTAGATAGTCTCAGGAGAATGGTTGGTGAGTTAGTGCAGTAGTTGTTAGATAGTCTCAGGAGAATGGTTGGTGAGTTAGTGCAGTAGTTGTTAGGTAGTCTCAGGAGAATGGTTGGTGAGTTAGTGCAGTAGTTGTTAGGTAGTCTCAGGAGAATGGTTGGTGAGTTAGTGCAGTAGATGTTAGATAGTCTCAGGAGAATGGTTGGTGAGTTAGTGCAGTAGTTGTTAGATAGTCTCAGGAGAATGGTTGGTGAGTTAGTGCAGTAGTTGTTAGATAGTCTCAGGAGAATGGTTGGTGTGTTAGTGCAGTGGATGTTAGATAGTCTCAGGAGAATGGTTGGTGAGTTAGTGCAGTAGTTGTTAGATAGTCTCAGGAGAATGGTTGGTGAGTTAGTGCAGTAGATGTTAGATAGTCTCAGGAGAATGGTTGGTGAGTTAGTGCAGTAGTTGTTAGGTAGTCTCAGGAGAATGGTTGGTGAGTTAGTGCAGTAGATGTTAGGTAGTCTCAGGAGAATGGTTGGTGTGTTAGTGCAGTAGATGTTAGATAGTCTCAGGAGAATGGTTGGTGAGTTAGTGCAGTAGATGTTAGGTAGTCTCAGGAGAATGGTTGGTGTGTTAGTGCAGTAGTTGTTAGATAGTCTCAGGAGAATGGTTGGTGAGTTAGTGCAGTAGATGTTAGGTAGTCTCAGGAGAATGGTTGGTGTGTTAGTGCAGTAGTTGTTAGATAGTCTCAGGAGAATGGTTGGTGAGTTAGTGCAGTAGTTGTTAGATAGTCTCAGGAGAATGGTTGGTGAGTTAGTGCAGTAGTTGTTAGATAGTCTCAGGAGAATGGTTGGTGAGTTAGTGCAGTAGATGTTAGTCTCAGGAGAATGGTTGGTGAGTTAGTGCAGTAGATGTTAGGTAGTCTCAGGAGAATGGTTGGTGTGTTAGTGCAGTAGATGTTAGATAGTCTCAGGAGAATGGTTGGTGAGTTAGTGCAGTAGTTGTTAGATAGTCTCAGGAGAATGGTTGGTGAGTTAGTGCAGTAGTTGTTAGATAGTCTCAGGAGAATGGTTGGTGAGTTAGTGCAGTGGATGTTAGGTAGTCTCAGGAGAATGGTTGGTGTGTTAGTGTAGTAGTTGTTAGATAGTCTCAGGAGAATGGTTGGTGAGTTAGTGCAGTAGTTGTTAGATAGTCTCAGGAGAATGGTTGGTGTGTTAGTGCAGTAGTTGTTAGTCTCAGGAGAATGGTTGGTGAGTTAGTGCAGTAGTTGTTAGATAGTCTCAGGAGAATGGTTGGTGAGTTAGTGCAGTAGTTGTTAGATAGTCTCAGGAGAATGGTTGGTGTGTTAGTGCAGTAGTTGTTAGATAGTCTCAGGAGAATGGTTGGTGAGTTAGTGCAGTAGATGTTAGATAGTCTCAGGAGAATGGTTGGTGAGTTAGTGCAGTAGTTGTTAGGTAGTCTCAGGAGAATGGTTGGTGTGTTAGTGCAGTAGTTGTTAGGTAGTCTCAGGAGAATGGTTGGTGTGTTAGTGCAGTAGTTGTTAGATAGTCTCAGGAGAATGGTTGGTGAGTTAGTGCAGTAGTTGTTAGATAGTCTCAGGAGAATGGTTGGTGAGTTAGTGCAGTAGTTGTTAGATAGTCTCAGGAGAATGGTTGGTGAGTTAGTGCAGTGGATGTTAGGTAGTCTCAGGAGAATGGTTGGTGAGTTAGTGCAGTAGATGTTAGATAGTCTCAGGAGAATGGTTGGTGAGTTAGTGCAGTGGATGTTAGGTAGTCTCAGGAGAATGGTTGGTGAGTTAGTGCAGTAGATGTTAGGTAGTCTCAGGAGAATGGTTGGTGAGTTAGTGCAGTGGATGTTAGGTAGTCTCAGGAGAATGGTTGGTGAGTTAGTGCAGTAGTTGTTAGTCTCAGGAGAATGGTTGGTGAGTTAGTGCAGTAGTTGTTAGATAGTCTCAGGAGAATGGTTGGTGAGTTAGTGCAGTAGTTGTTAGATAGTCTCAGGAGAATGGTTGGTGAGTTAGTGCAGTAGTTGTTAGATAGTCTCAGGAGAATGGTTGGTGAGTTAGTGCAGTAGTTGTTAGATAGTCTCAGGAGAATGGTTGGTGTGTTAGTGCAGTAGTTGTTAGATAGTCTCAGGAGAATGGTTGGTGAGTTAGTGCAGTAGTTGTTAGATAGTCTCAGGAGAATGGTTGGTGAGTTAGTGCAGTAGTTGTTAGATAGTCTCAGGAGAATGGTTGGTGAGTTAGTGCAGTAGTTGTTAGATAGTCTCAGGAGAATGGTTGGTGAGTTAGTGCAGTAGTTGTTAGATAGTCTCAGGAGAATGGTTGGTGAGTTAGTGCAGTAGTTGTTAGTCTCAGGAGAATGGTTGGTGAGTTAGTGCAGTAGATGTTAGGTAGTCTCAGGAGAATGGTTGGTGTGTTAGTGCAGTAGATGTTAGATAGTCTCAGGAGAATGGTTGGTGAGTTAGTGCAGTAGATGTTAGGTAGTCTCAGGAGAATGGTTGGTGTGTTAGTGCAGTAGATGTTAGATAGTCTCAGGAGAATGGTTGGTGTGTTAGTGCAGTAGATGTTAGGTAGTCTCAGGAGAATGGTTGGTGTGTTAGTGCAGTAGATGTTAGATAGTCTCAGGAGAATGGTTGGTGTGTTAGTGCAGTAGATGTTAGGTAGTCTCAGGAGAATGGTTGGTGTGTTAGTGCAGTAGATGTTAGATAGTCTCAGGAGAATGGTTGGTGAGTTAGTGCAGTAGTTGTTAGATAGTCTCAGGAGAATGGTTGGTGTGTTAGTGCAGTAGATGTTAGATAGTCTCAGGAGAATGGTTGGTGAGTTAGTGCAGTAGATGTTAGGTAGTCTCAGGAGAATGGTTGGTGTGTTAGTGCAGTAGTTGTTAGATAGTCTCAGGAGAATGGTTGGTGAGTTAGTGCAGTAGTTGTTAGATAGTCTCAGGAGAATGGTTGGTGAGTTAGTGCAGTAGATGTTAGATAGTCTCAGGAGAATGGTTGGTGTGTTAGTGCAGTAGTTGTTAGATAGTCTCAGGAGAATGGTTGGTGAGTTAGTGCAGTAGTTGTTAGATAGTCTCAGGAGAATGGTTGGTGAGTTAGTGCAGTAGTTGTTAGTCTCAGGAGAATGGTTGGTGAGTTAGTGCAGTAGTTGTTAGATAGTCTCAGGAGAATGGTTGGTGAGTTAGTGCAGTAGTTGTTAGGTAGTCTCAGGAGAATGGTTGGTGAGTAAGTGCAGTGGATGTTAGATAGTCTCAGGAGAATGGTTGGTGAGTTAGTGCAGTAGATGTTAGATAGTCTCAGGAGAATGGTTGGTGAGTTAGTGCAGTAGTTGTTAGATAGTCTCAGGAGAATGGTTGGTGAGTAAGTGCAGTGGATGTTAGGTAGTCTCAGGAGAATGGTTGGTGAGTAAGTGCAGTAGTTGCCATGATCTTGTCATACTTGTTAATATAACAAGTAAAACCAAATAAATATATAAATAAATAAAAAAAAATAAAAAATTCATACCTACTTCAGATTTTAATCTCTGTCTATAGAGATGTTAAATATGCAGGAGATGAGAGGGGATGGAAAGGTTTTTTGTTTAGGTGTTTAGACTGTACTGTGATGGTGGTTGAAAAAAAAAATATTTACCCATTCTCTCCCTTGCCCCCAGCTTAATTTTAGTGATGTGAAAGTCGTGTTTCCATCGTTTCCTGCATAAACGTTTCCTGTCTTCATAGATGCAGAACAAGATCTAAGCTTGTATCCATTTAGACAAAGAGAAATTATAGAACAATACAGAAAGTTGTAATGGGAGAATTAACCTAACATTTTGACAGCTGCAGACTAGACCACACAAGTTACCATTTGTCTAATTGTTTTGACTGTATCATCATTTCCTACTCCTGATTTTAATGTTGTTCTTAGACCAGAAGTTGATTTATTAGTGCTGATTAGGATGAAAACTGGGAATATAATTTCATCTCTGTGTGTCCATCCGTGTATGTGTCCATCTGTACCTGTATCTCAAAGATGACTTGACAAAACAGGGCCATATAATTTCATTCTGTGTGTCCATCCGTGTATGTGTCCATCTGTAAGTATACAATGTATCTCAAACATGACTTGACAAAACAGGGCCTTATAATTTCATTCTGTGTGTCCATCAGTGTATGTGTCCATCTGTAAGTATATCTCAAACATGACTTGACAAAACAGGGCCATATAATTTTATTCTGTGTGTCCATCCGTGTATGTGTCCATCTGTAAGTATATCTCAAACATGACTTGACAAAACAGGGCCATATAATTTCATTCTGTGTGTCCATCCGTGTATGTGTCCATCTGTAAGTATACAATGTATCTCAAACATGACTTGACAAAACAGGGCCATATAATTTCATTCTGTGTGTCCATCCGTGTACATGTATGTGTCCATCTGTAAGTATATCTCAGACATGACTTGACTTATTTCAATCAAACATTACACACACACGTCGCACTTCATACATGCATTTCTTTCTGTGATCCAATTCAAGATGGCCAAATGGCATCCATTTTAGTGCTAAATACTGGATCTTGGTCGTGCATGGACATGTTTCATTCAAACTTGATATGTCCATTAAACATAATGGGTTCTTGATGCACGCCATGTTTTTTCCTAAATTCGTTTCAAAATGGCTTACTTAATGAATGCTGTTTTCGAAGCCATATTGCTAACATGGCTGGACTGATCTTGTTCAAACTTTAAGCATATATCAAGTAACACATTTGCACATACTTATGTTTCAGAAGATGGCTGGTCATCATTTTCATACTAGAAATGCATTATGAATGTCATGGGCAAAATAAAGGAAGGAATCCCACAAATAAACCGGCTCCATTTTGTATCATGTCTGTCACACGAGTGTAAATAATTATTTGGCGCTAATTTTGACCATCACTAAAAACTGGACTTGGACTTGTCAATGACAATTTTTTATTTAATTTGACTTAAAAAATTTTTGACACACAGCTTGAATGTTATGATTGATATTTTGGTGCGAAGAAAGCAGGCAGTCGCACCACATCATGTTTCATATGAATCCCATACTATGCATGTGAAATTATTAAGACTCGAAATTCAAACATGTGCTACGTGACACACAAGTCATGGATTTTATAAAATGGTACAATGCAACAGAGGGGATGTTTTGTGAGAAAAGAAATTCAGTAAATTTGCTTTTTAGCTGAAATTTTGAAACAGAGAATGACAGTAAATGTTGTAATACTTTATTTTCGCTGGAATTAATTTTCGCTGAAAAGGCTTTTCGGGCGTTTTGTATGGAATTTATTTTCACTGATTTTTGATGAGTTTAATGTGAAATATAGGAAAAAAAGTATATTCTCTTAATTTTATTTTCACGGAATCATCCCTTCAGGGAAAATAGTGAAAATAAATTCCAAGCGAAAATAAAGTATTCTACAGTATACTAAGGATCTTTAAATCTTCAAACACCTTCACAAAATAAACAAGCAACTATTTTTGATATATTTTCAAAAATTCAAGACAAATTATGTCCTTTTGGTTCAAGAAAAATGCTCAAACTGGATTGAGTCACAGTAACATTCTTGATGTTTCGTTGCCATGAGTGCAAATCAATTTCTAAATGAATTAGGAGCAATGAATAACTGATTTGCAGTGTCTATGTGGTGGCCATTTGTTAGTGCCAAGTAAAAACGTGTGTGAAATCTGCTGTGATTTGATTAGAAAATGTTTTTATTTTACAACAATATCAGGGTTTAGTCTATATTTAGGCACCTAATTTGTTGATAGGGAAAAGTCAGTGACTATATTTAGGAATTTACAATGTGTGTGCTAATTGTGTATGGTAGTTTATGATAAAAGTTGTCACAGAGTTGATTCGTCTCACGTTTATGTAGCTATGCATCTTCTATACTCTATACCATTCTATTCAAATAACTAAGAGGTATAAGTGTGATATATGGATCATTACAAGTTAACATTACCCCATTAAACATTGACTTATAGTTTTGGTGATGTCACAGCACGTGCATGAGGTCATCACTATCCAAATGAAATTGCTTATTTTTTTTTGTCTTTTAGTGTGCTAAAGGATAATGCATCATGTTTGGCCTTGACCTACTCTGGTACATTTTGGCAATAGGTCTAATATAAATAACTCTACCTATAAGTAACATTGTAAAATATACCTTGTCTCAAACATATGGCCATTCTTTGATATTGTGTGAATCCTGTTTTAAAATAGATTTATTTTCAGACTATTCATTCATTTAAATTATGGATTATATTTTATATTAGTGTTACTAATATTTAAAGTGTATATTTCAAAAAATAATCTCAAATCAAAGCAATGTTTCATAATTTGAAAACTAATTAATTATTAGGTGAATTAAATTAAAAAAAAAATAATTTTAATGTACATTTCTTAGTTTCCAAATAATATCTTAACAATCTTCTATAGTGCAATGTCTTCAAGTAGACGGCATCACCATAATTACATAAACATCTTTCAACAGCAGTAATTTTACTTTAAATGAGAAACACATTTCAATTAAAAATTTCACCCAGCTGGACCACATTGTTGTTAGTGTTTTTCACAATGACAAGTTTCTCGTATCGTTTTAATGGATATAACTAAGCAAGGATTCCTGTTGTTCTAGTAGTTGCATATGCATAAATTCAAGAAATGTAATAACTGTTATTAAGAAGCAGCAATATGTTCATAATTTTTTTTATTTTGCTAGCATATTGTAATTTTTAAAAATTAATTTTGCAAAAATTCTGACATCTAAATCATAATAAACTCAGATATGTTCATAATGAGAATGATATTTATGGAAAATTTTCAAATGAATCCCCCAAAATGTTGAAATGTTGTTTTTATTACCATTTGTTAGATACATGCATACGTAGCATGTTATAGAGAGAAAAAACAAGTGTGTGGGCGTTATGGTATTACAAAACGTAGCTCTAATGAACAGCTGAATAACCCACGTCAAATAAAAATAATGCTATGTGAAATTGTATTTGCTTCTAAAAATGTAGAAATAGAGGGTTAATCAAGTTAATTTGCATAATAGCATATTATTATTATTATACCATAGTTGAATTATGCTATGTGATGAGTGTAAAGTGATGGGAAACATGAAATATTGGAAAAAAGTAGAATTAACGTAATACTCGCCTTGCGTTCATAATCTGCAATTATCATGGGAATCCGGAAAAAAAATTTCATAGTAACTGATTTTGTCGTTTGGTCACCAGCTGTAAAAAATGAATGAGTACAGAACATGAATGGATATATATTTGCTACTATGGTGAGCTTTCGGCTACATAATCTATGCTGTAAATCAGTATATACCATTATCTCCACAGGGGTGGTAAGGTATGTCTACCCGACTACAAGGAGCACACATGTACTCTTTATTCACACATACAAGTTTATATTCTGTGTCAGTAGTACATTATATAAAGTCTATCAATAAAGCAATGGGCATGTATGTATATTATCGCATGTTTTGTTAACTTAATAAATCAGTCTATTTTTCATAATAACATCGAACACCCTTTGAAACATCTGCGTCAGAAACACTTTTCATGATTCATAATTATGGCATTTTAAGACCACTGATCTGTTTTTGAGTTTAATACCATTGTCACCTTCAAATTAACAAAGCCCCATTTACATAAAATTAGCATTATTAAGAGCTGTCATAATTTTTTTCCAAAAAAAATATATTTATGTGCTGTCACATTATAACCATATTTAATAGGATTTCCCTGTTCGTGATTGCCACATCTTCTGTTTAAATCATAAACCTTATTAACTCATGAGAACCTATCAAGTACTGTTAAACATTTTTGGATTTTTTTATATTGGGACATACCCGTGTTGATAAATGTGAACAGTGCTTAGCATCTACACCATCTTAGTAGATAACAAAAATGCCTTTTAAATTCGTTTTAAGTCAATCAATTACACTGAAAATAATTGAGACAATGTATTTTTTGTATGGGTATTTTGATCCCATGAAATGATTCATTGAAAGATGCTTACAGGAGTTTCTGAATACTTCCACTTTATGTGACAAGATAAATGTTATTGAAAATTCTAATCCAATCTTTCATTCATTTTTGTTGATATAGACATGCAAGCTTCTCAGTCACTGGGGCATGATATTTATAGTAACTCTCCTTTTCCAGCTTAGTCGTCAATTTCATCCAATTAGTCATCTAAGTTTTCCTAATTTCATCTTGAATGATATACTATATATATATATATATATATTATGTCTCTCACCATATAAAGTTCATGTGGAAACCATACTAGAGTAATTTTAACAATGACGTTTTGGAGTGTTATACCAGGAGTTAGATGGCAAACAATTTCCACTTTGGATTAATTCAACACTCATTGTAGACGATACCTGAAGAACGAACACTTGTTTTATCTACTAACTTATTTTATTGATGATATCTGTTGCGTAGATTTCATGATCCAATTGAAATCACTTTCTTTCTTATCACTACTATTTCTCCATATTTTTTTTTCTGTAATAGTCTCTAATTGTGATTTTAATTTTCAAGCCCAACACTGCTTGTGGTGTTTGTTCAAAGCAACAAATGTCTTGTGTCAAAGATCTATTTTAACCATGATCCATTCTTAAAATAATAATAAATCCTGTTACCATTTGTTCTAGTACATGTGCTTCCATAAATTAGATAGTTAGGACACTGCAAATTACATACAATGACAATCATTTAAAAACATCGCCCACCTAAAATTATTTCTGTTAACCACAAGAATGTGAAAAAAGTTTAAGATTTGTCATAATGCTATTCTCTGCCTGTTTGGAAAGTGGCTAAATGTATAGAGGGGTTTCGAGTGCCATCAGTCGAGAATGGGAGGGGGGGGGGGTTCTAGCTCACCCAACCTTGGCTAACATCTTAATAGTATTACATGTAGCTACTGTGACTATATAACTGGTTTATTCTTAGTGGAAGCCAAGCTTGTTAGGAATCTTTTTTTCCACCTCATTATCACAAAACAGTTGCTGTCTATGGAGTGAAATGAACTGTGATGTTATCGACTGTTAGTCCTTTAAAGAATTACCAACAACCAGTGTAGTGTCAGGGACACATGCAGACATCATAAATTCTGACGCATTATGCAGCAAAAAATTATTAAAATATCATCAAGGTAAATAATATTTCAGTTAATATTCAATGTTTTTTGATGAACTGAAGTGATGTAATCTGTAATCTATGAATAATGACAGAAAGGTTGAGAAGCGTTTATTTCATTTTGGTCTACAAAATAATCTTTATGACCCCCTAAAGTTCATACTTCCTGGAGATGGGGGTTACTCATTCAGGTATTTCCTGAGGGTAAAAATTTCTCAATTTCTTCCCACAAACATATTAGTTTTTCTAGTTGATAAAAAAAAATAAGAAAAGTTTTATGTATAAACATAATTGATTTTATTGGGACAATATCTCATAAATTGTCACGAAGTGTGACCTCTTGGCTGTTATGATGTTAGGATTTTATTTTGCGGCTTACATGCTAGTCTTATGTTTCCTCTTTGTGTCACAGACTTACAAGAGCTTGGAAAGACCATTTTTTTTGTACGACAATCTTGTAAAATCTTGTGACCTCTTTCCTGGCACTTGCCACCACCACACCCCAGCTAATTTGTGTTCAACATTCTTGTGTATTGCTACAGATCCTGAAATGGATGTGTTGTATTCTTTTTTTCTGAAATTAACAACCACTAACTGCAGCATTCAAAGACTTGTGTGGAAATACAGTATGTATAGGCAGTGATTTCCCACAGGAACTCATATATATATATTAATCTAACAACTTGAATGAAAGGCGAGCCAAACTACTGCAGAATATAAGATTTAGTCAAGCTTTTCAATGCCCTAATTTTTCACACCAAGATTTTGATACATTTTTCTTATTTTCTTTGTTTATTTTTGAGCGACTGGATATAATTTTTCATTATCTTAAGTTTTGATCAAAGTTATTGAAAAAGAAAGATATGGAGCAAAATTAGCAGGTTTATTTGTGATAGTTGAGAAAAATTGACAATGTCACTAGTAATTTGGCTTGATTATAATTTATAAAACAAATCATTGAACATCGTCATCCTAAATGGTGGTTTTCAGTGTTAAAATGAATCCATCTAAAAAAATAGTAACCCCAGGTATCTTTTCAGAATCATGTGTGGCTGAATTTTTTCACATCACCTGACGATGCTGTTTTTTCACATCACCTGATGATGCCGTTTTTTCACATCACCTGATGATGCCGTTTTTTCACATCACCTGATGATGCCGTTTTTTCACATCACCTGACGATGCCGTTTTTTCACATCACCTGACGATGCCGTTTTTTCACATCACCTGACGATGCCGGTTTTTCACATCACCTGACGATGCCGGTTTTTCACATCACCTGACGATGCCGGTTTTTCACATCACCTGACGATGCTGTTTTTTCACATCACCTGACGATGCTGTTTTTTTCACATCACCTGACGATGCTGTTTTTCTCCCATTCATTTTGCCTATCCATAGAGGCGTTTTTCTCCCATTCATTTTGCCTATCCATGGAGGTGTTTTTCTCCCATTCATTTTGCCTATCCATGGAGGCGTTTTTCTCCCATTCATTTTGCCTATCCATGGAGGCGTTTTTCTCCCATTCATTTTGCCTATCCATGGAGGCGTTTTTTTCCCCATTCATATCGCCTAACCATAGTGGCGTGTGTTTTTTTCCCATTCATTTTGCCTTTCCATAGAGACGTTCAGGAGGCAAAATGTGATGTCCTTTGAGCGAGCTAAAAAATCTTGTTGCTACGGTGAATTGACAAATTTTGGTGTAATTATAAAACAATGTATTTCTACTGATATTCCTGCATAGGATAGTATATCGCATGATACCTCATGAATAATCTATATTCTATTAATAGGTTTTAACCATCACGACTTCTCAACAATAGGACTTCCCTCCATTTAATATTCCTATTATAGTTTTTCTTCGGAATTCTGATTATTCATTGTCATCATTTCATAAATTGTCTCGCTGACCTAATTTATAATATCAGAATGCATTTTTTTAAACAATTTATACCCTCAAGAAGTAGGAATGATTTTCATGAAAGCAAGATTTATTTTAAATAATAACCACATTATTTATAAATGTTTTTTTTTATTATTTGAATTTGTGGTGGTTTAACCTTTTTATTAGCATCAAAGTTTTGTTACCCTTACACAATAGAACCAACATGATTTCCAAAAAATGTTGATGTAGCTCTTAAAAATGGAAGCCCATTTAAAATTATCCCCGAACAAATTAATAAAAAAAAAAGCAAAATGTTGAAAGACAATGATTGCAGCCTAGAGGTAAATCAATGCTATCTTTCATGTTCTCTTGTTTGACTGTCAGGTAATTAATTTTACCAAATAAATAGCATTGCCAGTACTGTAGAATACTTTATTTTCGCTATTTTCGCTGAAGGGATGATTAAGTGAAAAGAAAATCCAGCGAATATACTTTTTTTTCTATATTTCACATTAAACTCATCAAAAATCAGTGAAAATAAATTCCATACAAAACACCCAAAAAGCCTTTTCTGCAAAAATTTATTCCAGCGAAAATAAAGAATTCCACAGTATTTTAAATAAAGTTGTAAATGAAATTTTGACAAATTCTGCCTGAATTGTTAATACGTTTTCATTTTCTCATTTACCTGTAATGTTCTTGTATTCATCTAGTATTGGCGTGGCATAGTAACATGTGCTATCACTAGCAGTTTGACACATGCATTGCTATAAGCCACGCCCACCTCTATATTACTGATCGTGAATGGAATACTTTTTCTGATGTGATTTTACTTTCAACATCAACTTCAACATAAGACTTTTCATACAATCAGTTTTTTGAAACAGATAAATTTATATGTCCATCTTAAATTCAAATACTACAGATAATTTTGTTTTAATCATCCACCCTTTTCATGTTGTATATTGTCAAAGTTACCTTACAGATTTGCAAAGTAAGAGTGTAACTTTAAAATATGACTTAATTTGACTATAGTCACACCACTGTTATTTTCATAAGTGCATGAGCTACTAATAGTATTTTCTCTATTATTTATTCATTAATTTGGGACCAAATGGACATATTTCCCACTCACAGCAGCACTTGATTTGTCCAGGTTTATTTCATAAAAGGTGACAAATGTAGACTTCAGTGTTTGAAAGGTTAAGTTAGCACATTCTATGACATATCAATTTCCATTTTACTTTCTAACCTTGAAATAAGTATAAAAAAATTAATGGAGATTTTCAGAATATATTTGCACAATCTTTTAATAATTTTCAACTCATTTGTATAAATTTTTGACTTCATATCAATAATTATCTTTTAAGTTCTCCCGTGGGACCTGTCAATTTGTGACCGCAAATCCTGGAAACTACTCGCATATACTAGGTGGGTACTAAGAAATATAGGTGTGGCTAGACTTTATAAGTGTTTGAGGCAAGTACAACTTGACAGCATCTGCATAATTATGACATTGTCTCTGTCCTGACAGAATTGATCACCTGATCAGCTGTTACCTGAGACTGCAAATGTTACCATCACTGCTGGCGGATCAATGTCAACTACATATACTGTACAGGGATCAATTACTAGCCGGGTTTTATTTTCACTCTGATAGCTAAATGTGTGGAATCAATATGAATTTTTACCACACGTGTAAATACGACAATCGCCCTTTAAAATCCAGTAAATATTCAAATTTAAACAAAAAATGTATTGTTTCTTTCACAAATCTATATCCCTACAGCATCAAGTAAAGTATAATTAAACCTGGCAAACATTTTTTGATAGTATTCTTTAAACATGGAAATCCAGTGGACAGCTCCCTCATGCAGTGACATAGCGCCCCCTTGTGGTGATACAGCATCACCTTTTGCTGTTTTTAGTAAAGAGTTTACTTTTTTATTGAAAAATCTTCAAATAGTTTGTGTCCGTCATCTAATTGCCTTTAAATCTAATACTGCTTGTTTTATTGGCAAAGATTTCAGTGCTGACTGATTCCTCTATTACCTGTTAGGCAATGATACCAACAACCATCTGTGTTTTTTCTATGGATAAAAGATTTCAGCTAAAGTGAAATATTTTTAACAGTAATTTACTGAAGTATTTGTGGGAGAATTCACTAAAGAAAATGTGTCAATTTTGGTGAATATCTTATTTGTCCTATTAGAAGCACATGTAAACCAACAATTGGATTTGTTGTATACAAAATCATTAAAATGTACCGGTACCTTAATTTGACTATAGAGAACACCTAATGTCTCTAATTGTAGTAAAGATGGCTACAATGTAAAACTATTTTTGTACTAAAGACAACACATAATACAACATTTGGACATGTTTCTGCAAATTTGCACATGCTAAAAAAAAAATAAAAAATACCTCAAAATATTTAGTTTTCTTGTGGGGAAAATTACAAAATGTGGGAGGACTAATACGTGTACTGTAACTACATAACTATTCAGAATGTCACACCATTTTCTTATTCAGCTTTCAACTTCTGTTAAGATAAAATGTGTGCACTGTCTGTCACATGAGATATAGATATTAAGACTTTGTGACTCGAGCTGTAGTCTAATGAATCTTGAACTAAACAGGATTGCCAACAGAACACGTAATTCTTTTTGAAAGAGAGATTTTCCTTTTGAGCTTCCAAGAATGTACGTGAAGCGCATCTGGTTTATCTGCAGCTAATGGCTCAATAGAGTACTTTGTTTGAATGGGGATAGAGAGAGAAAATAAAAGCGAGCTTAGATCATCTTTCTTGTTTCCAAATAGCTAGTCTCATAGGCTGGCTGCGTGTATGGAGAGAGAATACCAGTAGAGCCATCATAGAGACAGGTGGATTCAGACAGTATACTTGTTTATCCATGGCAATTGCACTGTGTTACAGATAGTAACAGTGACCTTTTACCTAAAATACTAAGATTCATTAGTAGTATTATGTGCTGAAGCTCTCGACATATGAATCCCCGTCAGTTGGCAACGTGTCAAATTTTATCAGTTTAACCATTTTGATATGCAAAGTCCTCATTTCCGGAAAAATGATAAGAATTTGAAAAGGGTGCATCTTCAGATAAGTCTTGTCTCACAGCAATTTACTAGATTGAAAATTAGAATAGGAATTCAGAGAGTAACCATGCAAATGTTGTCTCAGGGCACCCATGTATGATCATCTTTAACTCTCTTTTAATACTTTTGTCACATTTAACAAACCTAAAAAACTATTTTCTTATTTTTTCTTTTCCAGATCTGTAGGAAATGAGAAATTGATATCTATTTGGCTCAAAATGAGGGAAAATATTACACTAGCAATTTGAGAGGAAAATGATGGTATCCTAACATAGTCACAAAGTTGTCTATTCTATCTTCTGATTGTTTCCAAATAAAATCTTTAAAATATTGGGGGTCAGAGGTCATAGAGGTCACTATACATCAAAATGGCATAAATATTTCTGCTGTGAGGTCAAGTTGTGTTTTGACCAAATTGAATCATGCAAGTCGGGAGATATCAAATGAAATCAGTTTACTGTACTTGCATAGTATTTTTAACATGCAATAATTTCTTAAACAGTGAATCTTGAAATATAACTACAACAAACAGGGTTGTCACTAATTATTATGCAAATTAGCATAAGATAAATAATTATTTGTGGCACTGAAGTATTTTTCTTTCGATTCTTGGGTAAAAAATCAGAGAAAATTATTATACAATGTTTAATTAATGAATTAATAATTATATTTATAAATTCCCTATTTTTAAAATGAATATGAGATGTTATCAATCATGTTTACTTTGCACACTTCAAATATGAACTATGATGCTGTGGCTTATTCCAGTATTAGTCCAATTTATAGTTTACCGATAGCTGACCCTAAAGGTAAGGGAAATGTAGTTATTAATGGAAAGAAAACTATTTTGATAGTATTATTTGATTATTAATGTATCATGCAATATTTTGGTGCCAATATTCCTGGGCTGTCTATTGTCATCATGTTGTGTAAATTTTATACACATGGCATGAAAAAGGGATTTTGATAATTTCTGTTTAATCCCTCTTAAAGTAGCGGGGAAAAATGAGTATTAGTTTAATTGCAATTAGGGCATTCTTCACTAGTTACTAAGGATGTAACTATGACAATATATATATTTTCAGAAAGCTGAGATATAGGTGAATAGTCGTGTATTTTTCATCTTACTATTTTCATGGGAGATTAAGCTACGAAAGGTCTTGTAAAACTCTCAAAAAAAATATATATTTTTGATGTGCCTGAGTCCGTTTCATAGATGTTGCCATTACAAACGTCTTGATAATTTGAAAATTTAGTTTGGTTGTGGTTAAACAGCTAATTTTTTATCAAATGTATTCCATAGCAATGATAGTTTATAACTATACCAGTATCAAGAAGACTGTTCCATGAACAGTTTTAGACTGTGGTAGAAACAAAATGAAACGAATGAAGCAATTGATGTTAACGTGGACAAAATGGTATATCAATTCATTCAAGACTTTTTATGTTTTACCGCTTCGTTCAGTATGAAAAATAAATTCATTTTCTTTTATCTGATATTTAGTCTGAATATGTGAACGTAAGCTGGAATGTTCACTATAACTGGGTTTTTGAAGATAAATTCAAATTGAGCACCAAATGCTCTAAATTTAGACCAAAGCTGAATGTAGTAATATGTTTTGGTTTTTATTTGTGATAAGTCCAAAATAAAAAATATATATATATAAGTAAATTACATAAAAATAATTTGGGTAGGAAAATTCATAAGAATTTGAATTATTAATTCTGTATAGTATGTATGACTGTATAATTTTGTCTGCAACTAAAGTATGTTGAATTTTTATTAAAAAAAAAAAATAATCAAAAAAAAAAAGTATGTCGGATTTACTGTAAAATGTTAATAATGAGTGTAAAACATTTAAAATCAACTAATAATTCCCCTCCAGCTATGAACAATAATAATCATTTTGTTTATTTCATACTTTGAAGTCATGTTACAAGCTAGGTGTCAGTTTTTGTTTTTCTCTGTAATTTTAACTAAAAATACGATGACCTTTGTACCTTAAAATCTGAAGGAGTGGTGGGGTCATAGTTCACACTATACATACAGAGGATGTGGAATATTTCTGTTGCACTGAAGTGTGAATGAACTTTAACCTATTAATATTGAGGTCATTTTAACTTTATCCAGTGGTTCGATCATATTTTAACTTTTTTGGGGCCTTCATTTCTCTCACTGACATTCTGATGTAACATTTTGCAAATAATTTTTGTTGATTTTGACCAAAACTTACATAATTTCTCATTGGCTACAAGGATTGGTGAAAAACTTTTGGAAAAAAAAAAAAATTACAGTTTTATTTTCTGGAAGATAACAAATGTTGATTTTGTCCCTCAAAGGATTAAAGAGATTTCATAGATTTATTTTTCATTTTTAACCTTTTGGTTTTAATTCCTGCTTAATTATTCGTTTTACACCCAACGTTGTTGTGGTCACATGACTGAAATATGAATATGACATTAATATCATGCTTTAGCATACACTTTAATGTACTCAGTATTAGCAGCTTATTCAAGATGGCTGCCTCCATGGTTGCCATTAGTTTGTGATTATCATGATTTAGTCACCTCTCAATGCTAAGGGAAATTATCTACTCTCGACAGTAGAAATGTTGATTCCTAGTTTTTAATTTTCTCTTCATTTGTTCATCTCTTAATTTCATGAACCAATTACAAGACCCCCCCCCCAAAAAAAATACTGTTCTTCACTGAAAGGGTTGGATCAGTGTAAGTCTGATTTCCAGTTATGCATATACTGTATTAATTGTTTTCTGCTATATGTATACTGTGAACTTGAATGTTATGACAATTCAACTGGAAAATTAGATTTAAATTACTTAGGGCTCACTCAACCATTAATTCCAACTCTCTATTGCTGGTCCCCCCATTTTAATTGAGTTCACCTTTTAATTGTATACTCCTCTCTTCAGGACACGTATAGTTAACTGGAGGTATATTATCTAACTACAAGTGTTGGGGTTCAGGTTAGGGATAGGGGGGCCTTAAGGAACTCTTTCTGAAAATTAATTGGAAATTGTTAACATATAGAAATGACATGACATGTGTTTATGATAGTGTCATTAAACACAGTGTCATTAAACAACTGTCTGTTTTTCTGTTTTTGTGGGTGGTTGTCGGAAGGATGCATCTAATTCTGATGGGAAAAAAACAGCGTTTGAGTCTACATTTTCCGGAATGATTCTATTTGAAACATCTCCTTCCTCTATGTTACAGACCATGCCCTTTTATAAGAATAGTTGAACCAGCTGGATTGGCATAGTCTACATACCAAGCTTACAAAAAAAGAATCTATGTATGGGCAAAGGCACTTGATAAGAATGCCCCAGTTCTTAACAGCTGTGTGTACACGAGATAGGCAAGTATACTGGACTTGGTTTCATCAGAAATTACAACCATTGATTACATCATTTCAAATAATACCCCTAAAATAAAACGACCAACAACAACATTCTTTACAGCCGGAAATTACCAGCACTTTGAATCCAATGGTCTCACTTGACCTTTTTAAAGAGTTTTTTTAATTGATAAATTTGTACAGTGACATGAATAGAAAGCCTATGCCCTAGACTATAGTCAGTATGATTGGACACTACTTTGACAAATTTTTACTAGGTAAATTACAGTTCTTGTTCTCACCATGTGAAGGAATCAGTGTGGTCTCCCTTCAGGGCTTATAGACATACTTCACTAAGCATAGACTTAAACATGTGTATCTACCATATTGCAATCCCAATTGCCATTTGACATTTGAAAAATATTTTAAAATGGCAAATTATATAGTGTTTATTTGTGGTGGTATTGTGAAACAACCACCAGTCTTATACCAGCAAATTCAAAGAATTATGTTAAAAAAATAATTAATTAGTTTTGCTTCCAAAAAATAATTAGATAATACAATACATGGCAGTCATTACCTGATTATTTTGGAATCATGACCAGGCTTGAATCTTTGTCGTGGTGAATTATATTTTTTATTCACAGAATTGATTTCATTGTCCAGGAATGCATTTATTTCTAATTTGTAAATGAATAAGTATGTGATTTAGGCCATCTATGCTGTCTCAGTTTGGGCTATTAGAACAGTCTATGCCCCAGCTGATCAAGGAATCCCTGTTCTGCTCTTAAAACTCTAAGTATTGAAGGGTTCACCACACAACATGGTATGTGAAATTAATCACTGTTCCTTTGTGCATGTGGTTCAATAAACTCTCCAAAGATGGAAGGCAATTTTGTTAGAGAGTGTGAATTTTAGAAGTTTGTAAAGTAGGGACGATGGGAGAAAAAAAGCTATTGAAAATGGGGATGAATGAACCAGTACTTACCATTGTTCTCTCAGTGTTAGTACAGTAGTGTAGCCTAGGACGCAAAGATGCAGAGATGGAGGGTGGCCAGAGAAGAAATCTGGAAAATAAACAGAGTAAAATGGCTGTAGGCTCTCGAAAGTGAAATCACTGTATCAGCTGATGGCTGGAGTAACAAAAAACCTGACTGACAAGTTGTGGCTTAGTCAGAGGTATGATGAATGATGTATTGGGGAGTTGGCCAGTGATGGAAATACCCTGGTTGGCATATGCAGATTAGGGGGAAAAAAAACCAGCATGCCAGGAGTCTGTCTTACACAGCTGATCAGCCCGAAAAAGGAGTGAATGCTGAGGTCTGTTAAAATTCCTTGCATAGTTGGTATTCAGACCATTCACGTCAGCAGTCAGTCTAGGCAACGATCCACTGTGTCAGATTGCACTTCAGCTTCTGTGTCCTTTAATGCTGCAAACTCCACAGGGGTGAGCCATGAGGAGGCCTTGAGGCAAACAAAACTCAAACATATGTAAACTCATAAAATATACACTAAACTCCCTCCCTACTTACCTGCATATCCCTGGGATAAAAACATGAAGAAAAACAATTTGAAGAATTTACTACAGAGGTCACCTTCAAGTTGGTTTCATTGAAGATGTTTCTGTAGCTTAAAATGATACAGATTCATAAATAATAAATAACAAGCATTGGACTTACAGTGCAGCAGCCAGTAGTGATTTAAAAAAAAGAAGCGAAAAGCAAGCTAGCCGCTAAGTAATTTGAGATGTGGAGCCACTATTCTTCTGTTGAATTATACACACTCTGCCCACACACATGTCACATGGTTGCCACTTCTAAGTAAAACCCATTTATTTCCACGATATTCTACATACTGTTTTACTTACATATACACTGCCAGTCAAGCATTTGAAAAATGTCTATGGGAGGAGGAGGCTAAGAGTGAAGCATCTTCAGGTATGTTTTCTCGCCATATTTAGACACAGCATGCATATATAAAAAAAAAGCTCTGTATTTGCTGTCCGCAAGCTTCTACCATTGATGAACACCAAAATAGCAGCTCGACCCAGCTAAAAATAGACCAAACCATAAAGGGAAGGCAGTCCTTTGATTGGTTTCTATTTTTAGTCTGCATTCCTATTGTGCATCACATTCACACAGGAACTATCAGTGCCTCTTTTGCATGAGAATTTGGACTATTCCATTTTAGTCATAAGGGGTGAAAAGGTTGACAGCTTGCGTGGGCGTAATACTGCTGGCTATGTGTGGGCAGCTTTGGATGTTCGTTCTTGTCCTCGAAAAATTCTGCTTCTATGATGCTCTCAATAGGAATAGCAGAATGTGTACCTTTCAATGAATGGTTTTGTCGTGCAGGGGAAAAACTGAATGGGTTTTTAAGCTGCAGAGAGGTCAGTAAAAATCATAAATATTTACTGAAATTAGTATGCGAGTGTCAGAAATGTTAGCCAATAGTAGAGCAGCTTTTGTTTTTAAGGTTAGTTTTAAGGCTTATTTCAGAATCTTTTTTTTCCCTGTTGTGCTGTAGTGGTAAAAAATGATGCCCTCTATGTTAAGATCTTGCAGTTTGAATGACATGTGAGTATTAAGAACATTTTTAACATTTCAATGTCCTGCCATATAGGATTTGTGAAAAGGGGAAGGGGGGAAGGTTACTGATTAATATTCTCTTTGTAGTTTGCAATTCATACATCACATTGCACAAAGATATGATATCTTTGACCTTAGGAGGTCTGCTATTAAATTCCTCATAATTTTTTTTATTAGCAACAACTGCTAAATCTTCTCAAGGAGTGTCATTGTATTTATTTCATAAGTAGCTTTATTTTAATTACTTCCAGGTGGGACAAGGAATAGGAGTCACTTTTTCAACCATGTGCTCTGTACTAACTGGATGAATGGGGTGACCATTTTGAATGCCAATATTTTCAAACTATAGTTGGTGCAACATTTTTCAAATTTTTATAAAATTTGTTACAACTTATTTGCTTATTTTGGACCAAATGGAGGTAATTTCTCATTGGCTATAAGTTTTGATCAAAATTGTGTAGAAATATGAAAAATAAATATTGACTATGTATATGTATGGTATTCAGAAGGTTAAATGATGCTGACATTTCTTCAAATTTAGCTGTGGGATGAAAGCAAAAAGATAGGAGGGAAAAAATGCCTAATACTTAATTTTGTGGTGTTCTTTAAAATGGTACATAATTTAGATTACTTTTATTGATAACATGAACAACCTTTAGTATTAATGGAAATATTCTTGTTTGATACTAGTAAAAGAAAAAAAATCTGATTTTAAACTATACTCAGTCTACTATATATAAACAATACAAAAATATCAATGTGTGAAACATTGAGGTTATCTAATAAGTGAGGTCTTTTTTATTCGGTCTGAATATAATAAAATCTGTATTAGAAGCCGCATCCCTAATAGAAGTCCCACCGTTTCTTTTTGTACAATTGAGAACCAAAAATTCACCATTTCTCATATGTGTAGATACTCTAATAGAAGCCGCATCCCCTTGGTTGCATTGTACCATTTTAATAGAAGCCACGACTTCTAATACAGATTTTACAGTAGTTGTCAATAAACAAATGAAAATTAATACATGAATTTAATACATCTCATATTATAGAGTAGCGATAAACTGATATCATAATATATTATTTTTAATTAGTAGTTTTTTTTCTCTCTTATTTTGCTTATAGCTACCGTAAAATGTGGTAAATAAAAACCCAGTGAATATGCAAAGTTTACTGTAGAATACTTATGTTGTTTTTTTTACAGGAAAGATAGTGAATATCTTTGTAATTGTCAAATCTGCAAAAATTGAACACTGAATATTTCTCCCTCTGTAGCATGTCTATCACATGTAACTATTTTTGTCCATATACCAGTACCACATTGTTGGTTTGGGGCAGATTGAATCAAATCCACAACCTCCCTAACACCTCAGTATCACATTGTTAGTTTGGGGCAGATTGAATCAAATCCACAACCTCCCTAACACAAAGTTAAACTTTACGTTATTAGTTTTAAGATCATTGACTTATTTAACAAAGTACTAACTATAAAGAGTGGATAACTGTTGATTGAAGTTCATTGTACATTAAATGGCCTAATTATGGGACACTGTAAATATTTCATGTACATTTTCCCATGCTTCATGTTACAATACATGATATACTTCATATGCTAAGGTCAACTGTGATTTGTCAGATGACATTTTTTTCTTCTTTTTTTTTGCCTCATGTTGTGTTCACTATGGTCCTACATTCTGGTAAGACTTCCAAACACATGGTACAGTAAAATCTGTATTAGAGGCTTCTATTAAAATGGTACAATGCAACCGAGGGGAGGCGGCTTCTATTACAGCATCTACACATATGAGAAATGATGAATTTTTGGTTCTCAATTGTTCAAAAAAAATGGGTGCGACTTCTATTCGGGATGAGGCTTCTAATACAGATTTTACGGTAATAGATTTGCTGTAATGATGTCCTATCAGATAAGGATGATAAAAACTGTCTGTGCTGTGTGTTGTTTCTGTACTCGGTGCACATTAAATGAACCCATCACCAAGCACATCAAATTTTCTGTGAAATAATGGTTCATTTTTTTTCATGTCAGAGATGCTGCTTCTAGATCTTTCATTGGGTTCTGAGTATTACGGTAAATAAATAAGTGCATAAATGAATAAATAAATAATTACAAAAATATTACCAGAATCAGTGATTTTAATCTGTTAATAGATGAATTATTTCCTAATGGCTACTGTTAATTATTTTGAGTTATCGGGTAGGATGTGTCACTTTGTCATGTGACTTGTTTGCGGATTTAGGTACTAATGAGTTAATATTTGATATTTGTTGTGTTAACAGAAAAGTGGCGTATTACATTGACATTGGTGGATATATATTCAAAAGAATCTTGCAATGGAAGAAATAGATTCAAAGAGCCATTAGGAATGAAAGATCTGTACAAATGAAAAAGATGGAAGGTATAAGTATTGTAGAAATGTAGTAATGGAGATCCCACAGTACAAGCCCTCGGAGGCCTGGTATGAATATTGGAGCTATGTACAGCCATTGTAGACTAAATGTAATGATGAAAAGAGACGAGTCGATGCATTGTTCTTGTGAGCAATCGAGTTTCACCATTTCAATCATTGTCTAACCTTCCAGACATGTCATCAGGGTCCCAAGAGACACGTTCGATAACAACTTATTATGTTTTGCGCACAATACAGTTCATGAAATGAAAGAAATGTTTGATTGTGCTTAATCTGCTTTTGTCTGGACTTGAAGTCGAAATCATGTCAGCAAAAGCTGTCTTTCAAAATGTTAAAATGTTTGTTATTGAATATACATGTCACATGACTATGCCGTGTTAAAAAATAGTGTCATACCCTAACCAGTGTCTTATTTATAGTACTTGTGGCAAAAACAAATTCTCAAATGACAATTAGATGTTCCTTGTTCTTGCACATTATAAATTCAATTTGGTCAACTATTGACATTCATTGTAACAAAATAGAATTTCAGATTATTGATACCTTTCTTGTCCACTAATCAAGATTGCTTTTGTTTCAACATTTGTCTCAAAAAATGAACCTTGTTATTTTCTCCATATTTTTTTTTTTTCTCAAAATCAGATTATAATCTGTAGCAAATAGGACATTATGTCTATCTGGTCTGCAATTAAAAAATAATATATAGAATAATTTCAATAATGTGCAAAAATGGGAAACATTTGAGTGCTCAAAAAGTTAAAGCAAATGGGTTTTCTTTGTAGATTCTTTAGTGACACAAGCAAATAGAAATTGCAGGAACCCTTGGAGATTTTTGATTTGTCCAAGCATTAGAATGAGTCTTCTTATGTAAGTTTCTTTTAGCAACTTACATTTTTGCATTTACTTTCAATATTACTGTTCTCATGGCAACCATTTTGAATTGAAACATGGTCTATTAATCATTGATTAATATCTGAAGAGTTGATCTCCATATTCATTTTATTAATGTAAAAACGTATAGTTAGGTAATATTCTTTTGAAAAAAGTGTCTCGTAGGCTTTTCTCCAAAGTGTGCTTTTAACCCCTGTCATGTGAAAACAATGAATTAGTAGTAAATGACAATAATCTGTGGAAAAAGTCATCAGAAAAGAAGTTACTGTAACTTAAAGCGTCACAGAGGGGACATCACGTTGAAATTTTGTGTGAACAAAAACATATTTCACATGAATTGTTTATTCATGTTCCCATTATTCCATGCACACTTCTATTTGCAGGGTTTGAGGTAATATGACAAAAACATAGAATAAATGATGCTGACAAACATGAAACCTGTTTTAAGCCCTATGTGATAACACCCACAGATTATTGAATAGGTCAAGTATTTAGTAGGGAGAGTTCATTGATTTGAAATAATTTCTGTTCACGTTTATTTCCAACCACTCAATATAAAAATATTGCAATTAATGATTTCTCAGTTACGATACTATCAGAAAAACTTACTTTTTTCATTTATTCTCCAGTATATTGATTATATGTGTATTTTTCATGAGGGATTTTGAGTGGGTGGGGCACCCACTAATTCTATTTTCCATCCACCTACATTTCCACAGATTTGTCATAACGGTAATTATATGCAAATTAGATTACTGGCACCTATTTAGGTTTTTATTTTGTGGAGATTACAGTCTTTAGATGCATCATGTGGGTTTGATTATATTGCATGATATAAAATATGTGATGCCTTCATGCAATCAATTATCCATGACTCTGTGTACAGTTGGGCTTCTGCCTTACTTTGAGTCATTTCCTATAAAAATATATTGTGGGGAATGTGAAGCATTGTGGGTAAATGTTTTTTGAGGTACATGAGCAGCATGCAAATGCAGAAAGAGGAAATGAATTCCCTATTTCTATATTTTTGCTGATTTATTCTTTGAAAGTAATAAAAAAAGCAGCATACATGTACATCACAAGATGTATTTAATATTTTGTATGCTATTTTGTTTCATATGACAAACATTCTGTTAGCAGGTAGTGAAATTTTAAGAGTCTTATCACATTTACCAAGTGTTTGGTATATATATATAGTCATGTGTCTGAAGAGGGGACTTTGTGTTTTCGATGTAGACAGGTTTCTGGTTAACACATGGTTTGAAATGACAGTTTTATTTTTTATTTAGGATTGGAACTATTATTTCCATCACAGTGCTGTGATAGGCGCTGCTGCGGCACAAGAATTTAACTCTCTGAATGTACGAATTGTTCACTTCAAAATAAATGTTGATGCACATTTTTCATGTATTTTCATTCCATTTTTCAGATTGAATGGACATAATTTTACCTTGCCTTCTCGTCGGAAAAGTTAATATGCATGTTTATTATGGAAATTGATTTGCCGTTTGAAGAGTTAATAAAAGTATTGCACAATGATTTTAAATGTCACAGTTATATGTATAATTCTTTTGAAAAAAATTATTAAAATTGAAGCTGCGTTTCAACTAGTACATGGTATACATGTATAGTTTAATTATTTATGTTCCAAGTACTGCATTGTTGAATTCTCCCATGTGTGTAGTTAACGATCTACCCAATGAGTAAATTGCCTCCCAACAACCCTGAAACAAAATCAATGTTTCAGTTATGTACATGTAAGTGGCTGCAAAATGACCTTTCATTTGGCAAAGTGTATTTTCTGATAAAATACCTTTACAAAACCATCTCCATGAAAGACAATCATTACTCTCACCTCTGAGAAGATCTTCTGTGTTTTATACCCAGCTTTTCTCCCTACTTCTTTCTTTGTAGTGACATCATAAATTACTTAATTTAAAACGTTGTTGCTACTACTTAGCAATATATCATGTGATAGTTACGTGAAAATGGCGTGATTTTATATAAAAGCTACTGCAACATGAGCACATGTAAAGGTTGTGACTAGAATGTATGAAGGTGTTTTACTCTGCTGTCTGTATGAAACATGTTGCAAATGAATGTATACCAGTTTATTATATGCCATGTGTTGGTCTGAGTGTCTGAAATGATGTTCTGTAATCTGTCTGTGAGTGCGTGGATATGCTGCAGTGAATGGTTTGTCATGGAGTATGAATCTGGCATGCTTGAATCCTAGAATGGTGCATTACAGTGAGAACGTGCATTGTTTTGTTCATTGTTTTTTTTTCCATATGGCATTTGTATGTATATAATCTAATATTTATTTCAATATTTGAGAACATGTTCTGTGGGATTTAAATCACAGATTTTCAGGTGAAACTACAAGTTATTTTGCAATGTTCACATGAATTTATTTCAGCAGATTTTACAATAATCATGATAATAGGATTCATGTGAAAATTATTAAATGTGTTAACTGTATATTTATGAATTTGTTTATAAACACTGTTAGCCCTTCCCACAATTCAACATGATTAAAAAACTTGTCATGTTCTGATTTCCAATGATTTTGTGATAGAGTGAAATATTTCAATAAACTGACAAAATATAGCCAGCATTTGATAACAAATTAGTATGGTAGTTCTAATCTTTTTTACTTTGTGGCTTAGAGTACATAATGAAATTTGCATAAATTTTGAATATTTAAAATTTTGAGTATATTTTGAAAAACAATTTTAAATTGGCTTTGTGATTATTTTCTAATGACCGTAATTATTTGATTAGTACGTACACTACGGTAATAATAAACGTGTGGATTTCTGATATTTTACATTGACAGTGCTATGCGTATCCTGCTGGCTCACCTGCCACGCCCTTGGATCGTGGATGAGAAGAAAGATGATGGCTACACAGCTTTACATCTGGCCGCACTCAACAACCATGTGGAAGTTGCTGAATTGTTAGTTCATCAGGTCAGTAAAGCCATGTGACTGATCATATGATTTGTTATCAATATTTAGAACACTGATCATGATTGGCTTGTTAGTGCCGGCAATGCAACTGAAACTGTATGTTGAATTTCAACACAAAACTGTTAAAACTGTGTCACTGCAGAGACTCAGTCGATAGGAAACATGAAAAAATATATTTGTGGGTTGTTTGTGTGTTTTTTTATTAGAAAAAGTAATATTTCACATTTATGACATGTCATAACATGGACATACTGATCTAGTTTTTTATAAAGTTTGCAGTTGATTCTAAAAAATTTTTATAGCCATTTATCTAAATAAGTAATGAGTATGCAAATTTACCTTCTTTATTCCGTAGTGTAAATATTATTGACTCTCCACCCTTACATTTTACCTTTACTTTGCCCTACTGACTTGTTATTGTTCTTCTAGGGTCGTGCTAACATGGATTTACAGAATGTTAACCAACAGACTCCATTACATTTAGCAGTAGAACGCCAACATACACAGATTGTCAGGGTAAGTCGGTTAAACTCGACAGACTCTGTTACATTTAGCAGTAGAATGCCAATATACACAGATTGTCAAAGTAAGTCGGTTAAACTCGACAGACTCTGTTACATTTAGCAGTAGAATGCCAATATACACAGATTGTCAAAGTAAGTCGGTTAAACTCGACAGACTCTGTTACAGTTAGCAGTAGAATGCCAATATACACAGATTGTCAAAGTAAGTCGGTTAAACTCAACAGACTCTGTTACATTTAGCAGTAGAATGCCAATATACACAGATTGTCAGGGTAAGTCGGTTAAACTCGACAGACTCTGTTACATTTAGCAGTAGAATGCCAATATACACAGATTGTCAAAGTAAGTCGGTTAAACTCGACAGACTCTGTTACATTTAGCAGTAGAATGCCAATAAACACAGATTGTCAGAGTAAGTAGATTAAACTCAACAGACTCTGTTACAGTTAGCAGTAGAATGCCATTATACACAGATTGTCAGGGTAAGTCGGTTAAACTCGACAGACTCGGTTACATTTAGCAGTAGAATGCCAATATACACAGATTGTCAAAGTAAGTCGGTTAAACTCGACAGACTCTGTTACATTTAGCAGTAGAATGCCAATATACACAGATTGTCAAAGTAAGTCGGTTAAACTCGACAGACTCTGTTACAGTTAGCAGTAGAATGCCAATATACACAGATTGTCAGGGTAAGTCGGTTAAACTCAACAGACTCTGTTACATTTAGCAGTAGAATGCCAATATACACAGATTGTCAGGGTAAGTCGGTTAAACTCAACAGACTCTGTTACATTTAGCAGTAGAATGCCAATATACACAGATTGTCAAAGTAAGTCGGTTAAACTCGACAGACTCTGTTACATTTAGCAGTAGAATGCCAATATACACAGATTGTCAAAGTAAGTCGGTTAAACTCGACAGACTCTGTTACATTTAGCAGTAGAATGCCAATATACACAGATTGTCAAAGTAAGTCGGTTAAACTCCACAGACTCTGTTACATTTAGCAGTAGAATGCCAATATACACAGATTGTCAGAGTAAGTAGATTAAACTCAACAGACTCTGTTACATTTAGCAGTAGAATGCCAATATACACAGATTGTCAGAGTAAGTCGGTTAAACTCGACAGACTCTGTTACATTTAGCAGTAGAATGCCAATATACACAGATTGTTAGGGTTGTTGAGAGTGGGCTGATCACCGCCTCCTCCTTCCTCTTATTATCTGTCTTGTGTTGTTGATAATGCCAGTGGCACTTCCACCCACTTCTTATTGTGTTCACCTGTCCTCTTTTACAGTTGTTAATATAGGGATTTATAGGATGTAATATTCAATAGTACAAGGCTGATAGGATATACAGTTTTGTACAGCATGTAAACGTTTCTGTGTTAAATGCAGCACTGTAGCAAATGAGAAAACTAGAAATATCATCATTAAAAATCACTTTCTTTGTTGACATATCATGTTTGGTAATACATCACTTTTGCCAGCTCAACACTTTTGCTGATACGACCCCTTTAAGACAATCATACCTAAAAGTTGAACATACTGCTCTTCAATATGAACAAGATTTGATGAAACTTGAGTCAAAAATGAAATTGTGTGAAACATGTTGTTAGTATGACCATAGAGGGCTCCCTAACACTTTCAATACTGGTACATTTGTTTGTCTAATTTTAATAAGTGCCACTATTAATGAATGGTCACACTGTCTAACATAAAATCAGGACATCAATGAAGGATTTGAAAATGTTCTAGTGTTATTACATAAACTGATAAACTGATAAACTGACATATTGTTTCAATTTATAATAGCAATTTATAAATACTTATAAGAAAAACTGGTTTGTGATTGTGATAGTAAAATAAACCTTTAGCTTTTGGGGCTATCAATAGTCATACACCAGCAATTCACACATGAAATTGTATCACTGGTTTTTGCATGTATGTAGTGTGTAGACCAGTATCTTTACTGCTCTTAAAAAAATATTTCTGTCGCTAATGGTTTTCCAATTTTTGAATGAGCTGTGTTTCCACCAATTTGTTTCATATTTTAAATGTACTGTGGAATACTTTATTTTCGCTGGAATTTTCGCTGAAAAAGCTTTTTTGGGCGTTTTGTTTGGAATTTATTTTCACTGATTTTTGATGAGTTTAATGTGAAATATAGGAAAAAAAGTATATTCGCTGGATTTTATATTCACGGAATCATCCCTTCAGTGAAAATAGAGAAAATAAATTCCAAGCGAAAATAAAGTATTCTACAGTATGTAATTATTAACAAAATTATTAAACTTGTGATGCCAAAATTGTGAAAACATGATACTAGCATGTCATGTATATTTTAAGTAACGTGGCATGTATTTATGATAACATCATGCAAATAGCTGTCAAGGTTTACATATGTACATGTATAATGTGAACATGTTAATGTTTTATCCAATGTATGTTTGTTTAGTACAACTAAGCTCATATATGGATTAATATACATGGAAATATTGAAATAAATGTGTATTATTGCTCCTGTAATAATTTGCTTTTTTTATTGTGTTCCTTTTAACAGCTGCTGGTAAGAGAAGGTTGTAAATTGGATATTCCTGACAAAGATGGTGATACCCCACTACATGAGGCACTCCGTCACCATACATTATCACAGCTCAGACAACTGCAGGATATGCAAGATGTTGGAAAAGTGAGAATACATATTTCCTTGTCTGTGAGAAGAAGTGTTTAGTGCTTTTGAGGAATTTTTTTTCAAAAAAAAAATAAATTATCGAGACATAAAGCCAATGGGGACACGTCCAAGATTAGGAAAATTATTTAAAAAAAATAGCAAAAAAATGATATTATTAAAATTGTTATGGTGATAGTGACAGGATATGACATTATTCAGGAACGTGTTCGCAGCATAGTGTGGTCAAAATGAAAAAGAAATACAAATCTCTTTTTGTTACCTCTTGGTGGCAGTATTACTCAACAATTTATTTCAAATCTAGTACTCAAACTTACCCTTGGAACTGAAGGACCCAAGTTATGAAGAGATAGAAGGGTACAGTTATCAAAGAAGGTGAACAAAATCAAAATCATGTTCATGTAGTTGTAGACCATGATTTTCAAAGGAAAATTAGGTCCAATATTATGTATTCATTTAATTTTTTTAATTTGGATCGAATGGATAGTCTTTATCAATTTTTTCAAAAAAATATACAAAATAAAATCATTCAAGTTTATTTGGGTTCCTGCATTGCATTATGGGGAAAGATTAGACTATTTTCTACTCATTGCAAGATCCTGTGTCATGTGTGAAATCGACCGTGAGAACAGGACAACTAAATGGTATAGCATTGTAATGATGACAAAACATCGTGTGAGATTCAACAAACATGAAATAACTTTTGGGTATTTCCATGCCTAACAATGTGCTTATTTGATGAATTTTCATGAAATGAGCAAACCTCAACGCAATACTCCCTTCTCAAAAATCAAATGATTTGATTTTTGCGACAGACTTTCAGACTTCTCCTTTCATACAATATGCATGATCTATTCATGACATATTTTATCACAATCCACAGAATGGCAGACTTTACTGTTAAATCTTTGCTGAAGGGATGATTCAGGAGAAATAAAATCCAGTGAATTTACCTTTTTTTTTGCTCCGCTGTCGACAAAGTGGACACATCGGAGCTGTTCATATTACTGATTGTCCGTCGTCGTAAACTTTACAATTTCAACTTCTTCTTCGAAACCGCAAGTCAGAATGTTTTAAATTTGTTATGCAAGTACCTTGGATGGTTCTTTCTCAGATTTATTCATTCCATGTCAAAATTGCAAATTCTCTATTTTTGGTGAATATTTTTGTCATTTTTGGTAAAAAGTGGTATTTTCGACTTCTTGTTAAAAATCGCAAGTCCAATTGCTTTGATATTTAATATATAGGTACTACATGTGGACCTCTCTCAGATTTGTTCATTTTTAGAAATGATATCTTCAATTCTCTAATTTAAATTTTGATGAATATTTTTGTCATTTTTGGTAAAAAGTGATATTTTCGACTTCTTGTTAAAAACCAGTCTGATTGCTTTAATACTATACATATTGTTCATTTTCTAATGATATCTTCAGTTCCTAATTGAAATGTGCATTGCTAACAGCGGAGCTGACAGGCTGCTTGTTTGAAAAATGAATGAAAAAAAAACTCCATACAAAACATCCAACAAGTCTTTTTTAAAATAAAATATTTTACAGATTATAATCTCTTCAGCATTTTTCAAATCTTTTTCAATCAAAGTCATGTGACCATTTTTCTGTTCTCCATAATTGTTGTATTTCATTGTGTTACCTTTATGTAGCTACTCATGGGACTAGGCACCCAGGGAGCCGACAAGAAAAGCAGTGCGTCAATTGCTTGCTTCCTGGCTGCACATGGCGCTGATCTCAACGTGAAAAACAAAAAAGGACAATCACCGTTGGATTTATGTCCTGATCCAAACCTCTGTAAAGCTCTTGCTAAGTGCCATAAAGAAAAACGAAGGTATGTATCAAGTTGGTCTCAAGAGGGGGTACTTCATAACATTTCATATACACAGGTACTGTAAAATACTTTATTTTCGCTGAAGAAATAATTCAGTTAAAATAAATTCTATACAAAATAACCAAAAAGTCTTTTCAGCGAAAATTAATTCCAGCTAAAGTAAGGTATTTTACAGTACACTGCAAAATTAAAAAGTTAAATGTCATTATCGAATGAAAAAGCAAAGAAGAGTTTTATAACATCATATTATATTACAGTCAATGGAAAAGGTGCATAGGTGTTGATGTTACTAATAGTATATACTTGCCATATTAGTGACACATGCACTTAGTGTACATAAATGAATATAAGTGTGTCTTCAAAAATGATTGTATGTCAATAATCCAGTATATAATAAGTGCAATTTTCAGTGTATATGTGACTATATGAGGGAGTCATTTCTAATAGAGCAACCAGAATATACAGAACATTATTTCTCATTCCACAAAATCAGTCATTGATAGTCACTATTAAAAGATATCAGGCATAATATAGAATTATGATTTCAAACAACAAGAATTTTAACAAATGTATTTATTAAGTGATTTGTTTGAATATCACTTGATTAATCTACCAATTTTAATTTTATTTGTTGCTAATATGTACATCACAAAAAGTTTATGCCTAGTTATATATGTAGGTATTTGAAGAATTAACGTCCATTCTCCAATAGGGTCATTATTGTTATTTATGAACTTCCTGCTGAGAAAAAGCTGGGTGACACCCATTAATTAAAAAAAACTTCCTGTGCTTACTTAGTACATTCACTGAAAAAAGACATGCCACAAAATAACCCCACATGCGTTGCCAATGTCTGTCTCCTATAGCCTTTGTCGATTTCTTGCCCATTTTTTTGTTTGTTGATCGATGCCATTATTCAATTCAATAAACAGTGGATTCCATTGTGTTTACATGTGATGGCTAAATACGGCCATCTTGTGAGAATAGACAATGCACATGCCTTGTGTCACTTGTGTAAAGTGTGATTAAGCATTTCTTATTCTTATTCATGGAGTCCATGAAATGGTACCGGTAAGTCTATCCACAGAGTACATGTATGTATTGTAGTTACTAATATGTGCTCTGAGCTACTGTAACAACATTTATTATTTCCGCTGTAATGACTGTGAAGTATGAAGCTAGGCTTATGTGTAATGTTTACTGTATTACCGGTTGTTGGTATCACGTAATGTCTCTCTAGTCTTGTTGCCAAGAATTGGTATGTAAACCAAACAAATAACTCATTCAGAATTTATAGGTATGTCTCCATAGGTTATTTTAAGCATATGTATGTACAAGTTATATTAATAATGGCTGGGTCACTGTTGACCTCGATTTGTTATGTAGGTCCTTTGGGATTCATGGTTGAATAGTGATTGCATGGTTACTAAAACAACATGATTCACCCCCCCCCCCAACAGTATAACATATGTGTATAAAAGTAATTTAATTTGCATAACAATAATATAATTTGCATATTATTTTATTTGAACCTGTGGCTGCCCAGACCATTTCTGACACACCTTATTTTTTTCAAATTGTTTTCAGAAAATGTCAACTGTAAAAACCTGTATTAAATGGGAAATTAATTTAATTTTGTCCAAAATTAGAAACATTTTAAGAAAATACTTAAGAATACATGTATGCAAAATGCTGTACCAAAATGTTGACAGAAAAACTTCACATGTTCAAAAGTTGAAATATTCTTTCATGTATCTTGACAACAAATTACACCTAAAACATTCAAAATTTTTCTTGTAGGAAAATTAACAATCTGCATATCATAATAGCTTTCAATAATCAATTTATGTTTTAGTAACACTTACATGCATTTTTTAACCAAATATGAAGAGATTAGATTGTAAATGGTCTGCGAGGTATTTTGTGTAAATTACCAATATTTTATCAACAAAGTTGCAACAAAACTGATGATACTGTTTTCCACACATAAACAAAGCAGAGCAAAAACTGTAAAAAAAATCTTTGTGTTTGTGTTCATCAAAGAGATCCCATCATCCCCCGCTAAATAAAATCTAATGTGAACATGTAAAATAACATTTGCTTGACAAATTTGTGAAATTAAAAAACACAGTGAATATGCTCAAAACAGCAAAATAGTGAAGTTAAATGTCAGTGAAAATAAATGGTGGTACAGTACCCAGGTACGCTTTGGGTTCAATTCTTAAAGGGCGGCAGTCGTTGCGCCGCGCCACGTCCTGTTCGATATAAGACTCATAGCGACGTGTACAACGCGTGTAAAATACAATTTTTTTTACATGAAATTTAAACACGCGCTGCGCGACGACCACCGCGCTTTAAACATATTGCTGACTAAGCAGTATAAATTACAGTGTACTCTCCCCAGACCACCAGTCATGCATTAATAGGTTTAGTAGAATGTCAATCTATCAGATAAATATTAACTATCATAAAATCTGTATGTCTTGTGTGCTCTTTCTATCCTCTGTGTATTAAATAACCCAGGTTTCCTAATCACTAGCAAGAGCAGTGAATTTCCAAAGGATGTAACGGCTCTACCGGTATTAATCACGTCAGCCCTTATATCAACTAGAACTTGCAAATCTGTAATTGACTTGCTTGCTTCGTCATCTGAAGAATGAGTTAATAAATGCATAAAAAATATGTAAATTATTTAAAAATTTTATGTTTTACCAAAATGTCTTGTATGTTACCTTGGTAGTGAGCCGATGGTAGCACCCAATACTGCTACTATTCACCCACATCAAGTACAGGAGGCATATGAAGAATGTATGGTGTGTTCTGATATGAAGAGGGATACCTTGTTTGGACCATGTGGTCATATAGCTACATGTTCGCTGTGTTCACCTAGAGTTAAAAAATGTCTTCTGTGCAAGGAACCAGTGCAATCCCGAACTAAGGTGAGACTCAATTGTGTTCATCTTCTCACTATCCTGCCCTAGGTATTATCCTCATGCAGTCCAGAGGTTATCAATTTGTCACCTTATTCTACCTTATTCTGCACACTATCATGTCCTACATCTTGTGACTTGCCTCTACATTCTGTTTGAGCTTTCAAGTTGTCTGTGCATCTACTGTTCCACTATCTTCTTTATACTGTCAGACCACTTGGGGTGCTAGTTCTTTCCCCTCACTCTAGAATATTAATACAATGTATGTTTTGTGACATGACCAAAATAACAAAGTTGCATATTTGAACCGAAGGGGGATAATAAACATCAGGAATTCTACAAATTCTTGTATTGATGTAATTTCTAGCCTTAGCATAGCAAGTATGTGCAATTATCAGTGTATTCTGTTAACATTCTCAATAATTTAATGTTTTTTCATATGATTTATATCTCTTCAGATTGAAGAATGTGTAGTATGTTCTGACAAGAAAGCGTCTACGTTGTTTGAGCCATGTGGTCACATGTGTGCCTGCGATAGTGAGTATTCAAATTCTACCCAAATGTCACTCATCCATTATAGATTGCTATGTAAAAAAGATGCCACAGCCATAATTTGATTGGCTGGAACTCTCAAATTCGCAACATCCATTGTACAAATTAGTTCAACCATGGTCCCTAGATGGTAATGGCATGAATGGCAGTCAAACGTTGTGCTCAATGTTAATATGACATAACATGTATATCCAAGGAATAAGAAGGTAAATATTTTTACCATGCAGTGCTTCACACTGAATGAATTTTGGCTTTCAGTCAACGTTAACTATCCTCACTGTGAAAACAATCACTTTGTCTCCCTTGTCCCAGTGCGATGTTATACTGGATATTCCATGCTTGTCTAAGAGTTGGAAACCACTTAATATTGCATTTGGATTTGGTAGGTCACAGCTACGCGTACAGAATTTGACTTGATACACATGTACATCAATCTGTATTTTGTAGTCATGATCTTGTCATATTGTCTAAAGGAGGAATTTTACACGCACAAGAATGCTATTCAATGCAATATGACTATTTCATGTTTATTTTGAACCAACACAACAATATTAAAATGGCAGAAAGTGCTTGAAAGTTCCTACCAGTACAATTTCTGTCTATTGTAATTCGTGGTCTTGTTTCAGTCAGTCATCATGGCAATGCAAATTCTCCAGTTGTATTCCACAATTGTCCTCAGTGCGACAATGTCCTTTTGGACACCATAAATTCTTCATATTGTAGATCGCAGATTCTTGAATTCAATGAATTGATTCAATGAATTTGACCTCTGTACGTGCTACTGTACAAGCATTAAAGAGTCTCACAAAATCACAGAACATGTATTTCTTGAGATCCTAATGCGAAGGATTGATTTTGTGAAAGAACTGGTTATAGTGTTCATCTCAGATCATATTGGGAATGTATTCACAAAGCATGTATTTTCTTCATTATGGATTTTATGTAATGATAATTTCATTGCTGTAATGTCATTTGTAAGACTGGCTGTTTCATCAAAAAACACACTTGTCAATTTCTGGCTCTATGCTCTATTCTTTACCTTGGTCCAACGTGATGTTAAGTTGGACATTCCTTGCCAGTATAAGAGATGGAATCCATTTTACATCACTTTGGAGTTGGGTAGATCGTGACTTCAGCCTGTCCTGCACTGACAACATGGCTGTCATTTCACATACACTATGATTTTCCTTCATCCTCTCAGTTCATGAATTTGTCTGGTGTCAGTTTCATTCATAGCTGACACAGAACCATTCAATCTTTCAACAAGCTACTAGGCTGATTGATGATCTGCTGGGGATGAAAAAAATCACTCTGTTGAGAATTGCCATGGCAATGATAGTGGACAAATTTGCCAAAAAATCCTGTCCTGACTAAAAATACAGGTGTGACCAGGTTTGAACAAAGTCAGTCCAGACAAAACAATCACAGACAAATTAATATATATATATACACACAAAAGCTAAGCAGAAAGCCTCTCTGCTCGGTCCGACAATACTTACATTGCACTGAAAATCACTCTATGAACTTGCTTGTTTAACTCAAACACTTGATGGCCTTGAACGTTCGATGAACTTCAAGTCTCAGTAAAGTTGAATGCAACAAGTGGACGACAACGATAATTGGATGGACATAGTAATAAGAGCAATCCTAGCTCAGAGAAGATTACTAATAATTCATCATCTGCAGCTTGTCCATATGTTCACAGCCAAAGAGTGCCCTCAGACCTTTGTCTTCTTTTCTAGGTTGTGCAGCTTTAATGAAGAAGTGCGTTCAGTGTCGATCTCATATCGAGAAAATGTCTCCATTTATTGTATGCTGTGGCGGTAAAGGTGAGAATGCATAGACCTGGAATTTTTAAATGGTATAAATGGTCTAATAATAGTGTACCTAAACAGTGAACTTTATTACTTCACTGGCATAACTATGGTGTACATGTAATCAAGTAAAATATATTACATGTTTCAATTCTCAGTATCTTGAACGATTTCACTGCATTGAAGGAGACAAGACATTTGCATCAAAAAAACTACAAACATCAAACTTTGAAAATTAATAAACGCTGCTCGGACTGATAAATATGATATATAGAAGATAATATTTGGTAATCGTAGTCCTAAATAACGTTTCGAGCAATGGCTCTTTATCGATAAAGAGCCATTGCTCGAAACGTCTAGCTATTTTTAATAGTTATTCATGACTACGATTACCAAATATTATCTTCTATATAAACTTTGAAAATGTTATTTGTGTATGTCATATTTGATCAGCTGAAACACAGAATTGCAGAATTAACTCCAATTGTATCATAATCAATTGTCTTCCCTGCATTTTGGCAACAAGAAACATTTTGTATTGTTACAGTAGTGTTTCAATCTTGGAAGTGTAAAAGTCACATGACCATGACTTAATCAAACAACAGTCACTTATATGATCCCACAACTTGAGTTATGTGACAGAGTAAAACTCAATGCAAAGTTATTTACAAGATTGTGGCTGATTGGCTACTCAACTCTAACATCTAACAGCCAATCAGAACACAGCTTATTTGTTGACAGGGATTTCCTGTATATCAAATTCTACCTTGTATATATGCTTTGACAAGGTGTTGATTTCACCTCTTCATAACAACTCAACAGTCTAGAGCTTTTATTTGTTGTCTTTGTTATCTTAATTTATATGTTATATGTATTTCAGTTTCAAGTATTGCTCCAACCAGTGTGAATGTACATGTACCTCAACAAGCCAGACCTAATAATGCTAATGATGTTCAGAAGCTACAACAACAACTACAGGATATCAAGGACCAGGTGAAATCATCGTTTTATATCTATTATTTACCTGCCCTATCTGTCACTAAAAGGAAGGCATTTTAAAGGACCAGTGCACATGACACAGTGCACATGACACAGTGCACATGACACAGTGCACATTTCGTTTTGTGTAAACAATTGGTTTTCTACATGTATACATTATATGGGACCTGTATTCTACAATGAAAGTGACGCTTAGCAAAAGGCAAAGAAAAAAAATGGTTTTGACCTTGGGGAATTAGTAAGATGCATGTTGAAGGTCATGCATATATATAGGACCTTTCGGGAATATATGGAAATGGGCAACACAATGTGTATTTGTTTAAGCTTATTGAAATTAATACATTGTGTCACATGTCCAAGTGTTCAGTAAGTTTATGTAAATTTACAAAAATCCACAAAATGAAGAATTTGTATAACATCCCATTTGTATATTTTTTTTGCAGACCATGTGTCCTGTTTGTCTTGATCGTCTCAAGAACATGATATTTTTATGTGGACATGGTACTTGCCAAATGTGCGGTGACAGAATGGCTGAATGTCCAATATGCCGAAAAGCTGTAGAAAAACGCATTTTACTTTATTAGATGAAATACACTGAGAAAAACAAATTTAATTTGAAGCTGAATCACATACATTGACCATTAAAATGCATCTTACATTAAGACATCCTTCTTTGATGGTTTAGATATAATCTGCTAATGCCTAGCTGCTGAACTTTATAAAACTTCTGTGCATATTTTACTTGATCATATTGAATACACTGAAAAAAAATATTTTATTATATAAGTGTGTATATTCATATTGTCGAACCGAACTGTAGAAGACAGTTTACAATAAGAAAGCCATTTTTGAAAGTATGGATATGATCATATTGAATACACTGAAAAAAAATATTTTATTATATAAGTGTGTATATTCATATTGTCGAACCGAACTGTAGAAGACAGTTTACAATAAGAAAGCCATTTTTGAAAGTATGGATATGATCATATTGAATACACTGAAAAAAAATATTTTATTATATAAGTGTGTATATTCATATTGTCGAACCGAACTGTAGAAGACAGTTTACAATAAGAAAGCCATTTTTGAAAGTATGGATATGATCTGACTTTCTACATAAAAACGTACTGTAAGTTTGACAACAAAATAGTAAAAGACGACAATTGCTGCAAATAGTTTGTAAATAACCAACAGATTTTTACCCACATTTTTATTAAGTAGTTATAGACACAGCAGGGATGGCCCTGTTGAATGTCAGATAGATTTCTTTTACATTGAGTACAAGTGTCTGTGCTATGGACGAAGACATTATACCAGAATTTGTTTTTTTGTTATAGTGACTACTAATATCAAAATAAGTCAATATTGAAAGTATCTCAACAAACTTATGCTTCAAGCAATTTTTAGAAAGAATATGTGAATAATTAACATTTAATGTATTTTCATTTTGTCTCTTGATCCTTTTTTTAATGTAAACTACAGAGAAGTATTGTTTTGAATGGAGGCTTGAAGGTTAATATATTAACAGTATTACAACAAAACATTATAGGACATAAGAGGAAACATTTGTTTATGTTTAGCATGCACATGCCTGTGTTTAGCATGCACATGCCTGTGTTTAGCATGCACATGCCTGTGTTTAGCATGCACATGCCTGTGCACAGTGATCAGTTGGTAAGAACTAGTGATAAAATAATACACATATACATGTGTGTGTGTTAATAGAACAACTTATGGGCAGACCTCAAGCCTGATGTGTGTTAATCAATGAGCAACATTTGTTGTTAAATATCTGTATGCTGATTGGCCAAATCAAACTATAGGTAAAATCTAGTTATAAATAAAAACTGGAGTAATATCAGTTAAAACCCAGTTGTGATGTAGTCATGTTTACAGAAAACATTGATTTTATTGGCCATTTTATTGGTGTAACTATAACAACCAAGCAAATATGATGAGACTCTCTGGATCGATCCAAGAATCACATAAATCATTGATGCTGAATGGTCGAGACATTGATATTCCTATATCAGCCCAGAAAAAGTAATATGAGATGCTCTGGAACGATCCAAGAATTGCGGTATTGATCTAAAAATCATTGACGTAGATTGGCCAAAACATTGATATATTTATATTAATCAAGAAAATGTGATGAGTCACTCAGGATCGATCCAAAAATCACTGTATCGATCGAGAAATCATTGATGTAGCTATATCAGTCCACAAACTGTAATCGGACACTCTAGATCGATCCAAAAATTGCGTTATTGGTCTAGAAAACATTGACTTGTAGTGGTCAAGACATTTATATAGTTTTATCTATCAAGAAAATGTGATTAGATGTTCTGGATCGATCCAAGAATCACAGTATTATTCTGAAAATCATTGATGTAAATATAACTATGCAGAAAGTGTATGTGCTGCTCTGGATCGATACACAAATAATGGTATTGTTCTTGAAATCATTAACGTAGATTGGCCAAAACATTGATGTAAATATAACTATGCAGAAAGTGGATGTGCTGCTCTGGGTCGACACACAAATCATGGTATTGATCAAGAAATCATTGATGGCCAAGACACTCGTGTCACTGTATCAGCCCGGATAGTGTGATCGAACACTCTGGATCGATCCAAGAATTACGGTATTGGTCCTAGAAACATTGACGTAGATAGGCCGAGAGATTGACATAGCTATATCAATCACGAAAATGTGATGAGATGCTCTGGATCGATCCAAGAATTACGGTATTGATCAAGAAAACATTGACATAGATTGGCTAAGAAATTCACGTGTAGCTATATCAATCAAGAAATAGTGATGAGGTGCTCTCGGTCGATCCAAAAATCACAGTATTGATCTAGAAATCAATGATGTTGATTGGCCAAACAATTGATCCACCTATAACAATCAGAAAATGGACGTGGTGCTCTGGATCGATACACGAACCATGGTATTTTTCGGGAAATCTTTAATGTAGATTGGCCAAGACATTGATGTAGCTATATATTTGTCCAGAAAATGTGACAACACGCTCGATATCGATCCAAGAATCACTGTATTGATCTAGATCAATCATGAAATGTGATGAGATGTTCTGGATCAATTCGAGAATCACAGTATTTATATAGAAATCATTTATGTTGATTGGCCAAGACGTGGATATAACAATCCTGAAAATGGATGTGATGCTCTGGATCGATACATGAATCACTGTAATGATCAAGAAAACAATGATACAGATTCGGAAAGACACAGATCTTGCTATATCAGTCCAGAAAATATGATGAAAAATTCTGGATCGATCTAAGTATCACTGTATTGATCTAGAAAATATTGACGTAGATTGGCCAAGACATTCATGTCGCTATATCAGCCCGGAAAGTGCGAGGGAGATGCTCTGGGCCGATCGAAGAATCACAGTATTGATCTAGAATCATTGATATTGATTGGCCAAGACATTGATGTACGTATAACAATCCAGAAAATGGACGTGCTGCTCTGGGTCGATACACAAATCACGATATTGCTCGGAAAATCATTTATGTAGATTGGCCAAGACATTGATGTCGCTATATATTTGCTTAAGAAATCATTGACGCAGAATGGCCAAGACACTCATGTATATCAATCAAGAAAGTGTGATGATATGCTCTGGGTCGATTGAAGAATCACAGTATTGATCTAGAAAACATCGACGTAGATTGGCCAATACATCGACATAGCTATATCAATCCAGAAAATGGACGTGCTGCTCTGGATCGATACACGAATCATGGTATTGATCAAGACATCATTGATATAGATTTGTAGCTATATCAGTCTACAATATGTAATGAGACCCTCTAGATCGATCCAAGAATCAGTGTATTAATCTAGAAATTATTGACATAGACTTCCATGACATTGATATAGATATAACAATCAAGCAAATTTGATGAGATGGTATGGATCAATCCAAAGTTTCACATTATTGATCTAGAAAACATTTACGTAGATTGGTCAATACATTGATGTAGCTATAGCAATCAAGGAAATGTACGTGCTACTCTTGATCGATACACAATCACGGTATCTGGAAAACATTGACGTAGATTGATATAGCTATATCAGATGTGAAAATGTAATGTGACGCTCTCAATTAATCCAAGTATGTGTGTCAAGAAGCTTCAAAATATAAATCACCAAACATTCTTTTACTTGTATGTGATATGGGTTACCGTGTGACCAAGCCACAACAGAGCACTGATATATTAAAGATTCGTTTACATACCGCAACCTTTGACCATTTATAGGTGACACATTGCCCACGTGCTGTGTGGTGTCATGATTAAAGGCTGTTTGTGACATCTAGACGTCAGGTACCCTCTATGATCCGTAATTAATACGCCTTCAAAAAAATCTACTGAAGACAAACATTATATTACAGAATGTTCTGTTGGGCGGTTTCCATAGTATCATATGATATTTGCTTAGTATTTACACATTTTCATGGTCGAAAAATACAAGGGGTGTATGCCATATAATGGACATGAGCCGATGGATCAGTGCATCACTGCAGACCTTTCCGATTAGAAACCCCAGCCCTTGTGCGCCGCCGTGTTCACCAGGGCAATTCCCTAGCGCCTCTAATTTTGGCCATATATGCATGTAAATTTTCAGCCGAGAGCTTTATGATTCGGGCTACAATGTAAATTATTCGGAGTAGCGCCACACAGACACGGACATCAAGTGAATGTAGTTTTGTATCTAGATGACAATAACGTATTGATTTGTATCTAGATGGCTATTACAAATCATGGAGAAACAGTGGTATATAGCATACATCCAAAGACAGCGTTAGGCTGATTTCGTGACGGAAAAAAAAATAATTAAAACTTGCCACCCACCACTCTACACAACAATGCTATTGTACCATAGAGGACGACGTAACTAGAAGGCGTTCTATATTGGTCTCAACGAGATCTCGGCTGTTATTTGCGTATAATGTCTATCAAACCCATCAAAAAACAGTTCACTTTGTGATTCATTTCAGCACGCTTTAATTTCACTTATTGAATTCACGTGGGGGGGGGGGAGTCCCGAGTTTCCGTAAGTGAATAAATAGTGAGCACGTGCATACTACTGAGACATTACTCAGGGGTACAAGTCGATAAGTTTAAAGCGTGGTGGTCGTCCCGCAGCGCGTGTTCGAATTTCGTGTAAATAAACAATGTATTTTACACGCGTTGTATACGTCGCTATGACTCCCATATATGAACAGGACGCGGCACGACGACTGCCGCCCTTTAATGTTTTCAATGCCCAATGCAACGCAAACTCTTGGTTGATGTTTGTATACGTGGGATGCCGTTGTCGGTATTTTTGTGTGTGGATCTCATCTCGGTTCTCAGTTTACTCGAATGAGTATTAACAATTGCTGACTGGATACATAGTTTATGACGTCATGACATGATAGAGTGTCCGTTACTTTAGTAGTAAACACAATTGAAATGAGCCAGCCATATTGAATCAGAATGTGAAATAAATTACATGATGTACAATGTTGTTTGATTGCAATCAGTCAATGTATGTCAGAGACATGACTCTAAAACACCCTTTGCTTTTGGCCATTTTGAATCCAATCTGAAAAAACAGTATGGTCCCCAGTTATATATATATAACCGAGGTCTGGGTCTGGAATAGCAGAAATGCTTGATTAGGTTGCATTGTTAAAGATAAAATGGCCACCGTTTAGCATGGTACATGTTGTATGATGTATTTATACAATTTGAGCTTTGCCGGTCATAGCGTACCAGCGATATTACTCTGGAACATCATTCACTCAAACGCAATGGCTGCTACTGGCCATTTTAAACCCGAATTGAAAAACAAAACAAAATGTCGTGCACCAAGGTCCCATAATTTCCATTCTATGTACATGTTTGAACAGAATTCGTCCATAAACGACTAAGATCTGGTTCTAGAATGACAGAAATGAATGCTTAACATCCTGAATCTGATGCTCGAACCAATGCGCGTGCACATGTGTGTAACAAGTTTGGGTTCGATAAAAGAATGTCGGAACCACATTCATTAAAAAACAAAATGACCACCAGTCGGCCATTTTGAATCAGATCTGAAAAACAAATTCGGACGTGCATCAAGGTTTTAGAATGTACAATGTATGTGCCAAGTTTGGACGAAATAATGAACTCCGTTCATACACGACCGAGATCTGGTAAACATTAAAATGACCGTCATTCGCCATCTTGAATCAGATAGAGGAAACTAATTGACGTTCAAATGTATTTAAGCAATAACCCCCGCCGAAGGCGGGTATACCACGAGATATTGCACAATTCACGACATATATGCACGAGCCGCAGGCGAGTGCATATATGGAGTGAATGGTGCAATATCAAGTGGTATACCCAACTTCGGCGGGGGTTATTGCTATTATATTATACCAGTATATTGACAATTCGATAAAACTTGTAAAAAAAGAGTTTACTTTCATCTACTAAAAGATCATGATTATGGCCCTTGAACATGAATATTTATAAGAATAGTATGTAGTTGTACGCTGAATATATACAAAAATTACATGCGCAACACAGTTCAAATTGAATACAAACTAATTTTTATTCCACATGAAAAAAACATATCCCACGTTGAATAGAGCAGCGTAAACACACAAATTAGCATAACAAAGGATGACCTTTCTGACCTTTTACTGACGCACAACGCGATTTGAAATACAGGGTCGTGTACAGTTTGGATCATTTAAACAACGGATTTTCCACGTTTTCATTCCGGTTTTTGTACAATTTGGACTGTAATTTGCCCATTGAAAGTACAGTTGTGAAATATACCGGTTTTGTGACTCATCATAATACTTGTAACTGTGGATATTTGACGTTCAGCGGTACGCGGCGGGACGCGGTGTATCACGTACGGCGACCGGCACAGCGACCTCAGTTCCAACATCTGACCTGGATATCTTTGGTATAACCAAAGTTTTGTGACAGTATGACTGACAAGTTTTGTCGTTGTTCTGGGGTAAGTTTGATGGTGTAAGATCGGATTTTCGCATCAATTTTGTGACACGTACATGATATGCCTTGTCTCAACTCCGGCCAAAAGAGTTTGCACGCCGTCGCTAATACAGTGGTTGGTGTACACTCGGCACAAATCTGTAGCTTTCGAAATTACCTTCATCATCTCATGTAATTTATTTACACATAGTGAAGAATTACAATACCATATATCGTCGTCGAATCCTGCGTTGTCCCGTGTTTTTTGAAACAGATGGCAATTACCCGGGTGCACTGCAATTTTGTCAGCTGCCGCAACCGGACACCGGTTGTTATTGGTGGCATACATTTTTGCCCGTGACTCATAGTTTTTTGCATTTTTATGTCAATAAATCCCTCAATTATATCTTGTACTTAAAGATCATGTTTTCTTTGTTGGAAGTTCGCATTCCATCTCAAAGTAACAACACTGAGAACATAGCGTTCTGGCGTTCGTGTAGGCACCTCACGGTGTTAAGGGACGGTGGTTTAGGTTTGTGTGGCGAACGACAATCACCCAACGACCGACGCTCACAACTTGGATCCCAACATTTACAAAAAGCAATATTATAGTTATATAACTTTTCAGTTGTTTTTAATTCAGTATTTTTTTCAATATTCTTCTAAAATTCAACCACTATATTTCCCTAAAAATCAAATAATACCGGTTTTATGTATTTCCGTATTAAACCTGTAGTCAATTCATGTTCCAGGGCCACTTTAGCCGTGCATTATCAGCCAATATACCATGGATTGCATATGCAAATTTTGTGTTTGGACCAATCAAATCAATGGATTAACACCATCAATATACTGGTATAATATAATCTAAGATATAGGACATGGCGTGCCCGAGATACAGGTCTGGGCGAACGGGAGCTAAAAAGGTCAAAACGTACCCCCCCCCCCTCCCACCCGTTTTGTACTTCGTTCGAACGGGGACTAATAACACATACAATATAGAACTCAAATTCTACCTCCACTGGAATAGAGACGCGCTGTCTGTCTGGGGAAGTAAAGTTACAAACTGTTAACTACATAACCTTACCAAAAAGTTTTCCTACTGACTGACAGACTCACATTTTGTAGCACATCTTCAATTGGCAAAATAAAATAAATTAAAAGAAATCGATATTCTTGAGTACCATAAATGTTGGCAGTGTCGTCTGGAATTACATATGTCATATTTATCCCACTGCAGGATATGTTTTGATTTTAGTGAATCGACTTGGAACTAATATATATTACAATCACGCGTTAGCGTCGTGACAGTCGCATTGTGCTCTACTACAGAAATACCAAACAACTTCCAGCCGATCCTCTGTCATCCCAAAACGATTAATGGTGAAACCCACTCAAAATTGCTGCAAAAATTGCTAAAAATGGCTTGGCAATATATAATGTTTGAATTCGTATGACTGATTATTGGAGTAATATTCTGCTGTATGACTTTTAAAATACAATATTTGGAAGAATTAATGAGTCAACTGACAGAAGGGTCCATATTTCTGTTTATTTTACTATTATTATTTACGCCAAGGTCTATATATAACATAATCTCATTAAGACAATTCTGGGTATCTATTTCAGTATGTTTATTTCTACCGTAAGCTGTTTGCTTGGTGTGATGTTCATAGAAGCATTAACACTGATGAAAAATGAAACACTGGGTTTATTAGACCTATGCATAATTGAGAGCCAGACTATGAGGTCATGTACCCTTGGAAAGAATAGTAAAATACGATCTGTATCACTGGGAATAAAATAATTACATTGCCCGATAGGGAATACACTTCTCTGATAAGTTGCGCCCTCTACAGCCGACAAAACGGAGTTGTCCAAGATCAGTACTAATACACAACAATAATTACTTTTCACGCAGGTATATTAAAATACTTAATCCCATGTATTATTATGACTTGATCATTCAAAAGCTCGATGTTTGGGATATGTAGTTGTTACTTACCTATAGTCACGTGACACTTTCTCAATGAATATCACTGTCCATATTTGTCCTTAGAGCAGAATAGGTTCCGGATGAGTAGGCATTAAGTCCATCTAGACTATTACATATTTGAACTTGCATATGAATTTGCTTTCTTACCAACGACTATTTCTCACAAATTATCAAAAAAAGTATACTTAACTACATTAGCTGCAAGCTATTGCACAAAAACCCACCACATTAATGTACTACACAAAACTCCAAACAAAACATGAATGCGTAATTATTAGCGTAATAACCAATCTGATTAAAATCTGATGTAGTGTACGGGCTTTAATTATTTTGGCTATAAACTTATTTTAATTTTAATTTTTATTACTTTTGTTATTAATGCCATTTTATTTTATTTTATTTTATTTTATTTTATTTTATTTTATTTTATTTTATTTTATTTTATTTTATTTTATTTTATTTTATTTTATTTTATTTTATTTTACTTTGATTTTGATTTTGTGATTTTTTTAATTCCGCCCTACCTACATCTGAGCCGATGCCTATGTAACGAGATTTCAACGAGACCCACTATCGACGATTTTAGTCAACGAATCACATACCTCCTTCTATAGCGCACATGATGACGTCACCGGGCGGAATCGGGTGGCAAACACACTCAAATAAAATGGCGGATTATACCGACCGAGAATAACACGGCTTTTCGGTAAGTTTATCATTGTCAAATGCAACGAAAGTCATTTTTATGTTAATATTGTGGCTCGAATGGTTCGACTTTAGATCGTTATTTTGCATAGTTGTTCTGGGAGTGACGATTTTTTTTCCGCCGTTTCGACCGAACACCAGTGTCTTTTTCCAGTCGCCTGCCCTGGAGACGGGTGATGTTTTGTTGAAGATCGGGCCAACATCGTCTACGGTATTGAAACCGTAGCTGTAAATATTCATCAAATTGTATCATCATTTTGTACATTATACAATAACTCTTTATTAAAGTAATTGAGCTGATTTGGACTGGAATAAAATATTTTTTATTTGGAACACATCGCAATTGATCAGGAAATATTTTTTTGCTCCAATTTTCTGCGTCGATGCCGTGGGCCGGTGACCGTTATACAATTTAAAATCAGTTTGCATTGTTTACTATAGCTGTTTACAGTGTTCTAATCATTACGATTTACTTATTTTTTTGCTTCCATTCTAGATAATTATGCTCAGAGATGTAAAATTGAAGCGATGACTGAATGAACGAACCTTGGCTGGCGAAGATGTATCTGGAAGTGTACACATTTGTTGGAAGTGAAAAAAATATTCAATGTAATGACAAAAATTGTAAAATGCTGTGGAATTTCTTTTGCAAATACAAATATACTAGCAATTTTCTTTTAATGGTTTATTCAAGTGGGCAAAATATAATGTACAGAAAGATTGCCCGTAGAGTATCGCTACACTGAAAAGTAAGCAACCGACTGCCTGTATAAAAGGGGGGCTGTGATTGGCTGTTACTTATGCGAGATTTGAACGGGACTTACATAGGCGTCGGATCAGATGTAGGTAGGGCAGAATTAAAAAAAAATCACAAAATCAAAATCAAAGTAAAATAATAAAATAAAAGGGCATTAACAACAAAAGTAATAAAAAATAAAATTAAAATAAGTTTATAGCCACAATAATTAAAGCCCGTACACTACATCAGATTTTAATCAGATTGCGTAATAACCACCCTATCTATATATAATGTGTCGTGGCAATCGATTTGCTGCAGAGAAAAAACTATCTTACATTTTTCATAACTCTCTAATCTATCATCAATTTCTTTGCATCCAGGTGTAGTTATCCTAAGATAAGAAACTGGCCTGTCAAAACAAGTGAAGCCTCAATATATCTACTTCTTAATTAGCATATTATGGTCGTACACATGAACAAATAATTGATTTCGAAATACTATGCCAAATGGAATGAGTTGGCAAGTTCTGTCCTATGGACATTAGTTAAGTGGGTGGCGGTTGAAGCTTATTTCCGGGGCTTAATTCTCGGCTCGATTTACCTAGATTTGTATCTCGATACAACTAGTCCTCGACTGCCCACCAGGAATAGTAGGAGCTCCACGCACAATATGCTTTATTTTTAATAGTGATTCGACTCTGAATTCCGATTGTACAAAGGTAACGCTGAGATTGGGACGCCATCGGTTGCATTATTATTGCTGGTAATTTCGATCACAGCAACTGGACAAGGTAAATAACTCTTGTTAGTGTCTACTCTACGTGCGAAGACATTTTTAACACTTTGTTTTATTCACTATATCCCATGCTTAAATTAATTCCAAATGTGATTCGTCGATATAACTGACTGATTTGTTGTCAAGTCCTGCACTCGTTGGGATCATTTGTCATTGTTGTAAATGTCATGCAAGTTAATCTAGATATATTTGGGAACATTTATTATGTTCAATCATGGGGCTATAGTTTGACAGTAAACAGTATCCTATTGGGTGATACAGTGCCATATTTTGAGAGAATTTGGCAAAATAGTTCAAATAATTGCATTAGAAAAGAATATTAAATCAGTGTCAATCTCATTATTTCCGATTTTTCTGTGTGTATTTTTTTTTCATTTTCATTTTTTATTACGTCGATAATATTTTGTATCCATTATTGGAACGCAGCAGTCTCATTGATCGATCAGTACCGCATTCAGCCTTGTTATCAGACGTCAACAGGGCAGTGCTTGATGTCAATGCAGGAGCATACGAACAGAAATGCGCATGTCTTCTGACTACTATAGAATGCGAGTGCGTTCGGAAATTTTCGGGTAAACGTGTGCGAATAAACTACCAGCAAGGTATGCCGTGGTAGCATCTCACAGGCATACTCCCCAATTCACACCTACAACAATAAGCATTGCTAGTCTGTTCTATAGTGGTCTGAGGTATGTCCGTCTCGTCAACATTCATTCGCACGAAATAGAATAGACAATTGGCAATGTTAATGTTTGATATGATAATTCTTCTAAGGTAGATGCATACATTAGTCCCAAAAATAGTTACCGTTCGATTTTGACTCTTTTCAAACTCGAAAATAAATAACAGCGATTTTCACTGCCCCAACAATTACCAGAATGTGACTTTATTATTACATAACTTATGCTTTGTGTTTCCTTTGGTTTATATACATAAAATATAAACGGTGAAATTTCAAATAAGTTTCCAGAAAATTATTCCAATTGAACAACCAATGACCCATGCCAAAAAATGGTTTTCGTTCGGGCAATTTTTCGAGGAAATTTCAAGACTTTGTGTAACGACAGTGCCAGCGGCGCGTCGCTAATGGGAAATCACACCTCTATCGGCGTATACCACGTAGCAATGCATAGCGCGCCAGAAAGTTGTGTTTATTCGGCATTGTTGGGAGGTTTTCTTCAGTTATTTCACTCTTTTATCATAGTTTACTTTAATATTTTTCAGAACGCGTAACATGGCGCGCTGTGATGACGTCAAAAACATATCGATCCTTACGAACTACTTTGTAGAATCTCTCGCGTTGACGCGACATTTCTACTGTTGGTCTGTTTCTTTGCGCCCTCTATAGTTGTCACCACGTTTTGAGGTGATGAATATGCCAACGCTGAGCATGTAAGTCCCAAACCAAAAAGAAAGACAACTTTTGATCAGACGTGTTCTTCAACACACGCGTGACCTGACGCGTAGAATCCTTTGCGCATGAGCACGTATACTTTCTTCTTTTATGTTAGATATGGGACACATAGTGACGTACTTAAAGCGTTTAACATTCATTGTTTGTTTACATAAAATTCGAACACGCGCTGCGAGACGACCATGACCCTTTAACGTCACTGCATTTCATGGATAATTATAAGGCTTGTGTACGCCTCAGAATAGATGAGTTATGGTAATTTCGCGTCAGACCAAGATATAAAAAAGAATTTTACAAGCTATTGTTGTAGAGTTTATTCCTCAAAACAAAGTTGATAGAGAAGTAGTTATAAGGCATGTTAACTATTTGATATGATTCCCACAATGTTCTTGCCATATCAAAACCATGGTAGTTTATTTCGTTGTTGCCATGGCAATTATAATTGTTATCATCTTATTACAAATCTCATGGAGGTCAACCTTTGGATCATATATACCAAGTATCAAAACATTTAAGCTGTTATTTTTTAAGAATACGTCGAAAATACCATTTTAAAAATTAAAAATGACAATAAATTAGCCAAGAAGAATTCTAAAATATCAATTTTGACTAAAATGACAAAAATAAAATCAAAAGTCAAACATTAAAAAGAATTCATTTATGGTTGTGGAGAAGAAGTCAAACATATCACTAGCATTGCAGTACATTTATTATGAAACATGAAAATGGCCCAATAGTTTTTAAATGTTATAAAAGGCGGCCATAATTATCATGCAACTTATGAAAGACTATCATTTATAATGTTTTAATTGTTATAACAATTTCCCCAATGCAAACAAATATAACTGTAATCATATTTTGTTCAATGTGCGTGTAATTAATGCATTTCCCAGAAGACCCATCATAGGAATTACCTGTTTTAAATGTATTTTCTTTCATCTTGTTCACATTTGTTCATTCATCCATGGCAATTTGAGCAGATAAGCCATGTTCGCGCTGACTCCAGCAGTTGAGTGTTCCCTGGGCCTCATGGGCGCAGTATTCCCGGCTTTTTAAAGTAGTTAATACATGGTGAATCTGTGTAAATATTTATTACAATGCTTTAGCTAGTACATAAGTTGAATCAGTAGAAATAATATTCGATTGGTATATAGAGTAAGGTTCTTTGAACAGAAGCAGGCTCCCAAGGGTTTCTGCTGAATTGCTTCTTGAGATAACCCACATCCTTGTGATCGGTAAATTGTGAAGGCGTATATATGAATCATCAATTATGAGCAGAACAATGATGGCATCTGCATACGATGGGCACTTCAGTCAGCTATGTTTACAGTAGTAGAAAACGTCCGCAGGTATCTAAATGTATAAAAAATCAAAGAAAGCTTAGAAAGAACTCCCGTGTGCTGAGAGTATTGAAGACACATTAAAAATTAATTAAAAATTACTTGTACATGAGATATTGATTGAAAAGCTGAAAACTAATTATGTAAATCAGGTAACTAATATTATATAAAATTATGAATTATTATGCTAATTAGAGAATTAATATTAATCAAAATTAATCAGGCCTGTCTATTGTCCTAGAGCATTTATGTATCAACTTTTATTCAAACGTGATGATCCGTAATTGAGATATCAGTGTTAATTAATTATGTTAATTAGGTGATTAATAAGCTTAAATATTTACCAAAAACTATTTGGGTTTCTGCATAATTCTCTTTAAAAGTTTCATTAAAATCCAATTTGTGGTTCTTTATATATCAGTGGAACATTATGCGAATTAGGTAATTAATATCCAATTAAAACTAATCAGGTGTCTGCATAATCCTAGAAGATCTATGTAGCAAGTCTCATTGAAATATGATGATTACTACTTGAAATATCAAAAGCTGAAAATTAATTAATTATGCAAATTAGGTAATTAATATGTACTCATATTACCCTAAAAACTATCAGGTCTGTGCAGTGTCCTATGACATCTATGTACCAAGTTTTATTGAAATTTGATGATTACTACTTGAAATATCAAAAGCAGAAAATTAATTAATTATGCAAATTAGCTAATTAATATATACTGATATTACCCTAAAAACTATCAGGTCTGTGCAGTGTCCTATGACATCTATGTACCAAATTTCATTGAAATGTGATTACTACTTGAAATATCAAAAGCTGAAAATTAATTAATTATGCAAATTAGGTAATTAATATGTACTCATATTACCCTAAAAACTATCAGGTCTGTGCAGTGTCCTATGACATCTATGTACCAAGTTTTATTGAAATTTGATGATTACTACTTGAAATATCAAAAGCTGAAAATTAATTAATTATGCAAATTAGCTAATTAATATATACTGATATTACCCTAAAAACTATCAGGTCTGTGCAGTGTCCTATGACATCTATGTACCAAATTTCATTGAAATGTGATTACTACTTGAAATATCAAAAGCTGAAAATTAATTAATTATGCAATTTAGGTAATTAATATGTACTCATATTACCCTAAAAACTATCAAGTCTGTGCAGTGTCCTATGACATATATGTACCAAGTGTCATTGAAATGTGATGATTACTACTTGAAATATCAAAAGCTGAAAATTAATTAATTATGCAAATTAGGTAATTAATATGTACTCATATTACCCTAAAAACTATCAGGTATGTGCAGTGTCCTATGACATCTATGTACCAAGTGTCATTGAAATGTGATGATTACTACTTGAAATATCAAAAGCTGAAAATTAATTAATTATGCAAATTAGCTAATTAATATATACTGATATTACCCTAAAAACTATCAGGTTTGTGCAGTGTCCTATGATATCTATGTACCAAGTTTTATTGAAATGTGATGATTAGTACTTGAGATATCAGTGGAAAAGCCGAAAATTGATTAATCATTATGCAAATTAGGTAATTAATATTGGACATATTTTTACCCAAAACTAATCAAATCTGCGCATTAGTTTGGAGCATATGTGTGCCAAGTTTCATCAAAATCCAATGAGTGGTTCTTTAAATATCAGTGGAACAGTCATGGAACAGCTAAAAATCAGCTAATTATCATGAAAATTAGGTAATTAATATGCATGGATTTTTACCAAAACCTAATCAAATCTGCGCATTGATCCAGAGCATCTATGCACCAAGTTTCATAAAAAACTGATGTATGGTTCTTGAGATATCAGTGGAACAGACACACACACACCCACACGCACACATACATACATACTAACTGCAAAGACTCCCTTTTTGTGCTTCGCACACGGGAGTCAAAAAATTTCACCAGTATCAGGGCACCTATTCCAATACCTCAAATTCAACATGTTGAGAAGCATAGCACTCTGTCATTAATGCAATTTAAAGCAACATCAACATCTACAGGTTTAACAAACAAGACAGAACATTCTCTGGAACAACCTGTTCCTGAATGTAGAGGCCGGAACATACCAATAAACCTGAGTTACACACAGATCAACTGGACGGCTGCAAGCCAAAGTGTCAGGGCATTGGACAAACAGTCTTTAGGATTGAGATGTCTAAAAAGAATAAGAAATAGCTGTCATTCTAAAAATGGCTTAAGTAGCCACCTAGACCACATAATCTCCAACAAACAAAACAACACTCAGCAAAAGCTCCTGACTTTGACATTGTGGTAAGATTTGAGGACATACTGAACATCATATAGTGTACAGAGGCCTTAGTGTTGGGAGCAATACAGGCTAAGAAAAGAAAACTCCTAGGAAAAGCAGCTGGAAGCACAGTCACACCACTGGGGTGCATATGATCTTACCCATAATGGTTACAGCCCGAATCTACGACTGAGCCCTAAAACAACCACTATACCTATGGTCTCCCAAACCTTGTGAATATATTGCTCTCACCTCTTGATGCAGATCATTTGCATGGTTAAAAAACTTCAACAACAAGGACAAGAGCATCTCTTCATCACATGCCCAGCAACAACAAAGATCTTAACTGCTCTTAATTCCGTAGGCCAGATTGTTTCTCTTTTCAGGTGGTTCGCCCCCTTGTTCACTATATTAAATCATCTCTGATATTTGGTTGGTGTAGCTTTTTGAGGATTTCATGACAAATGCAAACTATACTTCTGAGTTCTTCTGTAATTGACAGACATTATCATCAATGAGGACTTTAACATTACATTGTGAGAATTTCACTCACAGGTCATTGTCAGTTACCATCGTCAGTAGCTCTGTCAAAAAAAGCTTACCCTTGCTAAATTAAAAGATACATATCCCTAAAATCATGGGGAATTGAAAAAATGACGTGGTACTGATTATTTTGAAAAGAATCCAACACAGAAAACTATGAACAAACATGGGCACTTAGTCTAAAAAGTCATCCCTATCACTAAACTATTGAGAGTTTAATTTATTATTAATGTGCGGGGTTCTACTCAATATCAGTAATGAACATAGATGAATGCACGTCACTTGAAGGTATTATAACTGTAGGCTGATCTGGGATTGTGTTTATAACAGTTCGAACATCAGCCAGAGAATCATATGAGGCATAGTGGTAAACTAAAAAAAACAGGTCTGGAGAAAGAAAAATAGGGGCAACTGGAAAAAGGTTTCTTGGCCTTTCTGTTGATACAACACACAATGTTACACAATATATGTTATGCCCAAGTCCCTGCGAGATCTGTCATTTGAAATTGAAGCATGAGTGTTTCCTGGATGTTGGATCCGTCATAGTGTTCCGCACTCATGCCAGATGGTGGACTTCTAGCTCAGAGCAACATCTCCTCCACTAACTGACTTAGCATGGGCTAGTTTTTTTTCTCCTGTTTTGTGAAGAAAGTAACAACAGTCGGGTTGCTAAAATTGTTTGTATTTACGTTTCTGAAGAAATCAGACATTAACAAATATTTCAGTTGTCATAAACAATTTATTTCTTGTTATATAGTACGTTTTAGGTAAAACACAGTGATTTACCACAAAATTGTACATTGGCATGCCGTTCAACGTTCACGAATCTATCTAATATGCAAATTTAGACTGACGCGACTACTTGGCCAATCAAAAAGCATTACGAATACTACCTTTTAAAGGGGCCAGACTAATCTCATTCTAGATCATTATTGGTTGGTCGTCCAGGTTTGTCTTGTTGTACAATCACAGGTATCGCCAGACATAGCCGTGAGGTCGTCACATAGCAACCAACTTATGTCAACATATTGTACTGTATCTACCGATTGAACCTTCACAATAAATGGTGTGTCCTATACAACTATACCGTGTGTCCAGAATGAATCCCCTCAACCCAGCCCAAACAAAAACAGACATTACAATAACCATTGATTTGATAAAGCAAACATTGGTTTAATTTAAATCGGACGTTTTCTATATCTCAGTGCATTCCACTGTAATTCATTGTATATCCCTGTTAAAAATACATATTTGTAAATCCTATTTTCATAACCTTTCCTAGACCATGCATTTTGAAAACAAACAAAATAAACTTCAAATCAAGCATTAGATGTTGTCTAATGTCAATGCAATAATTTAAATTGACGGCAATTATTAAAAATTGTGAATTTGTAAGTTCAAGTAAAATATGAATAATTACATGTGTATATACAACATGAACAAAACACGTTAAACTATTAGAAGTTCAAACCTTACTTGATGGGAGAGGTTTATAGTACATTCACCCTCTGAATGGATATTCAACATCCAGTTCCAGATGCACTTATGATGACGGCTTGTGTTCACGATACGATTAACCTGATGCAGGAGGGGTAGGTGTGGTCGCAGAATCATCAGTCATCAGCTGGAATATCATTTATGGCCAATTTCAACAGAATGCTTGTCGAAGTTTTTCAAAATTTTAGGGTTGCAATTTTCACTTGTTGTCGCATTGGCATCACTGAACTTGATCACAACTTCTGCTGGATATGTTCTAAATGATTACTTAAGCATGAGTTTTCTGGGTGGTTCATTAAGTGTTGTAGTAGGGTAATTTCGTAAGAATCGGTAGAGTTAAACGGTGAACGTTTTTGATTGTCTTCATGAAACGTTCAACTTCACCATTTGCTCTAGGCCATCTTGGAATAATTTTGCGATGTTTGAATCCCAAATAAACAGTGAAGGATTCATTGTCTGTGCACACAATTAGTGGTGTGCCTAGTAATGAGAATTTGCAGTCTAATCACAGGATCGATCAGGCTGATGTTGAACCGATGGCTTTTGACATAATTCAGCAGCTGATGTTGAACCGATAGCTTCAACTTCGGGGAAGCGACTGAAGTCATCGACAATAACGTGTAGGTATGCTAATGTGTGATGAGAGATGTAGTCAGCGGGATTCAGCTTTCTAGGCTGGTAACTTACCCTTATAGTCATATTCTTTCTATGCATGTTGGATATTTTGTGCTTGTATGCTAGAGTTGAGACGACCACTAGTTCCCTTTTATTCTGTCTGGAGCATTCAGTTTCTTTTCACTCCATTCCACTTTGATGATACTTTGTTTAGCTATCAGGGGGTAATTCTCTCCCTGGGTTTTCCACACGTGTCAGGGGGGAATCTCGTCTCGTCTCTATATCTCGTCCCCTTGAGGTATGGGATCGGGAAAGTCACTTAAGCTTTACAGTCAAATAAGACGCACACAACGAAATACGTTTCAACTTTCGTCTTAGTCGGTCTTTTGAGCACTCTATAAGACACAGCGCCCTGGGGAAAAATCCCCAAGACTATTGCAAGGCTGACCCAAGACTCGCCCAAGACTGCGTCAAGGCTCGCCCCAAGTCTCTCCAGGACTCGACTCTCTACTGCGTCTCTCGTGGTGTACTCGTCAAGACCAACTCAAACTCTCTTTATTCATTTTCAAAACACTAACCAATTACAAAGCAGAAAAAAGACTCTAGGGCGTAACCTTCAATCATAAAGCCAATCACACTAAGTACTGAATACGTAATATCTTTTGATTAATCGTTCACTACATTAATAACTACGGATACCAACTGTCAGAAATCGTAGTCAGAATAGCGACGGTAATCTCGTAATTAGTTCCAAATCACTGAGCCAAGTTCCGTCCAAAACTTCAAATAGGCCTAAACGATGACAGACATAACACAGCAATTCGCTAATAATCAGCTAATTAAGTCGTTCAACAGATACGCGTAAACTAATTCATGACATAGCTCTCACAGTGGTACTTTCTTTGAATCAGGCGACACACCACTGTGATCAAATATACAGCTGAAGAACTCTACTTGATTTTTTTTTCAATCTTCATTTGTCTTTGTTAAGTGTAAACAGGCATCTAGTTTTATAGGTCTAAAGCTCGCACTAGAGACACATTCACTAAGAACTAAGGCACTCAACAATCTATCACCACACATTCAACGATATTATATACATCTCAGGATATTTGACTATTAAATTTGGTAAATTTCGGGTAAAGAACTCTATTTTGCACACACTCTATCAAGAGCTAACAAGAAGATTATGTAAAGATGTAAGACAAATACTTGATCACCAGCGGCAGAATGAACTCATCCGACAATTGTTTGATTATGTTAATGAGGGCTGGCCAATAAAAGTCTGCTAAATGGAGGCTTGCTGATTTCACGATAGTACATGGACTATACCGCTCGCATATTTTTATTCCTTCTTCATTGCATTTAGAGATGTTGGATCATAATATTCACGAAGGGCATCAAAGAATAGTGAAATGCCTTATACAGTCTTTTTGGTGGCTAGGAATATCACGACTAATTGAAGACCTTCAAATGTGAAAAAATGTTGTATTTGCTGTAAGCCAAAAATTCTCATTATGCATTTGATATCAATCTGTGCAAGAAAACTGTCGTCAGTGACAGCGGCATGCATTATATCTCCATCTCTGTTTATGGAGAGTTATCCATGGTTGAGTCATATGCAAGTGAAAAAAGATGACCGCTGTGTTAGGTCCAGGTCACCATTTATGAAATCCTGACAGAAAAGAGGATACACAATCAGCTATTTCGTTGGTGTTTGTCATTTCGATTACCCATTTTTTGTTTTAGTACATACACGTGTATTATTTTATTTGATTATTCTGTGTCATCACAAACCAGTCTCTTGTATCTCAATCAACCAGATCAGTAAAATCGGAGCATTCTTAAGTCCGTGTTCATCGATAACTTGTTTATTTTATACGTGTTCACAAGGAGCTGATAATTAAGTTGCCGAAAAGGTTAGTTCCGTACAGCGTCACATACCTGGCCTGAAAGTCTGTTAAAGAGATTTCGCTGTGATGTTTTCAGATACAGTGAAGAGCCGCTCTGTGGTAATACTCCAATTGACTGTGGTTTATTTGGAACTATACCAAGTAATGTAATCTTCTTTATATCATTTGTACATACGCCATTCATATTATGTAGAAATGAAACGTAAATTTTCTAAGTGTGTTCACTTTGAGTGAAAATTTATATGCTGTGTTATCATCTCTGTATTTTTTTTTGTAAGGGCCATTAGGTTTGAATATGTATACTTTATTTACCTGTTGATATCATATTGACTATTCTGATTTGGTACACTTCGTGAAATGCGGCAAGGACACATTGGTACCAAAGTAGGGTCTTGTAAATTAGTACGTACTGAGAGTGGTGACCACAGCATAAACAAAATTGGAAAATATGTATCAGTATTGTGCAGTTTATCAGTACCTTTATGAACTCCGATATTCAATGAATGTCGATAAATCAAGAAAAATATTGTGACATAAGTAAGTGAAGTGAAGTGAAGTAAATTGTAAGTGAAACGTACTTTAACAAAACAGAGCCGTTGCTGTGTGAATGAAGAACACACATGTTTGGATACCTTGCAACATATGGGATGAGATCAGTGCCAAAAACATTTCTCTTAGCATTTTACCATTTATATGTTTACATTTTTTTTTCATTTTGTTAGCTTTTTTTAATTATTTCATCATTATGTTCTCATTTTTATTTTATTTTACCATTATTTTGTTATTTTGTTGGCATTTTTACATTATTCAATCATTATGTTCACATTTTTATATTATTTTATCATTATGATCATATTATTTTTTAATTGTGTTAGCATTTTTACATTATTTCATCATTATGGTTACATTGTTATATTATTTTATCATTGTGTTCACATTGTTATATTATTTTATCATTATGGTTACATTGTTATATTATTTTATCATTATGGTCACATTGTTATATTATTTTATCATTATGGTCACATTGTTATATTATTTTATCATTATGGTTACATTGTTATATTATTTTATCATTATGGTTACATTGTTATATTATTTTATCATTATGGTCACATTGTTATATTATTTTATCATTATGGTCACATTGTTATATTATTTTATCATTATGGTTACATTTTTATATTATTTTATCATTATGTTCACATTGTTATATTATTTTATCATTATGGTTACATTGTTATATTATTTTATCATTATGGTTACATTGTTATATTATTTTATCATTATGTTCACATTGTTATATTATTTTATCATTATGTTCACATTGTTATATTATTTTATCATTATGGTTACATTGTTATATTATTTTATCATTATGGTTACATTGTTATATTATTTTATCATTATGTTCACATTGTTATATTATTTTATCATTATGTTCACATTGTTATATTATTTTATCATTATGTTCACATTGTTATATTATTTTATCAATATGGTCACATTGTTTTTTCATTTCATGCAGATGCTTCGAGAGTGTGCCAGGAACGAAGGAACGAAACATTTCACATTGCTATTCACCGGCGAGTGAAGTGTTCCCTGCAGTATCGACCAAGTGCTGGTTCCTGTGGATAGCGCCCGTACATATTATTACAATCGTTTTCACTAAACATTGGACAATCAGATTGTGGTAAATGTTGATACATCAGAGCAAGTACTTAATGAAATTGCCACTGATTTTATCACTACTAATCAAAACATCATAACTGTAGCATAAACATTTTTGATACAATGTATACCTGTCTGAGTCCAAGGCGCCATTCTCTCTTTTATTGTTTGCGCTAGACATTTTGTTTTTTGAATTTCACGCCGATTAATACTAGGCTGTCGCCGTTTATAAAATTCAATATGCTGTAAAATATTGCCAGTCAAGCATGTTCTGTTACCATGTTTTCGTCCGTGCTTCCCAGCTGAAACATCACCGCTAGTAATAAGTTTAGTGCATATATTATTCGCAGTACTTTTTGACACCCTAGTTTGTTGTGCAAGTTGACTACACGACAGCCAATTTAAGTAAAGTTCAACAATTTTCTGTCGTACACTAAATTGTGTGTCGAATTATGAGACTGCATTTTGTCACCAAATTACATGTACTCCCGACTTTCCCGCGTTATATGCTCTGGGTGTCTGGACACACTACTGGGACACACACAGACGTAACATTTTATGTAAATGAGTTGAGTACAGACAGTTATACATTGTATCAAACATGTTTAGGCTACAGTTATGATGTTTTGATTAGTAGTGATACTTGGTACTTGCTCTGATGTATCAACATTTACCACAATCTGATTGTCCAATGTTTAGTGAAAACGATTGTAAAGTGAATGAAACCTTATATATTGTGTTGTTTTTGTGTGTCCGTTACCGGCATATTTCGTTCCCTATACTGCCTCGGTTGTGGTGATATAGTTTCACTAAACGATCCCCACCCGCGATAACGGACGATCTGAACGGAGAAAACTTACAACTCTACTTACAATCTTCTTCGCGTATCAATCTGATACCGCACTACTGGGCGAGTTAATAAACACAAAGCAAGGGATATGGGCGACAGACATGAACAACTGCAAACAGTTTGCAGTTTGAAGCAGTTTTCACAACAAAAAACGAGTTCCAAAAACGAGCAGTTCAGTTCGTGACATTAATAAAATGTTCTAAAAGATGATTGACAAGAGTTCAATAGGACAAACAAGTTGCTCATATAAATCATGTTGCCAGACAGTTCCAACATTGATCGTGTGTTTGAGTTCAAGCTCTGGCTGGCACTACCATGCATATACCATGGTGATTATTGTCCCGGAAATATTGATTACACCAAGTAAAGAGTCCATCCACCGAGGCACTTTACCAGCCATACTGGCACATTTGATTGAGCAGCACTGGTAGCTGCACCACTATAGAACCTGTGGGCTGTTACAGCGAAAGATGTTAGAATAACCTAAATATTATCTCCTTTATGATATATGTGAGCGTTTACCAAGTCATGTAAGCCACCTTGTTAAACTGGTAAAGCATGCGTAGCAATGTACTTTTTGTATTAAAGCAAACATTGCACACACAGTTGTCCCATAATGTGCTATGACCATGTGTTGGCTATGATGGAATGGATCTGTTTCAAATGCCTTTATGTGCAGCACCAATGTATTGGATCCTCAATATGAATGTCTGAATGAAGAAGAGTCGTTGATGCATGGTAATCATGTGCATATGCTGCAATGCACTAAAAGGAAGTTCAATTTGATCTCAGCTGTCGAGTAAAGTTGGTAGCATATGTTTCAGTGTGTGAGTGGCTTGTAAGCAAAGTTAAACATACTGCGAACATGTATTTATCGTTTGTCAAGCTGTGTATGTACGTCTGGTAGAGAAGGCAAGTTGAATGAAATGCATGCTACCCGACCGCTGGTTCAAGCAAGATTTGTCTTGCTATGGTAGAAGCTGGCAGCGACATAGATGGGCGATAACAGTTTTTACTGGGTATATTGCAGTTTGAGAAGCCAGTAAGCGAAATTGACGAATCTGTGAATAAGATAGGGCATTTGTAATGTACTTGGTTCTTACTACAATATGTATAAGTGCCATTTGGAGAAATTTGGTGTGCCTTTGCGCCATGAGCATACAACACTTTCATTGTCACAGTTGAACATTACGTAATTCCCATACCACAAATGTCTCTAAATTTGGCAAGGTAGTGGTCAACATCTATCTCTACACCCAATTGATAGAGGTGAATGTGTTATGGAATCAGTTTAATGTTGGCAATACAGAACGAACCATTCTCCATTGGTGTTTCAAAGTATTTGAGATTTACACAGACAGACAAACAGACATACCAAACTCATTACTTCCCTTGTTGAGATAACAACCAACCCTCAGCGTGAATTCGTTGCCATGGTAGTTCTTAGTCACCGTGTTTATGACACAAATTGTTGTTTTTGTTGAAGCCATATACAATTTGTTTAAGTCAGTAGAGTAGCCATCCCCAATCCGTATTTTTTCTAAAGCGGGAGAGGAACACACATCTTCTTACAAGTCGGAGTACCCGACGAATTAGAAATAAAAATAAAAACACGATCACGTGTTTTTTCTCTCAGTTTCCTGTGTTTCATTTATTTATTTTGTTTTTCAGACACCCATGCATTTAATGAAATAGTACGATATAATATCAGATCACATATCATTTCAATAATCATGTATCTATAAAATATTCTGAATAGACCCTGAGCAGAACTAATTGATTGTAATTTATGACTTTATGTATTAATTGCAATTGTAAATAATTGTAATTATCATTACAATGATATAATTTTTTAATAACTCATCAGTAGTTTTGTTATAGAACGGTTTATATTAAATCCCCTATTGTGTTTGTTTGTTTGTTGTTTGCTGTATAGTTTACTTCATTTCTAGTAAAGGTTAATTGATTTTCTATATATCCTATGTTCTATTGATCTCGCAGTTTTGTGACTGACATTTTTCAGTCTCAATTTTACGTGTTTATCAATATACATTATACAATAATTATAATATTCGGAGCATCGTAAAACCCTCGTTAAATGAAATTAAATTTAAACATTTAAGTGACAGTTGTTTCTCCATCGCAAAAATATTAAAATACACAAACAATATCTCATAGTTAACAAAGGAAACTAATAAGTCCGAGGACGAAATAAGTCGACATGTACACTAAAATCCCATAAAACAAATACAATAAATCAGTTAAAGTAATATATATATATATGGACCTCGTGATACACTTGAAGTGGTGTCAGGTGTTTTGAATAGAGTAGTTAACCTGAAAGTTTGTATATGTGTAGGAAACATCACCAGACAGAAAGGTATTGTAAATTCCAGATGTCCTGTGTTGTTAGCTACTTTAGCTAATTTATTTTGGAATACTGGAAAGTTCATTATATTTCTCCCATCAACTAATTCCCTCCATATTTTGACATTGAACAATCAGAATCATACCTGTTTTAAGACTTTACTGCTTAAAGTAACTTTACCTTCTCAATAACACACTGAGACTTTCAGGCCACTTACTTTAAACTTTGCAATGGGGAATTGAGGCAAGTAAAATAATGACTCTCATTAATACAGGTGAAACACCATCGCTGATTGGCTACTCGCGAATGAATCAATTGGCCGGTTTATAAATATTTGTAAATCATACACGTTTCGTGAAAGTAAGACGTGTTAAGCCTAGCAAAATGTGTGTTTTTCAACCGCATCCTCCACGCCTTTTGTATTTACCTGTTATTATGGGAGTGAACACTCTAAATAAAAGTTCCGTATATTCTTCTTCATCAGATCTACGCGTGTTGCAATGGTTACAGATGACGAGGAAATCGGAGATTTACACGAGGTTATGTCTTCAGCTCCTTTGCTAACTGAAAATGGTGAGAATAAAAATCAAGTGGTGAGAAAAAAGAGAAGATGTTCAGCAATTTCATCATCACATATTGGAATGGTCTTTGCTTTTATTTCCTGTATGTTCTTTGCTGGTAGCTTCACTGGCGCCAAAATGGTTACCACTGTCCATCCCTTGGAGATTACATTTGTGCGCATGGTGATCCAGAATGCATGCGTCACTCCCATCATGCTGTGCAAGAACATTTCATTCCGAGGGGAGAATGCATACCAGTACAGATGGCTGATATCACGTGGTGTTACCGGATGTTTGAGTGTCACGTGCGTATTTATAGCTGTTCATTTAATGCCCGTTGGAGACGCTGTTGTGATATTCTTCACAAATCCTATATACACTGCATTTTTGAGCTGTATGTGTTTGAAAGAATCTATCAAAGTTATTGATTTTCTCCTTGCCTTAATCAGCGTTATCGGTGTTATGGTCATACTAAAGCCACAATTTTTGTTCTCTGGATCATCACAAAACACAACACTAACTGAAGTAGAAAGCTCCGAATCATTACTGGGTGCGTTGTTTGCTTTCTTTGGCGCCCTATTTGCTGCCATGGTGTTTGTTTCTAGTAGAAAGCTAGGGAAGAAAGTAAGCTATCTGACAATAATATTTTATTATTCTGTGTGCGGAATAATCACCACTTCAACATTACTGTTCATTTTAGACAAGTATTCACTGCCCCAAACGCCACATGACTGGTTTTTCATAGTGTTTGTTGGACTGTGTGGAGTTGGTGGTCAAATCCTTCTCACAAAGGCTTTGCAGTACGAAAAAGCTGTATACGTGTCAATTATACGGACCATGGACATTGTCTTCGCCTATATTTTCCAGTATTTGTGGTATGGTAGCAAACCGGACTGGGTCGCCATGTTGGGCGCTATTTTAGTGACAATTTCTTCTGTAGGCATTGCATTGAAGAGATGGTACTATGCCAAACAGGATAAATTCGAAACAAATCCAGTTGATGGCGTGGAAGAAGATAACAAAAAATAGATGTGGAAGTGATTTTCTGAATATTTATGTATTTTTACAGAGGCGGCCTCACGAAATTTTGCACGGGAGGGGGGGGGGAGGGCTCTGCTCACCATAAGCGCAGGCCGCGCATTTTTCGGGGGGGGGGGTCGACACAACGCCCGGGTGCCGCCGCCTCTGTTTCAGACCTGTGTCTTTGATAGACCTGTGTTGTAATTGGCGACGAACCTTGCTCGAATAGTTTTACATTGTTCAAAATACCATGTTTACATTGGACGCAATCATGAAATGCAACATTTTTTTCCTCATGTGGGAAGAGGGGATTATCACCCATAAATGTAATAAAATAGAATACCAACCAGAAATGTAACTTTCACCAACCATAAATGCAATAATTTTGACCAACGATAAATAAATTCTGTGTGTGCATCTGTGTGTTTTTTACCCCAACAACTTCTACTCTAGTATTGGCCGATTTCCAATACATTGATCCAATTATGACGTAGTGGTGCCGTGCAAAACTTTGTTGCTTATAGCTACCACTGCTTGCCTAGCAACAGTAAAAACCCCTCTTTTACCGTTCCCAGTATCGCTTTCTAAGGGAATGACCATTTATTATTCCTAAGGGGGTCGGGCAACTCTCTGTGCTTTTTGCAAAAAAAATCAATGGACCCCCTTTATTCATTTTGTAAAAGAGGGTGCCCTTTAGGAAAATGAACAAAATATTTACCTTCTCTCTCATTTAGTAGTTACAAAAAAAACTAATTCCAGTTGCTACCTTAACTGTCTGGGTTGGCTGTAGGATGATGTCTCCATGTCGTCAAACACGCTCAAAAAGGGACTTGGGGCAAAAATTTGAAAATTCGTGAAATACTTCTGACATACAACTGACATGGATTCGCGTACAATGGATTGAGACCAGACATGATTACTTTGAATACATACGTGTGGTTTGTTATTGATTTTAATTATAGTGTTGCTATAAATGTCACCCGTTATAAGCAATACTTTGTTATGTAATTTTATTTATTTAATTACTTATCTGTCATTATAATAAATTTTTAATCCGTGTAAGATTAAACCAAAATTACCTTTCTGGTACCGACTACGATTTTAGAATGTTCATACCACACATATCGCAAATATTGTCTAGATGACTGGGAAATGAATGTTTGGTCGAACAACTTATTTGCATGCTACTGTTTTACATGCAATGTCAACATCCAATCAATATCGGATATGGTGTTTTGCATGAATTACACTTGTGAGTATGTTTTAAATGGATCAAATATATTGTTTATTAAATGATACAGATACCATTCCACAAAGAAACACAAGATAATAGAAAATTGCAAACTTCAAACAATCAAAAATTGAATCAAATTGAATGCTCGGTGACCATAAACACCATCTTTGTACTATAATTGTAACCTGTTTTAAACATCTCTACTAAATTTACTTTATCAATGTCTATTTAAAATGTATAGTAGTCTGTTGATATTTGTTTACACTTCTTATTAATTATGTAAAACTGCTATGTATATATTGTTCTAAATCGAATTAAACTATTTTCATCAGTTCCTCTATCAGCTTGCAACGTTTATTAAATACACTGACCGAATATTGCGATAACTGAAGACTAGCTATAAACTTGAAGAATTAAACAAGTTCAACGTATTGTGCATTGTATGAGATAATTCACCTTTGATTAAAATGTATCAACACAAATTCATCCCAAATTGTTAATATCAGTATCAGTTCATCAGGGCAAATATGGGTTGGAAATGTTAGGGTCTTTATATTAAAAAAGGTGTTTTATTCCAATGGATTTAGTGCATTATGGGTAAATCAACAGGTGATCAATTTCTGGGATTTTCTCAAGGAATTTAAAAAAATTGATATTGGTATTTATACAAAATGTGACACAATGAGATTGTAGAATGCCCACAAATTGTGTCATATTGTAAATTTAAAGGTTAAAGAAATAAATATGTAGATTTGATTTAAAAAAAAATATTTCTAAGAATGTGTTGGCACGATTTTGGGTTTCGTCGCATGAATTATATATTGAAACAGGAAGAAGAATAGGCTTGTCATCTAAATATGACAAGAGTATTCCCCACTGTTATACGTTCTATAGCCAATTGTGGAGGGCACATTGCAAAGGCTAAAATGCATTACTTTCCAACTATATAGACTGCTGCGGGTAATAAAGGAAGCTTTTTGTCATGCTTCTTCATTTAACTGGACTTGCAAGTAACCGCTAGCGACAAAATAAGGTAGAAAACCAGCAAGCTCCTGACAAACTGATGCGCATCTTGAATTGTTACATCACTCAGCTTTCTGTAGTCCACAAAAACCTCGTTCTACATTTTTTTCCATCGCACGATAGGTGAGGCCAAAGGTTCAATAATACCGAATTTCAGCATCTTTTCTAACTGCTTCCCCACTTCCCCTCTCTGCCAAATTGGTAGCCTTTTGAGGCTTGCCTAATAGGAACTGTCTCGCCTGTATTAATGGCGTGTTTAACCAGATTGGTACACCCTCTATCATCATCACCCCTGGAAAATACATCCACATACTTCATCAATAATGCTGCCACTTTTTCTGCTCTAGCATCATCCAGTTCGGTCTCCAGTGGTATTTAATTTCCTGTCCCCCACTCTCTGCTATAACCAAGTCTCAACCCTCTGATAAGAGCTTCACTATCCCTACAGCAGTACCCTATTTTACATGTATTTTGTGTGGTGTTACATTCAGCAAGCATAATAGTAACGTCCAATAACAATCTGCTACTAGCACTCTAGCCACCATTATTCCACTTTCTGCAATTTGGTTTCTATCCATTGGTAGCAGCATTCCCTGCCAAGTGCCTGGGATATCTCAATTGGTATTACATGGTACTAACATTTCACTGCTGAGAGGAATATCAACTGCAACATGACACTATTTCATTAGGAAATTTCAGCTGTGGATTCTTTATGGCCATCGCACAACCAAACGTAATTAATATTTCCATTTCCAGTATTGTATCAGTCTCCATATCTACTACGATCACATCTGCAGTGATTCTATATTTACTTATGTGTACATCCATATTAGCCCCACCATGCTGTTTCACAATGTACCATCTGCTTACCGGATCTGAATTGAAATTGCTTCCAATGCAGGTATCTGCACCTCAGATATACATTTATTCTCCGATAGAGACGTAGAATATAAATATCGATAATTATCAGAAGTTGGAATAATTTAATACCTCTAGTTGTCAAAACAAAATGATAATTGTCCAATATTAGACAGCTCGTTAATATTGATAATTGTTTGATAATTATATGGTGAAAAACATGCAATGTCACGTCTTCTGTGGCAAATCGTTTATGTACTAGAAGGCACTTTTGCAATGATTCCATTCTTTTTAACTATTTTTTTGTAGACAGTCAAAGGGAATTCAACATGAAAGTATAATATAGTCTTTCTTGTATTTTCACTGCATACCTTTTCTACAATATGTCTGCATATTCTGTTTTACATTTACAATTTTTCGATCGTTATTGTCGTTTACAATAAATCATCAACAGATATGTTTATGTTTCTATTAACATCATCATAACTGCATATTTCAACGTATTGCAACTTTCCCACTAAAATAGAAATGAGGTAGTAACTATAGAACATTGCACAGCGCGTAAAAGTCGGATACTGTGCGTAGACTATAACGATGTTTAGCTTGTGTTTTAGTGTATACGCCAACCGATGATACACAGGGTACATGTTCACTCTATACAGGAACGCAGCCACACTAAAAGCAGCGTGTTGGATCGTTGTGGTATCTGTAGTCTAGCAACACATACCAGTTGTTGTAATTTCAATAGTTGAGTGTTCGTGTAATTAAAATTATCTTCACATGCTTTAAATCACATGCTTTTAACGGCATTTTGGTCGCATAAAGTCATCATTTTAAACATCTCAAACTATTATGTCCAGGTTGTGCGACTTTTATAAACTTAACCATTTTCAACCTGCATAATGTTGATGCATTTTGACAACGATAAACAACTTGGCTGAGGGACCTTAGCCTCATTCTTTTGGACCTTCTAAGATCACCTACATTCCAAAATCTAATTATTTTATAAAACACCTTTGTGTTTAGAATTAGACCCGTGACAGTAATATCACTCATGACCTACTGCCCCCACACACTTCTTGTCTCGTGGGAGTTAATAAGACAATCACAACAAATGAGCCATGAACAGAAGTAGCAAATGATACAGACATAATCCAGCTTTATGTTTGCCACAGTTCACTGGTTTATTAATTTATTGAAACACGAATTAAAGATATATTCAGATCAGGTGAAATAGTATAATTTCTGAACACACACACACACGTAAAATACAACATATGTAATACATGAATGAACCCTCTTTTAGATCCAATATTTGGTCAAATAATAAATAAAATAAATAAATGTAAAGAATACGTGTCCTGGCATTAGGTTTAGGAATTACCACCTTACCACGCCCTCGCTATCCCCAAACAGACATCTTTAAATAACGACTACACAAAGTGAAATTCAAGTGAATTTCAACTATATTTCGACTGTATAAGTACGCAAAAAATTAAGTTACACAATAACGGTAGTGTGACAGGTGAATTGAATATTGCAAATATGTTGGCTGACCACTTTGAAGGTATATTGAATTCTCTTAAGTCTGACAAACATAAAACAGAAGTGATGGATTATCTTAATAATCTGGATTAATGATAATAAGGAAACTACCTCTTGAGAAATTGAGAGGTACCGACGGGATCAGTGCAGAGCATTAAAAATACGCCAGCTCTACACTGAGTGTACACTTATCTATGTGTATAACAGCGATTCATGGAACAATTCCGCAACGCATGACAGAGGTAATTTTAGTGCCAATAATTAAGAATAAGGTGGGTTATGTCAACAGCCAGGACAATTATCGTCCAATAGCAATAACATTAGTGTTTTCTAAAGTCTTGGAGCACCTACTGCTGGTGAGGTGTGAATCCTACATTGAAACTCTAGATAACCAATTTGGTTTTAAGGAGAAACACTCAACTGATTTGTGTATACTTGTTCTCAAAGAAATTATTCGTCATTACAACACCCTGGGAAGTAATATGTCTGTGCGTTTCCTTGATGCTTCAAAGGCTTTCTAAGAGTAAACCATTGGACATTATTCAAATCCCCAAATACAACTCGGCTGTTTAGCTATGCAGACATGTCTTATTGCCCCTCTATCAAAATTTTACATGTGAGCTATATATGCTAACGATCATATTATTTATGACACTAAGAAAACAAAATGTATGTATTTTCCTAACCGTCATAAATTGAGTTAAATATACCACCAATTTATTTATGTAGTATAGAAGTAGTATTTGTTGAATTATTTGACACAGTTTCTCCTGCTCTTAAAGACGATATTGATGTTGATCACGAGAGACGCTTGTTTCGTGTTCGTGCTAATCTGCTGCTGTGAAAATGTGTTAAAGCGGGGGAGTCGTCACCTGCCCATGCGTCAGGTGGCCATAGCGTGTCATTGTTTACAAACAAGCATCTACCCATGAGCCTTTGCGTTCTTAGCGTGTGTTGTTATCGTCGCTTGGGACTTAATTCCCGCACGTGCGCAGGTGACGACCCTCCCGCTTTAACTGTGGCACTGAAGTTAAGCAATTGTTATTTAAAACTTACTGTTCTCGTTTTTATTGCTGTCAACTATGGTATTGGTTTCGAAAGGCAACAATTAATGCCACGAGGGTTTCCTATATAACAGTACTTTTAGGAAATTTTTTGGATGTTCATTTTATTGCAGTGTCAGTACAATGTGTGTTGTTAATCAAATACATACATTCCATTGTCCTAATAGAATGCTAGTATCGTTATTTATTGAACGCGTTTATACCTCTACTAATGACAATGTCTCTGTAATATATAATAGTGACATAGGTTGTTGGAAGTCATAGTTGGTGCAGTACTGGAAATAATTTGATTTTTATGATTTTGAAGCATAAACTTATGACTGTATTTTATTATAACACCATATCTTTTTCTTCTATTCTTTTGTAAGTTATTCTATATGCACTCTGTCTGAAATAAAATAAATACTTATTCAAATCGATAAGAGAATGATATATGGATCTCAGGATCAACAAATGTAACACATTTTGTAAAGAGTTAACATATCCTACTCTATGTGCTGACTACCATGGGCCAACACTAAACCATTTATAATTTTAAATTAAACTGAAATCCTAAAGTTTAAACGTGAATAAATTGCAACTCTACATTTTAATTGCATTAAATTCAGGTAGTAGAAATATCATACCGATTGTAACTTAATTTATATTGGCTTGCGTAGTTTAGGATTAAATACCAATAACTTTATTACACAACTGCACCATCAGTGGGTGGGTGCTGTATGGTAAGGATACCGATCAGAAAAAAAACAAACACAAATAAACAAAAACAACAAAAGTTTCAAAATTACAAACAAATCAAAGGGTATATATAAAATACGTATTACAATTAGGTTTTATAAATTGTATTTTTTAAGTATTTTGCAAGTGCAGTACTACTATTTATGATGCAAGTGAATATTAAATTTCGGTTAGTTGTACTGCACATTTCTAATTTACAATCTTCTAAGAGGGTATTTCTTTCTTGAGTGAAGAAGCAACAGTCAAGGATGAAATGTTTTTCATCTTCTACAATGCCTGTGTTGAATTTTTTACACAATCTGTAATTTGCCACCATTCTTGGAAATTTTCTCCTGCCCAATTCAATTTCCAAATTATGGTCACTAAGTCTAAACTTGGTAACCATTCTTCTCAAATTGAAGTCCTGAATTCTGTTAAATATCCTTCAAATATTAAAGAAAGGAGTAAGGTATGATACAGGTTATCTAAACCCCTAAGCTACACAAACAACAAATATTAATAAACCATGGTTTAGTGATGGAGCCACCATGTATCATTCAAATTTCTGTTAAAAAGCTGAGGTCTACACCAGACCAGAACTCATTGATGCCATCTTGGAACATTTGTGTAACTATGTTATGATAGTTAAGAAGCTCATTGTAACTGCTAAAGATTGTTCTCTAGAAACACTCTTGGTTTAACAGTTTAGATAAAACATTCAAATCCTGTAAAATATAGTGACACCATTGCAAATTTATTCCTCTTATAAAATACCCAGACACTAGTATAGATATTTCTGTAGTGATCCCAAAAAGATTTAATTTTAAACTTAATTTCTATCTAATTACTGAATATATCATTGGCCATACTGTAGATAAGCTTATGTACAAAAGGAATTAGCATGACTGATATAGAATACATATATTTGATCATGACACAAACTGATATACCCCCCGGTAAGCTATAAGCCATGCTATAACAGGACATGCTCACTCTTTTTAAAAGCGCCTGGCATCATTGAGCCCAAAATATCTTTATTTGACCTTGTTATACATTTGTTGTATATTTCTTTTATCAGACTTTCCTTTCAACGTTATAAATTAAAATTTTGAATGGGCATAATGCATCTATTACTTTTATATCCCTATTTTCTATCTACATTATTGTACAGTTTTATTACAAATCTGTCAAGAACAAAAATTCTATAGTGTCAACAAAACAGAATGCATCATCAGCCACAGAATATGTGGTTTTATTTCTTCAGTCTGTCAGCAATTCAATACATATCAACCAAATAATATTCATACAAACTCAATTCTGTCAGTTTGATATTGAACATAGAATGTTTTCACTTTAAAAGTATAAACATATTCTATTCTGGTTATTAGAAATTCCCAGTCAGAAAGCTTACAAAAGAGAAAACTGCTACTACCGGTACGGTTATTGAATTATATTGAGTATTTATACTGGAGAGTATCTTTTTATAAAGAAAATATAATATTCATATATTCTTACAACTTTTAGGGGTTTTGGTAATTTAAAGATTTGAATTTTCAATAAATTTGTAGTAAAACATTCAAATTTTATAATTTCAGCACATCCAAATGCTGGTGATCAGTTCAAATTCAAATCTGTAATAAAACATTCAAATTTTATAATTTCAGCACATCCAAATGCTGGTGATCAGTTCAAATTTAAATTTGTACTAAAACATTCAAATTTTATAATTTTAGCACATCCAAATGCTGGTGATCAGTTCAGATTTAAATTTGTACTAAAACATTCAAATTTTATAATTTTAGCACATCCAAATGCCAGTGATCAGTTCAGATTCCCCTTCGATTATGTTATTCAAATATTTTGAATAAGTTTGCTCTGGTTTGAAATACTGTGGCCAACAGTAATTTCATTCAAATCATCAATTATTTCATGTGATAATACCAAGAACACAATAAATCTACAGGAATGATCTAAATTATATATTACAAATACAATAAGGGGGAAGATGATGTTACCATGCTTTTTAACAGACTAGTACAGAAAAAAACATGATAAATAAAAATGGTACTATTATAAATATAGTATAGTTTGGTTTCAGTATGGATAGGGAGACTCAATGCATTGAGAGTTTAAGAATACAGAAACTGGATATCTAGAAATCAATTATAGGTATAATTTTGAATTTACATAAATATGACATTGATACAAGATGTTTGAGGACATGTCTCGATTTATAACATTTTTCATAATTATTTATAACATTTTCATAAAACTGAAAGTGTGGTAAATAAATTATTAAAGTCAGGAAAAGAAATTTGTCATATATGATACAAAAAGTTATAATCAGATAACACCATGGTTGGTATGTTATCAAGTGTGTTTGTGGGAGGTCAGTTTTATAACCAGTTGTTTGCCTCGTTTTTTTAGTTGAATATAAATACTTGTATATGTATCTTACAAAGATATATATGTATATCAGAATTTTATAAATTATATTTTGTTCAACTTCATTGTGTGTTTATGAATGAAAAACACATTTTACAAAAATGTTGTAAACTTTCAAAGGTAACATGAATATCTACATTACCGAGACAAAACTCAACCTGGAATAGTAAAATATAAACTGGATATTTCTACCGACTGAAAGTGAATCAACGTCAATCGACCAGACATCACTCACATGGTAGCTAGGCAACCACCATAACTCAGAACTTTGCTAGTATTGTAACTATGAGAAATTGTACCAACATACAATTCTCTTCTTTATAGATGTCTTTTTTTGCTAACAGAAACTAAACACCTGACACTAATACATTGTACTTAAAGGATTTTTTTTAAAAAACATGAAAATATATTTATAAGCATTGACTCAATATAAAATTTGTTAAAAACTTCATCCTCCTTTTTTGTATACATAGTATATAATAATTCATGTTCATATAATGTGGTATATAATTGATTTTTCTGAAAAAATAAAATATTCATTTAAATAATAAAAATGAAAAAGATATTAAAAAAAGAAATACAATTCTTATAAAAAAAATTTACCACGCTGGCTGCATGTTTGTGTTGAAAAGTACATTTTTCTTTTTTTCAATTATTCCATTGGAATCAAAAGCCCATTGTCTTATTTTTTTTCCACTTTCACTCAAACCTTTATCTTCTGTAAAACTAGAATCTGTTGATTAAAAAGAAATAGTATACTAGTAAGACTATAATAAGACATTTTTTGAGAGAACTTGCTTTTTATAAGGCATGACAGCGCCCTCTAGTGTTAATATGAAGACAATGCAGGCCATTTGTCATTTTATAATGAATAATACATGATATTATTATGAGGATACCGAAAAGTGTGCATGAAGACAGTACTGCGAGAGTGTCGACCGACGCGCAGTTCATACTTTGCGGTATCCTTGTAATAACCTTATCATTGTACATCATAGGAATGCCGAAATCCAAAAAGTTTAAAACAGACTTAACAAACTTCTTTGTATGGGGTCTGGTCAAACCCTGGGGGCTGCCATGTTTGTTTTTATTAATAGAGAACGCTTATGTTATGTTTTTGCTGTGTTTACTCAAAGTGAGAATGCAGCTTTAACCTTTGCACAAATACTGTAAAATGGTTAATTATTCACTGGGTTTTAATTTGGCTTATTTCGCTGACTGGAAAATGCGCTAAATTAAAACCCAGTGAATATGTAAAATTTAGCATAAAACACATTATCTAAATGATAAAACCGTGAATTTAAAACCCACTGAATATGCCTGAAATGGTAAATCAGTGAAATTTAAACCCAGTGAAAATTAGTCATTTTACAGTACGTTAAAGATAAATTTTAAAAAAGTACTCACAAGAAATAACAGACTGTTTAATATGAAGTCTGTTTTCCAAATCACTCAAAGCTTGTAGACACTCAACATATGTTGATCTGCAAGTGTGATCACCACAAGGAACGGGAAAACGAGAATCTGTACATGGTCCACTGAAATCACTTCCAACACAGGATGAAATAAAAGGGAAATTATACTGATTTGGTGCGTCCAATGGACATTTTCCAAAATCGTGTAATGTTCTCCGATAGTTCATCAGCATCGACATTACCTGTTTAAAGAATACATAAAATGCCATAAATATTTTTTTTTATTTTGTCATATATCACAACAATTTTGAATTTCATGCAAAAAAGTGAAGAAAGGATATGGTATTTATGTTTGAATGGTTGTTATCCACAAAATAAACCCAAATAATGATTTCTGTATTTTTTATTTATCTGACTTTGTTAGGTAGGTAGTCTGTCTATCTGTAGGTGTGTGTGTTTGTCCATCTGTAGGTGTGTGCGTCTGTCCATCTGTAGGTGTGTGCGTCTGTCCATCTGTAGGTGTGTGCGTCTGTCCATCTGTAGGTGTGTGCGTCTGTCCATCTGTAGGTGTGTGCGTCAGTCCATCTGTAGGTGTGTGCGTCTGTCCATCTGTAGGTGTGTGCGTCTGTCCATCTGTAGGTGCGTGCGTCTGTCCATCTGTAGGTGTGTGCGTCTGTCCATCTGTAGGTGTGTGCGTCTGTCCATCTGTAGGTGTGTGCGTCTGTCCATCTGTAGGTGTGTGCGTCTGTCCATCTGTAGGTGTATGCGTCTGTCCATCTGTAGGTGTGTGCGTCTGTCCATCTGTAGGTGTGTGTGTCTGTCCATCTGTAGGTGTGTGCGTCTGTCCATCTGTAGGTGTGTGCGTCTGTCCATCTGTAGGTGTGTGCATCTGTCCATCTGTAGGTGTGTGTGTCTGTCCATCTGTAGGTGTGTGCGTCTGTCCATCTGTAGGTGTGTGCGTCAGTCCATCTGTAGGTGTGTGCGTCTGTCCATCTGTAGGTGTGTGCGTCAGTCCATCTGTAGGTGTGTGCGTCTGTCCATCTGTAGGTGTGTGCGTCTGTCCATCTGTAGGTGTGTGTGTCTGTCTATCTGTAGGTGTGTGCGTCTGTCCATCTGTAGGTGTGTGTGTCTGTCCATCTGTAGGTGTGTGCGTCTGTCCATCTGTAGGTGTGTGCGTCTGTCCATCTGTAGGTGTGTGCGTCTGTCCATCTGTAGGTGTGTGTGTCTGTCCATCTGTAGGTGTGTGCGTCTGTCCATCTGTAGGTGTGTGTGTCTGTCCATCTGTAGGTGTGTGTGTCTGTCCATCTGTAGGTGTGTGTGTCTGTCCATCTGTAGGTGTATGCGTCTGTCCATCTGTAGGTGTGCGTCAGTCAGTCAGACCGTTTATTTTCTTCAAACAAAGGATTAGCAGAGCACAATTTGTAGCTGTCCAATGCAAATCACATGCCATGGATTTCAACGTTAGTGTTCTGCTATCCGATCAGTTTTACCTTGTCCATATCTGAATGTTTTGATTACTTAGATACAAATCCATCATATAAAAGGCAACTCATAGCACGGTTACTTGATGAACAGTTAGGAAACTGTCTCGCTTCTTTTGTTAGGATGAGTGGCTCAGTAATCATTTGAAACACAGGGAATTAGCATACTGCCAACGTTGTGGCGATCATAATTTGAATAAAATTATATATTTGTTCAAAGACGATTTCGTCATGGTTACTAAGTAATCATGATTCCATCTACGATTCCATCAATTGGGGTTTTCGTAACAAATTTTCACAATTTATACAGCATTGTCAGGATTTAGTAGGAATATGAACACTGAAATAAAAACAATATATTCAGATTAAAACTGCACTATGAAACCATACAACTTCCTGTGTCACATATACAGGGTTCAGGAAAAAAAACAAGATGGTCGACATTGCTATCTGGAAGTAAAATGTAAAACTTTGATAAAATGAAACTAACATTGTTTAAACTATCGCAGTGTTCTCATAAAAGACTCGTAAATTATAATTCAATGTACAAAATAAACTTGAAAAGTCCAGAGATGCATTTTGGGGTACAAATCTTCGTCGCCATGTTGGACATAAGCAGACGCAAATCTACTGAAACGATGAAAATTTTCTCCATCAACCTAGTATTTAACCAACAGAAATGGTAACAATGCATACTATAAATATTAATTTAACAATACGTTGTACTAAAATACAATTTAATCTGATTTTTCAGCAATTTTTCCGAACTGTTAAGACAAAGACAGCCAAAATGTCTGACATCGCTAACCTTAACAAAAAAAAGGGTTATTGTCTAAAGTTACGATTGAAACTAGTTTTGGTAATTTTTCTTTTTCAAGAACAACGAAACCTCAAATATCACACAATGTTCACACAAAAGTCTATGAGGCTTCTACATCGATCTTTCGGCTCAATGAGGCTTCTACATCGATCTTTCGGCTCAATGAGGCTTCTACATCGATCTTTCGGCTCAATGAGCTATATTTCTTCAATTTAGTGGACACGCATGAAAAACGAACGTCGATAGCAATATAAGCGATGACGTGATAGCGGTTGGACATGCATCAAAGTGAAGTCAATGGATAATTAGCATATCTAACAATGGAGTTTCCTAACCGTTCTTCCAGTAACCGTGCTTATACTGCCAAATGCAATTAATGCCACACCTAAACCTTATGACAAACTTTATTAAAAAATATATAAAGTTATACTGTCTTTATTAACAGTTTCCATTACCGGACTGGACTGGGGTTGATGATCTTTACCTGATATGCTGCAGGTACCATACGTGTAAGAGTGAAGTCTTTTGTATCATAATCAATATACTCTAAATGTCCCGCCATGAATGCTATATTCCATGGCGCCATGTCCTCATACAGGGGTAAATGAACAAACATGTCGTAGAACCACTCGCGAATTTCCGGTAAAAGTCCCATACGAAGCAATGCAATAACGGTTACAGCATGTATATTTCCATAAGGGATTTTGAATCCATCTTGGTTTCGTATTAAGTAAACATTATAGTTTGATTCATTGGACAAACAATGTAATGTGTACTTCCTTTCATGCATGTCTATTTCATAATCAAAATGATGGTTGACCTGCAATGAAAGCAAATCATCATTAATGAACATGAATAACCAAAAATTAACAATAACTTAATAATTTAAATGAAGACAAGAGTATAATTTGAGTTTATATGTTTTCCCGAAGGAATTAATATTTTCTGACAGGCTTTTCTCGGCTTAGATAGCTGCGCTGTTAGCAATGCACATTTCAATTAGAAAATTGAAAATTTTATTAGATAATGATCAAATCTGAGAGAGCTAGGTTGACCAGAGGTCCCTATATGTATATTATTAAATCAATTAAACTTTTAACAAGACGTCAACAATTTTCTGTTTTACTCAAAAAGACAAAAATATTCAGTAAAATTGGAGAATTAAAAATATCATGAAATGAACAAATCTATAAGAGGTCTACCCAATGTACATATACACCAAGAAGCTAAAGTTGAAAATGTAAAATGTTCATGTGGACGCCAACGGACGATGGAAATGCATGACACTTCTCTCTGAGGTTATAGATGCAGAGATAACAGTAGTAAAGGAACAAGGATGCAGCACACAAGGCGAAGATTTCCAACTCACAGACCTCCATAGACTGGAGTACTGCTATGGTGTTCAAATAATACATAACCAGCTCAGTTAGTAAGACAACAAGCAGCCTATCGGCTGAGATAGCTCCGCTGTTAGAAATGCACATTTCAATTAAAGAACTGAAGACATCATCAGAAAATGAACAATATGTATAGTATCAAAGCAATCGGACTTACAGTTTTTAACAAGAAGTCGAAAATATCACTTTCTACCAAAAATGACTAAAATATTCACCAAAATTAGAGAATTGAAGATATCATCACGAAATGAACAAATCTGAGAAAGGTCTACATGTAGTATCTATATATGTAATATCAAAGCAATTGAACTTTTGGTTTTTAACAAGAAGTCGAAAATATCACTTTTTACCAAAAATGACAAAAATATTCACCAAAATTAGAGAATTAAAGATATCATTACAAAATGAACAAATCTGAGAGAGGTCCACATGTAGTACCTATATATGTAATATCAAAGCAATTGCACTTGCGGTTTTTAACAAGAAGTCGAAAATATCACTTTTTACCAAAAATGACAAAAATATTCACCAAAATTAGAGAATTGAAGATATCAACATGAAATGAACAAATCTAAGAGAGGTCTACCCAAGGTACATATACACCAAGTATCAAAGCATTCAGGCTTGTAGTTTTCAAGAAGAAGTCGAAAAAGTAAAACATTGACACGGACGACGACGACGGACAATCACTCATATGATAAACTCCGCTCGACAAAGTCGACAGCGGAGCTAATAAAAGTGGTTGATGGTAGAATACTAGAATTTACATCATGTCCATCTTTCAAGATGCTTCCTCAATGTAAGGAAAGAATAGACAGATTTTGGATTGGAGAATCTATTTTGGTGCCCAGCCATATTGGTCACTTGATAGGCTTTTTTGTCTACCTTTTGTTGATCATCAAGGCCTGCATTTGTTTTGGAGAGTAAAGGCGTATAAGACAAATAATACACCCAAAGAGCTATCACAAATGCCAATATTTCGTCAATAATATACATTTATTTGACATCTGTTGCTGTATTACCATAAGTTACAGCATGCTGTTTATGCTTTATGTAAGTAGTCAGGAAAATGTAACAAGTTATTGTGAGAAGATCGCAAAATATGCCATCAGGAAGTACACTTTCATATTGGTTGATATGCCAGTATAATGTCTTTACACATACTTAACTTTATAATATAGAACACTTACAATTGTTGAAAGATTGGTAACATCAACTCTTAGTACATTCCAGCTGTAGTCAATAGCAGGTGGGCTATATGAGGGGTAGATGACTTTTGTTATCACGGTGGTATTGGCATTGGATTTGGCACTCTGTATCAGAAGAAATTAGATGAAAAAAACAATTTATAGATTCATGTACAGACAGATACAAAACTATGTCAATATTTTTTTCTAGTCTCTTTGATAACTGATGAAATTAACAAAAATTCTCATTACTTAAACTTTTTGATCAAAATTAAAAAAAAAAGTAAGTAGTTTAATTTTGTGAAAAATGATTAAACTTAATATTAGTGTTCCAAAGGGTCGGCCATTTTGGCATCTCGAACGTGGCATTTATATAATTATGTATAAATCACTGCTGATATGTTCCATCAATGCAAAAGCTTGGAATGCAAAAAGTCATCAACGGTCGCCGCATGACAAAAGCACATTTAGGCAATGATGATGACTTTCTAAATTTCAAGTTTGACATTGGTGATTAGCAGAGAAGAAATAACTGAGTTTACATCTGCCATTACACGTATGTATTGTGTTTTAGCAGATAAAATGTGACACTAATAACACTTTCAAATTCTGGTGTGAAAACATTCACACAGACAATGTGACTTGATTCAACTTACTTCGCGAATGATCTTTATCTCTCCATTTTTATAGAAATTAAAGGGATGGTTGTCATGGAGATACAAGTCTTCTTTTGTTAGCTCCTTAGAATTGCGTCCATCAAATATGTCAGCAGGATAGAAAGTAGAAAATGCCAAGGACATGGTCTGAAAACAATTTGAGCAATTGTAAGCATACAGTGCATCTTTTCCCAATGTGTCACGTACATTCGCACATTCATCCTATCTCTGATTTATCATGATTGCATCACATATTTCAATTGCACATTTGAATGCAGCACTCTGCTTAAGCACAGTTTTTTATAATTTTTAGTGGGACATTTCCCATAATACCTTATTTTGGGTGATCATAAATCTATCACAGTAGGGTCATAGAAGTCAGGTGGGCTTTTTTCTCTTGAAATCATGACTGAGGGGGCTAAATATGTCATGCAAAGCAGTCAAGTCTGATGTGTCAATAAATGTGTGACCCAAATAAATTAATATGCAAAAATTTAGACCACCATACAATAAATATATATACACTCATGTGACATTAACATGATTACTTATTATTATTCTTTATTGAATGCAAATACAGACAAATTGCATGAAATCTGTACTGTTTATGATAATACAACAGTAAATCAATTGTCATAAATTGTCAAGTTACTGGAAAATGACAACCAAGTTCTTAGTAGCCTGACATACAAGTACATGTAGATGGCATGATAAAGTTACTGCACTATCAGGATGTATTCAAATCCAAAATGACCAAAATTTTTCCAATCCAAAATGACCACAATTTTTCCAATCCAAAATGGCCACCGTTTTCCAATCCAAAATGGCCACAATTTTTCAATCCAAAATGGCCACAATTTTCCAATCCAAAATGGCCACCGTTTTCCAATCCAAAATGGCCACCGTTTTCCAATCCAAAATGGCCACCGTTTTCCAATCCAAAATGGCCACCGTTTTCCAATCCAAAATGGCTACCGTTTTCCAATCCAAAATGGCCACCGTTTTCCAATCCAAAATGGCCACCGTTTTCCAATCCAAAATGACCACCGTTTTCCAATCCAAAATGACCACGTTTTCCAATCCAAAATGGCCACCGTTTTTCCAATCCAAAATGGCCACCGTTTTCCAATCCAAAATGGCCACCGTTTTCCAATCCAAAATGGCCACCGTTTTCCAATTCAAAATGGCCACAATTTTCCAATTCAAAATGGCCACAATTTTCCAATCCAAAATGACCACCAAAGTAGGGTTTAATGTTATGGTGAAATCACAAAGGCATTCATTTCCATTCCATCAAGTTCAGTCACCCCTACGTTTTATTAGCTCTTTGTCATTTATTTGAGGAAAACATTCACTCATCAAAATATTTTTAATTTTTTTTTACAATTTATCTATCTAAATGAAGGGTTGTACTCACCTGAGCTGATGGTAGTTGTATAAATGTAGTAACGCTACTAGAGATTATTTCTCCCAACATTCGGTTAAAGCTTTCTCTATCATCAAGTGTTCCTATCAACAGAAGGAACTCTTCTAAATCTGAGAAAGAAAAAGAAAACAAAAAAATATGATTAGTTGGACAAATAGAAATTAACACTTGACTGCAAAGTGGAATGTTTGTCATGTATAACATAACCCAACCTTCCTATGCATAGGTTATAATGGCATCTCTGTGAAGTAGTGATATAACAATGGATGTAACATTTAATCTTGCTAGGCTGATGTTGGAGTTTGAGCTGACTGTGTTTGTGTATTCTAAAGAATTGCAAGATACTTATTCATCATGATCTTGGTGTATGGAAATCTGCATGGTAAATGATAAACTAAAACAATTACAATATATGCTACCATACTGGTACACTCATCCGAAAAATATGAGAACTTTACTCTGTAAGGCAGCCACTAGAGTGTGATGATTTGAATGTTTTTTAATATTTCAAATATTAATAAAATGATATTACAGTTTTACAACTCTCACCAATAAATTGGTATCTGAAGAACTCTGGACTTTCGACCAATTTGTGTGTTAGTGTATCATCAACAGTATCAGGTAGTGCAGCCACAAGTAGATTTGTTAAGTTCATCTGTTTCACTCTCTTGTACAACTTCTCGGCACCCTCCACATTGTCCATCAGATTTATAAATGTGCTGTTCTTGTATTTTGATGCCAATGATAGCAATAAATCACCTGCAAATGGAATGCAAGATAAGACGATCATAAGAATATACTGCAAAGTATACACAAATACAAAATTACATCCATATTGAGCGAATCATTCAGTGTGTGTGCATTACTGTTTAAGTCCAAACTTTGCAGTATTCAAAATATAATTTTATGCATAACATGAGATGTTAATATTTCAGGGGTTTCGTTAAGAGCTGACCGCCAGCCATATGGCCTGCTATAAGCCCAAATTGGTCATCTACTTTCTGCCCTCTTGACAGCCCACACCGGTCTCGCTGCTTCGCTTCATACTGCTGAGAGCCTTTTTATTTATTTTTTGGCCTGTTGTTACAGGATGATGGCCTGCTATTAAGGCCAGACTTTTATTACCCCTTGCTTCGCGAACCCGCCGAATGAACAAGAGCCAAAAATGAAATAAAAATATAATTTTATTTCAGCGTAATTTCTCGTGCCCGCGCAAAAAAAATGCTAAAAAAATATTATTTTTATCTTTATTTTTTTACTGCCCGCCGCATAACAAATCCAAGTTGCATTTTCGTGGGAGTATCATGATCAAAGTACCGCGCAGATGAGAAACAAGGTTATACATGGAATAAAATTTTATTTCATTTCTTCTCTCCGATCAATGATCTCACTTACAATTCTTTGAGAATCACACAAATCTAATGGAAAAAAAGAATAAATTTTTTTTTTTTCCCGCCCTCCTCAAAAAAATTGCCTTATAAAAACTCGCGAAACAAGGAATAAATCTAAGAAAGCTTAGAAAGAACTCCTGTGTGCTGAGAGTATTGAAGACACATTAAAAATTAATTCAAAATTACTTGTACATGAGATATTGATGGAAAAGCTGAAAACTAATTATGTAAATCAGGTAACTAATATGAACAGAAATATGCTAATTAGAGAATTAATATGAACAAATTTTAACCCAAAATTAATCAGGCCTGTCTATTGTCCTAGAGCATTTATGCACCAAATTTTATTCAAATGTGATGATCAGTAATTGAGATATCAGTGTTAATTAATTATATTAATTAAGTGATTAATAAGCATAAATATTTACCAAAAACTAATTTGGTTTCTGCATAGTTCTCTTTAAAAGTTTCATTAAAATCCAATTTGTGGTTCTTTATATATCAGTGGAACATTATGCAAATTGGGTAATTAATATCCAATTAAAACTAATCAGGTCTCTGCATAATCCTAGAAGATCTATGTAGCAAGTCTCATTGAAATATGACGATTACTACTTGATATATCAAAAGCTGAAAATTAATTAATTATGCAAATTAGGTAATTAATATGTACTCGTATTACCCTAAAAACTATCAGGTCTGTGCAGTGTCATATGACATATATGTACCAAATTTCATTGAAATGTGATGATTACTACTTGAAATATCAAAAGCTGAAAATTAAATAATTATGCTAATTAGGTAATTAATATGTACTCGTATTACCCTAAAAACTATCAGGTCTGTGCAGTGTCCTATGACATCTATGTACCAAGTTTCATTGAAATGTGACAATTACTACTTGAAATATCAAAAGCTGAAAATTAATTAATTATGCTAATTAGGTAATTAATATCTACTGATATTACCCTAAAAACTATGAGGTTTGTGCAGTGTCCTATGACATCTATGTACCAAGTTTTATTGAAATATGATGATTACTACTTGAAATATCAAAAGCTGAAAATTAATTAATTATGCAAATTAGGTAATTAATATGCACTCATATTACCCTAAAAACTATCAGGTATGTTCAGTGTCTTATGACATCTATGTACCAAGTTTCATTGAAATGTGACAATTACTACTTGAAATATCAAAAGCTGAAAATTAATTAATTATGCTAATTAGGTAATTAATATTTACTGATATTACCCTAAAAACTATGAGGTTTGTGCAGTGTCCTATGACATCTATGTACCAAGTTTTATTGAAATATGATGATGAAATATATGATAGTACCTGAGATATCAGTGGAAAAGCCGAAAATTGATTAATCATTATGCAAATTAGGTAATTAATATTGGACAGATTTTCACCCAAAACTAATCAAATCTGCGCATTAGTTTGGAGCATCTGTGTGCCAAGTTTCATCAAAATCCAATGAGTGGTTCTTTAGATATCAGTGGAACAGTCATGGAACAGCTAAAAATCAGCTAATTATCATGCAAATTAGGTAATTAGTATGCATGGATTTTTACTAAAACCTAATCAAATCTGCGCATTGGCCCAGAGCATCTATGTACCAAGTTTCATCAAAAACTGATGTATGGTTCTTGAGATATCAGTGGAACACACACACACACATACTTGTATTGCTATATGTTCAGAAGACTTCATTGGATTAACTTTTAATATAGATGAATTAACTTTTAATATAGTTGCGATATGAACTCGATTAAAATGCGTTCCTATATAGGGTTGCGTTTTAATTGGAGTTTAATTAAACTCAATTACAATGCAATACAATGGAGAATTGCATTTTAATTAAGTTTAATTAAACAAGAGTTGAATATCCCGTGACTGAACAATTATATTAATATTAATATAACGTGAACCATATCTTCCCCCGATACTAAACCTAAGCTACGCAAAACGTATTAATAATCGAATTAACTATTAATATAAATTATGTTTTCCGAGGACTATGAAAAAGGTTCTCGGAAGGTGTGTATGTCCTCGGAAGTTGCTATATATCTGTATTTTTGTCCTCGCAACATATAGCAATCCAAGTACACCCACACACACCCATACACACACACACACATACAGACACACTAACTGCAAAGACTCCCTTTTTGTGCTTCGCACACGGGAGTCAAAAAAGTCTGGCCTAAGTGAATTTGTGAAACCCCTGATATTTTCTTACCATTTTTACTATTGTACTGCATGAATGAAAATGGTTCTCCACCGATCTGTTGCATAATCAATTCTGATAAAGCCTAAAAAGTAAATACACACATGTAGCAGTTATAGTACATAATAAAATACAAATTACTAACAGTAGCAGTGGCAGGTAGCACAGTGGTCAATAGAACAGTGGTCAATAGCACAGTGGACAATAGCACAGTGGTCAATAGCACAGTGGTCAATAGCACAGTGGTCAATAGCAGTGGTCAATAGCACAGTGGACAATAGCACAGTGGTCAATAGCACAGTGGTCAATAGCACAGTGGTCAATAGCACAGTGGACAATAGCACAGTGGTCAATACATGTAACATAGTGGTCAATACATGTAGCGTAGTGGTCGGTAGCAGTGGCAGGTAGCACAGTGGTCAATAATAGCCCAGTGGTCAATAATAGCATAGTGGACAATAGCACAGTGGACAATAGCACAGTGGACAATAGCACAGTGGTCAATAGCACAGTGGTCAATAGCACAGTGGTCAATAGCACAGTGGACAATAGCACAGTGGACAATAGCACAGTGGTCAATAGCACAGTGGTCAATAGCACAGTGGTCAATAGCACAGTGGACAATAGCACAGTGGACAATAGCACAGTGGACAATAGCACAGTTGACAATGGCACAGTGGACAATACATGTAGCGTAGTGGTCAATACATGTAGCGTAGTGGTCAATACATGTAGCATAGTGGTCGGTAGCAGTGGCAGGTAGCACAGTGGTCAATAATAGCCCAGTGGTCAATAATAGCATAGTGGACAATAGCACAGTGGACAATAGCACAGTGGACAATAGCACAGTGGACAATAGCACAGTGGACAATAGCATAGTGGACAATAGCACAGTGGACAATAGCACAGTGGTCAATAGCACAGTGGTCAATAGCACAGTGGACAATAGCACAGTGGTCAATAGCACAGTGGTCAATAATAGCCCAGTGGTCAATAATAGCATAGTGGACAATAGCACAGTGGACAATAGCACAGTGGACAATAGCACAGTGGACAATGGCACAGTGGACAATACATGTAGCGTAGTGGTCAATACATGTAGCGTAGTGGTCGGTAGCAGTGGCAGGTAGCACAGTGGTCAATAATAGCCCAGTGGTCAATAATAGCATAGTGGACAATAGCACAGTGGACAATAGCACAGTGGACAATAGCACAGTGGACAATAGCACAGTGGTCAATAGCACAGTGGACAATAGCACAGTGGTCAATAGCACAGTGGTCAATAATAGCCCAGTGGTCAATAATAGCATAGTGGACAATAGCACAGTGGACAATAGCACAGTGGACAATGGCACAGTGGACAATACATGTAGCGTAGTGGTCAATACATGTAGCGTAGTGGTCAATACATGTAGCATAGTGGTCGGTAGCAGTGGCAGATAGCACAGTGGTCAATAATAGCCCAGTGGTCAATAATAGCATAGTGGACAATAGCACAGTGGACAATAGCACAGTGGACAATAGCACAGTGGACAATAGCACAGTGGACAATAGCATAGTGGACAAAGCACAGTGGACAATAGCACAGTGGACAATAGCACAGTGGACAATAGCACAGTGGACAATGGCACAGTGGACAATACATGTAGCGTAGTGGTCAATACATGTAGCGTAGTGGTCAATACATGTAGCATAGTGGTCGGTAGCAGTGGCAGGTAGCACAGTGGTCAATAATAGCCCAGTGGTCAATAGCACAGTGGACAATAGCAAAGTGGACAATAGCACAGTGGTCAATAGCACAGTGGACAATAGCACAGTGGTCAATAGCACAGTGGACAATAGCACAGTGGTCAATAGCACAGTGGTCAATAGCACAGTGGTCAATAAATAGCACAGTGGTCAATAGCACAGTGGACAATAGCACAGTGGTCAATACATGTAGCATAGTGGTCAATACATGTAGCGTAGTGGTCAATACATGTAGCGTAGTGGTCAATACATGTAGCGCAGTGGTCGGTAGCAGTGGGAGGTAGCACAGTGGTCCATAATAGCCCAGTGGTCAATAATAGCATAGTGGACAATAGCACAGTGGACAATAGCACAGTGGACAATAGCACAGTGGTCAACAGCACAGTAGTCAATAGCAAAGTGGTCAATACATGTAGCATAGTGGTCAATACATGTAGCGTAGTGGTCGGTAGCAGTGGCATGTAGCGTAGTGGTGAATAATAGCACAGTGGTCAATAATAGCACAGTGGTCAATAGCACAGTAGTCAATAGCACTGTGGTCAATAGCACTGAGGTCAATAGCATAGTTATCGGTAGCAGTGGCAGGTATAGCGCGGTGGTCAATAGCAAAGTGGCCAATACATGTAGCATAGTGGTCGGTAGCCAAATGGCAAAATAAGTCAAACTTTCAAATGTAAAAAATTTTAGCATTCAAGCATACAAAAAAATGCAAGTTATGGTTCAATGTGCAATATGCACTTCAATGTGCTTCTAATAGAACAGAAACGGTACATGTATATTCTAAATGTTCAAGTATGTTACATAGTATAACACACATCAATCCCAGAATGCAACTTGAAGATGCTAAACATCAAGATGCAATACATTGTTAACAAGCAATTGAAACATGCACATTGCAAATACTGTTTAAATCAACTCTGTAAAATAGTACGTTACCCTCGTCTCCATCTGCAGAGTTTCTTGGTCTAATACTGGTCTGGATAATGACGATACAACCGTGCTGTGAGTCAACGTATCGTGATTCCATACTATGTGCAAAGGACACATATCTTTATATTGAGGCAACATTAAGTACTGCTTAAATAACAAGATTCTGGTAAAAAAAACAGAACATGATCAGCAATTAAACTGACTGGGTTTTACATGTGCCTTTAGTACATTAACCTTTTGAAGGCCATATTTTTTCTGTCAAAATTTCAATGCAATTTTTTTTATTTAATTTTCGATAATTTTGTTTGTTAATTTTGAACCAAATTGGCTAGATTTCTCATTACTTACAAGCCTTGATCAAAATTTTGAGGGAAAGAGTAAAAATTGTACGACTTTATTTTGTGAGAGATGTTGGTTACAAAAGTTTACTTAGATGTTCAAAAGGTTAACTGTAAGTCAGATATAAGTGAGGTTAGTAAACAGACAAAATTGACTCCCATGAAAACAGATTGGTACATGTATGTGGCACACTGCAAATATGTTATCATGTGTGGGAACACAGCACTCAGCTACAGTGAGTCATGTAATTTTGACAGTTATTTATGATATATCAATTATGAGTTATTATTTTGTTAAAGAATTATACTCACCAACAATGTGTGAATATGCAATGATGAATGATGTAAAAATGAAAATGAAAAGACTGAAAATGCTTTAAAAGACGCACACGTTCATATTCAAGGTACTGAGAATTAATTTAAAAAAAATTGAAGTAAATGTCTTGGAGTTATTTTCTTACTTTTCAGTATTCGGCAGTCCCATGTACAGCAGCAAATTCAAACCAACCATTTTACCAGCCCTGGACAAGTAACCTTGTGAGACACTCAGACCACTATCCAATGGTGTCAATGCTACAGCGCCATCTGGTGTCAGAGACAGCTCACCAAGGTTATCAGAGCAATCCAAGTATACCTAAAGGATTGTGATTGGTCAACAAGAAGAACAATAAGAATGAGTAACTCAAGACAATATTCAAATGAAGCAATGTGTGTGGACTTTACAACACATGAAGAGATTCTCAAGACGACATACATTATATCAGAATTTTAACAGAGATGTTTAGTATATAGAGGTCTTTTCACACCAGTTTGCACAAAGTTTGGTTTAGACCTGTTTCCAGTTTGCACAAAGTTTGGTTTAGACAGGTTTCCAGTTTACACATGGTTCAGTTTAGACTGGTTTCTAGTTTACACAGGGTTCAGTTTAGATTTGTTTCCAGTTTACACATGGTTCAGTTTAGACTGGTTTCTAGTTTACACAGGGTTCGGTTTAGACAGGTTTCCAGTTTACACATGGTTCAGTTTAGACTGGTTTCTAGTTTACACAGGGTTCGGTTTAGACAGGTTTCCAGTTTACACATGGTTCAGTTTAGACTGGTTTCTAGTTTACACATGGTTTAGTTTAGACTGGTTTCTAGTTTACACAAAGTTCGGTTTAGACTGGTTTCCAGTTTATACAAAGTTCGGTTTAGACCTGTTTCCAGTTTACACAAGGTTTGGTTTAGACAGGTTTCCAGTTTACACATGGTTCAGTTTAGACTGGTTTCTAGTTTACACAAAGTTCGGTTTAGACCTATTTCCAGTTTACACAAGGTTTGGTTTAGACAGGTTTCCAGTTTACACATGGTTTGGTTAAGACAGGTTTCCAATTTACACATGGTTCAGTTAAGACTGGTTTCTAGTTTACACAAGGTTCAGTTTAGACTGGTTTCTAGTTTACACAGGGTTCAGTTTAGACTGGTTTCAAGTTTACACATGGTTCGGTTTAGACAGGTTTCCAGTTTACACATGGTTCAGTTTAGACTGGTTTCTAGTTTACACAGGGTTCAGTTTAGATTTGTTTCCAGTTTACACATGGTTTAGTTTAGACTGGTTTCTAGCTTACACAAAGTTCGGTTTAGACAGGTTTCCTAGTTTACACATGGTTCAGTTTAGACTGGTATCTAGTTTACACATGGTTCAGTTTAGACTGGTTTCAAGTTTACACAATGTTTGGTTTAGACAGGTTTCCCAGTTTACACATGGTTCAGTTTAGACTGGTATCTAGTTTACACAGGGTTCAGTTTAGACTGGTTTCAAGTTTACACATGGTTTGGTTTAGACAGGTTTCCAGTTTACACATGGTTCAGTTTAGACTGGTTTCTAGTTTACACAGGGTTCAGTTTAGACTTGTTTCCAGTTTACACAATGTTTGGTTTAGACAGGTTTCCAGTTTACACATGGTTCAGTTTAGACTGGTATCTAGTTTACACAGGGTTCAGTTTAAACTGGTTTCAAGTTTACACATGGTTTGGTTTAGACAGGTTTCCAGTTTACACATGGTTCAGTTTAGACTGGTTTCTAGTTTACACAGGGTTCAGTTTAGACTTGTTTCCAGTTTACACATGGTTTGGTTTAGACAGGTTTCCAGTTTACACATGGTTCAGTTTAGACTGGTTTCTAGTTTACACATGGTTTGGTTTAGACAGGTTTCCAGTTTACACATGGTTCAGTTTAGACTGGTTTCTAGTTTACACATGGTTTGGTTTAGACAGGTTTCTAGTTTACACAGGGTTCAGTTTAGACTGGTTTCTAGTTTACACAAAGTTCGGTTTAGACCTGTTTCCAGTTTACACAATGTTTGGTTTAGACAGGTTTCTAGTTTACACAGGGTTCAGTTTAGACTTGTTTCCAGTTTACACATGGTTCAGTTTAGACTGGTTTCTAGTTTACACATGGTTTGGTTTAGACAGGTTTCTAGTTTACACAGGGTTCAGTTTAGACTGGTTTCTAGTTTACACAAAGTTCGGTTTAGACCTGTTTCCAGTTTACACAATGTTTGGTTTAGACAGGTTTCCAGTTTACACATGGTTCAGTTTAGACTGGTATCTAGTTTACACAGGGTTCAGTTTAGACTGGTTTCAAGTTTACACATGGTTTGGTTTAGACAGGTTTCCAGTTTACACATGGTTCAGTTTAGACTGGTTTCTAGTTTACACATGGTTCAGTTTAGATTTGTTTCTAGTTTACACAAAGTTCGGTTTAGACCTGTTTCCAGTTTACACAATGTTTGGTTTAGACAGGTTTCCAGTTTACACATGGTTCAGTTTAGACTGGTATCTAGTTTACACAGGGTTCAGTTTAGACTGGTTTCAAGTTTACACATGGTTTGGTTTAGACAGGTTTCCAGTTTACACATGGTTCAGTTTAGACTGGTTTCTAGTTTACACAGGGTTCAGTTTAGACTTGTTTCCAGTTTACACAATGTTTGGTTTAGACAGGTTTCCAGTTTACACATGGTTCAGTTTAGACTGGTTTCTAGTTTACACAGGGTTCAGTTTAGACTGGTTTCCAGTTTACACATGGTTCAGTTTAGACAGGTTTCAAGTTTACACATGGTTTGGTTTAGACAGGTTTCCAGTTTACACATGGTTCAGTTTAGACTGGTTTCTAGTTTATACAGGTTTCAGTTTAGACTGGTTTCAAGTTTACACATGGTTTGGTTTAGACAGGTTTCCAGTTTACACATGGTTCAGTTTAGACTGGTTTCTAGTTTACACAGGGTTCAGTTTAGACTTGTTTCCAGTTTACACATGGTTTGGTTTAGACAGGTTTCCAGTTTACACATGGTTCAGTTTAGACTGGTTTCTAGTTTACACAGGGTTCAGTTTAGACTGGTTTCCAGTTTACACATGGTTCAGTTTAGACAGGTTTCAAGTTTACACATGGTTTGGTTTAGACAGGTTTCCAGTTTACACATGGTTCAGTTTAGACTGGTTTCTAGTTTACGCAGGGTTCAGTTTAGACTTGTTTCCAGTTTACACAATGTTTGGTTTAGACAGGTTTCCAGTTTACACATTGTTCAGTTTAGACTGGTATCTAGTTTACACAGGGTTCAGTTTAAACTGGTTTCAAGTTTACACATGGTTTGGTTTAGACAGGTTTCCAGTTTACACATGGTTCAGTTTAGACTGGTTTCTAGTTTACACAGGGTTCAGTTTAGACTTGTTTCCAGTTTACACATGGTTTGGTTAAGACAAGTTTCCAATTTACACATGGTTCAGTTTAGACTGGTTTCTAGTTTACACAGGGTTCAGTTTAGACTGGTTTCTAGTTTACACAGGGTTCAGTTTAGATTTGTTTCCAGCTTACACATGGTTTGGTTTAGACAGGTTTCTAGTTTACACAGGGTTCATTTTAGACTGGTTTCTAGTTTACACAAAGTTCGGTTTAGACTGGTTTCCAGTTTACACATGGTTTGGTTTAGACAGGTTTCCATTTTACACATGGTTTGGTTTAGACAGGTTTCTAGTTTACACAGGGTTCAGTTTAGACTGGTTTCTAGTTTACAGAAAGTTCGGTTTAGACCTATTTCCAGTTTACACAATGTTTGGTTTAGACAGGCTTCCAGTTTACACATGGTTCAGTTTAGACTGGTATCTAGTTTACACAGGGTTCAGTTTAGACTGGTATCTAGTTTACACAGGGTTCAGTTTAGACTGGTTTCAAGTTTACACATGGTTTGGTTTAGACAGGTTTCCAGTTTACACATGGTTCAGTTTAGACTGGTTTCTAGTTTACACAGGGTTCAGTTTAGACTTGTTTCTAGTTTACACAAAGTTCGGTTTAAACCTGTTTCCAGTTTACACAATGTTTGGTTTAGACAGGTTTCCAGTTTACACATGGTTCAGTTTAGACAGGTTTCCAGTTTACATATGGTTTGGTTTAGACAGGTTTCCAGTTTACACAGGGTTCAGTTTAAACCGGTTTCCAGTTTACACATGGTTTGGTTTACATCGGTTTACACATGGCCACAGAAAAAGCCATATAGAATTAAGATCTGGTGACATATCAGACAAAGGTGAACAGAGTAGAAATAATACCTTCCATGAAACTATTAAATTAGAATAATCATTTAAAATGTTAAGTTAAAATCAAACTGCATTGTCACAAACCTTTCGTTTAAGAGATGTGACTTCTATTTTCAGTAACTTCAATGTTCCCCCAGACTGTTTATCATCAATCATATGCACAGTACCTTTAACGCCAGCTTGGTTAAGAGCTTCAAAGATCAACCCCTGGGGGGAAAAAAATGAGAATAATTTGAAGTCAACAAAGGTAGTTACAAAGTATTTATCAACCTAAATACTTATAGACTCAAACAGCAGATACTGATATTGTATGAGGTTGACCTTGGCTGTTATAATTTAGGTCTGATTGATACGCATGATCTTAGCAGAAAACAGGGAGGTTCATGTATCTGACTAGTCAAAGCAATCATCTTGTTTGGATTAGAAGAAGATCCATTTCAAATAACAAAACATTTGGGTTTACCAATGAATGTTATTACATGTATAAATATATACTGTAGAATACTTTTTTTCCGCTTGGAATTTATTTGCGCTTTTTTGATTGATGTACAAATAGGATGCAGAATGAGATATCTAAGTTGCAGATGCTTATTTTATAAATTGGTAAATACAGACAAACCTGTGTTAAGTGACCACCCAAAGCAAGACAAACCTGCGTTAAGTGACCACCGAAGGCAAGACAAACCTGCGTTAAATGACCACTGAAGGCAAGACAAACCTGTGTTAAGTGACCACCCAAGGCAAGACAAACCTGCGTTAAGTGACAACCCACGGCAAGACAAACCTGTGTTAAATGACCACCGAAGGCAAGACAAACCTCTGTTAAGTGACCACCCAAGGCAAGGCAAACCTGCGTTAAGTGACCACCGAAGGCAAGACAAACCTCTGTTAAGTGACAACCCTGTGTTAAGTGACCACCCAAGGCAAGACAAACCTGTGTAAAGTGACCACCGAAGGCAAGACAAACCTGTGTTAAGTGACAACCCACAGCAAGACAAACCTCTGTTAAGTGACAACCCACGGCAAGACAAACCTGTGTTAAGTGACAACCCAAGGCAAGACAAACCTGTGTTAAGTGACCACCCAAGGCAAGACAAACCTGTGTTAAGTGACAACCCACGGCAAGACAAACCTGTATTAAGTGACCACCCAAGGCAAGACAAACCTGTGTTAAGTGACAACCCAAGGCAAGACAAACCTCTGTTAAGTGACAACCCACGGCAAGACAAACCTCTGTTAAGTGACCACCCAAGGCAAGACAAACCACTGTTAAGTGACAACCCACGGCAAGACAAACCTGTGTTAAGTAACCACCCAAGGCAAGACAAACCTGTGTTAAGTGACAACCCAAGGCAAGACAAACCTGTGTTAAGTGACCACCCAAGGCAAGACAAACCACTGTTAAGTGACCACCCACGGCAAGACAAACCTGTGTTAAGTGACCACCCACGGCAAGACAAACCTGTGTTAAGTGACCACCCACGGCAAGACAAACCTGTGTTAAGTGACCACCCACAGCAAGACAAACCTGTGTTAAGTAACCACCCAAGGCAAGACAAACCTGTGTTAAGTGACAACCCAAGGCAAGACAAACCTGTGTTAAGTGACCACCCAAGGCAAGACAAACCACTGTTAAGTGACAACCCACGTCAAGACAAACCTGTGTTAAGTGACCACCCAAGGCAAGACAAACCTGTGTTAAGTGACAACCCAAGGCAAGACAAACCTGTGTTAAGTGACCACCCAAGGCAAGACAAACCTGTGTTAAGTGACAACCCACGGCAAGACAAACCTGTGTTAAGTGACCACCCAAGGCAAGACAAACCTGTGTTAAGTGACCACCCAAGGCAAGACAAACCTGTGTTAAGTGACAACCCAAGGCAAAACAAACCTCTGTTAAGTGACAACCCACGGCAAGACAAACCTGTGTTAAGTGACCACCCAAGGCAAGACAAACCTGTGTTAAGTGACAACCCAAGGCAAGACAAACCTGTGTTAAGTGACAACCCAAGGCAAAACAAACCTGTGTTAAGTGACAACCCAAGGCAAGACAAACCTGTGTTAAGTGACCACCCAAGGCAAGACAAACCTGTGTTAAGTGACCACCCAAGGCAAGACAAACCTGTGTTAAGTGACAACCCAAGGCAAGACAAACCTGTGTTAAGTGACAACCCAAGGCAAGACAAACCTGTGTTAAATGACCACCGAAGGCAAGACAAACCTCTGTTAAGTGACCACCCAAGGCAAGGCAAACCTGCGTTAAGTGACCACCGAAGGCAAGACAAACCTCTGTTAAGTTACAACCCTGTGTTAAGTGACCACCCAAGGCAAGACAAACCTGTGTAAAGTGACCACCGAAGGCAAGACAAACCTGTGTTAAGTGACAACCCACAGCAAGACAAACCTCTGTTAAGTGACAACCCACGGCAAGACAAACCTCTGTTAAGTGACAACCCAAGGCAAGACAAACCTGTGTTAAGTGACCACCCAAGGCAAGACAAACCTGTGTTAAGTGACAACCCACGGCAAGACAAACCTGTATTAAGTGACCACCCAAGGCAAGACAAACCTCTGTTAAGTGACAACCCAAGGCAAGACAAACCTCTGTTAAGTGACAACCCACGGCAAGACAAACCTCTGTTAAGTGACCACCCAAGGCAAGACAAACCACTGTTAAGTGACAACCCACGGCAAGACAAACCTGTGTTAAGTAACCACCCAAGGCAAGACAAACCTGTGTTAAGTGACAACCCAAGGCAAGACAAACCTGTGTTAAGTGACCACCCAAGGCAAGACAAACCACTGTTAAGTGACCACCCACGGCAAGACAAACCTGTGTTAAGTGACCACCCACGGCAAGACAAACCTGTGTTAAGTGACCACCCACGGCAAGACAAACCTGTGTTAAGTGACCACCCACAGCAAGACAAACCTGTGTTAAGTAACCACCCAAGGCAAGACAAACCTGTGTTAAGTGACAACCCAAGGCAAGACAAACCTGTGTTAAGTGACCACCCAAGGCAAGACAAACCACTGTTAAGTGACAACCCACGTCAAGACAAACCTGTGTTAAGTGACCACCCAAGGCAAGACAAACCTGTGTTAAGTGACAACCCAAGGCAAGACAAACCTGTGTTAAGTGACCACCCAAGGCAAGACAAACCTGTGTTAAGTGACAACCCACGGCAAGACAAACCTGTGTTAAGTGACCACCCAAGGCAAGACAAACCTGTGTTAAGTGACCACCCAAGGCAAGACAAACCTGTGTTAAGTGACAACCCAAGGCAAGACAAACCTCTGTTAAGTGACAACCCACGGCAAGACAAACCTGTGTTAAGTGACCACCCAAGGCAAGACAAACCTGTGTTAAGTGACAACCCAAGGCAAGACAAACCTGTGTTAAGTGACAACCCAAGGCAAAACAAACCTGTGTTAAGTGACAACCCAAGGCAAGACAAACCTGTGTTAAGTGACAACCCAAGGCAAGACAAACCTGTGTTAAGTGACCACCCAAGGCAAGACAAACCTGTGTTAAGTGACAACCCAAGGCAAGACAAACCTGTGTTAAGTGACAACCCAAGGCAAGACAAACCTGTGTTAAGTGACAACCCAAGGCAAGACAAACCTGTGTTAAGTGACAACCCAAGGCAAGACAAACCTGTGTTAAGTGACAACCCAAGGCAAGACAAACCTGTGTTAAGTGACAACCCAAGGCAAGACAAACCTGTGTTAAGTGACAACCCAAGGCAAGACAAACCTGTGTTAAGTGACAACCCAAGGCAAGACAAACCTGTGTTAAGTGATAACCCAAGGCAAGACAAACCTCTGTTAAGTGACAACCCGAGGCAAAACAAACCTGTGTTAAGTGACAACCCAAGGCAAGACAAACCTGTGTTAAGTGACCATCCAAGGCAAGACAAACCTGTGTTAAGTGACAACCCAAGGCAAAACAAACCTGTGTTAAGCGACCATCCAAGGCAAGACAAACCTGTGTTAAGTGACAACCCAAGGCAAGACAAACCTGTGTTAAGTGACAACCCAAGGCAAGACAAACCTGTGTTAAGTGACAACCCAAGGCAAGACAAACCTGTGTTAAGTGACAACCCAAGGCAAGACAAACCTGTGTTAAGTGATAACCCAAGGCAAGACAAACCTGTGTTAAGTGACAACCCAAGGCAAGACAAACCTGTGTTAAGTGACCACCGAAGGCAAGACAAACCTGTGTTAAGTGACAACCCACGGCAAGACAAACCTGTGTTAAGTAACAACCCACGGCAAGACAAACCTGTGTTAAGTGACAACCCAAGGCAAGACAAACCTGTGTTAAGTGACAACCCAAGGCAAGACAAACCTGTGTTAAGTGACCACCCAAGGCAAGACAAACCTGTGTTAAGTGACCACCCAAGGCAAGACAAACCTGTGTTAAGTGACCACCCAAGGCAAGACAAACCTGTGTTAAGTGACCACCCAAGGCAAGACAAACCTGTGTTAAGTGACCATCCAAGGCAAGCTGACCACCAAAAGCAAGACAAACCTGTGTTAACTGACCACCCAAGGCACTTGTCCTTTATATAGAGATTGATTTATTAATTTGTGAATCAAAATAAGACAATAATTTCTTACTTTAGGAAGTAATTTGTGAACAGATATTTGAAGATGGATTAAATAAAAAAAGTTTAGAGACTAGTGTAAAACACTACATATGTAATCATATTCCATTATTTTGACCTTTGAACACATTTTTATTTGACCAAACTTACAATCGAAAGTACAATCACTTGTCACTTTAGACATGTAAATTGCATTCAGACTATTCAAAGGTTGTCACATTAGACAGGTAGTCTTAATATAAAGGTAAACACTAACACTGGTTTAACTGTATTTAATTTAATTTCACACAATTCTCGAAATATATTAAGCACCATTCCTTATGTATTACACCCACCTTGTAGACAGATGGTCCATTTTTCTGCACTTCTGTATGATTGCCAAGCAAAATATCAGCAAGAACAAGCTGAGATGGTGATGGGACTTCAATAAATGTTGTTTTTGCCATTGACAGTAATCTACCCAGATACTGAGAAAAATAGTGACCCATGGATGCGATCTGGTTAAATACTGGCAAGCCAAGAACCTAGGAATTACAAGAGAGGTGAGAGGTCAGGTTCATGTTACTGAGTATATGTCAATGCATTGTGGGTAAAAGCTACCTATTCAATATATATTATGACTATACATAATGCAACCATATATTGTCTGAGTACACATTACACATCTTTCTGACTTAACCACTTGGTGTGCGAAGTCCAGAACGGAGTGCAACTATCTTGCTAACTTTGTTTTCAAACATGTCCACTGTCTTGGAAATATTGCGGGCATCATTCCATATTTGGTATTTGCATTTCCTAATAAGGTAGCATAATAGTGAGCATCATGCTTCATAATTTTCTAGTCCCAAACCACATGACCGATTTCGAGGTATGTAAATGTGTCGAAATGGACATAGTGCGAGTGGTTAGTGCTAGTAGCACTAATCCGAAAAAGTACTAGATCTAGTGCTAAAATGGCACTAGATCTAGTACTAAAATGGCACTAGATCTAGTGCTAAAACGGCACTAGATCTAGTACTAAAATGTACATAGTGCGAGTGGCATTGATATCGCGTTGTCAACGACGTCGAGACATCTCGTAATTGTCTGAAAATAAATTAATATTTACGTAAAGTTGTTGTATCTTTCATTTATTGGAAATGTGCTACAGTGGGAAAATTGAGTATGTACATGAATGTCATTGTCCACGTGAATCGTAACTAATAGACCTTTGAAACAACGCGATCGGCCGGGAAACTAGCTCCATGGTCAGTGAAACTGCAGGTCGAACTTCACAATTTTTACAAATTGTGAATAGATACACTGTATGAAATGGTATTGTGTGGAAGTTTGTGTTTTCAACTTCGGCGTATGTAAACTTGTAACTTGTATGTAAATGGTGGAATAAAGCGTTGATTTTTTTTTAAATCGCTGACGTGTCGTTTTATTTCTGGTCGGCGCCACACTCAATGAAAATAGATCTTCGTAAATGAAATTATGATGGCATATATGAACTAAATAAAAAATGTGTATACTGCTAGTCTAAGTCCCGGGTCCCTGTAAAGCTCGGCGGATTTTGTGTGTACGGCGACCTGTGAATGGGCATGTTGCTCAGTACCGCTGGGAACCAGACAGAAAATGAATCGTTGTCTGGTTGTCATGACATTGACCTTTGCGGACATAATCAACCAATGGTAAAAGTGGATTCACGCAATTCTTTTGTTACATTGTACCACGGCGGTACTAACGGGAAAAAGCCACGACGCTATTGTTTCAGCTTTACCCTGTGATCGTTTGTCAATATTCGTTCACAAACATTGGTCACGTTAGCTCTTAGCCCCTTTTTACAATGGATTACGCTAATCTCAAGCATTCAGTAATATTCGGAGCATGGAGGTACCATGGAGCTAATTTTTAGCTCCATGGAGGTACTAACGGAAGGGTCCACAACGCATCTCAAGTGACCATTTAAGCCTGGCTTATTTCCTTTTTTTTCAACCCAAGTTAATCCTGATATGGACATTGTGTAGCTCATCTTTGATGTCGATGATAGTTTGCGATTGCTTACACAAGTAACCAGTTAGCGGAATATGATATACCTCGCCGATTTTTTAACGTGACCATATTATATATGTCTAGACACTTTCTCTGCAATGATATTTGTTAGGAGTCCTTAGGATTTTTTGCTGTACACTCTCGAAATCTTGTACTTGTTACAGTCGCTAATAATTAAAACATGTAAAATCTGTGAAGTAACAAGTTCGTCTGTTGAATTTCCGGTTGTGAAATGCGTATTTTATTAAACCCTTCACAGCTTTATTCAAGAGCGTGTTTGGAGTGTGAATGGATAAGCTTCGTTTGGACAAAGAGCAGTTATCACTGTAAACAATGTTAAATTATTCTTCTAATGCTCAGTTCATCTTTTGAAAATAACTATTTTTAGATTTAAAAAAAAAATATCATGCCATTTCCCTATCAAAATCCAAGCCAAAAGATCGTACTACAACACGCAACATCGGTAAATCTCTTCCGCGTTGCGTTCAATAACATTAACATATTTAAATGAGCTAATAATAATAATAATAATAATCAAATTTTATTGCATCCTTAGAAATTACAATATTTCTTTTGGTAAAAAGCAATAAATATATACGTACACAACACAATTACAATACAATATAAATAGATACGTTAAAGTTTTCTGTATTCCATGGCTTTAAGTAGATAGGTCCCCATACATTTAATTGCCTTGGAGTCCTTGTTGCTCATCAAAAATATAAAATTACTCAATTTATCTCCTGCATTAGTTAATGTAATTTCTGTGAGCAATTCATGTCTAATATATTTGTACCGATCACATTCTAAAAGGAAGTGAACTTCATCTTCTATTTTATTTTGGGAACATAAATTACAAATTCTTTTTTCAATGGGAGTTTTTGGCTGTGTGTGCCTTCCTTTTTCAATAGCCAAACAATGGTTACTTGTTCGGAAGCGTGACATGCAGACTTGATGTTTTTTCGGAAGACAATTTAAGTATGACTCAAAATTATAAGTGTTTTTGAATTTTGCATATGTTCTTAGTTTTGTGTTTTCTTGATTGACATTCTGTTTCCAAAATGTAATATAGTTTTCTTTTAAAGTCTTATCAATGTTCTTTATATTCAAATCTGTTTTACTAGTTTGAATTCTTGAGTCAATAACTAAATTCTGAACCGATGAACACCATGGTAAATTGAATTTCATTTGTTCATAATATGCTTGTTTTGTAAGACATTTATCTGGAAGCCCTTGTATGCGTAACCAATACTTGATAAGGTTTTTCTTGGTGTCTATTAGTAATGGGAAACAGCCCAACTCTGCCCTACAAGCTAAATTTGCACCAAATTTATTTAGGCCTAGAATATTTCTACAGAATTTCAAATGTAGTTTTTCACTTGTAGTTTTGTCCCATTTGTTTTCATCCAAAACTTCAATTCCCCAAATTTCTGAACCATAAATGAGTACCGGAAGAATACATGTTCTGAACAGATAGATAAATGTTTTACAGTTGCATTCAGGTGGAATGTGTCTTAACATTGCATATAAGGCTCTGTTGGCTTTATCTGCCATGTTTTGTCTGGCTTCAGTAAATTTCCCATTGGACTGCATTGTAACACCTAAGTAATTATAGGAGTTAACACAGTTGATATGATTTCCAAGATATAGAAATTTATCATGTGTTTTTAAACCTCTTTTTCTGAAAATAACAATTTTTGTTTTTGTTAAATTGACACTAAGTTTCCAATTAGAACAGTAGTCTGATAAAATATCTAATGCTTTTTGAAGACCATTGTTTGTTGTGGAAAGTAAAACTAGGTCATCTGCGTAGAAGAGTGAGCTAATTTTAGTGTCATTTAGTGAAACATGGTCTATTGAACTATCCTGTAATACATCATTTAAGTCATTAATATAGATGTTAAAAAGCATAGGGCTGATTACACAGCCTTGTTTTACTCCCTTAGTTGTCTCAAAAACAGAAGAAGTCTTGTTTCCAAATCGTATGCAGGCCTTTGTATTTAAGTACATATATTTAATAATATTATAAATTTTCCCGTCTATACCACTGTTCAGAAGTTTGTAAAATAAACCATTTCTCCAAATAGTATCGAAAGCTTTCTGGAAGTCTATGAAACAAGTGTATAGTCTTCCATTTTGCTTTAGATACTTATGTACAATTGTTTTTAGAGTGAAAATATGATCAGTGGTGCGGAAACCTTTTCGAAAGCCAGCTTGGTTGGAATGTAAAATATTGTTTTTGTCCATAAACTGTTGAATTCTATTATTCATAATAACACAAAATGTCTTACCCACACAACTGGAAACAGATATTCCCCTATAATTACCAGGCTCTGCTCTATCTCCCTTCTTAAAAATATGTGATATGATACTGATGTTCCAGATATCTGGGTAAATACCTGAATCCAAGATGAGGTTGTAAAGTTTTTGTAGTGGTTTAATCAGGAAGTCTGAACTTTGTTTCAATAATTCTGGACAGTATCCATCATACCCTGCTGCCTTTTTTGACTTAAGTTTTTTAATAGCTAATTTAATTTCTTCATCTGTAATTGTGCTATTCAATTTAGTTGCTAAAGGTTCCCTATTTTCAAGTGATGTAATTTCAGAAATTATGTTATTATGATAATTGTTATTGGTCTCACAGGCATTTAATTTACTGTAATACCTATTCCATTCTTCTGGTGAAATATGGCTTGCTTGTTCATGAGTTGATTCTCTTAATTGATTAATAACTTTCCAAAATTGATTAGGGTTAGTATTATTTAAGTTAATAAGTTTATTCACAATTAAGTTTTCTTCTTGTTTTTTCTTTAATTTAATTAGTTTTTTAAATTTCTTTTTTCTTCTATAAAATAAGTCTCTCAACCTAGTATCGAAAGGAAATTTATTAACTAATTGGGCTGTTTTAACAAGATCTTTTTTGAGTACCATGCAGTCTCTGTCAAACCATTTTTTCTTTTTAGGTTTCTGCTTCTTACTTTTATTAGATTTCTTGTTAAATGTTCTGTCTGCAGACTCAGTAATTAATGAATTAAAATTATTTACTGCATCATTTATTCCCTTACTATCTAATGTATATTTGTTAGTTAAGAAGGAATTTATTTTATGTTGACTATGTGTTGAAGCAAGGTTATCCTGGTAATTAAAAACTGAAAGTTTATCCCAGACCCAGCTTTTAGGTAAATTATGTAAATCATTATTATTGGTTTTATGTAATTTAATAATCTTATTTAATTTAAGTTGGCAAGAAATCTGGCAATGGTCTGAAAGATAAGTAAAGTCATGGATTTTAAAATAATCAAAATAATCAATAATATCACAAGACGACAGGGCGTAATCAACTGTGCTTACTCCATTGTAATGGTAACATGTTATGTTACCACTACAATCTCCTGGCATTCTGCCATTCAGTATCCTCATATCACAATTTTTGCAAAGGTCAATTAAAGCTTTACCGTATGCATTGACTGTAGTATCTCGATTGTTACGAACTGTTATTGTGTCATTATTATCTGGTGAAAATGGTAATGGTAAAAATCTATCATCAAAATCAGCATAATCCTTTAACATACCAGTTCTGCTGTTAAAGTCTCCTAGAATAACAATGTTACCAAACTGTGAGAATTTAGATATGTCCTTCTCCAAGTGTTCAAAAAAGTCAGGATTGCAGTGTTTTGAGTACAGTGGGGGATTATAAACAAAACAGAGATAAGTATCCTTAAGTTGACCAAAAAATTTCTTCTTTAGTTTACACCAGAATTTTTCTTCAGAAGATGTATTTTCAATGATATTCACTCCTTGTTTGATATCCTGCTTGATTAAGATTGTTAGTCCTCCACCTGTGTGATTGTTCCTTGTTATTGAGTAATTGTAATATCCAGGTATATTGAATGAAGATGCAGAGTGTTTGTCAAGCCAAGTTTCACCAAGACCAACAATGTCGTGACAATTAATGTCTTTAATGAAGTCATTTTCCTGAGTTTTCCTGGCTAAACTTTGTATGTTCCAATAAGACAATGATAATGATCTCCGTTGTGAAATGTTAATATTCTTCCTAGTTTTCTGACAGCACATATTAATTCTAATTGGGGAAGTGTGGTCTATGACCGTACATTCCTGGCCAATGTGAAGGTGGTGAGTAGCCAAGGAACGATGTTAAAGGAAACTGCATATGAAATGGAACTGGATCTATTGGTCTGTAGTGTTGCTCATTGTCTCTTGGTCTGTACTGTTCCTCGTTGTTTCTTGGTCTGTATTGTTCCTTGTTGTTTCTTGGTATATGCACTTCCTTGGGTGTATCATAACTTCTGTTGTGACGATGTCTTGCATTGTTGTACCAGTGATTTGTTATGGTGATTTGAACACGTTGGCATCATTCAGCATTTTGATTGGTTAATTAGCGATTTAACCTCAACTCATGCAAGAGAAACATGGCGGATACCCTACAGCATCGGGCGTTTGTATGCGATCGGAATCATTTGCTTACGATGAAACTAAATTGAATTTTATTTGAATTTCATAACAATTCAACGAATTTATTTTTTGTGCGTTATTATAATCACTACTGAGTAATAATCAACAATTGTCAAACGCAGCATGATCGGATTACGCAACTGTGATCGTTTGCTACTACGCAATGCAGTTGTGTTTGTTTTTATATGAAACTTCGTTTAAAATATTCTTTCGTTACCAATAAAATAAAAACAAATGTATTTGAAAAATGACACTGGGCGACACTGTAATGACATTTCAGGCAGTCTACTTTTTAATTCAGCAAGAATTATTAATTATTGTTAATTCTGCAATAGTTTCTCTCGTCTTGGGTGGCCCAACTAACGGCGTTGAAAGTCTGCATAATAGGATATTTCAATGAAAATAAGTCCCCCAAAAATATTTGATGATTATTTTTTTAAATTTTGCACCCCAAATAAGCGCCCACCAGCCGTGAAATCCCAAGGACGATTTTTCTGATGAGCTAATTTACAGCAGAATCCGGTATTATATAAAGAAAGTATTATTATGGACATCTCACAGATATATTGCCGATGTTTTATACTGTTTGTAGTTTGCATATGAAGTGGTTGTTGATGCCCCTCCTATTATTCGACGTCGTTGACAATGCGATAACAATGCCACTCGCACTGTGCACATTTTAGCACTAGATCTAGTGCCATTTTTGCTCTAGATCTAGTGCCATTTTTGCACTAGATCTAGTGCCATTTTTACCACTAGATCTAGTACTTTTTCGGATTAGTGCTACTAGCACTAACCACTCGCACTACGCCCTTCTCAACACATTTACATACATGCGATTTCTACTAAATGGCTACTCGACCCTTAGTTTTCATGTGACATTAGCCTTATATGAGGTGACTTTGTCCATGCAATTGTGTCTGAAACAATATTTTTGTAAGATTTAATCATGTTTATGTGGTTATATTTTAACAACAAAAAATGTTGAAAATCTCAGCTATTTTCATTTAATAATTATGATGAAAAAATGGTCATCAAATAAAAACATCATCAACTGAAAAACAAGATTAAGTGATTCAATGTCAGAAAGCTGCATGGCATACTAACACTTAATTCTCACCTGAAACCTAAAGAATTCTGGCATTCTGTGCATGTTATACACAGTCTCAGATGTGAATGGACGGTTAATTAACAAATTATTGTATAATGATAATGACTGCTGTAACTTTCTGAAAAATAAGTATGAAATCATTTTTTTAAATTAATTGAATGGAGTAAAACACTCAAGAGCAAAAGCAAGTGAATCAACCAACGACTAAGGAACCATTTCAAGTTAAATGAACATACATGTATATTTTCAACACTTTTAAATTGTCGTATTGCAGCCAACCCTTTGAACACTAAAATTTGTACTGTCATACTTTTGGTGCAAACTTTTTCACATTTTAATTTTTAAAACAAAAAGAAAATTTTTCATTGGTTACAGGTCTTGATAAAAATGTTGCACATTGTATGTAATTTTCTATAATTTCTTTCTTAAATTTGAACCAAATTAAACATTCGCTTTAGGTATTCATCAAAATATTTGAAAAAAAATATAGAAAAAGTTATGTTTGTTTATTTTTTGTAAAAGGAAACAAAAATGTATGTCATTCAATGAGTTGAATTTTATGATTTGTTTCAAATACCTGTGTTTTTCAATGATTTTTCTCATTCGTAATAATGGTGGTATTACTGTCACCACCGTACTGTTTGGATACATGTGAGCAACCTTGGCTCCAAGCAAACTCTGATGTTCCCCACCTATAAATCAAACAGAATTCATTGTTGCACATTGTTGTGTTATCTACTTTCACTGCAACAACTTGCATGCCATTTTTTTTCCTTGTTATTTAGCTTGCAATTTTTTTTTCCAGCCACCCCCCATGATTCATAATGGTCGACCCCCTACTTGAAAACCAGGTAATTTATTGTAAAGAATATTATCATGGTAAAATAAAAAAAAGTTTATACCGTAAGTTAAAAGATTAAAATTTGCATCACTATTTCTGAAATATTTTTGCAATATTTTCCACTGTGCATCATAGAGCAGTTCTTCTTGGTGATTATTAGAGGCATCTTGTTGTCGTGTGTGTAGACTAGAAAGCGGTAATGGTAAGTCATCTTCAAGGTCAGCTTCTGTACTCTCGGTTGACTCATCTGTAAAATGAAACCAAACATGATTGAGTTAATGTTGATCAACATTTTGTACAGTATTATGCAATTTTAGTTAATTTCGTTTGTTAAATTCGAATAAAATGAAACATTACTAATTTCCCATTGAGAGATTCAAACTGACAAAAAAATATTGAAGAATTAAATAAAAACATGCCTGAAAGATTCTTTGCATATTACCTTGATTATTAACATTGCCACTGTCAATAGTTGTAACTGTGTCTATGTCCAGGCTGTTGTCATGGTTACCAGTATCAGGGGATTCGTATCCCAGGGAGAATGATTCCAGCAGTTTACTGAGTTGTTTTCGCTGACTTGAGATATCACCGTCTTCACCAACGTCCAGTAAACGCCTCTAAATTAATGTCAAATATTGGGACTTTGTTTTTAAGCACATGAATACCGAGAACACTTAATAAATTAACTCTCAGAATATCTTTATTTTTCCTGCTAACATTTTGGTACAACATTTATATTTCTATTACTGCCACTCACAAGGCACAGAATTGAGATGATTTCTAAATCAAGAAAGTCCACCAAATCACAAAATTAATTTTAGTTCGTAGACATGCTGAGAAATGTATTGGAAGATTTGTCAAAAATCAAACACTGTAAAGGATACTAATTATGAGAATGTCTACTGATTTGGAGATAACAGTGCCTTGCTGTTGTTACACTGTAATAATGTTACTGATCATATTATGTATGTCATTAACCTGGTGAGTTTTGCTCCTTCAGTGAAAGGTTTACAATAATGGCTGTTGATATGTGAACATGTCATGCTAGCTGTGGGTCCATAGCTTCTCTTGTGTCTGTCTCTAATCTTTGTGATGGTATTTTAGTCATTTCTGGTATATTTTGTATCATTAAATATGTTATTTTCAGATATTAGAATTTTTAACAACACAGAAGAACTATGGGTTCTATCAATAATGTCTTGTGCAACACAAACGTGCGACGACAAATGGCATCGCAAATAAAAGTCAATAAAAGCAGAATATTTTCTTGCATCACACCATTGAAGCTAACACCAATTGATAAATATGTTTATTAAACTCTCACCAAAACTAAAACTGTGACAAAAGCGATTAGTTTGATGTTCATTTTCCTGGGATTTAATTGCTTCAGACCACATGTAACTCCAGTGGCAGTCATTTTCGTCAGGTCAAACGAAGGACAATATGACGAAACTGGAGAAGGTATTCCAGATAACTTGTTGGATACCCTCGTAAAGCAAACGTCCATGCATATACTGCACAGTTTTTTGATAGAATAGAAAAAATAAACAATAACAGTAAATACTAAGAAGTCCATAGCAAAATACTGATAGTAGCAGACAACCATTTCCTGGCGTTTTAGCCGTTCCACTTTCTGAAGAAATTTCTAATACAGTGGCATCATTTAGCAAAGTAATTTTGTCCTCGTTCAACCTTAAGAAAATGCATGTCATTAGAATTACGTACGATTTAGCGAGCTAAATCCTGGGAAAAACAACTTCAAACAGATAACTTTTGTCATGGTTTTCATTCTGGTGAGTGTTTAATAAACATACTACAGATTGGGAATAGTTTCTGTTGCTATACGAAAATGGGGTAATTTTATCAACTATTTGTGATGCCATTCGACGTCGTGCGTTTGTGTTACGCAAATCTATGGGAGGAACCATAGCTCTTCTGTGTCAATAAAAATTCCAATGTTTGAAAATAGCAAATGTAATGACACCAAATGTATCACAAATAAATAAAATAACATCACAAAGACTACAGACTGACACTAGAAAAGATATGGACCCACAGTTAATGTCATGCATAACATTAAGTTTAATCCTGTCCAGTGTGTGGTTATGACATTCAGATCAAATATATATGGATTGGCATTGCATAAATGGTGAGATAATCAGAAAGGTCTAGCAAGTAAAATACAAAATTTGGGCATTTTACTGTTAATGACCATTCAGATGATGTTAATAAAGTCCTAATCAATGCAGACAGTTGTTATTTGTAAATTGTACGTGTATACATTGGCAGTGAAGCTGACACTGTTTCATGCACCACTACAATGAATGTAATGATATACTGCAGTAGACAACATCCATCAATATATTATCTTTTTTCACAACATTTTAAAACCACTTCTGGGAGCGAAAATACAATATCATGTATACTTTATGATGTTCAGTATGGGTTTCCGGTAAGCCTTTGCCAGTAGCCAAATTTTATTTACATTTGGTGGGGATAAATTGTGACACAGAAATGTTACAGTAACAGATATTTAATTTCCAATTTTTTTGACAAATTCAGGATTTTTCATTCCTCCTCATTTGAGATAACGCAGTATTAGCCAATGTTTCTTAAACTATATTAAGGTTGTTAGAAACATAGTATTTCAGCTCAGTTCAGTTTTAAATTAATGAATTGGGGATATTTTAGTATCTAGCGTTTTATTCTCATCAAGAATACATGTAATAATTCATTCAAGTACAATAGGATATGAAACTATTGCATATTAATCTTTAACTATTACACATTAATGAGCATATTTACCTGAAAATGGTTTTCACTTTTTACTTTGTTAATCTTCTCACTGTATCCATCACGCTTCAACAGAATATTTGATAGTTTGTTAGATTTCAACTTGACTTTATCATCAACACGATTGATTACATCTTTCGCCTTTATATCTTTGAGTTCCATTTTGTCAGCATCCTGCATATCTCTTTTTTTATTTTCGCGACCTCGTTTGATTTTATCGTTCATAAAGTTGCCGAGCTTAACTTCTGTTTTTTCTGGTGTAAGAACTTCAGCATCAGGAATAACTTTTTTCAAATTTAAATTTGAATTTTGACTGTTGATCTGCATATCAGCAGTGTTAGGGATACCATTATCATTTGTCTCACTAGCTAATATCTTCATTGCTTTTTTTAGCTCTTTTTCGTCATTTGTTAACTCGGCATCAATGTCTTTTGTTTCTTCTTCAAGCTCACTGTCCTCATCTTCGTCTCGCGTGAGAATTTTCTCAACACTTCTCAAAACAGTGTCAGTGTTCTTGAGAGCGGCATCCTGATCGGTTCCTACGTCATCTCTGTCCCAGTGTTCCCCTAACTTCTGCAGGTGATTTTTATCAGGAATACCCCTGAAGTGATCACAAAACAATATGCAAATGACTTTAGAAGTAAATGACTGTTGAGATCGCGTAGAGAGTGAGAGAGCCACAAGTTTTTTTTTCTCTTGTCATTACTTCTACTGTCCCAAAATTTCATGGACATATACATCAATAGAACAGAGAAAAAATGCCAGTAAAGAATGGAATACTACTTTGAGGGGAAAAACCTAGTTTTATGGCACTCTCACGTTCTATGAAATCTTGGCCAAAGTCAACTTTTTCATCTTTTACCTATTTTTCCCTAGATTTTACTCTAAAATTAAAATCAAGACATGTAGTCAAAAGAAATTGTGTCATTTTGGTCAAAAATAACTGTTACAATAAATTTCATAAAAATGTACAAACAGCTGCACTAAAATGTTGGTTGGAATGAATACTCAGAAGGTAAAAAAAATAATTTAATCAACACAATTAATAAAAAGTTCAGAGACTAGAGTGATAAACAATTTCTCATGGTAAGGTGAGACTTGATATTTTTCTCACAAATATTGGTGAAAATGTTGATATTGTCATCGTTTGTTGAGCATATATTCTCACCAATTTGTTGGCAAGATTTAAAATTTGCATCGTTTCATTAGTGAGAATCTAAATTTTACCAATTTGTCAGTGACAATGTTGAGAATATAAAAATTCTCTTTATTCTTGTAAGAATAATACCAAGACTTGCTGAACTTTGAGAAAGAGTTATCATCTCACTTTCTTGCACTTTTTACCCATAATGCAAATTTACCTAGGTTCATTTTCCCTGTTCCATATTTGTGCTACTCCATCTACCTGAGTATCCTGTGGCCTTTGATAGTCATCTGGATCATCTATTCCAATCTTTTTACCTGGTACATCCTTCATGACCGGATAAACCATATATTTGGGCTCTGAGAAAAGAATATTAATATATATTATATTATACCAGTATATTGATGATGTTAATCCATTGATTTGATTGGTCCAAACACAAAATTTGCATATGCAATCCATGGTATATTGGCTGATAATGCACGGCTAAACCAAGTGGCCCTGGAACATGAATTGACTACAGGTTTAATACGGAAATACATAAAACCGGTATTATTTGATTTTTAGGGAAATATAATAGTGGTTGAATTTTAGAAGAATATTGAAAAAAATACTGAATTAAAAACATCTGAAAAGTTATATAACTATAATATTGCTTTTTGTTAATGGTGGGATCCAAGCTGTGAGCGTCGGTCGTTGGGTGATTGTCGTTCGCCACACAAACCTAAACCACCGTCCCTTAACACCGTGAGGTGCCTACACGAACGCCAGAATGCTATGTTCTCAGTGTTGTTACTTTGAGATGGATTGCGAACTTCCAACAAAGAAAACATGATCTTTAAGTACAAGATATAATTGAGGGATTTAATGACATAAAAATGCAAAAAACTATGAGTCACAGGCAAAAATGTATGCCACCAATAACAACCGGTGTCCGGTAGCGGCAGCTGACAAAATTGCAGTGCACCCGGGTAATTGCCATCTGTTTCAAAAAACACAGGACAACGCAGGATTCGACGACGATATATGGTATTGTAATTCTTCACTATGGGTAAATAAATTACAGGAGATGATGAAGGTAATTTCGAAAGCTACAGATTTGTGTCGAGTGTACACCAACCACTGTATTAGAGCGACGGCATGCAAAGTCTTTCGGCCGGAGGTGAGACAAGGCATATCATGTACGTGTCACAAAAACGATGCGAAAATCCGATCTTACACCATCAAACTTACCCCAGAACAATGACAAAACTTGTCAGTCATACTGTCACAAAACTTTGGTTATACCAAAGGTATCCAGGTCAAATGTTGGAACTGAGGTCGCTGTGCCGGTCGTCGTACATGATACACCGCGTCCCGCCGCGTACTGCTGAACGTCAAATATCCACAGTTACAAGTAGTATGATGAGTCACAAAACTGGTTTATTTCACAACTGTACTTTCAATGGGCAAATTACAGTCCAAATTGTACAAAAACCGGAATGAAAACATGGAAAATCCGTTGTTTAAATGATCCAAACTGTACACGACCCTGTATTTCAAATCGCGTTGTGCGTCAGTAAAAGGTCAGAAAGGTCATCCTTTGTTATGCTAATTTGTGTGTTTACGCTGCTCTATTTAACGTGGATATGTTTTTTTTCATGTGGAATAAAAATTAGTTTGTATTCAATTTGAACTGTGTTGCGCATGTAATTTTTGTATGCATTCAGCTTACAACTACATACTATTCTTATAAATATTCATGTTCAAGGGCCATAATCATGATCTTTTAGTAGATGAAACTAAACTCTTTTTTTACAAGTTTTATCGAATTGTCAATATACTGGTATAATATATTAGCAATAACCCCCGCCGAAGTTGGATATACCACTTGATATTGCACAATTCACTCCACATATGCACTCGCCTGCGGCTCGTGCATATATGTCGTAAACTGTGCAATATCTCGTGGTATACCCGCCTTCGGCGGGGGTTATTGCTTAAATAACACATTTAACAGAAGAAAACAGAACTGAAATAAGTCAACCAACTTGAATCAGAACATGAAACAAACAACATAAATGTATTATAATTTATTGCAATCAGTCAATCTTTGTATAAAATTATGGTGCTCAAGAATTTAAAATATAAACAGGAATGCAAATTATCACTTCCAGCGAAATAAACTAATTTGTTGGTTGATTCAAATACATGTGCTCATCTTTTTGTATTTACTATGAAATGGTCCGTTGAATCTAATAATCTGTGGAGGGGTCATGCTCAATTGGGAAACGTGTACCAAGTTGGCAATCTGGGGATGCTCAATTGAGAAATGTGTATCAAAGTTGGCAATCTGGGGGTTCTCAATTGAGAAGTGTGTATCAAAGTTGGCAATATGGGGATGCTCAGTTGAGAAGTGTGTATCAAAGTTGGCAATCTGGGGATGCTCAGTTGAGAAATGTGTATCAAAGTTGGAAATCTGGGGGTTCTCAATTGAGAAGTGTGTACCAAAGTTGGCAATCTGGGGATGCTCAGTTATGAAGTGTGTATCAAAGTTGGCAATCTGGGGGTGCTCAGTTGAGAAACGTGTACCAAGTTGGCAACCTGGGGGTGCTCAGTTGAGAAACGTGTACCAAGTTGGCAATGTGGGGATGCTCAGTTGAGAAGTGTGTATCAAAGTTGGCAATCTGGGGATGCTCAGTTGAGAAGTGTGTATCAAAGTTGGCAATATGGGGATGCTCAATTGAGAAACGTGTACCAAGTTGGCAATCTGGGGATGCTCAGTTGAGAAGTGTGTATCAAAGTTGGCAATCTGGGGATGCTCAATTGAGAAGTGTGCATCAAAGTTAGCAATCTGGCGGTGCTCAATTGAGAAGTGTGTGTCAAAGTTGGCAATGTGGGGATGCTCAATTGAGAAATGTGTATCAAAGTTGGCAATCTGGAGATGCTCAATTGAGAAGTGTGCATCAAAGTTGGCAATGTGGGGATGCTCAGTTAAGAAGTGTGTATCAAAGTTGGCAACACTGACAGACATTTAAAACATACCTTCGGATTTGACAAATTTTTCATTCTCCAGTCGTCTTTTTTCCTCATAATTGCGTCTCTCAATACCTGCAACATTTTTCTCAAACATCAGTCTATGATCATCAACATCACCATACTCTTTAAGCGGTGCTTTTATTTGTTTTAATGGTTTCTGGAGTTTGGGAGAATTGTCTATATCTCTGTAATTTGTTTGTTCTGTTTCAATGTTTCCATTCAAATGGTTGTTTTCTTCCATCCTTTCTCTCTAAAATGATATTTAACAAAGAACTACATCAACTTACAACATAAACCTAGTCGGTTCTCATCGGTGAGGATGTGGGTACGATTCCTGGAGTCAACTGTTAAATAGCAGTATACAACTTAGAGTGCACCTTACTCTGTTTGAAGTATATACATATACAAGCTCAAAACATTTGCAAATTTTATGTATTTCAATGAATCTTGGTATATAAATTTTGGGTTTATTTGCATAATAATTTACTTTTTGGCTTTCCATCAATTTTTTAAAAATTAATCATTAGGCCAGACTTTTATTATCCCTTGTTTCGCGAACAATAAAATTTTATTTCAACGTAATTGCTTGTGCCCGCTGACTTGTAAGTGCAAAGAATTGCTGAAAAAAAAAAATTTTATCTTCATTTTTTTTTACGCCCGCCGCATAACAAACCCAAGTTGCATTTTCGTGGGAGTATCAAGTACCGAAGTCTTGCGCAGATGAGAAACATGGTTATACATGGAATAAAATTTTATTTCAATTCTTCTCTCCGATCAATGATCTCACTTACAATTCTTTGAGAATCACACAAATCTAATGGAAAAAAAGAATTAATTTTATTTTTTTTCCGCCCTCCTCAAAATTGCCTTATAAAAACTCAAGAAACAAAAAAAGTCTGGCCTTACATATGTGCCCTGGAACAATACACTGACCTAATTAGTTTTAGAAATTTTAGTTAACTTTTATACAACTCCAATACTCTCAAGCACACAGGAGTTTCAACAACATTGTGTTTGACCTTTTGACCTCCAAACCAACTTGTGTTACAAAATAAAGCTGCATATTTGTGTTCATAATACTTCAAAACTGATGATTAAGATCTGTACTGAATAGGAAACTATCATGTTAGACTATAGAGAAATACATAAAGAATGAACTTTAGTGTGTTGTGGGTACAGAAGGCATATGAAAAATAATTAAGAAATAAATTAATTAAAGATTAAGATCAGTTATTTAAACAAGATGATAATATTGGCTGATATAGCATTAGTGTTTACATTACTAATACATGTAGAAACCTCCAGAGTGATATCTACCTAGTATGTACTAAATGATGCACCATACTTGAAATCTGATGAGTAATACATGTATCTGTGGAATAGCTAAAAATTGGATAATTTTATATAGAATAAATAACTAAATATGCAAGAATTTCAACCCCAAACCCATGTATGCTGAATATTCCAAGTTTCATTGAAATCTGCTATGTGGTTTTTCAGATATCAGTGGAACAGCTGACAAATGGCTAATTATTATGCAAATTGGGTAATTAATATGCACAGATCGAACCAAAAACTCAGGTTATTGCTAAGAGCATTTATACATTTAATTTCAAGTGGTTCCTAGATATCAGTGGAACATGCGTACATCAACACAATACATGCATATGCACACATGCACAAACAGGGTAACAGAAGTCACAACTTTAGCACAAAAAAGGCTGGAAAAATTAGGGCATTTAAAATTAATTATTGTTTTATAAAATATCTACATGTACATGTAAGTAACCACTGCTGGGAGTCTAATCAGTGCAAAGAGTGAAAGAAGATATTCGTACTTGTAAAACAATTCCTATCCACCTTCTCAAAATTTCAAGTTCACCATCTTGATCCAAGTAAAGCTCGTCATCCTTTGGTAAATCTAATTTCATTCTGTGTCCTATAATCAACAGACAAGGTCATGAGATAATGACCCAGGGGTTATAAGATAATGGCACATGACCCAGGGGTCATTTACTTTATATCAAATAATGTTTCTACTCAATTCACTTTTGATGACCCCAAGAAATATGAATAAAGTATATATGCCAGTGTAAGCCATTGAAGAGCATTAAATATGGTATCTAACAACACCATATAAGGCATAAATCACCAAAAAAGGTATACATCACCATGAAAGGTATACATTACCATATAATGCATACATTACCATATAAGGCATACATTACCATATAAGGCATACATTGCCATATAAGGCATACATCACCATATAAGGTATACATTACCATATAAGGCATACATTACCATATAAGGCATACATTACCATATAAGGCATACATTACCATATAAGGCATACATCACCATAGAATGCATACATTGCCATATAATGCATACATCACCATATAAGGTATACATCACCATTAAAGGTATACATCACCATTAAAGGCATACCTCACCACATAAGGTATACATCACCATACAAGGTATACATCACCATACAAGGTATACATCACCATAAAAGGCATATATCACCATATAAGGTATACATCACCATATAAGTATACATCACCATTAAAGGCATACATCACCATATAAGGCATACATCACCATTAAAGGCATACATCACCATTAAAGGCATACATCACCATTAAAGGCATACATCACCATATAAAGGCATACATCACCATATAATGCATACATCACCATATAAAGGCATATATCACCATCAACGGCATACATCACCATATAAGGCATACATCACCATATAAGGCATACATCACCATACAAGGCATACATCACCATATAAAGGCATATATCACCATTAAAGGCATACATCACCATATAAAGGCATACATCACCATATAAGGTATACATCACCATATAAGGCATACATCACCATATAAGGTATACATCACCATATAAGGCATACATCACCATATAAGGCATACATCACCACACAAGGCATACATCACCATACAAGGCATACATCACCATATAAGGCATACATCACCATACAAGGCATACATCCCCATACAAGGCATACATCACCATACAAGGCATACATCACCATACAAGGCATACATCACCATATAAGGCATACATCACCATATAAGGCATACATCACCATATATGGTTGTGGTGTCTAACTGCAAAATTAAACACTTCTCATGAACTGTACACAATCCAAAGCCCATATGATAATTACAGGAATCAGTGAGATGTTTGTCCACTGATCATACCAAAAGGCAAATGCAACTAAAACAAGAGATACAAGAAGGATCTGGACATTGATAGTCACATAGTGGGTTGTATTCTCTGATTTCTCACAAGGTTCCAGTGAAATCGATATTACTAAACTCACTCACCGAGTATATGTAACATTTGACTAGAGGTTTCTGAACTATGAGGTAAGAGCAGTAACTGATGAATCAAATGTTCTTTTGTGGATTGAGTAGGACCTGAAAAATTGGAGAATATATCAATCATTACTAAAATACTGCAAAGTATGCACAAATACAGTGTAGTGATCATATCAATCGTTGTGTAGCGCAGCCCAATGTGAACCAGTAGAGAGCATACAATACTTCACCGTATTATTGTGATAACTTTATTATTATTGCTTATCATTCATAATTCAGTTAGATATGCCCAAAATGCCAGCAAAAAGTACTTGTATCTGCATCATTGTTCGTGTTTAGCAAGGCGATTCCAACTCAGTAAATGTTTTACATTGTTGATGTGCCCAATGTAAAGAAAGAATGTGACGTTCAAATGTAACGTAAACATGATGCACACTATGCAAATAAGGAAACATTTTTTGTAACACTTTCAAACATGTTTTTTTATGCTGTTTAACAGACAGATGGATTCTATTGTTTTCATGCCTGATGTATAATAATTAGAAGTGTTCCTATTAAGTGTTTCCTGATAGTTCAATCATAATAAACTGTAATGCCAGTAAATACTCATTTTATGTAATTCATCTCACTAAGTTTTTGCACAACTGTCTGAGTTCATGTGGTGAGACTCCAATCCAGTTACATTGGTGCAGTGTCTGATGTATACAAAAAAAAAAAGCAGTCTTTGAAAGTAATGGAAATATCAATGAATATGTCTAAAACACATTTGAATGCACCCTTAACAGTTCGTATCAGTCTTCGCAGGTCTCTGAATTCTAAAATTCTTCACTGCCAGGACAAAATAATATTTCTTTCATTCGTAAGCACCAAACAGTGTCATGCCACTCATTACAGAATCTTGTGCTACTTGTTGAGCAATAACATAACTGATATTTTTTCCCTAACCTTTCAAATAAATATTTCCTTAGGCTATACATCACATGATGTGGTGACAAAATAATGCTATAAATATCGTAACATCAGTTCTATACTCACCTAGTCTTAGTAGTGTTTTTAACGGTATGGAGTTTGTTCTGACTGGTGGCAGCGTAAAACTGTCATCATCATCTTTATATTGAATAGTTAACTCATCCACTGAATTACGAAGATATACCAAAGAACACTGCAATTACAAAATTTACATTACAGAAATAAAGGTTTCCAGATTTCTACTCTGATAAAGGAAAGATTTGTGGCATTTTCTGGATTAGACGAGTTTTGAAAAGAAGTCAGCCAAAATGATATACGTATAATATCATGTAACTTCTAAACCATATGGATGCAAAATGCATTATTACAGGATTTTAACTCATTTTTAAAGATGCAATATTTTAGCACAAATAAGTTCATATTGCAACTTTAATGGTACCGGTAGTTCTCAGCTACAGGGGTCAATAGTTACGGGGGTCAATAGTTACAGGGATCAATAGCTGCAGGGATCGATAGCTGCAGGGATCGATAGCTACAGGGGTCGATAGCTGCAGGGATCGATAGCTGCAGGGGTCGATAGCTACAGGGGTCGATAGCTGCAGGGATCGATAGCTGCAGAGATCGATAGCTACAGGGGTCGATAGCTGCAGGGATCGATAGCTGCAGGGGTCGATAGCTGCAGGGGTCAATAGCTACAGGGATCGATAGCTGCAGGGATCGATAGCTGCAGGGATCGATAGCTACAGGGGTCGATAGCTGCAGGGATCGATAGCTGCAGGGGTCGATAGCTGCAGGGGTCAATAGCTGCAGGGGTCAATAGCTGCAGGGGTCAATAGCTACAGGGGTCAATAGCTACAGGGGTCAATAGCTGCAGGGGTCGATAGCTGCAGGGATCGATAGCTGCAGGGATCGATAGCTACAGGGGTCGATAGCTGCAGGGATCGATAGCTGCAGGGGTCGATAGCTGCAGGGGTCAATAGCTGCAGAGGTCAATAGCTACAGGGGTCAATAGCTACAGGGGTCAATAGCTGCAGGGGTCAATAGCTGCAGGGGTCAACAGCTGCAGGGGTCAATAGCTACAGGGATCAATAGCTACAGGGATCAATAGCTGCAGGGGTCGATAGCTGCAGGGGTCAATAGCTACAGGGGTCAATAGCTACAGGGGTCAATAGCTACAGGGGTCAATAGCTACAGGAGCTGTTGTTCGGTTGTCCCAGGTGTATTTTGTGAAAGATGACTAAAGATGGCTTTGATATTAAACACAAAGTTTGCTTTGAATAATTATATTTTTATGTAGACAGTTTCTCAGAAATGTTGTTCAGCAGGACAAACAGGTGCCGGGTATGTTTTTTTGTTTTGTACTCCTGAAATCTGAATTAATTGATCTACTCTATTAATCACTTGATGATAGAAGGACATATAACACCAATTTTCATACCTCTTTCCCAGTTTCTATCTGATTGCACAGTTCGCTCGGCAGTGGTCTTTCAGCTGACTTTAACATGACACGAGACAAGAGAGTATCGTCTTGCAATGTCCAGACGGGTGTTTTTGAAGCCAAAGCAATTTTACACTCCAGTCCACCGATGTCACAAGCCCTTCGCAATAGTTCATTGATGCTCTCCCAATTGTTAAAATAGACTTCCTATAAAAATAAAATACTATATTTTCTAATAGAATAACGACCTTAACATACATGTAAGTGGCTGTTTTGGAGAAATATTACATGTACATGTATATAGCATAAAAACGAATTTGTGAAAAACATAATTTGTTTCATACTTCTAGGAATGCAGAATATGAGAAAAATTTGTGGGATTATTGTGCAGTTTTTTTGAAAAATAAGAATCAGATATTTAAAAAAAGAAAAATATATGCATTTACCCATACATTGAGATAGATGAAAAATCATTTAATGATGGACACAGCTTTAAATGTGTTTGGTAAATCCATTATTAAATAGGCTTGATATGGGTTACGTTGGTGACTCTTCCCCAAAACCAATATTCACTAAGGAAAACATTGGTAATCAAGTGCCCAAAATGTTTGTTTCTCTTGAATGATTCACTTTTCATTGACATTTCATAGCTTTGGCTAACAGTGTTAGATGGTCACTCACCGACATTACCAAAAATGGTGGAGAAAGTAAAAGATGTTTTATCCCATTTTGAGTAACTCAACACACAGCAGGTTGACCTTTTCTCACATTGTGATATATTATGGTTTACCGAGTAACAGTTTCCATGGTTACAAATCTGTATTATTGAAATAAACATGTAGGATGATAATTACCATACTGGGGTCTTTAGTGTGAGCATGTGATACCAGTGTTTCTTTCGACATTGAAATAATTTTGGCCAAGAATTCTTCAAATTCGTGTGGTAAACTATCAGCAACCAATGTAGTCAAATTACTAAGAAGTATTGTACCAAACATCACCTGAAAATAACAAAGTTGTGAATAATTACTTTTTGTGTGTTGTCGCATTTATTTTATTTGAAGCACAACTCGATTAGATATAAGTGCACATATAAGCCTAAAACTTGCATTTATTGTATGCTGGACATTACAATTATCACCACACCACACAGCTGCTCCCTGGCTAGTTTATTTTTTATTAGATCATTTTTTAAAAACAAATGATCTCACAGACATAGGTGGTCATAGAAGTCAGGTGTTTGAGTTTTCGTAAAGCAATTAATTATAGACAAAAATATGTGAATTGATTGCTTGGTAGATGCTCGACCAACTTGCAATGACTTTATGATGTGAAAACTGAAATTTGACAGGATAGGTGTAGGGAAGAAAGAACAAAAAGTGGGTTGATTAGAAATCTACAAAGTAGAAATTTCAATGGTACAATGCTAAATTTTTGTCACCTTGAAAAAAACATTATTTTATCATGATTTTTTGTTTTTCACAATGTTGGGAAATTATGTCCAATAGACCATTTTTCGTTCTTGTGAATTCAAATGTAAAGACAGGAAAAACAAAGGTCATCATGTTGAAATATCGCTTTAATAGTGGTATTTCCATGCTTAATAATGTGCTGTACACATTTGATTAAGGTCATTTTTGATGAAGTAAGGGTACCAAAGCGCAATATCCTCCTCTCAAAAATCAGCATTTTGACACTGAGCTATTAAAACAGACGTTCATTCCGCATCTTTCACGCATTGCATGAGATTTCACAGTAAACGGAAAATCCCCTATTGGTCAAAAAAAAAAAAAAAAAAAATTATAGAAAAACACAAAATGACGTTCAATAATATAATAACTTACTTGGTAATCCTGATTTAAGTAATCCACAGCCTCCATAAGGTCATCAATTTGTAAAGTATGATAATATATCACATGACCTTCTGAGTATTTTGACAATAATGGTAAATAATAATCTGAAATATTAATATATTTTGAGCCAGCACAATGTCATACTAACAGCTATTGTCTTGAAGTCTTGATTCAATTTATTATCTCTGATAGTGGATCAATTAATTGTCATGAGTAAAAATAAAAAATATCCTTTTGAGGTTTTGGGTATAATTATTCTAGATACTTTATGCAAAATGAACAATTAATCAAGAATTATTGACAGGTGATATTCACAATGGGTCATAGTGGATTACATAATCACAGTTGGGTATTAATTCTAATAACTCTTGAAGTGCAATAATTTTCTCTGCTAAAATTGTGAAACACAATATTATATAATATTTTTCTATGATTTTGTCCAAAGATACATCAATCAATTGGTTGCATGTACAGTCATTATTTCAAAAAGAATGAAGATAATGAATGAATATAATCAGAGAATTCAATTTTGATTAAGCCCAGAATATTTCTGGTCATCAGATGCATCAGTTAACGTTTTTGCACCACACTAATTTAAGTTTATGAGAAAATGAAATAAAAATTGAATTTTCATAAAAAATTTAAATAATAGCATAATTTTGAAAATGAAAATAAACAAAATTATTATTTGTATTTTAGAAATACAAAAACATTTTAATTTTTTTCTGGGCATTTAAAATGATGCATTAAGTGACTGTCAAGGTAAAATTGGGGTCTTTTACCACTCACAGGTAATTTCAGATTGTATGTTTTTATTTAGTAAATGTGTTTGTGGTGATTACAGCATTGACAATTGAGAATTGTGCAATTTAAAGACTGATTAATAACGCGCAAATAAGACTACCACATGACATTTGTAGGTAGACATATTTTAAGAAAATATTTTATACTTGGAATTTCACATTAGATAAATTTTTTAAATAGGATTTACCACCAAGTGGTACTGCCTATAATTAGGTTTTACATAAATCTTCTACAAAATAAGTTTATATTTACTGACTTGTGCACTAGACTTAGCCACTGTACAAAATGTTGTTGTGTAGTTTAATTACTTTTACCTTCTTTTTGTAATTATTTTCTTACCACATTTGCTACTTTTTTTGAAGTAGCACCATTATATATGTGCTGGTCACCTGTGCGACTCATTCCAGACATTTGTTGAAGTTCAAAGTGCCTGTGAAATGCCCACCAACACATTTCCCATTTTGGATTTGTGTTCCACTGAAATGGGCAGCTATTGATTTTTTGTTGAAATTTATTACTCGTATCTGAGTATATTTGAAATACTTCTCATGTTGTAGCCACACCCACCTAACTTGAAATAGTCGTCTGTTTCCTGCTTTCTGACTCCAGCTGAAGTAAAATAGCACCACCAAATACCAAAATATTAGAGAAAGCCATATTCTTACACTATACTTTTATAATACTGTGTCATTTAACAATACTATTAATGATATATATTTTTCGATCAGCACTTTTTTTGAAACGTGTTTTTGGCGGACGGAGCAATGCGTATAGTAAAAGTATGAAAATTTATGCGTTTCTTAATGATCCAAGGGTAAGGACTTCAACGTACAAAAGCCATAAAATCAATGTGAAAACGTTGGGATGGACATTCTCCTCACACCGTCTCATATGCAGTGTCTATTTTACCATTTTCTTCCACCGAACAACTGACCTCATTTATAAAAGAACAACATTACTCTGATTTAAAGACAGAAAAATTAAACCTGGCACAGTACTAAATACTTTTTTGAAGAACAAGTCCATGTTCAGTGCATTAGATTTCAGAAGAGAGAAAAACATCAGGTAAGTGTTTCAAATGTTTTGCGATTCTGAATAACCTTTTTTTAGAGACCATATAGTTTGTGATACTGTAGAATACTTTATTTTCACTTGGAATTTATTTTTGCTATTTTCGCTGAAGGGATGATTCCGTGAAAATAAAATCCAACGAATATACTTTTTTTCCTATATTTCACATTAAACTCATCAAAAATCAGTGAAAATAAATTCCATACAAAATGCCCAAAAAGCCTTTTCAGCGAAAATTAATTCCAGCAAAAATAAAGTATTCCACAGTATGTAAGAGGTAGCAAAGATCTGACGTGAAAACCAAAGCGTTGGTCAAACAGGAAATTATGCAGAACTCACATGTTGGTAAATTTTCAATTTCGCTGTCAAAAAGTTTCTGAATTGTTTGGTGATTGGTGTTAAATAACAAATTCACACTTCTGTGATCTTTACTAGCAGCTTGATCTGCGTAATAAGTTGGCTGTCGTTAATATGACAACCATGCAAAAGCAAATTACACTCTGAATTTTTGTTGTATTTCACTCTCAATTATTTTTTTTATCCAATCAAACACCACCATTCATGCACTTGTCCAAGTCATGACCTGTAACGTTTCAACAAGACGTCAATTCACTCGCACACGGCTATCATTTAGTAACTGCGATTTACGAATCACCAACTCATTATATCATTATTTTTCTATTTCATTGATCGCTTTGTTCAATGTTTAGAAAGTTAAATATTTTTTCTTTTTATTGCAGTACACCATTGATCGCAATGACCAACTAGAGGAGAGACATATTTGGTATCTAACTCAACCCTTGATCGCAATGACCAACTGGAGGAGAGACATATTTCGTATCTAACTCAACCCTTGATCGCAATGACCAACTACAGGAGAGACATATTTCATATCTAACTCAACCCTTGATCGCAATGACCAACTAGAGGAGAGACATATTTCGTATCTAACTCAACCCTTGATCGCAATGACCAACTAGAGGAGAGACATATTTCGTATCTAACTCAACCCTTGATCGCAATGACCAACTACAGGAGAGACATATTTCATATCTAACTCAACCCTTGAATGCAATGACCAACTACAGGAGAGACATATTTCGTATCTAACTCAACCCTTGATCGCAATGACCAACTACAGGAGAGACATATTTCATATCTAACTCAACCCTTGATCGCAATGACCAACTAGAGGACAGACATATTTCGTATCTAACTCAACCCTTGATCGCAATGACCAACTAGAGGAGAGACATATTTCGTATCTAACTCAACCCTTGATCGCAATGACCAACTACAGGAGAGACATATTTCATATCTAACTCAACCCTTGAATGCAATGACCAACTACAGGAGAGACATATTTCGTATCTAACTCAACCCTTGATCGCAATGACCAACTACAGGAGAGACATATTTCATATCTAACTCAACCCTTGATCGCAATGACCAACTAGAGGAGAGACATATTTCGTATCTAACTCAACCCTTGATCGCAATGACCAACTAGAGGAGAGACATATTTCGTATCTAACTCAACCCTTGATCGCAATGACCAACTACAGGAGAGACATATTTCATATCTAACTCAACCCTTGAATGCAATGACCAACTACAGGAGAGACATATTTCGTATCTAACTCAACCCTTGATCGCAATGACCAACTACAGGAGAGACATATTTCATATCTAACTCAACCCTTGATCGCAATGACCAACTAGAGGACAGACATATTTCGTATCTAACTCAACCCTTGATCGCAATGACCAACTAGAGGAGAGACATATTTCGTATCTAACTCAACCCTTGATCGCAATGACCAACTACAGGAGAGACATATGTCATATCTAACTCAACCCTTGAATGCAATGACCAACTGGAGGAGAGACATATTTCGTATCTAACTCAACCCTTGATTGCAATGACCAACTAGAGGAGAGACATATTTCGTATCTAACTCAACCCTTGATTGCAATGACCAACTACAGGAGAGACATATTTCGTATCTACCTGGTAACTCAACCCTTGAATGCAATGACCAACTACAGGAGAGACATATTTCATATCTAACTCAACCCTTGAATGCAATGACCAACTGGAGGAGAGACATATTTCGTATCTAACTCAACCCTTGATTGCAATGACCAACTACAGGAGAGACATATTTCGTATCTACCTGGTAACTCAACCCTTGAATGCAATGACCAACTACAGGAGAGACATATTTCGTATCTAACTCAACCCTTGATCGCAATGACCAACTAGAGGAGAGACATATTTCATATCTAACTCAACCCTTGAATGCAATGACCAACTGGAGGAGAGACATATTTCGTATCTAACTCAACCCTTGAATGCAATGACCAACTACAGGAGAGACATATTTCGTATCTACCTGGTAACTCAACCCTTGAATGCAATGACCAACTGGAGGAGAGACATATTTCATATCTAACTCAACCCTTGAATGCAATGACCAACTGGAGGAAAGACATATTTCGTATCTAACTCAACCCTTGATCGCAATGACCAACTAGAGGAGAGACATATTTCGTATCTAACTCAACCCTTGATCGCAATGATCAACTAGCGGAGAGACATATTTCATATCTAACTCAACCCTTGAATGCAATGACCAACTGGAGGAGAGACATATTTCGTATCTAACTCAACCCTTGAATGCAATGACCAACTACAGGAGAGACATATTTCGTATCTACCTGGTAACTCAACCCTTGAATGCAATGACCAACTGGAGGAGAGACATATTTCATATCTAACTCAACCCTTGAATGCAATGACCAACTGGAGGAGAGACATATTTCGTATCTAACTCAACCCTTGATCGCAATGACCAACTACAGGAGAGACATATTTCATATCTAACTCAACCCTTGAATGCAATGACCAACTGGAGGAGAGACATATTTCGTATCTAACTCAACCCTTGATCGCAATGACCAACTAGAGGAGAGACATATTTCGTATCTAACTCAATCCTTGATTGCAATGACCAACTACAGGAGAGACATATTTCGTATCTACCTGGTAACTCAACCCTTGATCGCAATGACCAACTGGAGGAGAGACATATTTCATATCTAACTCAACCCTTGATCGCAATGACCAACTAGAGGAGAGACATATTTCGTATCTAACTCAACCCTTGAATGCAATGACCAACTACAGGAGAGACATATTTCGTATCTAACTCAACCCTTGATCGCAATGACCAACTACAGGAGAGACGTATTTCATATCTAACTCAACCCTTGATCGCAATGACCAACTACAGGAGAGACATATTTCATATCTAACTCAACCCTTGATCGCAATGACCAACTACAGGAGAGACATATTTCATATCTAACTCAACCCTTGATCGCAATGACCAACTGGAGGAGAGACATATTTCGTATCTAATTCAACCCTATACGATTAATTTGTTCATTATGGTCCACTCTTCCTTGAGTACACGAGTGTCAATTTAAGTCACAAACAAGAAAATTGAACAAGAAATTTGCCTTATATACATTATCAGCAATGCATGCTGACCAGCAAAACCCTTCATACGTCACCAAGGGTAATTGTGTATGCAAATGAGAAGCTTCATTTTAAAATACATCAAAATAAAAGTGGCATGGATTGAGTTTAAAAAACATTTTTTCACTTTCACAATTTATTTTGTACTAGTAGAAGCATTTCACAGACACTTTAATAAATAAATATATTGAGAGAATCACCACATAAATTCTAGGCTGGTACCTACCAGGAATGACGAGAGAGGCTATAGTAGTTGTTGCAATATTTAGTGTAGAGAGATGATATGAAGTCACACCAGTGCCAATCTCTAAGAAACTACCACTATTTAAATTTTCTTTTAATTCATCTACATAATTGTACCCTGGTATTGATCTTGGTTTAAATCTCTCTGTAAAACAAAACAAACAAGTACCAATTAGCAATTAAATTAATAATCAAAATATTGTTAAAATTCCATAAAACAAGTCATTATCAATAATAGTGTCCACGCTATATGAAGTACGAGCTAAGATTTAAGCTAATCTCGTATATTGGCATATCGGATAGAACCTAATGTTCCGGGAGGGAACAGTTGTTAGCATGGGCTAAGGAACTCCCAATCTTGTTGAGAACATACAAAAATCTTCATTCATGTTAACTATGATTACTATTACTGTAACTAGGAAGGTATACATATTAGTTTTCGGTTATAAAACAATACCAAATCAAATTCAGAAAGTGCAGATTGCAGAATAACAGGATCCGTACCTAGCATTTCTTTGCCTGTGCTAAGCGTTAACACACGTTTCATAGCACAGGCTAAGATATTTGATCTCTTAGTCCATGCTAAGGAGCTGTGTGTGAACGCTACTAATGACATCTAGTCCCTGTTTGTATTATAGATAGGATATACAACGCTTGATCGGTTTAGGCATGTCCAATATTTGGATTAGGAAACAATGTCTTTGGATTCTAGAGAACTTTTCAAATTCACTGCTACAAAATTTTGCGATTTTCACAGACTTGTCGAATGTGTGAAAATTCACCACTCCCATATTTAGATCAGTTTATAGTATTCATTATTGGATGAATTTGTTAAATTTCAAAAGTGTTATCCTAAATTATTAGTCTAATTTTGGATAAGTCTGTCTGTCTGTATAGAGCCTTATTTCTCAGCGCTTTGAATATTCAAAAATCTAAAATGAGTTCTATTTCCTTTTAGTAATTTGTCCATTTTTTGATAATTTGCAATTTATACATATTCCTAGATATTATTTTATATCTGTCATGATTTTTTGAAATGTGTGAAAAATTGTACAAGAGGTTTACGTTTCATATTTCAAAATTTATTTATACTGGAGGCTATATTGGCACTCTTGTCAAAAGTTTCCTATTCAAATACAAATGGAACAACTTTAGGTGCAACACTCAGGACATCACATGCTAAGTGTCTATTGCCTTCATACAAACTGGAACTCTGCTAGTATTGGTGAAGATAATTTGTTTTCCAGACTGGTGTTAGCATATTTAAGTCGTACCTTCTTTGGGTAGGTTTCCCTGTGTTAGTGCAGACCACAATCTATTCATCAATTGAATATCTTCATTGTCAGGGATTGAACTTTGATCCTGAAATATAAAAAGAAAACAATAATACAAATAGCAAAATACATAGAGAACGGTCAGCTATCTCAAGATAAGGTCATGTACATGCAATAGTAATCTAAACATTCACCAACACAAATGTGGAAACAATCCAATTTACTTTACCATTATCTTTTTTCCTACTTTTATTTGCTAGTTGTTTTTTTATTATTTTTTTTATTTTCCTGTATGTATTTTTATTCTCACTTTAATAGTTTGTTTGTCTTTATTCACATCTGTATTGCATTTTAGTCAAAATCCTAATAGGGATACAAACGCAATAAAGATAATTATTATTTTGAAATAATTTTATCAGGACTTTTTTAAGACCAATTCATTGACTGACTAGTGGTTCTTTACAGACCGGTGTGATGCTCTTGGTGTGTGAGGAGTTGGGGTTGTGAAAAGCAGACAGACCGGAACAGGAAGTCAGTAGAAGACAAATAATTTGTTCATTAGCTTTGGGGGAATTTGATTAGCTTGGGGGAAAACAGAGGTGTTAATCCGAAAATTCATTGTCCATTCCTGTTTGTGATTGGTTCTGGCAACGTTTGGGAGATTGTGACGTAACTCCGACTGTGAAAAACTAGTAGTTAGTTCACTGTGGCTAAGACTACAAGAGAGCTAGCCCTGCGTACAGTGCTGTGTGTACGGGGATGGGGACATCTATCAACCGAACGCGTTCCCGTACACACAGCACTGTACGCAGGGCTACAAGAGAGCCTACTAGTATACGGTGCCAAAGCAATTTTATATGGAAATCCTTGACCCTCAAAATTAACGGAGTTTATGCATAATATACGTATATTTAACGAATTACTTGGGTAAGTGCGTTTTTGTCCGCAAGAAATCCTCGTCGGACGTCAACAGATGCTGCAGGAGCCGGATAGTTATGGCATGTGTAGAAGTCTATAAAATCGCTGGCGACGAACGATCTTTGCTTCCACGATTGATTGCTATGCTTCTTGGAATTAACACTGCTCGATACTGCAATGTGAGCATTGTTTCCATCAATCGGTGGTATACCTGGCGCAATGGCTATCCCAGTTGTGCCCAAAACAATTAAACTCGTATAAAAACACAACAGTCTAATTGTGATCCTGGGGGCTGCCATCTTGTCTTAGACTTTAACTATATCATGATCTAACAAGTTCGGCAGTCTTCGTAGATCTTCGTACGCGTTCGGAAAGCAGAGATTTAATAACTACTTGGTGCAATATAAATAACAACAGTTACAATAACAATAATCCCTTCCTAAACAAACAATGAAACATTTCACCGGTGACGCCACTTATTTACGGAAGTTTAAAGTTGTTGCCTGTACCCGGGCGTCTGTACTCGCCAGCAGTAGGAATTGTTTGTTTGTTCGTCTGTTTGTAATATTAAGTTGAATCGAATAAAGTTGTTTCCCGTTTACTAGGGAAAATGTATAACTTATTACATGTGATGCCAAGAAGATTTTCCAGTATAAAAATTATGAAATGCAAAAGCAGCATTAACAAAATTGAGAATTAGCGCCCATAATTTAGAAATTGTGGCTGTCTATCGCACACATTCGATCAGGTCCAAAAAAACTGTGAGCACTGTGATTGTGTAATGGTAACACAAAAGACTATGGTAGACTGTAATACGTCGTTTATTTCGAAAGACAAGTCTAGCATCAAAGTACAATTAGAACAATCCACACTAAACATGCACTAAAACACCCTTTATACAGGGTTAATAGGATTACACCGCGGATTTTAAAATGGGAGGAAAAACGCTATGATTGGTGTGCCATGTGAGAAGGTCACTATAGAATAAACATTTCGGCTTAATCCGCTACAAAGTTGCGACTTCTCTTGCGTTCGCTGTGATAAAGGCATGTTTGTGAACATTACGTAAATGGCTTACAATAAATTGATTTGTGCTTCTTTGTCATAGGAATACATGTATTGTGAGGTGAAATGAAGCATGAAACGGCTTCTAACAGACATAACTCAGAGAATAATGCTTGGAATCGAATGAAACGAAAACGAACAAATACAGAAAATGGTTGTCTATCGATACAAAGTAAATACGAATGACAAATAATAACTATAATTAAACAACAACAAATATAATTGAATCGAGAAACACACACGTGGATAAGCATCCACGATAGAAATAGAGAAAGGACGATACAAAAAATTCCTTGCAGTGGTAGAAAGTGCACTGCTTGCGACCAAAATGAGATTGAAGACAAAATGAATTTCTTTCTTGAATGCATGTTGTATGTAAATGAGGGGACTGAAAAATTGAAGGAAATAAATTTAATACATTGTAACAGCACAAATGCTAATAATTTTCTAACAAGCAATAGCAGCCAAAAAATAATAAAACTAGCAAGCTACATCTATTTCTTGTTCTATTTCAAAAACAACCAGCTGCCCCTAAATTATGTTTTTTTTTTTATTTTCTATTTTAGCACTTCCAGTTTGGCTACTTTCTCAGTTCTTCATCTTTACTTCTTCATTGTAATTTTCCAATTTCCGAGTCAATATCCAAATAATGATACGATTATACAATACAAATTATTAATATTAATAAGATTATTATTAAACAAATATTATTGTTTTTTTATAATAATAAAATATCCAGAATTACAACTGACGCCATTTTTGTTTGTCTGTTTATTAGATTACATTTTTCATTACAAATATAAGCTGATTTCTTTCAAAACAACAACATTCTTTTCATCCCTTTACGTCACACAATTGATTCATCAAACCAGGAAAGGTGTACCCCACTTTAATTTGATTTGATTGTACATACCTTCTTATTTATTTATTAATTAATTAATTTATTTATTTATTCATTCAAAAAAAATATTTATTTATTTATTTGTGTTGTGGTTGCATCCAATATATAAAAACTTAATAAATAAACAAAATACGTACACCTACGTCGGATTTTAATCAGATTAATATACACTAATAATACCTCACATTGATACAAGTGATAAGACAATGATATAATATAATTAGAGTGATAATGAGAATTAGTAGAAATTATTGAAGTGGGAACGTTGGGGAGCCATTGTACCACGTGATCTATTTTCTTCACCGGAGTCACATGATCACATTTCAAAATAGCCTTGCCGAGTGTCGTGAAGTCGAAGCAGTGCAACGGTAACTCAGCTTTCGCCATTTATTCCCTCCCATATTTTATTTTATTGAAAAAAATAATTAAATAAACAAGAGACTGTGTGCAAGTCTACTCTAAATTCTATAGGTCATTACTTGTCTGTCATTAAAAATAATTTTTTTGCCGCGTCAGCATTGAATTATTCCTCAGTCTGAGATAATTTTTTTTGTGTCCTGGAAGCCAACCCTCCGGCCTCAAACGAGGGCCCAGTCAAAATTTATATACTTTCATAGCCCATACCGCCCAGGAAATATTGATATAGTCCGCGTCCATTGGAGTTAAAATACAAGGAAATAGAGTACTTTCTATCGTTCGGGGAAAAACGCAAATAGTACGAGTCAGACATTTTCCGAATTCCCAGCACCCTCTGCGGTTATCTATTTTTAGATCGTCTACAACAGTTGCATTCACACCATACCACTATACCATGCAGTAGGCAGTATAAGGGTAAGTTGATGTGTATTTCATGAATCTGTACGGTACGGGGTATGTAGACACACTCAGTGAAAGTCGAAGCACAGTTAATGTCGAGATGTTATACGACGACGTGCGTTTTAATGGGTATATATGCTCTGGGTATACTCTGTGTACAGCGGTGTTGGGGGTTTATAGTTCCATGGTGATACGGTGTACTAGTGTGGGTTTTAATACATTTACCGCACAAACTTTATTTACTACAACATAGGATTAACCACCTTCTACGCGAGAAATTTACGATGAAATACCATGACGGCACGCAAGGAACGGCAGTCACGTTGAAGAGCGGTAGTCACCACGCACGTTAGTCGTAAACCCCATAGTTAGCGACATCGCTATTACAGCGGCGTTTAGTGGGTGTGTCTGTGTACAGCGGTGTTGGTGATACTACTAGAGTGGGTTTTAAAGCATTCACCGCACTAACTTTGTTTACTACAAATAGGATTAACCACCTTCTACGCGAGAAATTTACGATGAAATACCATGACGGCACGCAAGGAACGGCAGTCACGTTGAAGAGCGGTAGTCACCACGCACGTTAGTCGTAAACCCCATAGCTATTACAGCGGCGTTTAGTGGGTGTGTCTTAAACTCTGGTAGACAGACGCACCTGAACAATCCACGAATGATTTATCAATCAACATAGATATTCTTTCATTTTAAAATATGAATGTAATCATAGACCCTCTAACAGATAGACCCTCTAACAGAGGGTCCCTCTGTTAGAGGGTCTGGTCTCTGTTAGAGGGTCTATGGTCTCAATTTGGTCTTCCTTTTCACAAAGAAAGCGAAAGCTGACCACAGGGAGCCCAGGAACTATAATCAACTGTAATACGCAGTCTCTATGAGCGCGGGGGGGGGGGGTATCGGCTGGTATCTAGTGTAAGAAATAGACAAGGGATGAAGGCTCCAGCCAGCTCACATTTTTTAAACTCGAAAAAACAGACGAAAAGAATAAAAAATAAAATCTAAAAAAAATACCAGGTTGAAGAATATTAGTTGCTCCTTCGAATTTCGCCAAAGCCTTATCTACATTTTACCGATATCTGCAGAATAAATCAAGAAAACTACACAAATTGACTCCATTTAGGAATTCCTAACGGTAAGTCCGTACGCACGACACCGTTGGAGGCGTGGCCTGTTCAGCATTTGTCAACAACCAATCACAAGACTGGTTACGAACCAGTTGAGCAAGGCTAACCGAGTCGTGACCTCGATGTGGTTCGTAACCAGTCTTGTGATTGGTTGTTGACAAATGCTGAACAGGCCACGCCTCCAACTGTGCCGTGCGTTCGGGCAAACCGTTAGGAATTCCTAAATGGAGTAAATTTGTGTAGTTTTCTTGATTTATTCTGCAGATATCGGTAAAATGTAGGTAGGGCTTTGGCGAAATTTGAAGAAGCAACTAATATTCTTCAACCTGGTATTTTTTTTTATATTTTATTTTTCATTCTTTTCGTCTGTTTTTTCGAGTTTAAAAAATGTGAGCTGGCTGGAGCCTTCATCCCTTGTCTATTTCTTACACTAGATACCAGCCGATACCCCCCCCCCCCCCGCTCATAGAGACTGCGTATTACAGTTGATTATAGTTCCTGGGCTCCCTGTGAGCTGACATACAAATGATAAAGTTGTATTATGATAAAAAGTTATATCATTACAGTAGCGTAGTGACAACTTTGCAACTGTGGTCGGATTTTTACAATAACACCTACAATACAATGATTTTTTCCACAATTGTGCCTCCTCATAATATTTGAGAACATATGTGCCAAATATTATAACAAAACACATAAGATAATGCAGATAATGGTTGAGGGGTACAAAGCAAGTATCGTCACCGTGACTTTCGGGCTCTCAGTGATATTTTCGCGGCTATATTTGCGTCGAAGGCATATTGTTGAATTGTAATAACATTCAGTCTCACCAATTTCTGACCATATCGAATGGCTTTCTTCACCTTATACGGCATGTGTACGTCAATAGCATTATTGGCCAATATCTCACCGGGGTCCGTGCATAACAACGTATTCTGTTCTTGCGAATCTCGAATCTGACCGATCAAACCGGCACCAAACTGCTCGCATTGGTGAGCCAAATCAGAGTACTGAAAACGGAACTCATAATCTCGTTCGCTCAACTCTCTCAGTTTGAAGCTTAGCTCGAATGCCGAGCTTATTGGATCGCTGCACGTCAAGGAGATGTATGCCTCGCTGGCTAAAGCTCTATAGACGTTCACAGTTCCTAGAGAGTGTTCCAGGGTGTATGCTTCCGACTGGAATTCGTAGGTCTCGGAGTCCTGAATTTCAGCGCCACAGTCCAACAAAAGTTTAATGATATCGTAGTTATTGTGATGGGCTGCTAGTATGATTGGTGTGACGTCAGGATGGAAATCCTCGTTCAGGGAACGACAATATAAGGCGTCCTGTAGAAACAATATGAATAATACACAACATACAATGAGTTATTTGGCGTTTTGTTCATTCAAAATCACTGCATGTTACCATGTCAACATCTGAGTAAAAGAACGAGTTTAATCTCTTCATGGGATACACACAAACTGGATGTTTTCTATATATCGTTGTCTATAAGCGTTTTGGGCAATTCAGAAATAACGCGTATATTGTGGATTAAAATAAAGAATTCGTATTGCTTGCAAAATGCCTAGTAAATACTGCGGTACTTAGTTTCGATTCTAAAAGACTAATTCTTTTACAAACTTCGTTCAGGTATATAAATGTTTGTGACTAATAGAGCTAACATTTGATTTTTAGATTAAACCACAAATTTTTAACGCTGTCTGATTCAAGCGGAGGGACCAATAAAGGACAAGAAAATCGCAACGCGCCACAGTCGCCGTAGAGGGCACAGCGCTAGTTCGAATTCTGCGTAAAATAATTGTTAGTTCCGTAGTCAAAACAAGCAATATATTTTTGCTAACCGTAATGGGCGTGCACTATTTGGAACATCGAAATATATATGATTTAAGGTTGCCTATGCGTATGTATCAACATTTTAGAAGAAAATAAATTATATGAATTTAATTTTGTTCAAATTGTCGAAAAGAACGTGGATAATGTTTTGAGTAAGTTCAAATAATTGTGTATAATATTGTATTTTAGAAAAGGGTATTATTTATTGTAACAAAAAAATGTTATGTTAGCTGAAATGTATCAGTTATTCGTTCAATGAAAACTCTCCTGCACGCTTTGAATTACCCGTATATACAGAAAAATTCGGGCGCATGCGCATTTGCGGTATTTAACAGAACGAATCATGCTTTGTACTTCCATAACAACGTTTATATGTTTACGATAAATCATATCTAGATTTAAAAATAACAATTATATGCATTATAGGTAACTCTGAAAGCTCTTACCTTCTTCTTTCTTTTTTTGATATATTCGCAAATCAAATCAACGATTTGTTTAATCTGCATATCAACAGCACGAAGCAGTGCATCGCCGAGTGCCACGTTGTGAGCAAGTAACAGTTTTATAATATCTGTAAATAAATTAGAGCCGTTACGTGGACCTACGTCGAAATCAATCCCCGGGGAGGGGGATTTACAAAATATCAGTGATGTGACGTCAGTACATTAAGACCCCTACCCCAAAATGCGATAATGTTGACAGACTACGGTCCCTATTTTTTGTTAGCTTGGAATGTATCATACTTTTTGTTCATTTTCGAAATTTAATTTAAGCTGCATGACTGAATGTTTTACTCACTTTTCAGACTAAAGATCGAAACATGTTGACGCCTATCGAGGTACACTGTTAACATTTGTTATATTTTTGTTAAAGTGGGAGGGTCGTCACCTGCGCTCGCACGGGAATTGAGTCCCAAGCGACGATAACAACGCACGCCAACAACGCAAAGGCTCATGGGTAGACGTTTGTTTGTAAACAATGACACGCTATCTGACCATCTGACGCATGCGCAGGTGACGACTCCCCGCAGTTTTATGTTCGCCCAACTTTTGAAAGTAAAAGAAGAACCCTACTCCATATATAAAACGACCTCGAGTCTATGTGCTGACGTCAGGTAACTAAGGGAAATATAGCAAAGTAAGAGAACGTGATGGACCAATCAGAGTACTAGATCCATCACGTGTGCCTTGTTAGAGGGTCTATGATGTAATTTAGTTTGAATATAACAGTAGAACTCTTAATAAATGGTGACCCACCAGTAGAACATTTTTTTAATTTTCGACTAGTATCACAATTTCCAAGTAATGGACCCACGTGATCTATCATTTCTAAGTAGCGTCTAGAGCTAATCGGTGTTTTGAGTGCATCTAAGCAATCAACTGCAACTAGACGGCTTATATTCTAAATAATTATATTAGTACTATTTATTATGTAATGTTCCTGATTTTTTTATTTTTACATGTCACTATAAATCATGGACACATATTAATTAGAAAGTACTGAGATCCATGTATTTGGAGTTTCATCTCTAAACTGACCCTAATTTGGGGTTATATATAATCTTAGTCGGACAATCCACAATCTTGGATTTGCCAACCACGCTGTCCGGTAATGTTGACGACCAGACAGAAATATTTAAATATACATTTGTTTTCCGTGTTGTTCTTATATTTCATTTTATTGCAATTTATTATTTCTTTGGTGGCATTTTTTGGGGGGGGGGGTTGTTCTGGTAATCGAAAAATCGTTTAAACTTAAGTAAAACTAGAATGATATATATAGAGAGAACTGAACCACGTTATTGTAGGGATGTATTTTAGGGGTGAAAATGGCCTCAGCCTCATTTGATTGGATAGTTGGAATCTCCTGGGAGCATTTTTTGCGGGTGAAGTGGTGTAATGCGGAGATGGGTAAGCATGAAATCGGTTCCTGCTCCTCAGCAGGGATATGTGCTAGCGGGTCGAACTTTCTTTTACTTTGGTGGGATCGCAGTTGCATCACTATTTCTACCGAAATTGGGTGGCTTTTTCAACAAATTTCAGTTTCCATAGTAACCAGATCCAAATCTCTATTAACATTAATATTATGGTCGTTGCATGAAAAGCCTGCCCGTAATTTTATAGATGAAACATCACTTCTAAACTTTAATGGGTTTGTTCTGTTGTCAAGGGCAACAACCCCTTTCCAAAAAAATACAAGGATCCATCAATAACTGCCAACAGACAAACAAATAGACGCTACCAAAAATATTAAGCTCTTTTGCGGAGGTGTCACATAGTGTGTACATATAGTATGTTGAATGGTTCGCAGATCTTAGATTGCTGCCACGAACATATATTCGTTTTTTGGGCTTATTAATTTAGTTTTTAATAATCTAGATTTGATAGCTTTTCGTTGTCATTCATTGGAACTATATTCTTTGTGTAGCATTGAATTATTAAACGAGTTAAAATACCGGGAAATTTACTTTCAGAGTATTGTAATGCTCTTTTCGAGGGGTTCAGTCGGGGAAGGGTGGAAATGCTTGATCTGCGGCCAGGGGATCAGAGGTCACCGGGGTTGAGGATGAAGGGGAATCACTCACTCGACTTGGCTGCTTGAGTACCGGGGTCACGGCGCATGTGTCGTAAGGTCAGTACGCGTGTATATACATTCACACAAGGCTTTGATACGAGACACGTTGTTGTTGGTTTCGCACTCGGTCTATTGCAACTAAAATACTAATATAACACTGAAATCTACTGACTACCTAAGTTAAGGAAGCGGGTTGACACGCTGGTACTTGGTTGTTGTTGCGTCTAAGAACCAGCTTATAAAAAAATGAAGGTTACTAAAAAGAACAACAGCAAAACAGAAATTTGAAACAGGGTGCATTAGAAATATCAGAAAAGACTCTAGCAGTCAATCTTGTGTAAAAGCCAGCTCTAGACTTGCGCAGAATACTTAAACATGTAGAAACACCATATACAATATATCTGAGTTCTTAAATTGCGACTGACATAAAATATTACGCGAAAAGCGTTGTTGTAGGTAACCTGCACAGCATTCAGATTTGAAAAATACAGCCCATATAAATGCGAACAATACATCATTTTACAAAATGTTTTAAATAGAGTCAATTTAACCGTTACAGACCACTTATTAAAATTACGTACCAAATAGTTGGCTCTTGCATAAAAAACTACATTTGTCGCTTTATGTCACAACTATCAATGGTTAATGTGTTAGGTATAACGAAATCCAGCTTAGAACCATTGAGATGCACGTGGGAAATACGTGTAGTACAACTTCGAGGAGGCAGTATATACATACACTTCGTTTTATCGTTATTGAATTTGATATTATGAGTGTTGGCAAAATAACTACATGTAGTCAACAAACGATTCAAGCACTTCACAGACGGACATATTAAAACTATGTCGTCTGCATTTCCAGCTACTAGTAAATGGCAACCAATACCCATGTCACTGAATTCGTTGCTGAGTTCATATGGCGGTAAATACCGTGAAAATGCGCTGTGGTGAATAAGAATGTACAATCATGTCTTGTGATGAGTTGACATTTAGAAGTTTGCTTCTTACATATATATTGTTCGTCCTTGTTGTCTGATATACAGGATAGTATATTTGCGTAATGATATCCTCACATATTAGCAATATTCTTGTAACCATTACATCCGTCAATCGATGGTGAATGTTGTTAAGACTTCTTGGGCTTACCTACGTTTTTTTTCATCAAGGTGACTACTTGCAAGAGCATCAGCCATTATATTACTTTTGTTATTTTCACAGAGTCTCAGAACATATTTAAATTTAGCTCCAGTTTAACGCATTAAATCGGACAATGGACCTTACCTACGTCCTCATATTTCGTACAATCGTGTGATGATCTTTAATACAATTATTTGTTGTATGCCGCCTGTTTCAAAGCATTAAAAATTTCATAATAGAGTGTATCAATCGCCAATCGATGTCTTGCATTCAGGTATTAAGCAGAATCTCGACAGGATAACACATCATGAGGGAACGAAATGCAGGACAGCATAGCCTCCGTCTGGTGTACATATTTGTGAATAGTTATTTGCACTAGACTAGGCCTTAAATAGTCATATTTTGGTAGACAAACACAGTTGCATCTAAAACTCAGTGGGAAATGATCCAATTCAATATATTCGTGCAGTATTTTTACGTTACTAAGAGATATATGAGCAGAAGACGTAGATACACATTGATCCAACCACAACGTGGTATGGTGAGCCTCACTGTTATACGGGAAGTTATTTTCAGTGCCCAAAAAGACAACATCAGAACACGTGAGGCTATTTTAAGTGCAGAAGGAATCAAGTTCTTTACCGAACTTAGAATTAATTTTAGCATTCCAATCCCCAATGACGAGAACACAATTAGAAACTGTGTCATCAATAAAACCACCTACTTTGTTAGATATTCAATGTATTCATGGTAATTGTACCCACTGTCAGTATGCATACAGATACACATACTATCCACATTCCCTATTTCTAATCCTAATGACCGAGAACCATTGTAACGTTTAATTTTCGTGGATCTAAGTGTTTTCCTCCACAGTACTGCTACACCTCCGTACGGGCACATTAGTCACAATACGTGTATGGCCTACTGCGATCAATCAAGGGTTTTTTACCAAAATCGAGCAAGACGCCATATTGAATACGGCATGAAACTAATTAAAGAGAAGTTGAGAAACACCTATTCCAGTTTCCAACAAATAAGGGGAAAAATAACAAACTTTCACTAAAATACCACTGGATAAGCTGGATCACCTCAAGTTCGTCGTCAAAGATATTGGCCTCACATGTGAAGATTTTCTACGGTCTTCCCAAAAACTGAGTTTCCAGTAACACAGATCCTTCTCAAAGTTATTAGTTGCCTTCTTCTCAGTATTCAGTATTCAATCCAAAGGTTCTGGTGGAAAGTCCATCCAGGGTTTACTTGGTTTACATAGCCATGTATGGCAATGGGCAGTTAGAATATACCATTGAGAAATATTTTATTGGCTCGCCCAAATGAAAGCCAACCTCCTCATTATTTACGAGCCATGGCCTATTTGAGGGCTAGTAATTTTGTACTTCGGTTGTCTAATTCTGTGATTGTCTTGTGAGACGATGCTTTCATTAACAGTATTAATAAATAGTTATTATATCGTGAACTATATGTATGATCATTGGTTGATTGTTGATTGAAATGGTATTATACTTGTGTCTTCACACTATCCAAATAATAAGTATATTACATCTATATTTCAAAGCAACATTACAAAACACAATTGTGCCACGTAATGGATATTATTTGGATTATATTGTTTTCCCTTCCATATTTACATGCAAATAGACACTGGATACAACATCTATGTATGAACATTGCAATGGATATTATTTGGATTATATTGTTTTCCCTTCCATATTTACATGCAAATAGACACTGGATACAACATCTATGTATGAACATTGCAATTCTATTTAAACAAATATGTGAAATCGAGAGATAGAAACAGAGATATGTACGAGAGACGGTTAACATGAGCTATTCAGTTTATTACGATGACAAATATGAGGTCTTAACTAAAAACTTAAATACATCAATAGTCAGGCTGTATGTATAGAAACAAGTATTTGTGAAAAGTGACAAAGGTTGAGTTATTTTATTTAGTATGTCATCATAACTTTTCAATGTGTTATGTTTTAGTGGAAATCAAGAAAATGCCTCGATTGAAGAAGGATGGTACTCCAGATATGAGGTTCTCATGTAACAGAAGTGCATATCTGCCACCTGGACGCAATGTCGGTGGTGGGTTTGACATGAGATCTTCAGTCAACCGGAAACTCTTTAATGAACCACATCAAATGACTGGTGGGATACAGCGAAAACCGAGCACATTTGCCTTCCGATCCCTTAACCAAAGGGCCAACTAACGTTGATGGAACACTTGATATGAGATGCACGGTGAATAAGAAAGCTGTAGATGCCAAAGTTATACTACCTCCCCAAGCTGAACAAGTGACGCCAACAGGGCCAACCAGCAAAAAAGGACAACCCAATATTAGGTACCATGAAAACCGAGCGCAATTGCCTTCACATCCATTAACCAAAGAGCCACCCTATCAGAATATTGTTACCCCATCAAAGCCAACACCAGATTCAGCAGTGAGGCCAAAAGAAATTAAAGCCCAGCAGGCATTATATCCAAAGCTAGATATAGAAGATGGTGAGTATTTCTAAGTTAATCTAAATTTTTGAGAGACCTTCGCAAATTAAAGTGATTGGGAATGATTTCAAATGACAAATTTTTATTACATCTTCAACAGACTTCTATGAAAGAGCCAAAGAAGACGCTATCCCTGTTATGAGAATACCACTAAGAGAAGACTATCAAGATGAATATGAAGATGACTATGATTCAGATGAGTACTATGATGCTCATGATGATCATGATAATGATGATGATGATGACTTGGCTTCATCAGACACAAGTGAAGAAAATATCCCTGCTAAGGTAAGTCAAGTGATAACAATTTAAATATATTTATGAAAATGTACACAACTTCACCTATTGATTATTAATTTAACAGTAACAATGTCAATGTGATAGAAGATTTTTGTTGAGGTTCATTTTGTTTACATTTGTTCAACTTTGCCTTTAGCGTAAACTACAGACTAAAACAGAATTCATCAATGAAGATGGAAACTCTGGTAAGTTGAATGTTCAAAAAATGATTTATTGCAACACTAAGCAAAGCAAGTACTATAAAGTGTATGTAGGAAATCAAATGTGAATAAACAACATTTCTAAATCACAAGACCAGGTACATGTATCTGAAATATGCCTTGGAACACCTGGTATTGTTTTTTGATGCTTAGAAAGTCATATATCTGTTTTCACTTACTTGACCATTCATATGTTATTAATTGACATGTGGTAAATGGTATGTGATATGATTGCCAGCTGTTAATTTAAATGATGTTATATACATTTTGTACTTAGAATAGTGACCCGTAACCCATAATGACAAAGTGTGTTTCAGTTCATTATGGTATGGTGGGAAGTAAATTATTGTTATTATTTTGTAGCCAGTAATTTGCTTCCACTATAAAGCAGAACACGAAACAGTTCCAGTGTTACTAGCTGTGGCTCCATATCTCTTCTAGTCTCAGTCTGTATTCTTTGTGATGGTATTTTAGTCATTTGTGATACATTTGGGGGTCATTACATTTGCTATTTTCAGATTAGCTGTGGTTCCTCCCATATCGTAACATTCGATAAAGCATCTGAAAATAACAAATTTAATGACACAAAATATACAGAAATGACTAAAATACCATGACAAAGACTAGAGACCGACACACGAAGAGCTATAGACCTGCAGCTACAGTGTCTCGCTGGCCACTGAGTCTGAATAATTTAAATTGTCATTCTTGAAATTCGTTTGCACAATTTCATATTGCAAAATAAAATGGGAAAAAAAGATTTAATCTAGTATAATTGTGGCCTAGCATTGGAATTAATAAGACATGGATACGTCTTTGCGGTGCCCAGGCTCGCACTATGCTACTGTAACACTAGTGTGTACGTTTCTGCCTGATTGCTGCTGCGGATGGACTGTACATAGTCGTGTCATTACCTAATTTCACGAGTATTTTCAAAGTATCAGGGTAGATGTTATTGGCAACTGTCAACTTTGATCATGATCTGAAGCTAATAGAAAATCTGTTTAGTTCAAAGTTATCAAATCAAAAACAATACATAAAAAGCAAAACGTTGCATCCACATTTTGAAAAGAAAATAGTACTAAAAAATATGTATTCTGTATTTGACAAACAGTTCATTCGACAAATGAAAATTCACAGGAATTTGTTTCAGCTGTTAGAACATAATGATAGAGCTTTTATACTAATTTAAAAACGCACTTCAAAAACAAAGATTGCAGTTTTTCGGGAGGCAACAGTACTGTTGACTTCTCTCTCCACTGCACACCAACTAACTATTTAAGTTGATTTTCCTACAATGCAGAGCTTGCAACATGATAGCTCTTCATAGAGGGCGTTTTTTACTTTTCATATAATACAGTACCCACACAATGAATATAATAAGGCAGTTCATATTTGTCTCAGTGAACCATTCATTTTTGATAGACACCTGTACAAAATACTTGAACAAAACCCAGCTAAGATTTTCTTTTATCTTGTATGTTTTATGAATCTATTCACGTCTAAATGCAGCACTTTATTCTGAGATGAGGCATTTGTTTTTATACTAAAATATCTGAATTACTTTGAATAAAGCTGGAAATTATATCCCTTAAAATAATTAAACAAATTAGGCACCAATGTTTTTGTAAGATATTTACATCTATCAAGGACATTCGGTAGACTGATTCCCCGCTGTTGTTTCAACACCAAAACTTGTTTGTATTCCAAATTAATTATGGCAATGCATATTCATATTGAAACCATGGCAGCATCATCCGTTGCTAAATCTAGAAGCGCGCAGGATAGAAGGAACGCCGCGAACGAACGCGCTTCGGCTAACCAACCACACGACGTTCACCGCAATAAAAATCTGTTGTTATTAGCAATAGCCATTTTATATCATGCTGATTTTAGTATTTGATTGTTACCTCATAGTTTGTCTTCTCATTAAATACCCTCTCCTTTATTTGCTTTGCTACGGGGCCGGGCTAAATAATGGGATACGTTATTGCAAATAATACAGCAATGACATCATTCACTAGTATTGACAATGCTGTGATATATTATGAGGTTATTACGACTATACCTCAAAGTATGCAAGAAGACAGTACAGCGAAGGTCGATGCGACGGCGTACTGTCTGAGTGCATACTTTGAGGTATCTTCGTAATAACCTTATTATCATACATCTTTTCCTTCCAAGGATACATCGTAGAAATGCCAAAATCTAAAAAGTTTAGAACAGAATCCAACTTCTTTGGTTGGAGGTCGGTTAAACCCTGGTAGCAACCATGTTTGTTTTTATTATTAGAGGACGCTCACGCGCGTACTATCATTTCATATTTGGAATTCGCATTTTCTTATATGGTAGGACGAAAATACCCCGTTAGCGGCACGTTTTTACTAATGGCGTTACGGTAACAGATGTATAATAATATATTATATTGCAGAATATATTCGTGTTTGGTATAGCAAGCGTATTGGAATTGAACAGAAAACAGTCTGCAACAAGTTTGCATGCGCTGAAATAGATGAAGGTGAACTACATGTGAACATAGAGAGAGATAACTACGAACCTATTGAGTCTGGATGGCGAGCTACCCAAGTCAATGTTGGAGGTAATAGTTCCATGCTATGTATTATGTTTGATGTATGCTATAATTCATTCATTCATTCATTCATTCATTTATTTATTTATTTATTTATTTATTTATTTATTTATTTATTTATTTATTTATTTATTTATTTATTTATTTATTTATTTATTTATTTATTTATTTATTTTGTGATCGATTCGGCACAGGGGAATACTATTCAAATGGTATTGTGATATGAGACATATTTTGACACGGGAAGAAACAACAAACACAAAATATTCCAAAAGGTTAAACATGGTTTTGTACACACACCATTGTTTCGCAAAATCTTAATATCATGGACATTTGTTGTAGATGATGTCATGGTTACATGGTCAGACAATTCACCAAAATTCCCATCACTGGAGAGACACATATTGCAGGGAGGTAAGCAAACCAACATATATTTTACAGAAATTACCGGGTGTATCAGTGAATGGATTGACTGAAATATACATATTCGATTTGTATTACTTGCGTGGGAAATTGCAAGCACCTGCAAAATTGGCACAAATGCTGCAACATTTTTAGATCAAGCGTCAAGATGGCAGTATATAATACATATGTAGTCATATAACCACATATGAATAAAAGAAAATTCATTATACATTTCGCGTTTAAACTAGGCACATTATCCCAATACTTATTTATATGTTAAAATCAAAGGTCAAAGTCTCATTATATGTGTATGTATGCATGTTCAAAATATAACTACAGTGGGAATATAGACATTGCCTTTAAACTTGGCTCGCATGTCTCTTATGTGATCCCAACACTTACATTTTAATGTTGAAACAATATGTATAAAACTGTGGCTGTGAATGTTAATATGAATATATTTATGTTACTCATTTAAATTTTAGAAGAGATAGTCTATGGACCTGATGTAATACATGGAAGAGTAAAGGAATCAGCCGAGTACATCATTGGATGCATTGCCTACCATCATGGAGACATTACGCAGTATACTTGGTACCACAATGACAAGAAATGGAAGAGTGGCAAGAACTTATCTGTTGTGCATGTCCCAGAAGAAGGCACATACTGGTGCAGGGTTTGTTATTTTGGGAAACAGGAAGACTCATCGAAAATTCGTATCATCAGTATAGTGGATACACCAGGTATGTCACGTGTTGCCAGTAAACAATGGAAATATATTGATTGTAAGTACAAACAAATGTGTGATAGTGTGCAGTTATTTCTGTCTACTTTAATATGAAATACTTCAATATGTGTTCATTCTTTTCGAAACACATGACTTTCCATCATGGCTACCTATCCCAGAGTGCATGTATATATCCTTCGTATATCAGTACTTAATTCCTAATTTGGAATTCCAGCACCATACATTGACAGTGTATGGTATAATCATATTGCAGCTGACATCAAGTTGAAAAAAGAGGATCTCACTTTTGAAGAGGAGATTGGTGCTGGCACGTTTGGTACTGTCTGGAAAGGTAAATGGATGTGCTTACCAGTTTCTATCAAAGTCGTGCCAGGAGTATTAACCGATGTACCAAAAGAAGTTAACTTATGCAGGTAAATACCATGAGCTTCTCAATGTGTTTATTGCATCTACGAAGTGAGGTGACGTTATTATTACTGAACCTTTGTGTTATGTTATTTACCCGTGTCTCATTTTGGCAGTAGAACATTGTAATTTTTCTAATTAATATGCAAAGCGTCAACTACAGTCGATACAGACACAATAAACATGCAACGCTATTTGACGTTCACGTACATGTCAAGCATTCTTAAAATCTGCATGTACAGGAAATAGTCATGCTGTTGCTTCCTCGATTGTATTTTCTTCTGTGCTCATTTGAAATGGTAGCTGTTCAGTAGCATCGTTGTCTATTTAATGTGCAATGACTAGGTCACTGCTTTATTATTATTATTATTATTATTATTATTATTATTATTATTATTATTATTATTATTATTATTATTATTATTATTATTATTATGTATATTTTGTTATTTATATATCAATGTTGCTTCTCATACAGTCTGTTAGTTATTGAATATGTTATCCAAACTTCCAATTGTAGAAAACTTCGACATCCAAATATACAGTCTCTTATTGGTGTTGTTTTAACGAAGGTTAAATTCTACCTTGTAAACCAGTATGTAAACGGATACGATTTGCAAGAATTACTTCACTTCTTGCCCACAGAGAGTCAGGTAATGTTGTAATATTAAAGTATTGTTTTAGTCATAAACATTCGATGTGAAAATGTGATCCGAATGGTCGCTAATATACAGCAAGCAACAAGATTAACACTTGTTTATTATTTCGTATATTACAGTTAAAATATTCTGCCAATGGTTACGTCATCTATCAAATTGCAATCGGTTTGCAATACCTCCACGGGAATGGTATCGTCCATATGGACTTAAAACCAGCCAATGTGTTGGTATGTACGACTCATTAATTATGTTAATTTATCCACTATAATATAATAAACTTAAATTCAATGATATAGAAGAAGACAGAACCATTGTCTGTAATTATATAGGGCATATATCACTATGCATAAAGTCTACTGTACATTTCTTGTTCAGCCAATAAGGTTTACTTTTTAATGGCATGTACAATATCCTGGCCAGCTCAAGCGGAAAGGATTTTGGAAATATGGTTATATATGGAACGAAATAATATGATGGGCTTATAATGGTGCTACTCGTACATCTCATTTTTTACCTACAGGTTGAATGTGGTACTAATAAGACATTCATCTGCGACTTCGGTTTATCAGAACATAGAGAAAAGACGAGTTCTTACACGCAAAGCACAGTCACAGGAAGTTCATTGAAAGGAACTATTGCATTTTGTTCCAAAGAACGCTTGGAAGGTAGTAGTTTGAAATCGCGCCCATGTGTTGATGTCTACGGATTTGGTTGCATTATTAATGAGGTATACAGTAGGAAACGTGTGTGGGAAGGGCTCGGGCTGCCAGAGATAATGCTTAAAATTATAATGGGAAAATTTCCAAACTCGCAGTCTATAGCCAACGAAAATGTCAAAACACTACTAAATCGGGTATTTGTGCCAGCAGAAAACAGACCAACTATTTGTGATTTATTGCCAGAGTTGAAAGGTTTAGTACATCCCAAATATGCTTCATGGGTTTAAATCTAGTGGCATTAGTCATAAGAAATGTGACACTATAAAATACGTCGATTAAAAGAGGGACTGGACACTCAATAAACACTATAATTTTCGACTACTGTACTACTGTGAGGGAAACTTACAGTGTCGTGCATGAAACACTACTGCTGGTTTTCTTGCTAGGACAAATTTAGCTTATTCTGAAAACTGTCCACTATTAAATGTCCGGCAATTAGCGCTTTATTTTTGTCGTTTTATTTCTCGTATTTCTAATGATCTTTTACAATCTGGTTTGATGGTTTCTCCCTGGTGGTTCGTTTCACATAAATTTCGTGAGTGTGAGAGTATCCAATTCCAAGAAATTACACATACGTTATTTGTTTTTGTTTAAATTTGCCTTAGAATTAGACAGGGGTCGTAACCTCTTGCAGTGAGTACTAGTATAACTGGCATGCCGATTTAGTTCTAAAGGTTGTTTTTTCTAAGTCAAATGTTCAATAAATGTCGGTTTTTTTGTTTTAATTTGCCTTAGAAATGGACAGGGGATCGTAACCTTTTGCAGTGAGCACCAGTATGACTGGCGTACCGACGGGGTTCTAAGGGTTATTTTTTCTAAGTTAAATGTTTAATAAAGGTCAGAGTTTTTGTTTTAATTTGCCTTAGAATTGGACAGGGGTCGTAACCTTTTGCAGTGAGCACCAGTATGACTGGCGTACCGACGGGGTTCTAAGGGTTGTTTTTTCTAAGTCAAATGTTCAATAAATGTCAGGTTTTTTTGTTTTAATTTGCCTTAGAATTAGACAGGGGATCGTAACCTCTTGCAGTGAGGACCAATGTGACAGGTTTGTTTTTCCTAAATTAAATGTTCAATGATGTTAGAGTCTTTGTTTTATTTTACTCGTGAATCAAACATCATTGTACTGCGCTGTACTGTACCTGTTTTGGTATCATTTTAGTTGGTATAGCGTAACTATGATAGAAGGCAGGATATAGTATTAATATAGATAGCATATGTATTTGATCATCGTCGTTGACCTTTGTAGTCATGATAATCATTCAAGCATAATGTTTACACAGCAATTATCAAGATGGTACTTGTCACTTTACATTATCCAGCATAAAGGTATGCTGTGCATGGATAAAATTAACATTATATTCTTGATACTGTTCACCAACATTTGTGGACTTTATTTGTAATGTAAGGTAGGGAAAGGGAACAACTAGAAATAGTGTAATTGTGATCAGGGCATTCTATGTATGTTATCTTAATACAGAATCAGACATTATAAAAGAAATGTATTTTTTTCTCTCGTTTTCTTCCTACTTAATACCGCACGCATTATATATTGTTTTGGATGAAAAAGTATTTTTTTGCGTTTTATTCGGAGCAACACATACACTATTGACTTTCTGAACATTAATTTTTATCAACGGATTTTTCTCTGGTGGATTAGATGAATTTATACTTTCAACTTCAATTTGAAACAAACATAAAACATGATTTGTATCATTATATCTACAATTTCGATACTCAGTATTAAAATGAATACATTGACGGTGGAAAGCGAACACTATCTTTTTATTATGTACTAGTAGTTGTTAATTTTGTTGTGCATCTGGGTCATTATAATGTTAACGTGATGTATATATATGTGGGGGTATATGGGCAGATGAGTTGTTTTATTATGTATATGGGTCGTAAATAGTTATGGATTGTTTTAATGTGGATCACAGTGTTTATAGAGTGGTAATAATGTGCATATGAGTCGTCATTTCGTGTATGTGCATGGGTTATAATGTGTGAATGATTTTTTATAATATACATATGGGTTATAATGTGTGAATGATTTTTTATAATGTGTATATGGGTTATAATGTGTGAATGAGTTTTTATGTGTATATGGGTTATAATGTGTGAATGAGTTTTTATGTGTATATGGGTTATAATGTGTGAATGAGTTTTTATGTGTATATGGGTTATAATGTGTGAATGAATTTTTATAATGTGTATATGGGTTATAATGTGTGAATGAGTTTTTATGTGTATATGGGTTATAATGTGTAAATGAGTTTTTATGTGTATATGGGTTATAATGTGTGAATGAATTTTTATAATGTGTATATGGGTTATAATGTGTGAATGAGTTTTTATGTGTATATGGGTTATAATGTGTGAATGAGTTTTTATGTGTATATGGGTTATAATGTGTGAATGAATTTTTAAAATGTGTATATGGGTTATAATGTGTGAATGAGTTTTTATGTGTATATGGGTTATAATGTGTAAATGAGTTTTTATAATGTGCATATGGGTTATAATGTGTGAATGAGTTTTTATGTGTATATGGGTTATAATGTGTAAATGAGTTTTTATAATGTGTATATGGGTTATAATGTGTGAATGAGTTTTTATGTGTATATGGGTTATAATGTGTAAATGAGTTTTTATAATATACATATGGGTTATAATGTGTGAATGAATTTTTATAATGTGTATATGGGTTATAATGTGTGAATGAATTTTTATAATGTGTATATGGGTTATAATGTGTGAATGAGTTTTTATGTGTATATGGGTTATAATGTGTAAATGAGTTTTTATAATGTGTATATGGGTTATAATGTGTGAATGAGTTTTTATGTGTATGTGGGTTATAATGTGTAAATGAGTTTTTATAATATACATATGGGTTATAATGTGTGAATGAATTTTTATAATGTGTATATGGGTTATAATGTGTAAATGAGTTTTTATAATATACATATGGGTTATAATGTGTGAATGAGTTTTTATAACGTGTATATGGGTTATAATGTGTGAATGAATTTTTATAATGTGCATATGGGTTATAATGTGTGAATGAGTTTTTATAATGTGTATATGGGTTATAATGTGTAAATGAGTTTTTATGTGTATATGGGTTATAATGTGTAAATGAGTTTTTATAATATACATATGGGTTATAATGTGTGAATGAATTTTTATAATGTGTATATGGGTTATGTGTAAATGAGTTTTTATGTGTATATGGGTTATAATGTGTGAATGAGTTTTTATAATGTGTATATGGGTTATAATGTGTGAATGAGTTTTTATAATGTGTATATGGGTTATAATGTGTGAATGAGTTTTTATAATATACATATGGGTTATAATGTGTGAATGAATTTTTATAATGTGCATATGGGTTATAATGTGTGAATGAGTTTTTATAATGTGTATATGGGTTATAATGTGTGAATGAGTTTTCATAATGTGCATATGGGTTATAATGTGTGAATGAGTTTTTATAATGTGCATATGGGTTATAATGTGTGAATGAGTTTTCATAATGTGCATATGGGTTATAATGTGTGAATGAGTTTTTATAATGTGCATATGGGTTATAATGTGTGAATGAATTGGGTTATAATGTGTGAATGAGTTGTTATAATGTGTATATGGGTTATAATGTGTGAATGAGTTTTTATAATATACATATGGGTTATAATGTGTGAATGAGTTTTTATAATGTGTATATGGGTTATAATGTGTGAATGAGTTTTCATAATGTGCATATGGGTTATAATGTGTGAATGAGTTTTTATAATATGCATATGGGTTATAATGTGTGAATGGGTTTTATAATATACATATGGGTTATAATGTGTGAATGAGTTTTTATGTGTATATGGGTTATAATGTGTGAATGAGTTTTTAGCTCCGCTGTCGACTTTGTCGAGCGGAGCTTATCATATGAGTGATTGTCCGTCGTCGTCGTCCGTCGTCGTCGTCCGTGTCAATGTTTTACTTTTTCGACTTCTTCTTGAAAACTACAAGCCTGAATGCTTTGATACTTGGTGTATATGTACCTTGGGTAGACCTCTCTTAGGTTTGTTCATTTCATGTTGATATCTTCAATTCTCTAATTTTGGTGAATATTTTTGTCATTTTTGGTAAAAAGTGATATTTTCGACTTCTTGTTAAAAACCGCAAGTGCAATTGCTTTGATATTACATATATAGGTACTACATGTGGACCTCTCTCAGATTTGTTCATTTTGTAATGATATCTTTAATTCTCTAATTTTGGTGAATATTTTTATCATTTTTGGTAAAAAGTGATATTTTCGACTTCTTGTTAAAAACCGCAAGTCCAATTGCTTTGATACTACATATATAGGTACTACATGTGAACCTCTCTCAGATTTGTTCATTTCGTGATGATATCTTCAATTCTCTAATTTTGGTGAATATTTTTGTAATTTTTGGTAAAAAGTGATATTTTCGATTTCTTGTTAAAAACCACAAGTCCGATTGCTTTGATATTACATATATAGGTAGTACATGTGGACCTCTCTCAGATTTGTTCATTTTGTAAAGATATCTTTAATTCTCTAATTTTGGTGAATATTTTTATCATTTTTGGTAAAAAGTGATATTTTCGACTTCTTGTTAAAAACCGCAAGTCCAATTGCTTTGATACTACATATATAGGTACTACATGTGAACCTCTCTCAGATTTGTTCATTTCGTGATGATATCTTCAATTCTCTAATTTTGGTGAATATTTTTGTAATTTTTGGTAAAAAGTGATATTTTCGATTTCTTGTTAAAAACCACAAGTCCGATTGCTTTGATATTACATATATAGGTACTACATGTGGACCTCTCTCAGATTTGTTCATTTTGTGATGATGTCTTCAATTCTCTAATTTTGGTGAATATTTTTGTCATTTTTGGTAAAAAGTGATATTTTCGACTTCTTGTTAAAAACCAATAGTTCAATTGCTTTGATATTACATATTTAGATACTACATGTAGACCTTTCTCAGATTTGTTCATTTCGTGATGGTATCTTCGATTCTATAATTTTGGTGAATATTTTTGTCATTTTTGGTAAAAAGTGATATTTTCGACTTCTTGTAAAAAAACAATAGTCTGATTGCTTTGATATTACATATATAGGTACTACATGTAGACCTTTCTTAGATTTGTTCATTTCGTGATGATATCTTCAATTCTCTAATTTTGGTGAATATTTTGGTCATTTTTGGTAGAAAGTGATATTTTCGACTTCTTGTTAAAAACTGTAAGTCCGATTGCTTTGATACTATACATATTGTTCATTTTCTAATGATGTCTTCAGTTCTTTAATTGAAATGTGCATTGCTAACAGCGGAGCTATCTCAGCCGATAGGCTGCTCGTTATAATATACATATGGGTTATAATGTGTGATTGAGTATTTATAATGTGTATATGGGTTATAATGTGTGAGTGAGTTTTTATAATATACATATGGGTTATTATGTGTGAATTAGTTTTTATAATGTGCATATGGGTTATAATGTGTGAATGATTTTTTATAATATACATATGGGTTATAATGTGTGAATGATTTTTTATAATGTGTATATGGGTTATAATGTGTGAATGAGTTTTTATGTGTATATGGGTTATAATGTGTGAATGAGTTTTTATGTGTATATGGGTTATAATGTGTGAATGAGTTTTATGTGTATATGGGTTATAATGTGTGAATGAATTTTTATAATGTGTATATGGGTTATAATGTGTGAATGAGTTTTTATGTGTATATGGGTTATAATGTGTGAATGAGTTTTTATGTGTATATGGGTTATAATGTGTGAATGAATTTTTAAAATGTGTATATGGGTTATAATGTGTGAATGAGTTTTTATGTGTATATGGGTTATAATGTGTAAATGAGTTTTAATAATGTGCATATGGGTTATAATGTGTGAATGAGTTTTTATAATGTGTATATGGGTCATAATGTGTGAATGAGTTTTTATGTGTATATGGGTTATAATGTGTGAATGAGTTTTTATGTGTATATGGGTTATAATGTGTGAATGAGTTTTTATGTGTATATGGGTTATAATGTGTGAATGAATTTTTATAATGTGTATATGGGTTATAATGTGTGAATGAGTTTTTATGTGTATATGGGTTATAATGTGTAAATGAGTTTTTATAATATACATATGGGTTATAATGTGTGAATGAATTTTTATAATGTGTATATGGGTTATAATGTGTGAATGAATTTTTATAATGTGTATATGGGTTATAATGTGTGAATGAGTTTTTATGTGTATATGGGTTATAATGTGTAAATGAGTTTTTATAATGTGTATATGGGTTATAATGTGTGAATGAGTTTTTATGTGTATATGGGTTATAATGTGTAAATGAGTTTTTATAATATACATATGGGTTATAATGTGTGAATGAATTTTTATAATGTGTATATGGGTTATAATGTGTAAATGAGTTTTTATAATATACATATGGGTTATAATGTGTGAATGAGTTTTTATAACGTGTATATGGGTTATAATGTGTGAATGAATTTTTATAATGTGCACATGGGTTATAATGTGTGAATGAGTTTTTATAATGTGTATATGGGTTATAATGTGTAAATGAGTTTTTATGTGTATATGGGTTATAATGTGTAAATGAGTTTTTATAATATACATATGGGTTATAATGTGTGAATGAATTTTTATAATGTGTATATGGGTTATGTGTAAATGAGTTTTTATGTGTATATGGGTTATAATGTGTGAATGAGTTTTTATAATGTGTATATGGGTTATAATGTGTGAATGAGTTTTTATAATGTGTATATGGGTTATAATGTGTGAATGAGTTTTTATAATATACATATGGGTTATAATGTGTGAATGAATTTTTATAATGTGCATATGGGTTATAATGTGTGAATGAGTTTTTATAATGTGTATATGGGTTATAATGTGTGAATGAGTTTTCATAATGTGCATATGGGTTATAATGTGTGAATGAGTTTTTATAATGTGCATATGGGTTATAATGTGTGAATGAGTTTTTATAATGTGCATATGGGTTATAATGTGTGAATGAATTGGGTTATAATGTGTGAATGAGTTGTTATAATGTGTATATGGGTTATAATGTGTGAATGAGTTTTTATAATATACATATGGGTTATAATGTGTGAATGAGTTTTTATAATGTGTATATGGGTTATAATGTGTGAATGAGTTTTCATAATGTGCATATGGGTTATAATGTGTGAATGAGTTTTTATAATATGCATATGGGTTATAATGTGTGAATGGGTTTTATAATATACATATGGGTTATAATGTGTGAATGAGTTTTTATGTGTATATGGGTTATAATGTGTGAATGAGTTTTTAGCTCCGCTGTCGACTTTGTCGAGCGGAGCTTATCATATGAGTGATTGTCCGTCGTCGTCGTCCGTCGTCGTCGTCCGTGTCAATGTTTTACTTTTTCGACTTCTACTTGAAAACTACAAGCCTGAATGCTTTGATACTTGGTGTATATGTACCTTGGGTAGACCTCTCTTAGGTTTGTTCATTTCATGTTGATATCTTCAATTCTCTAATTTTGGTGAATATTTTTGTCATTTTTGGTAAAAAGTGATATTTTCGACTTCTTGTTAAAAACCGCAAGTGCAATTGCTTTGATATTACATATATAGGTACTACATGTGGACCTCTCTCAGATTTGTTCATTTTGTAATGATATCTTTAATTCTCTAATTTTGGTGAATATTTTTATCATTTTTGGTAAAAAGTGATATTTTCGACTTCTTGTTAAAAACCGCAAGTCCAATTGCTTTGATACTACATATATAGGTACTACATGTGAACCTCTCTCAGATTTGTTCATTTCGTGATGATATCTTCAATTCTCTAATTTTGGTGAATATTTTTGTAATTTTTGGTAAAAAGTGATATTTTCGATTTCTTGTTAAAAACCACAAGTCCGATTGCTTTGATATTACATATATAGGTAGTACATGTGGACCTCTCTCAGATTTGTTCATTTTGTAAAGATATCTTTAATTCTCTAATTTTGGTGAATATTTTTATCATTTTTGGTAAAAAGTGATATTTTCGACTTCTTGTTAAAAACCGCAAGTCCAATTGCTTTGATACTACATATATAGGTACTACATGTGAACCTCTCTCAGATTTGTTCATTTCGTGATGATATCTTCAATTCTCTAATTTTGGTGAATATTTTTGTAATTTTTGGTAAAAAGTGATATTTTCGATTTCTTGTTAAAAACCACAAGTCCGATTGCTTTGATATTACATATATAGGTACTACATGTGGACCTCTCTCAGATTTGTTCATTTTGTGATGATGTCTTCAATTCTCTAATTTTGGTGAATATTTTTGTCATTTTTGGTAAAAAGTGATATTTTCGACTTCTTGTTAAAAACCAATAGTTCAATTGCTTTGATATTACATATTTAGATACTACATGTAGACCTTTCTCAGATTTGTTCATTTCGTGATGGTATCTTCGATTCTATAATTTTGGTGAATATTTTTGTCATTTTTGGTAAAAAGTGATATTTTCGACTTCTTGTAAAAAAACAATAGTCTGATTGCTTTGATATTACATATATAGGTACTACATGTAGACCTTTCTTAGATTTGTTCATTTCGTGATGATATCTTCAATTCTCTAATTTTGGTGAATATTTTGGTCATTTTTGGTAGAAAGTGATATTTTCGACTTCTTGTTAAAAACTGTAAGTCCGATTGCTTTGATACTATACATATTGTTCATTTTCTAATGATGTCTTCAGTTCTTTAATTGAAATGTGCATTGCTAACAGCGGAGCTATCTCAGCCGATAGGCTGCTCGTTATAATATACATATGGGTTATAATGTGTGATTGAGTATTTATAATGTGTATATGGGTTATAATGTGTGAGTGAGTTTTTATAATATACATATGGGTTATTATGTGTGAATTAGTTTTTATAATGTGCATATGGGTTATAATGTGTGAATGAGTTTTTATGTGTATATGGGTTATAATGTGTGAATGAGTTTTTATAATGTGTATATGGGTTATAATGTGTGAATGAGTTTTATAATATACATATGGGTTATAATGTGTGAATGAGTTTTTATAATATACATATGGGTTATAATGTGTGAATGAGTTTTTATAATGTGTATATGGGTTATAGTGTGTGAATTAGTTTTTTAGAATGTGTATATTGGTTATAATGTGTGAATGAGTTTTTATAATGTGTATATGGTTATAATGTGTGAATGAGTTTTTATAATATACATATGGGTTATAATGTGTGAATGAGTTTTTATAATATACATATGGGTTATAATGTGTGAATGAGTTTTTATAATGTGTATATGGGTTATAGTGTGTGAATTAGTTTTTTATAATGTGTATATGGGTTATAATGTGTGAATGAGTTTTTATAATGTGTATATGAGTTATGTGTGAAGGAGTTTTTATAATGTGTATATGGGTTATATAGTGTGTGAAGGAGTTTTTATAATGTGTATATGGGTTATAATGTGTGAATGAGTTTTTATAATATACATATGGGTTATAGTGTGTGAATGAGTTTTCATAATGTGTATATGAGTTATAATGTGTGAATGAGTTTTTATAATATACATATGGGTTATAATGTGTGAATGAGTTTTTATAATATACATATGGGTTATAGTGTGTGAATGAGTTTTTATAATGTGTATATGGGTTATAATGTGTGAATGAATTTTTATAATGTGTATATGGGTTATAATGTGTGAATGAGTTTTTATAATATGTATATGGGTTATAATGTGTGAATGATTTTTTATAATATACATATGGGTTATAGTGTGTGAATGAGTTTTTATGTGTATATGGGTTATAATGTGTGAATGAGTTTTTATAACGTGTATATGGGTTATAATGTGTGAATGAGTTTTTATAATATACATATGGGTCATAGTGTGTGAATGAGTTTTTATAATGTGTATATGAGTTATAATGTGTGAATGAGTTTTTATAACGTGTATATGGGTTATAATGTGTGAATGAATTTTATAATGTGTATATGGGTTATAATGTGTGAATGAGTTTTTATGTGTATATGGGTTATAATGTGTGAATGAGTTTTTATAATGTGTATATGGGTTATAATGTGTGAATGAGTTTTTATAATATACATATGGGTTATAGTGTGTGAATGAGTTTTTATCCTGGGGGCTGCCATCTTGTCTTAGACTTTAACTATCATGACCTATCAAGTTCGGCAGTCTTCGTAGATCTTTGTACGAGTTCGACAAGCAGAGATTTAATTACCTTCTGAACAATTTGGATCTGTATGAAAATAAATGGAGACTAAAAGTTAATAATGATAAATCTAAAGTAATGGTATTTAGGCGTGGGGGAAGATTGAAATCAACTGAGCAATGGTGGCTTGCAGGACATAAACTAGAAGTTGTTTCTTATTATAATTATTTGGGTATAGTATTGTCGAGTTCTGGGCTTTGGAACTATGCCCAGTCTAGTTTGACCAAAAAAGCGTCAGGATCGTTGTTTGCGATTAAGAAAAGTATTTCGCAATTTGACGGTATTGATGTCAATATTGCATTTAAAATCTTTGATGGTAAAATCCTACCAATTTTAATGTACGCTAGCGAAGTCTGGGGCTTTCACAATGGCAATCAAATTGAAATTATACAGAACAAATTCTGTCGATTTATATTGAAAGTATATCATAATGCACCAAATTTGGCTATAAGGGGGGAGTTAGGTAGGTTTACTATTAAAACGTTTAGACTTATTAGGATTATTAAGTACTGGCTTCGCATTTTATCATTACCTCGACACAGACTGGTATATTTATGTTACATGTTTCAGTACCATGAAGCAGAAAGGGGTAAAAAGTGTTGGGCCCTGAATTTAAAAATGTTACTACTTTCTTATGGCCTGGGTGAGGAATGGTACAACCAAGGGGTTGGGAACTCTGAATACTTTGTTAAGCTTTTCAAACAGCGATGCTTGGACATTGATATTCAAAATTGGCAAAGTGGACTCGAGCTATTTCCGAAGCTGTGCTTTTATAAAAAATTTAAATATATATTTGGTCAAGAGAATTATTTTAAAACAGTCCAAAAAGACCGTTACAGGGAAGCATTGTGTCGCCTAAGAATTTCTGCCCATTGTCTACGTATTGAAACTGATAGAAAATTCCATAATACACGCACAGAAAGAGTTTGTATTTTATGTAATACCAATTGTGTAGAGGACGAGTACCATTTTTGCATTATCTGTCCGTTTTACCAAGAGTTGAGATCTAAATACATCCCAAGTTTAGTGATTGATCTAGGAATTCATTAAGTGGGGCCATTGGGGCCCCTCTTGTATGAGACCAAGGGCCATGAAAAACAAGACATGACATGTCATGTCATAGCCCCCGCTCAGAAAAAAATTTAAAAACTTATATTGAACTTAGTTTGTGTCAGAGTGAATTAATTCATTATGAGCTGTATTAAAATTCTGTTATTAAATGTTCAGAATTGATGTGTTACAATTTTAGGGGGTGGGGTAAAAATTTATTCATTTGGCTTTTCTGAGACAATTTATAACTTGTTAAACATATAATGCGATGTGCACTTGTAAACAATTATTACCTGTCCCTGTACCAACTTTGAACAAAACTGGATGACATATCTGAGAAAAAGCTGTTAACAGCTAGAAAAAGCTTGTTTTTTTTAGATTTTTGAGGGAAAAAATGGCCTCCAAGTCGTAAAACTTTATCCAATCAAACAGGGCATGAATGACACTGAAAGTTGCAACATATAATTTGTCCAGTTTTTGGTTTGGATGTAAATTGGCAAACATGATTTCTATGGCATTCTCAGCAAGAACACCAGAGAGCAACAAACAAGTACAACAGGTAAAATGACATGCAAGTATGCAAATCAGATCTGCAAATATGTTGAAGAGTCAGTGTTGTGTCTGTTTGGATAAACTTCTTTGTACAACTGTATTCCTAATACAAGAACACCGTCAATCACAGAACTGTTCCAGCGAAAAACTTCTGATATTTCAAACAGTAACAGAGCAAAGATACCGTTTGTCATACAAGTACTAGCACCAGAAGAAGAACTGAGAAACTGCAATGATCCTTGGTGTACATTACCTGTGTCAACAACTTTACTTCCCATGTACTTCATGTACAGATCTACATGTAGTTTATGGCCCTGAATTAGTTTCAATATCTCTAAATAAGGACAAGAGTACTTCTCATATGACAATGATACAAATAAAGTGCAAGAATCAAGAAAAAATACTATCAAGTTTTTATTATCATACATTAATATTAACAAATCATGTGAAATTGAACTTTTATGTACAGAGAAACACATATTTATGCTTTGGTTGACAGCACTTCTCAAAAAAAAAAAAAGACGACCTGCAAAACTTTATACAATTGTCAGACATGCAGCGAATAGTATGCTTTTGTAATACATTGTATATGCAGTTTCAGTGGCTTTGCTTTCCGAGAAAAAAATTCTGGCTCTGCACCTGAAAAAAACAAAAAAACATTTAGTCAAAAGTAAGCAGAGATTGTAGCATATATGCTCCCATTAGCTGTTAAATTTAATTAAAAAAGATATTTTCGTACTGTCTTTTCAGTACGAAAATATATTACTTAATATATTTATACCAGCCAGAAAGAAATTGCAAGTTTTCACTGAGCAATTAGGAATATACATGGACAACAATTGATGCATTTCTAGCAATATACTGTTTGAAAGGCTGCAAGATGTAATGAAGTAGCGAAGTAGTCTGACTGGCTGGGAAACTGCACAGTACATACAAAAATGTATGCTCATGATATATGAGCAGCTCCACCAAATATAAAAATATTCTTTCCATAGTTATGACTCTAATGTGAATGTGATTTTCCACTCCTTAGCAATAGTAGTTAGAGTATTGTATTGTACTGTATCGTACAAGTTTATTGTGATTCTATGTGTTTGTAATATTATTTAGCTTTATTTAGCATTCTGTTTAGTTGGTTAACTTTACTGTATCTTAATGTAGTTCATTTTATTTTTATTCATTTTATTGTAGTTTGTTTTAATGTTGAATAAAAATTAAAATCAGTCACTGTATAGTGGTGACGTATTGCGCAAAATTGTTGCAAGGACAATACTTTTCTCGATTTGCGTGTCGTCGTGCGTCGATAAAAAATGCATGGAATAGTCGGCAGTATCGATCAAGTTTGTCTAGTGTGACATTCGTGGCTGGCGACAAGATGCCGTCTAATCGTTTAAATAGGAGGAGGAGTGAAAAGCCCTAATTTGGTGCTACAATAGACGTCATGGAATGTTGGAAAATTACAGTCAATCAAAAAAACTGTTCACATGACAACAACAAATATTCACTATATTCATTATGCATTATTTTTTTGTTGGTAGCACGGTACGGTAGCTTACTTGTTTTCGAAGTGTTGTAATTGTTGATTAGTACTCAGTAGTGATTATATTAACGTACAAAAAATAAATTCGTTGAATTGTTATGAAATGCAAGTAAAATTCAACTTAGTTTTATCGTAAGCAAATGTTTTCGGTTACATGTTAACGCTCGATGAGACAATATCCGCCATGTTATCCATGCCCACGACGCGTGTTTATAATGACCAGATAGGTCAAGTCGCTAATCAACCAATCAAAATGCTGGATGGTGCCCATGTGCTCAAATTACCATAAAGCATTTAAATATGACAGTTCAGCGACCTCATGGTGAAAGCAACACGAAAGACCAGATTTACCGATGTTTTAGTGCGATCTTTTGGCTTCGTTTCTCATGGGGAAAAAGGCAGGATTTTTTTAATCGGATTTAGAAAAATAAATAAACGTACAAAATGTACCGTCCCAAATAAAAATGTGCCGGATGGAATTTTTCTGTGGAAAAAATAAACGTACCGGTACGTTTATATTGGGACATTTAGCGTTGTGGGCAAGCTCTCCTGAGTAGCGACATATTTTTAACTTCGCCTATTGCGTGATCAGTGGATTACGTAAATAAACCAACACTTTCAATGAGTACATGCCGACCCAACTAAACTTGTTTATGGCTGTTTATGAACAGCGAGGACGCATCTCATAGAACAATAGCTGTGGAAATCATAAACAAATGTAAATGTTGCGGAAATCAAGCATGGCGATAATGATTTTGAGCGAGGCAGAGTCTGGCAAGCGTCTCAGAGCAGCATTGCGCCGACACCACCACGACGTTTGAATCCCGGTGAGAGCACTGCAAACCTCTTTAGTCACGAGGTAAACTTTCAATTTACACAATACATAATCAGTTCCTACAACCATAATAAAAAGGCAGTTTTTCTGGCGAAACTCTCGCCAGGTTAGCAATAGTTTCTCATGATCACCAAACCGGAGACACAAACGATAATACAAAGTGTATAAATACCATAACAAGCACAGTTTCTTACCTTTGAAATTGACGAGACACAATTTTGTCCATAGAAGCGTTGCGCAAATAAAGATTCCGGGATACAATATCCTCACAAAATTGACTGATTTCCACCGAGACGAGAACTGCGTAAGCGTCATCAAAACTCGGATTAAACTCGGGTAATTTCGGGAAAAGTCGGATTTTGAAGGAAAAATGTTAAAAATCAAGGAAAAACACAGTGAAACTTTGAAGAATCGAAAAAATAACTTGATGTGCACCATAGCACCATCAATTTCTGTCTCTGTACCAACTCTGAACTTAATTGGATCACACATGTGTGAGAAAAAGCTGGTAACATGAAAATGTGCACGCACATTGCACAGACACAACCCAAATTAATACCCCCCGCCCGGATCGCAGATCCGGCGGGGGCTAATTACTGGGGGCCCAGAAGTTGGCATAGCAATGGCGTGCTCATAACCCTGAAGTGTTCACTTGGCACAAATCAACCAGTTTACTGGTTGTCAGGATTGTCTGGATCATAAGTGAAATACAGCAATCTAGTGGCAGGTCTGAAGCATTTTCCAGCATTTAAAAGCCTGAATGCATAACAAATGATATTTTTATTGGACAACATTATATTGAACACTCACTTGTTGTCCTATAAACAAGTTTTATAGTACTGAACAGTGCCCTTTACTAATACCTTCTTCATGACCACTTACATCTACCTACTGGGACAATTAATGGAACATTGACAAACGGAAGCTGCAGATGCTCCAGTGCTTGCTAGAAAAGACTACATGTAAGCAAGTATTTCAGTTATTTTTTTATTTATCATAAATTGCAACAAAATGCATGAGAAAATAATATATTCACCATTTCACTATGGAATACTTATAATTTCACTTTTTGGGTATAGAAATCAAATCAGCTGGGTTAAACTTTGTTGGATACCAATTCACTGCTTTTTACTTAGTGTTGACAGTTTGTCACTATTATACATAACATTGAAATGTCAATTCTTCACAGGTGGTAATGGATGGGTTCTGGTGTGACACTGACAGTGGGTGCTACATTATTTTAACACAGTCTGGGGATAACCACCTTTCCTGCAAGAAAAAGAAAGTTGGAAGAGTCAAGATAAATTCTAATATTGTAACCAGTGTTATGTCTAAATCATTTTGCATAGATCAATAAAAATATTTTTTTTTTAAATTTACAGGTGTTTGGGTAGTTTTTAAGACCTATGCGTTTTTTTATAAGAAACAGCACAACATCACCCAGAGTTCTTGAATTATATTTTGAAAAAAACGCCATAAAATTAATTCTGATATCCAACTAAAGCATTCTGAAACCCAGTGTGTGCATACAATAATACATAGACAACTGTTTCAAAACTAGAAAGGACAAACTGAAAACAATATAGTCAGCTATCTCAAGATAAGGTCATGTACAAGCATTAGTAATCCAAACACTCACCAACACAAATATGAAAAACAACCCAATTTATTTTTTCCCCTACTTTTATTTGCTTGTCAGTTTTTATTTTCCTGTGTGTATTTTTATTCTCACTTTAATTGTTTGTTTATCTTTATTCACATCTGTATTGCATTTTAGTCAAAATCCTGATAAAGATGCGAACGCAATATAGATAATTATATACCCTATATATAAAATATGTTTTTGAAATGCAGTCCCTTACCCCCTTGGCTATTTTCGCAGATTTTTCGTCGCCGGAGCGATTCACGTCCCAAATTTTGGTTCTCTGGGCGTCTCTAATAAATACTCTATCTAACCGCTGGACTGAATTACCTGAATTATGAAAAATTCATAGAAGATTGGGCGAAAATCGGTCGTTTTTGGCCTCAACGTTTTTTTGCTCGGAAACGCAAGGGCGATAAGACTCGATTTTCAAGAATGCAGGTCGCTCGGATCGGACGGTTTCTATTGTTTCGAGTCTGTTGTGTGTCTAGAAACATAATAACTTTGTTTTTTGGTAAATATAGAACATGCTCTGTTCCAATAAAGGATTTTGATATGCAAATCAAACAATTTTATTAGTTCCTTATTGTAACGTCTCCCATATAAATAGTCCTGTACTCCCCAGAATTTGACAATGGTACTAGCCCAGAATTGACTTTCTGTTCAGCGCATCTTTGATTGTAGCAATGTTTACGCCACTGTACGAAAATACGCACACTCGCGAATATTGACAACACTCACTTGAGCGTTTTAGGATAGTGGGAATAGAAGCAAATAGATGGAAATGCCAGTTACGTCACTCATAAAGATTGATGATTCGATTGCTGGCCGGGATAGATGTATTTAGTGTTCATTTCTATGCATATTGTCTACACCTGCGATTCTCAATTTCGATGTGTAAAATCATATCGCTGCTGTGGACGGCGACGGGTGTTATGAAAACATAAACGGAGCCAAAAATGCCGAACGGACCCAAATAAGTACAAAACGGACCCAAACGGACCCAAATAAGTACAGAACGGACCCAAACGGAACCAAATAAATACAGAACGGACCCAAACGGGCCCAAAACAATACAGAACGGACCCAAAAGAAACGAAAAACATGCAACATGTATTGGAACCGAAAGTGAGCCCTCAACGTCCGAGGTCATACCCTTCTAAATACAGGCCCTGGCCGGTTAATAATTTAGTAGATATACATGTAGATTTATTAACTGAACAAAATAAAATGTAAACATATTTGTTATGTTGCTTGTCAGAATAATAAATAAATTAAGGGCCATAAGCTGAGTTTGGTGTATTTTTGTTATGGTTCGGTTGTTAATTTATATTGTACAAATAATAATAAATAATAAAGATAATTTATTGCATCCTTAGAAATACAGTGTTTCCATCAGTTTATAGCAACAAAAGTGAGATATAAAAAAAATAACAAAATAACTATAGCAAATAATAAAAGAAAGATTTTAGTGTTTTTGTTAAGTATCTTTCTCGTTTCTCATTAAGAACGAGCTGTGTATAAATTCTCCAACAAGTTTGATTACATTTTTGTTAGAATTTTTCATTAAGTATGTAAATTTCTGTTGGTCAGTTTTGGTTCCATCAGGAAACATTATATTTAATAATATATCCATTCGCAATGTGTGATATTTTGGGCATTTGATGTGGAGATGCATTTCATCTTCTATGTCTGCTAAAGTACATTGTTTACAAATCCTGTTTTCCAAAGTAATTTTAGGTTGGGCATGTCTACTCTTTTCTATTGCTAGGCTGTGATTACTTGTTCGGAATCTAGAGACGGAAATTCTGTGTTTTAGATTCAGTATAGTTAAGTAACTTTCAAATGATGTTCTTATGAACTATGACCGGGTACAAAAAATCCTGCTGTACGCGTTTCTCAGTACAGCCATGGCAAAAATATTGATTTGCAAGTATACGTATAGGCAAATCTTTTGCAAGTATACGTATAGGCAAATCTTGGCACATGCGCACTCGATTTTTTCCGTTCTTTGGCGAACGAATACTTCTAACTCCGCTACAAAAAGTGGAATTTTACTTCACGATAAAGCATATATTTTTGATTATGAACGATTATGAACGAATACAGTATCAAAAGACAAATTTTAAAAACTGGTCCAAAAATGCCCAAAGTTATCTATATTGCCTCTTTAAATCCTGCGCCCCTGTAACACTTTATATTTAGTTTCACAGCGAAAATAGTATTGTTACTGCACACATTACGCTATTTGGCGTCCTTTTAAGTAAGCTGTAGATTGATCAACAGAAACCATATAACTGGATCGGCGGAGTGACACAACTAAAGTCAGTGCACGCAAAATTACTACAGTTATTCGGTGAATTATTGTTCGAACAAAACAGATTGTCCCCGTGACCGTATTGATAAACACGCACAGCATGTTTTTTTTTATAACCGGCCAAATTTCATAAGGACGTCACTAGTACTAGCCGGACCATAAGAAAAATAGCCATCAGACTCAGCTTATGCTCCTTTATATCATCCTAACGAACGCGTTTTTTAGAATTGCAACCTTATTTTAGTATCTGTACCGTTTTTACTAGTGTCATATTCCATGGCCCCATAGCAATAACGTAAATGAAACAGACACAATATTTCAAGATAATAAATGATTGATTTCTACATTACCCTTTTCTGGGAAATGCAGTAAAATGGTACGTATTCTTATTGCTAAAGTAGAACAAAATGTCGAGTAGGTGCCTTTGCAATCATATTATACGTTTAGCTCTGTTTCCATGAATAGTCCTGTTTATGTCAAAAAAACGGCAACTGAAAGAACTCATCAAAACTACAGTATTTATTTCACAAGTACCACTTTTATAAAATGTTTTCCTTGAATATGTGATGTTATTTTTCCTAGTTACCATTCTGCTGATTCTCTACGCGAAACAAGTCTGAAATCGGTCCATCTAAATTAGAAACAAAGACTCAACGTCTGGCCGTTCCTTGATTACAGTATTTTGACCACGCATAGTAAAATGTATTGTCCTTAGATGAGTTGTTGAACTTTACAAACATCTTCTATAATTTTATTCAGCTTCTTGGTCACATTCTCACCATTCAAGACAACACAAATATAGATAATTATGGTTCATGTAATCGGAAATTATCAAAATAAATCATTGGTTTGATTATTCATACATTTAGTTATATTTCCGAATTGTATGATCAAAACCAGAAAGAATTTCACGTCGTGAACGGCAAGTCTTTATTGCATAGTTGGGCATGTATAAGAAGGAATATTAATGTCTCGCCAATGTGCCTTGACAAATATAACGACATAAATGAACGAAATGCACTACAACTACTATGGTAAGTTTAGTAATTGTATGTTCAAAAAGGCACTACACTTATTATGGTAAGTTTAGTAATTGTAAGTTCAAAAAGGCACTACACTTATGGTAAGTATAGTAATTGTAAGTTCAAAAAAGGAATACACTTATGGTAAGTTTAGTAATTGTATGTTCAAAATGGCACTGCACTTATGGTAAGTTTAGTAATTGTATGTTCAAAACGACAGCACACTTATTATGGTAAGTTTAGTAATTGTAAGTTCAAAAAGGCACTACACTTATGGTAAGTATAGTAATTGTAAGTTCAAAAAAGGAATACACTTATGATAAGTTTAGTAATTGTATGTTCAAAGAGGCACTATACTTATTATGGTAAGTTTACTTGTATGTTCAAAAAGGCACTGCACTTATTATGGTTTAGTAATTTTACATGTGTATGTTGAAAAAGGCAATACATTTAATATAGTATGTTCAGTACTTGTAGGGACAGCACACTAATGCTGAAAAGTTATTCAATCAATCTCAATGTAGAACCATAACAACCGAACCATAACAAAAATACACCAAACTCAGCTTATGGCCCTTAATTTATTTATTATTCTGACAAGCAACATAACAAATATGTTTACATTTTATTTTGTTCAGTTAATAAATCTACATGTATATCTACTAAATTATTAACCGGCCAGGGCCTGTATTTAGAAGGGTATGACCTCGGACGTTGAGGGCTCACTTTCGGTTCCAATACATGTTGCATGTTTTTCGTTTCTTTTGGGTCCGTTCTGTATTGTTTTGGGCCCGTTTGGTATTTATTTGGTTCCGTTTGGGTCCGTTTTGTACTTATTTGGGTCCGTTCGGCATTTTTGGCTCCGTTTATGTTTTCATAACACCCGACGGCGACGGCTGACAGAGTGTTTTGGTTCTGCGGCTCTCTTGGCATGGGCAACTGATTTTTAGGTTTCTATTTTTTTGATATTCTGACGTTCACTTGGTCGTATTTTGTATATACCACTCAGACACTGACAACAAGTAAGTAAACGGGCCGGAACATAGTCAACATGCCAGTGGGACTCTGAAGGCCCCGGAGAAAGCGCCATCTTACAACATTAATGAACGAAATTTACATTACAATTTCATGCTTCCGAACAATCTGATATTTATGCTGGATAACAAAGTACTAGTATACAAGTACTGTCTACAATATACTGCATAATGGAAATAACATACCTATCTAACCGCTGTTGATTTTTGTACAAAATTCCAAGAACACAAAACAAACAACTGACAACAATCGACAAAACAAAAACACTACAGTCACTGTAGCCACACCAGTAAGAAAAAGATAATGTGGAACTCATTGCAAATGTAAATACAAAATAAATGTCAGTGAATACAATATTTAATAATTTGCAGCCTCCATGGACAAGTTCACAGCCTCTAATATTGCAAAACCGTTAGTTGTGAACTGAACTTTAAATCTCATCAGGATATCCACATGAAGTTACACAGGTAGAAAAAAAAATGCAATATTAAGACAAGAAAATTATGCTTTTTTTGTCAAGGCTATATACTAAATTCCCTTATTTTGGGTGTATTTTTGTGAGTGTACATGTATCCATAAAATTATCAAAACTTAAAATGTAATCATAGTACAAATGTAAAGTAAACAAAATTATCGAGTGATTTTGGATTTGTTGGAAAAGTACTTGAAATGCTGTGACATGGTCTACTATTGGTGGTGAGAATTACCAAGCCAGTTTATAAAACAAGCCGGTAGGCTGGTTGGCATCCGCTCCGCTCAAAAACAAGTATCATGTTTTCGGCTGTTGCCATGGTAGGACATGAACGTGCTGCAACTATTATTGTTTGTCCTACTTGAAAAATGTAAGGTTCTGCACTAGGCTTAAAACTTCCAAATTTATCTGGCTTTGTACATGTGTTAGAATTACATTTTGGATTCATAAGCTTTAATCTTATTTCATTTATTGCATTTTTAACAGATTCTTTTGTGAAATTGTTGACAGGCAGGGATGTAATTTCTTTAATACCACTTGTTGACACAGTTTGACAGTGCAGACAATTAAAATGTTGTAATAGTTTCTTTTTACTTTGTGATGTTAGCATGTCTCCTAAACATGATTTATAAACTTTATTGTAGATACATCTGCAAGTGGTTCACCTTGGTTCATTGAAACTGTTTTCAGTATATTAAAATCACCATGAATTATTTTTTTCATGGTATCATCTTTGTGTGTTTTTTGGCTTATTCTGCTGCTATATTTTTAACCGCCAAACAATTTTGCATTGCTGATAATAAAGTGTTTTGCCAGTTAGGTGCGGGTGAAATTACTTTTTTTATATCTTTTTCAAAAAATATTATGTACTCATGATAATTTGGAGGAGTTTGTGTAATGTGATAAGTGTCAGTATCATCACACATGATTGGAAGATTATCTTCAGAATATAATGTTGAGATATAGTGACCACAACTGGCTGTAGGGCCAGCATGAGATACACTTGACTTTATTATGTAGTTATTCTCACTAATAGGGTTTTTCATTAAAGGAGAAAGATCAATTTTGTCCTCCAGTTCAATTTCATTTTTGATTTTAGATAACCGTTTTGTTCTTTTATTCCAGCTGTGCCTGGTCAATAATATGACAAGAATATTAGATGTTGATTTAATGAAGGCTTGTGACGTGATTATTCGATTTTCATTTTTACATTGCAAACTCTCACATTCTACGTGAATTTCCTCTCTTTCAAATAAACGATGTAAAATATCTTGCAGTGTAAAACTATTTTGTTTTCGGTTAGTTGGGAAGTTTAGTTGTATGTAACTTAATATTTCATCTGTTCTTGTTTTATGCCCACATGTGTTGCAAGTTCTTTCTCGTGTTATTATCATTTCTGTCTGTATGCCCCTGTACTTGAGGAACTTATCAATAAAGTAAATATAAAATTCATGAGCATCATGTTGCTTCCTTAATTGTAATCTCGCTATTTGACTGCTAGACCTAAGTGTATTGGCCATATCTGTTTTTGTGAGAGACATTTTGGAAGTTGTTAACATCTTGTTTAGTAACTGATGCAAGTTGTCAAACGAAAATCATTCATTTTGTGATACTTCTATGAAATTGTGTTGTTTGACTTTTCATCAGGGAATTGTTTACTGATTCACAGTGTAGAATACTTTGAACAACAGCATAAAGGTAGAGATGCAGGTTCGTGGGTGTGAACGTGAGTTTATTTCTGGGGGCCTATCTCCATATTATGCACTATATTTAACTTTTTACAAAACGATAATACATTTAAATTTGGAACTCTTACAGCCATTTTTAATTATGAGCATTAGCAAACTTCTTACTGTGTGAATTGTTATGCAAATTAGCAATTATCTTAGCTTCTTTTTAGTGCACATCCCAGAACTTTGAAAAAAAATAGCTCCTAGACGCTTTGATCTTTTGTTTTGAAATTTTCACAAATGATTGACAATGTGTTTATCTTCAAAACGCCGTCGGGGCATTGTTTTTGGTTGAACAGTGATACAACAATCGTACAGACAACTAGCCTGGGTGTTAATTTATGCATAAACTTGAAGTAGTGAAATTTGAGCTGCTCCCCCTGCAAAATTGACAACTGGTAGACAGTTTTCAAGACGGCACTTTCTTCATAGTAAACAGATGTACCCGTAAACCAATTTTGTCAGGAAACAGAAGCATGGTTTAGAAGCTAATTTTTTTATAATCACTTTTGACCAAAAAGCACACTTTTGTGCATATTTCAAACTAGTGTCCATGAAAAAAAAATACTAACAAAATTTTAAAATTCATACAATAAGCTTTCCGAAAATATATAGTTTTGTGGACAAGGGAAGTCATCTTGGTTTCCTAATTAACTAATTAAAATACCTGTCAGGTAAACTGTATCTCTACCTTAAACCAACAATTATTAGAAAAGTTTTCTAATCCAACAACAACATTACTATTTGCCGAAATCGTTTGAATTGAATGATTTGGATCTGGTGTTGAAGGTGACAAATGATTTAGTTCATCTTTTATTAAATCGGGTGTATTATGCCACTCTTGGCCAAGTTCTCTGTTGAAACGATGTAAATTGTTTGATCCTGAACATTGTTTTGTATTGCTAATAAATTTCTTGAATGTATCTGTTGACGTAGTACTTTTAATTTGCCTTAATTTTTGCGAAAAAACCTTTACTGACTTTGGTGGTGTGGCTTGATAAGAAAATGTTCTTTTTTTTTTCTTTTTTTGTTGTTGCTATCCCATTGTTCTCTAATTTTGCGTTTCTTACCAACGAGAAGATTGCTAGTAAATGCATTTTGTTGACCTTTTATATCCCCATATACATCAGAAATAAATTCATCCAATCTGAGTGTTTTACCGCCAAGTTGAATATTCTTTAAAATCCCCATTCTACGTTCACTATGACCTATTGTACTTGCATTTCCCCTGTCAATGAAATTATAGTTTTTATTAGTTAATTTATTTGTCTGTTCATGACGTGTCAGATCTCCCAACAATAACCCAGACAAAAAAGAACATGTTGGTAAGTAATATTTGCACATAAAATCTGCTAATTTGGGTGAATAATGTGCATTTGTTTTGATCATTTCTGTATGTTGTTGATTTTCAGCTTCAATTTTTGCCTTTTCTTTGATCTCATTGAAATGTTGTTTGAAATTTGAATTGAATGTTGTAAGAAAATCCTCTTCAGTTTGTTGGGCTAAAACAGTTTTTGTCTCTTCTTTTGAAAGATTATCTTGTTTTTCAATGCAATATTTAATGGTGACCCCACCTAAATTATCATTGTTCCTGACTTTTGACTCCATGCCTGTTCTAATGATGGTGATTGTTGTTTACTGTGCAAAAGCACCATTATTTTATACAAAGTTTCATCAAAATCATCTAAGTTAGGAGAATTTAAAAGAAGACTCATGCAGTACATGATGCTCAGATTTGCTAATTTTTCACTAATGAATGTTTTGAGCGAACGTTTAACCTTTTTCATGAAATGACTTGCACATGCATGAGGAATTGTTTTTTGTAAGTCATCCTTTCTTGATTGGCCATTGATTATACGTCAGGCTCTTTGTAGAAAAGCTTCTAATGTTTCCTGATTAAAAACTTCTAAAGTTGCCAAAAGAAAAACCCAGCTTTCATCACTGTTAATTTGTAATGGTTGTGATATTTCATGAAATCCAAATATTGTTTTTTCTGCATGACGAAAACACTGCATCCAGAATGATATGTATGGTAAGCTGTGTGCTTCAGTGATCATAAAGGAAAGCGGGAGATCTGGCCCTTGACCAACTGGATTTGCAACTGTTAGTTCATAGTAAAACAAACGCCCAGATGATAATGTTGATTTAAGACATCCACCAGTAGCATCCCAGAAAGCCACAACATTTTTACTCAAATCATGCCAAAACCGGACACCTGCTTCAGTAAAACAAACAACAAAAAGTGGTGAGACATTAAAATGTTGTATAAACCTTTTAACTTTAAAATTTTGTTGGTTAGATGCCATTTCATCTTTCATTGTCAAAATACTTTGTATTTCATCATTATGTAGTCTTTTACTGGTTCTGGTTTCACTTGATATTTTCTGAAATACACTTTGAGTTTTACCAGTTGTATTTCTGTTGCCTGAAAGAATCTGTACGTGTCTTGTTTCGCTGATTACATAATTCGATTATCTGTAACTAGCGAAACAAACCATTTACTAATTAAAATCCCGTTATTTTCGGCAAATGTTTATGTTATTTTATGTTTTATGTTTTATGTTACACTACTGAAAGCTAAATATACTGGTCAAGTTTCCACCGACAGTTGTAAAATTTGTACGTGTAAGAGCCTTGTTTCGCTAATTACAGATTTGTATGGCGAAACAAGCCATATACATATTAAATTATTTTCGGCAAATATTTTGTAAATATTGAGCATATTCACTGAATACAATTCAATTTTTACTATGTGTGTTATCCTGTTTCGTTTCATTTCTTCGATTACAATAAGTCTTCTCCGTATGTTAGAAGTGGCGGGTAAGTCCCAATGGGAAAGTTCAGGCGGACGTTTGCGGCCTAGTCGGGGCTATGGGTCCGCCAATTCGGGGCCTCGGGCGGTGTATAAGAGTGGTTGTTGCGAGAGAGGGCCTACAGCGGGCGCATCAACCCTGTGAGTTTATTTCTGGGGGCCTATTGTAGACATTAGCATTTTAAAGGGGGCCTATTTGCCTCCAGTGCGGGCCCGCTCTGGAAGGTGAAAAAAACCCCGCTTTCCCGCTAAATTTGGAACGCACATGGGGCAGTAACAGCATATAGAGTGAACCCCCCGGGGTAACCTATACCAGCTTTCCCCTCCGCCCCAGTCTTGACAGGGGTCTACTTTGTCACCCCCAGTCTCAAAAAGACTACACATTCAGTAACTGCAGATGAGAGTAATCATTCACATTTTGCTAGTTTCGGACGGTGGTTCGGGATAATGACGACATATCGCTATTACGATATATTGCTACAACTCTGTTGCCATTGTGACATCCATGGATACGTGATTCATGGTACGTTCTCATACTCCCTCCTCAAGTGTTGTCACATGAAGCAATGAGGGCTACACGGTGAGAAATATATAGTTATATCTTAGCAAAACAGTGTCTCGTACTGCAATGCATTGCCGTTCCATTCTTTCGATTGGAAGAAGTTTGCCTTAAGGTAGAGGCCTACTCATAATTTCTGAGAAAGTTTGTCATAAATCAAATGACAATATTCATTGTAAAATTGCGAGGCTATTGTCCCATGGCTCCATGAAATAACATTATTTTGTTTGTTACAGTGACATTTTGTGAAACTTGGCTTTATATTTAAAAAAATCGCTAATTTTAGAACAATTCTATAGAGCACAATGTTACAAAAATTGTTGTCACTTTTTAAAACCCAGATGTTTGAAATAATTGAGAACAACAAAAAGTACCCTATCATTCATAATACACATTTTTTCAGCATACTAAATGTCACCAAATTATACTATCTCTGCAATTATAGGAACCTATTGGGAAAAAAATTGGCCACTTACTACTAACTTAAAAATACAACCATCATCGATATCTTCTCGAAAATTAAGCTGGTGACCGCAAACTTGTTTTAAGTCAATATCTTTATATTACTCGGAAGTGCAATGTATTGGAAAATGGATGCATTATGGGTATTTGAAATCATGAGTAGGCGTCTACCTTAAAACATTCTCCCTGCACCAATCAGAGAGGGAGTTAGTTCATCCGCAAGGAACTCGATCTCTAGATCTCTAGATCATGGTTGCTGTGATCTTGTGCGGCGGACACCCACAGAAGGGCGATCTCACGATATCCCAAGATCCCACATACGTTCCTATAACAACCATTGGTGGCAATGTATACGTACAACAACAAGAAGGGGAATCTCCCAGGATATTACAGTACACTGATGTGATTCAGCACTCAGTAAACATACATTGTTTGAGTAATTTTGATCATCGATGAACAAGCTTTTGTTTTAGCATATTTGTTATTACGGTTGCACAGTGTTCGTTTTCTGAGAATAGGTCTTTCACCTCTCGATTATAAAATACGGTTTATGTCAAGCTTGCGCATATCCACGTTTTAGATGCTAGTCCACCAGAAGAGTATTTTCAGACATACATGATCAGGAGTAGTTAAGGTTACACTATAGGGACGACCATGAGGGCTTTTTCATAGTTGGATGCGATGATGAACAGCGCCATCATGGTCGTCCCCATAGTGTATCTGAGGTGGGAGCATAGATTAGCATAAATGATGATGTCACAATAGGAATTCGTACATAAATTAGCATAAATGAGCGTCCATAGCCGTGAAGAGGTTAATTTGAAGGAGGATGACGTCACAATGGAATATTGTGAATACATTTGCATACATAAAATTGATTTGAATACGAGGTCGTGTCGAGGTCATTGTGAATAGATTTGCATAAATTACCATAAATTTTTGTTAATTATTTTTTTTTGTTAATTATTTTTTAATTGGATTTTTTAATTATTTTTTAATTGGACGAGCGTGGACGTCACGAAATTTTTTTCAGAATATATCGTATTTAGAACTAACAATGGACTGTGCCAATTGTTCTAAGCCTCCATTTTGACGATTAGCTTCTGCACGCAATCTCAACACATCAAGTTCATGCTGTCTTATTACAGGCCAGGAAACATATGGGATTCTATTTATTTTAGAATACTTGGAATTCCTACAGGAACTCTCAATAAGAGTCAAAGTTAATTAACCAGGGTTTACTTGGTTTACATAGCCATGTATGGCAATGGGCAGTTAGAATATACCATTGAGAAATATTTTATTGGCTCTCCCAAATGAAAGGCAACCTCCTCATTATTTACGATTAGGGTTAGTAATCTTGTACTTTGTTTGTCTAATGCTATGGTTGTCTTGTGAGACGATGCTTTCATTAACCCAGTATTAATAAATAGTTATTATATCGTGAACTACATGTCTGATCATTGGTTAGTTGTTGATTGAAATGGTATTATACTTGTGTCTTCACACTACCCAAATAATAAGTATATTACATTAATATTTCAAAGCTACATTACAAAACACAAAAATTGTGCCATGTAATTGATATTATATAGATTATATTGTTTTCCCTTCCATATTTACATGCAAATAGACACTGGATACAACATCTATGTATGAACATTGCAATTCTATTTAAACAAGTATGTGAAATCGAGAGAAACAGAGATATATACGAGAGATGGTAAACATGAGCTATTCAGTTTATTACGATGAGCTCTTAACTTAACGTACACTAAAAACTGAAATGCATCAATAGTCAGGCTGTATGTATAGAAACAAGTATTGTGAAAAGTGACAAAGGTTGAGTTATTTTATTTAGTATGTCATCATAACTTTTCAATGTGTTATGTTTTAGTGGAAATCAAGAAAATGCCTCGACGGAAGAAGGATGGTACTCCAGATATGAGAGACAGAGAAAACCGAGAAGATTTGCCTTCCGATCCCTCAACCAGGGGGCCAACTAACGTTGATGAAACACTTGATATGAGATGCACGGTGAATAAGAAAGCTGAAAAGGTGATGCCCACATGGCCACCAAAAGAGAATCAGAATAGTGTTACCCCATCAAAGCCAACACTCGATCCTGCAGTGAGGTCAAAAGAAATTAAAGCAAAGTTAGATATAGAAGATGGTAAGTATTTCTAAGTTAATCTAAATGTTTGAGAGACCTTCGCAAAGTGATTGAGATTGATGTTTTTATCTTATGAACATGTCACAAGGTTCGTGATGGTATACATGCCGGGTTAAATTTAGGGTTTGGAGAAAAGGTATATTAAAATACAGCCAGAGGTAGGATTATTTCACAGCCGAGCTAGTAGACTTTGAAACACTTACACACCCCAAAACTCCATTCATAAAGAGACGCGTGCCATACGTGTGCCGGCTATTGATTACAAACACCGGTTAAGTGACTACCAAGAATGATAGCACCAGTGTATTGTGTAAGCAGATTCCAACTATGTTCAGTTGCCATGACAATGATTCCAGGTGGGGGACGTTATAAAAGGTCAAGGTAGACGCAGCCGCGGGAGAGAACATTAAGAACTGAAGCAGCGACAGCAACCGGAGCCAGCCTTGTGTTGCGAGTGAACGGGGAGAGTTAGTTCATCCCCACGTGGTGTGCAAGCTACTCGCCTAGTCTACGGACGTTGTGTAGATACAGTGGAAGACTGGGCTCCTTTTCTACGTGCTGTTCCACGGAACTTTTGTGTTCGACACGAATCCTACAAGGTATCCTACGAGAAACCAGGCCTGAGTATCGAACTGAATCTACATGTAGCAACGTTTCTACTATAACCCGACAGAAGCCGGTAATTATCACGCTCATTACACGCACATTAGGCTAGGGACCATTGGCTGTGTTTTGAATGTATTTTGGGTAACTATTTGGCTAATTTAGTGGTTAAATTATTGTATTCTTATTTGAAATTGTAACAGTATTAGTTTAATTGTATTTTGTGACAGCCCGTTTCCTGCTTCAACGTTTCGCACGCACGTCGGCGCAGTTAAGTAGCGGCGTCGTTCCATACGTAAAAGGTGCATTGCCTATTGTGAATCATCCCGGTTTCGGGTTGAGTAAACTGGTTATTCATGGGACGCCACTGCTTTATCCTGCCCTGACATGCGTGTTAATTTTTCCTATTGTACAGCGACCTATATCTTTGTTACGTTGATTCATATCAGCGAATTCTGTGTATCATAACCGGTTGTACAATTAAACCATCCTTTACGATATTACTGTGCATTTAATTGTGTGCGAGTGGGTCTGGTACTACAATAAGTTGTACAGGGAACAATCCAGGCATTAGCTGGCTTATTTTCGATATTTCAATCAGTAGGGTGTCAAAGAACCCACAACACGAGGTGAAGGCGTGCCTCTTATCACTTTGTGGTCGGATGCTAGCCTACCCCGTGACAGAACATTTGAACACTACTATTACAAGACTGATATGAGGTAATAAATTATGGGCGAAAGTATTCAAAAAACAGTTTTTGGCTGTTGCCATGGTAGCGGTGGGCCAGGATTGTTTTTCCAATTAATGACGGTATGACCTGCCTGTTAAGTATGAACAAAATCAGTCAAGCAAAAAAATCACAGGAGTTAAAAGCCGTTGCTGGTAAAAACTTTGGGGTCAATTTTCTTGGTAATGAAAATAGACAAAAACATTTGTTTTGACCACACTCAAGCCGAGTAGAATGAGCTACGTCCGTGCTTTTTAATTATAGAAATGTAGGGTGTGATACATTTGGCACGAAGGTATTAAAAAAATCAGTTTTTAACTGTTGCCATCGAAACAGTGGGCAAAAATTTGTTTTCAAATTTTACAACCTTACTAGAGTGAAGGTGTGACTTGCCTGCGAAGTTTGAACCAAATCAGCCCAGCCGAAAAAATCACAGAAGAGTTAAAAAGCCATTCTTGGTGAACAGTAGTTCAAACAAAATGAGACACAGATTGACCAAAAAAAATATTTAAGGGGTAAACCATTATAAATTAAAGTGGATGGCAGATGCATAAATTAATATTAAAAATGACAAAAATCATGTTTGTCATCAACTCTGGTACCATAAATATTATGGTGATGACCTCCACACCATGGGCTACAAATCACGATATTACCCTAACAGACATGTGTTATTATTTAATTATGTTGAAAAAAATGATTCTCAGAAATCTTAAGACTAAGATCTATAGTATAACTGGTAAAAAAAAACATCTTTGATTACAATCATAAAGAAATTTAAACATAGTTAAGGGAATAAATATAGTCAACTTGAAAAAATCTATAGTCAAAAAACAATTAAAGCTTTTAATTTATTTGTATCATTCGGCTATACGAACAAGCGATACCAGGTGTTAACCTCCTATAATTACCTCATTATCTGCATGATGCCTAATACAAGAGGCTGCAACTATCTTTTGAAATGCTACCATTTGGGGATTCCTACAATGCATGGCCATAGCATATAATGCTGCTACAATGTAATTAGAATCTGACAGATTTAAATGTGACGGGCAACATAAAGTAATGAGAAATTCTAGTACAACTGGGCAACGTAAAATCATTTCTTCAATGATGTTGTGCATCAAGTTGTTATTGCTCAAATCTCGTACTGGTGATCTCAAAACACTTCTACATTTTGTGCCACACAGAAGCTCCAAACTGCTGTCAATCTTTTGCAAATGAACAATTTGTAAAAACTTGGAAAGTATAGGTAAATCAATTAATTGTAATGCTAGCTGTCTGGCACTGATGCTATGATTTAATATTTCTTTAATATGATGAAATTCATCTAAAGGTAATAATTTTAGACCACGGTGTAATAGGTGATGACTTTGAAACACTTCACTACACTTTGTTTTGGCATAAGCGTGGTCTTCAGCTGAAAAATCGTCAACATGAATGCTCTCTGTAGGATCAAAGTATTTTCGAGTGTCACTTTCAATGAGTATTTTGTTTTTCTTTGCCTCAGGAGATGGTAAGTGTACAACTTCTCGCTTCCTCTTGCTTTCAGATAAATCAGTTAGCTGATTCAAGCATGTTTCTTTAAGATCTCTCATTTTTAGGACAATCTTAATGCAGGAGTCGCAGTGATAGACTGGGACATTATCAGCAACTGTTATTTGAATTGATAACATCTCTAGTAAATCAATGTACACATTTCTCAAAGCAGCATTCCTATTGATCATTCTGAAATTACAGATATTTGCAACATATCTTTTAATGTTAGACTTACAGAGACCTTCAAGTCATCTAATGTGTCTGGCCTGATGCTCCCACTCCTGAGCTATGAAGCTTGTTTCTGGGACTGCATTTTATGATCCTGAGTAAATCTTAAAATGATATTAAGAATGAGAGTTAAAGAATAGAATGAGTTATATAGAAGAATAGAAAGCAAGTGATGCAGAATACACATAGTATTATCTGCGCCCCTGTTCCTTGTTTAAAAAAAATCCCTGATACTTAAATTGCTGTAATGTACAAACTGTAAGCAACCCCAAGGGAGGCACAGGCCTTTCAGGTTTGTAGCATGGTGTAGCCGGTAAGTAAAACCGCAGATGCCATCATAGACCAATTTCACCTCAAAAACCATACCTCATTATAGACCAAATAGTGCTTTTGTTGAATCTACTCATCACCCGGACTCATCAATAAAAGTACTAAAACTTGGGTAAATACATGGAAATTTAAGAAAAAGACCCCATTCCCGGACCCATCCTGGACAGGCAAACATTTACATACAAACAATTTGCTTTATGGCTCAGAATTGTGGCCCCAGATTTGCAAGACATTCAGGACAATGCTAAATGGGACAAAACATCAATTGTAGCCACATGTAGTCATAAATGTTTCTATAATATTTAATGAATGACCATTAGAAACTTGAAGAGGAGTGTAACTACTTTATATGCCTTTTTTCAAATAATATTATAAAGGGAGGTTCTTCCCAGTTTTTCTTAAGGGGAGGACCATTTGACATCTGGGGGGCCAGGAAGATTTTGTGAAAAAAATTCTATGACTATACTTGAAAACAAAAATCTAAAACTTTCAGACCCCCTGAAAAAAAATTAAAACAAGACAGGACAAAAAATAAAATTGTTAAAGAATTATTTTTATTGATCCTTTCCCTCAACAATGTCATCAACTATGTTGTTTAACAGTTCTTTCACAGTGACTTTCTGCTGCATTTCTGTATAAACTGTCTCTAACAATTCATTTATTATCGATGGGGGGTGGTGGATTGACAAAAATCTCGCCGACTGAGGGCAGTATTGCATTAGCTAACTAAATACGTAACAGACGTATTATTCCGTGTTAAAATATTTCAGGTGTGATCCTGATAGTAGTAAACACGGAAACAATATTAGAATACAAAACTGAATACGAAGAAAGCCTATGTCGATACAGCACTCAAATTTATCCGTAATTGGATCATTCACTAGTGTGATGGTGCTGTTTCGGGTTCTTCATCAGTCGGAACAGTACTTGACTGAATCGTTCGATTTATTTAACTTTCAGAATGTTTGACGTTATTACTTTCATTATACATTTTAGTATAAAAACCGATTAATTCCAGATTGTACATTTCTGTAACAAGCTCATGGATCAAATTCGTTGTAACTATGGTATCGTTACCACTAATTTTAGCATAGTATTGCTCGTTGTTTAGTTGACGAATGCTTTCATATATATAGTCAGTTGTGTTCATGATTGCAATGCCACGACCTTTCTTGAATGGTTTTATTATAATTGTGTTATCATTTATCGCTGCTCTCAACTGAATATCTCAAATTTGGTTGCCTCAATGTAATTTTCTAGGCTACTGTTATGCGAGTCTGGTGGGTTCTATGTTGATTTCATGTTGAAAGGATGTTGTTGAGATTGTTTATTACGCATTAGATATTTGATACGCATTGATACGCATTCTCCTAGATAGCATATGTTGGAATTGTTGCGCTTAATTAAATAAAGTTATTATTATTATAGCATAGACATGTCTCAGAGCAAAGTGTGATAGGTTGGCTTAGGTGGGGTTGGTATAAATTTGAGTCCGTTGCCAAGGGCAATGACCTATGTTGGGGTTAGAATTTTACTTGAAAAATTCTGAATAAAATTTGAAACCAACTGAGCTTGATCAGCCAACCGTTTATTTTTTAGCCAGTTTTGCATTGTAATTCTTTATTCATTTGCATCTTGCAATGTGTTTCGTACGTGAGAAGTGTCTATTGCGTTTTGTGTTATTGATTGTATGGACAAAGTCCATCTCTACCTAATAATAATAATAATAATACTTGTCAGCCCACAAATTACGGGACATGATCCCCACGAATTAAGGTCAATGTTTGTCCTGTCTCGGCTGATTGTGTTAAATGCCAGACGTCGGGACCGACGCCCGTCCTAAACTCAGTATGGAGAAACCAACGGGGATCGATATTCCAAACAAATTATCGGGACACGGTCGACAAACAATCGACATTATTAACGAAAGACGAGATTTTTCTAGATATTTACAAACATACTGTCATGACAAACATATGTAAAATTAACAAATACACAAAGAGGTGTAATATTAGGTTTTATTTTAGGCTTATAAATATTTTCTTTCACTCAGTTCATGCATGGAACTGCCATTTAGCTTCATGGTCCTTCAGCTTGTTTTCTCCTTAGGGAAAACAACAATAATTATACAAATCCTAAACACATTGCGAAGACTCAACAATCAGGAAAGAAAACCCAGACAACCATGTCGTACTTGTGTTGAAATACATTTTGTATTTCACGTCAGAAAATTGTTTAAAATAAAATATTCAATCCCAGCAAAATCGAGGTCAAAGTGTCAGATTGCGTGCATATAATTATAGATAGATAAAACAAAAAGTATTTGAACTTTTGTCGGCTGTTCAACATCTATGAAAACCAGAAAGACAATTATAAGACAATGTCAACCTCGGAATTTTTTTTAAATGCGAGTGAGCGAGCGGGCGGTGATATTTCCGGGTTTGTGCGGTCGAAAATAAAGCGGAAATTGTCCGGTCGAATTCACCAAGCAGTCGCAAAAGCGAGCGAAAAAAGGGTCGGGCGAAATAAGTACTCTACGTTGGATAGATTGATGAGATCGTAACGTAAATACATACACAGGCTGGGCTGACTTCAATATGGCCCCACCGTGGGAAAACTGTTGGTCACGTGATAGGGTGACGCCGCCAGCGGCCGTTTATCTCGAAAGTGGGCTATTGGCGAACCCATAGCCCCGACCAGGCCGCAAACGTCCGCCTGAACGTTCTCAACGGGACTTTCCCGCCACTTCCAACAGGAGCATACGGAGGCTTATTGTAATCAACGAAACGAAACGGGATAACACACATAATAAAAATTAAACTGTATTCAGTGAAAATGAGTTTATACGCACAATATTTACAAAATATTTGCTGAAAACAATATTTAAGCAATAAACCACCGCCGGAGACGAAACTTTACTAGTATTTGTATCTATTTATTTGTTGCTACCCTTTTACATCGGGGGCTCACTAATTAGTAATTAGGAGCTGCAATAAAATTATTGGAAAAAGCACATACTATATAAATAAAAAAAGAAACAGACAATTTAAAACTTAAAGGAAGTAAAAAAATGAAACTTTTTAAAACTTAAAGAAAATACAAAAAAACAACTTTTGAACTTAAAGTAAATACAGGAAATAAATCTAATCTACATAATCTCTTCTATAATCCATGACATCAATACGAAACCTTTTAACAATTCTATCAATATATTTACATTTCAGTCGTGTATTTAACACCCTAAAACATTTGCCGAAAACAACGGGATTTTAATTAGTAAACGATTCGTTTCGCCAAGTAAAGATAATCGGAAATCTGCAATCACGCGGCGAAACAAGGGTCTTACAGATACAATAATCACAACAATCGGACGAAACTTGAGCAGTATTTTTAACTTTCAGTCGTGTATAAAACTTCATAAAACAATTATCTATAATTAGCAAAACGAACCATTCACTAATCATAAAACAATTTTCTATAATTAGCAAAACAAACCATTTACTAATTAAAATCCCGTTATTTTCGGCAAATGTTTTATGCCGTTATATACACTACTGAAAGGTGAATATACTGGTCAAGTTTCGTCCGACAGTTGTGAATATTGTCAGACCCTTGTTTCGCTGATTACAGATTTTCGATTATCTGTAATTAGCGAAACGAGCCATATGCGTAATAAATATTATTATTTTCGGCAAATATTTTGTAAATATTGTGCGTATAAAACCTATTTTTACTGATTACAGTTTAATTTTCATTATGTGTGTTATCCCGTTTCGTTTCGTTTCGTCGATTACAATAAACCGCATACAGAAAGTCATCCCCCGGAGTCATCCACACTTCTTTCGCGCCTCGTCCTCATTCGCATTCAGCTCCTGTTTTTTTCTGGGTTTTCTGCCCTGTATTTGTCATGAATTTGTTTTTGCGTATCTGTTAACCGACTTAATTAGTTGATTATTAGCTGAATTGCTGTGTTATGTCTGTCATCGTTTAGGCCTATTTGAAGTTTTGGACGGAACTTGGCTCAGTGATTTGGAACTAATTACCAGATAACCGTCGCGATTCTGACAGTTGGTATCCATAGTTATTAATGTAGTGAACGATTAATCAAAAGATATGACGTATTCAGTACTTAGTATGATTGGCTTTATGATTGAAAGTTACGCCCTAGAGTCTTTTTACTGCTTTGTAATTGGTTAGAGTTTTGAAAATGAATAAAGAGAGTTTGAGTTGGTCTTGGCGAATACTCCACGACAGACGCAGTCGAGTGCAGTCCTGGAGAGACTTGGGGCGAGCCTTGACGCAGTCTAAGAGAGTCTTGGGTCAGCCTTGTGATAGTCTTGGGGACTTTTCCCCAGGGCGCTGTGTCTTATAGAGTGCTCGATTGACCGACTAAGACGAGAGCTGAAACGTATTTCGTTGTGTGTGTCTTATTTGACTGTAAAGTTAAAGTGACTTTCCCGATCCCGTACCTCAAGGGGACGAGATAGAGAGACGAGACGAGTTTCCCCCCTGGCAAGTGTGGAGAACCCCGAGAAAGAGATTTTCCCCCTGATATATTCATGCCAAAGTCACTCGGAGCTGAACATAAAATTGCGTAATGGTATCTGATGGAATAAGAATCCTGGCAAAGTTGTATGCATTGTGTATTAAACTATCAAATAAATGATCATATTCACAATCATGTCAATAGTTCTCATCTCTCTTCATCAAACAACGAATGACATCAACACGAGTTGCATACACAGTAACTTGTTTGAGTTGATCACACTCCACTTGAGTGCAAAAAACGGCAGAGAATCCTCGCAATAGGGGGGTAGGATGTTCTCAATATATGTCTGAAATAGGGGGTGTTTTTTTCTTCAATATATCTGCTCTAGGGGGTACTGAATTTACATTGCGTCCGCAAAAGGGGGTATGGTTTGCTAATGTGCTGCCAGCCCTAGGGGCCTATTATTTTTTAGCAAGAACGCACATGGTGTAAGGTTTTAATATGGAGTGACCCTCGGGTAACAAGTAAACAAAGAACGTCGCGAAAAAATAATAAACCTAACGAAATTCCACCATGCAAAACTGAATGAATAAATAATAAAATAACTTACGTCTTAAACTGGACGACGCGCAATTTGTTCAACAGTTTGCAGATTGTGACAAGAAATAAACAAGACCCAAGTCAAATAAGTTTTGTTAAAGTGTCGATGGCGTTCCATATATTACGAAAACAATTCAGGCAACAGACGAATATCTTCTGTGGTGTTGTGGAATTTATACTGTGTCTGCGGAATTGAGGGTTCGAAGTCAGCAGTTAACATTTTGTTAGAAAGTTTCACAATTAAATCAAATATCCAATGATACCAGTATATTTATTTCATTATTTTAACAACTTGCAATGGTGGAAGTTGATCAAACACGAGTTCTTACACCTGAATAAGTATTAAATATTTGTCCACACATTTATTCTCTCAATTTAACAACCTTGTAATTGTTGGAATTGATCAAACGCGAGTTGTCTACACCAAAATAAGTTTCAAATACTTGTTCACACATTTATTCTCTCAATTTAATGACTTGTAATGGTGTACAATTATTGAATGAGAGTTGTCTACACCAAAATAAGTCTCAAATATTTGTCCACACATTTATTTTCACAATTTAACAACTTGTAATGGTGAAAGTTAATTAAACGCGACTTGTCTACACCAAAATAAGTCTCAAATATTAGTCCATACATTTATTCTCTCAATTTAACAATTTGTAATGGTGTAAAATTATTAAACGAGAGTTGTCTACACCAAAATACGTCTCAAATATTTGTCCACACATTTATTTTCACAATTTAACAACTTGTAATGGTGGAAGTTAATTAAACTTGACTTGTTTACACCAAAATAAGTATTAAATATTTGTTGAGACATTTATTCTCTCTATTTAACAACTTGTAATTGTGGGAATTAATCAAACGCGAGTTGTTTACACCCAAAATAAGTATTAAATATTTGTCCACACATTTATTATCACAATTTAACCACTTGTTAATGGTGGAAATTAATTAAACGCAACTTGTCTACACCAAAATAAGTCTCAACTATTTGTCCACACATTTAGTCACAATTTAACCACTTGTTAATAGTGGAAATTACTTAAACGCGACTTGTTTTATCAGTTGACATCAATGCAACTTACCCGCAGACAGTGCACAACAGAGTATAATTATTGAGCAATTATTAACAGAAACGTGTCTTGGCATTAGGGTTAGGGTCGGGTCAGGTATGGGCAACGGAATTATTAACAGGAACGTGTCTTGACATTAGGGTTAGGGTCGGGTCAGGTATGGGCAACGCAAATGGCAAACACCCAATTGGCAAGATGTACACTAACGGGTTATGGCATGCATATAGTTTACACAAGTAAAAACACAAAATTGGCAATTTTTTGGACAATTGTAACTCAATAATAGAAATATGTTGTATTTCTATATATATACACACTATATAGTCTCATCAAATGCAAACACAACCAGACAATCCATCGTGGTCTTGTGGGTCAGTTGTTGACATAGTGATCAGGATGACCCAGGTTCAATTTCCATGCCTGCCTGTCTTTTCTCGCAACACTAATTTGCAATAAAGCTATATATGACAACAAATCATTCATTTGCATGACTATCCACATGGTTCAGTGGATATGTACAATGCCAGCAATGTGAGAGATCCAGTACGGTTAATACTACTTTTGAATGCTAGTGAGAACAGTGCTCCTATTAATGGGACTTAAATCCTATCACTTGTGTGAAGACTCTCATGGTACAGTGGACAAGACAGTGCGCTGGGAACTCAAAGATTGCAAGTTCAAATCATGAAGACAAGATATGAAAGATGTTAAAAACATAAATAGCAACTCCTCTATATCAAGAATTCAAGTCAGAAATACAGAGCACAAGAATACATTCTCACATGGAAGCCAGTCGTAGCCAACGAATCGTCGCAGTACCAACACAGATAACAGCTGTAAGTCACATGCAACAACAGACACGAAAATGATTGCTGCTCTCCAAATAGGTCCTTTCTTTTGTATTGACCCCCTAAGGATCGCTAATTCCCCCTTTCTAACTCTTCCCCCAAAAATAATGTATCGCCCCTTTTAGAATGTATTGACCCACAGATTAATGAATATTCATGAGCACAGAAACTGCTACGTCATGAATAAATTAGCATAATTTAAAAAAATGTGCATAAAGTGTAGGTACGTCTTCTGAAACCCTGCCAAAACCTGAATCCGCAAAAATTATAATTTGTAAATATATGTCCGCCTTACCTATATACAATGTTTGTAAACACCCGCCATAAATGCTACAGCTCGATGTTTATGACGACACAGCACTTCCTGTGACGACACAACGCCGCCATGTTGAAAGTAGTTCCAAACAAACTCCCGACCTGCCGCGTCAATGAGATCGGTGTTGAAAGAACGCCGACCTGCAGGGTCAACGTATCATGACCTAACAAGTTCGGCAGTCTTCGTAGATCTTCGTACGCGTTCGGAAAGCAGAGATTTAATAACTACTTGGTGCAATATAAATAACAACAGTTACAATAACAATAACAATAACCTCTTCCTAAACAAACAATGAAACATTTCACCAGTGACGCCACTTATTTACGGAAGTTTGAAGTCGCCTGTACCCGGGCGTCTGTACTCGCCATCCGTAGGAATTGTTTGCTTGTTCGTTTGCAATATTAAGTTGAATCGAATCGAAGTCATGTTTCCCGTTTATTAGGGAAAACATATAACTTATTACATGTGATGCCAAGAAGATTTTCCAGTATGAAAATTATATATCAACAGTAAGAAATGCAAAAGCAGCGTTAACAAAATTAAGAATTAACGCCCATAATTTAAAAATAGAGAAAGGACGATACAAAAAAATAGCTTGCAGTGGTAGAAAGTGCACTGCTTGCGACCAAAATGAGATTGAAGACGAAATGCACTCCTTACTTGAATGCATGTTGTATGTAAATGAGGGGACTGAAAAATTGAAGGAAATAAATTTAATACATTGTAACAGCACAAATGCTAATAATTTTCTAACAAGCAATAGCAGCCAAACAATAATAAAACTAGCAAGCTACATCTATAACCGCTTCAGTGCCAGAGAAGATCAGTTCAAAAACTACCAGCTGCCCCTACATAACATTTTTTTTTTTACTTTTTTCTATTTTAGCACTTCCAGTTTGGCTACTTTCTCAGTTCTTCATCTTTACTTCTTCATTGTAATTTTCCAATTTCCGAGTCATTATCCAAATAATGGTACGATTATACAATACAAATTATTAATATTAATAACATTATTATTAAACAAATATTATTGTTTTTTAATAATAATAAAATATCCAGAATTACAACTGACGCCATTTTTGTTTGTCTGTTTATTAGATTACAATTTTCATTTCTAATATAAGCTGATTTCTTTCAAAACAACAACATTCTTTTCATCCCTTTACGTCACACAATTGATTCATCAAACGAGGAAAGGTGTACCCCACTTTAATTTGATTTGTTTGTACATACCTTATTTATTTATTTATTTATTTATTTAATTAATTAAATAATTATTTATTTATTTATTTATTTAATTAATTAATTAATTAATTTATTTATTTTTATTTATTTATTTATTAATTTATTAATTTATTTACAAAAATAAATCGACAAAATCGCCACTGTCGGGGTTGTGGTTGCATCCAATATATACAAACTTAATAAATAAACAAAATACGTACATCTACGTCGGATTTTAGTCAGATTAATAGACACTAATAATATCTCACATTGATATAAGTGATAAAACAATGATATAATATAATTATAGAGATAATGAGAATTAGTAGAAATTATTGAAGTGGGAACGTAGGAAAGCCATTGTACCACGTGATCTATTTTCTTCACCGGAGTCACATGATCACATTTCAAAATAGCCTTGCTGAGTGTCGTGAACTCGAAGCAGTGCAACGGTAACTCAGCTTTCGCCATTTATTCCCTCCCATATTTTATTTTATTGAAAAAAATAATAAAATAAACAAAAGACTGTGTGCAAGTCTACTCTAAATTCTATAGGTCATTACTTGTCTGTCATTGAAACTAATTTGTTTGCGTCAGCATTGAATTATTCCTCAGTCTGAGATAAGTTTTTTCGTGTCCTGGAAGCCAACCCTCCGGCCTCAAACGAGGGCCCAGTCAAAATTAATATACTTTCATAAAACGTAGCCCATACCGCAATGTGAGCAGCCCAGAAAATATTGATATAGTCCGCGTCCATTGGAGTTAAATACCAGGAAATAGAGTACTTTCTGTCGTACGGGAAAAACACAATAAGTATGAGTCCGGAGTTCTCCGAATTCCCAGCACCCTCTGCGGTTATCTATTTTTAGATCGTCTACAACAGTTGCATTCACACCATACCACTATACCATGCAGTAGGCAGTATAAGGGTAAGTTGATGTGTATTTCATGAATCTGTACGGTACGGGGTATGTAGACACACTCAGTGAAAGTCGAAGCACAGTTAATGTCGAGATGTTATACGACGACGTGCGTTTTAATGGGTATATATGCTCTGGGTATACTCTGTGTACAGCGGTGTTGGTGATACGGTGTACTAGTGTGGGTTTTAATACATTTACCGCACAAACTTTGTTTACTACAAATAGGATTAACCACCTTCTACGCGAGAAATTTACGATGAAATACCACGACGGCACGCAAGGAACGGCAGTCACGTTGAAGGGCGGTAGTCACCACGCACGTTAGTCGTAAACCCCATAGTTAGCGACATCGCTATTACAGCGGCGTTTAGTGGGTGTGTCTGTGTACAGCGGTGTTGGTGATACTACTAGTGTGGGTTTTAATACATTTACCGCACAAACTTTGTTTACTACAAATAGGATTAACCACCTTCTACGCGAGAAATTTACGATGAAATACCATGACGGCACGCAAGGAACGGCAGTCACGTTGAAGAGCGGTAGTCACCACGCACGTTAGTCGTAAACCCCATAGTTAGCGATATCGCTATTACAGCGGCGTTTAGTGGGTGTGTCTTAAACTCTGGTAGACCGACGCACCTAAACATACACTCACAACGAGTCAAAGCAAATCCACGAATGATTTAGCAATCAACATGGATATTCTTTCATTTTAAAACATGAATATAATTTAGTATGAATATAATAGTAGAATTGTGTCAACAACCTTTCCCTCTTAATGAATGGTGACCCACCAGTAAAAGATTTTTTATCTTTCGACGAGTATCACAATTTCCAAGTAATGGAACCACGTGATCTATCATTTCCAAGTAATGGAACCACGTGATCTATCATTTCTAAGTAGCGTCTAGAGATGTGTTCGGTGTTCTGAGTGCATCTAAGCAATCAACAGCAACCAGACGCATTACATTCTAAATAATTATATTAGTACTATTTATTATATAATGTTCCTGAATTTTTTATTGATACATGTCACTATAAATCATGGACACAGAATTAGAAGTACTGATCCATGTATTTGGAATTTCATCCGTAAACTGACCCTAGTTTGGGATTATATATAATCTTAGTCGGACTATCCACAATCTTGGATTTGCCAACCACGCTGTCCGGTAATGTTGACGACCAGACAGAAATGGTCGTCAAAGTGTTTCTATATTCGCAGAATGTTTGAATATATATTCGTTTTCCGTTTTGTTCACATATTTCATTTTATTGCAATTTATTATTTCTTTGGATTTGCCAACCACGCTGTCCGGTAATGTTGACGACCAGACAGAAATGGTCGTCAAAGTGTTTCTATATTCGCAGAATGTTTGAATATATATTCGTTTTCCGTTTTGTTCACATATTTCATTTTATTGCAATTTATTATTTCTTTGGTGGCATTTTTTGGGCTTCTGGTAATCGAAAAATCGTCTAAACTTAATTAAAACTAGAAGGATATATAATAGGGAACTGGACCACTTTATTGTAGGGGTGTTTTTTCAGGGTGAAAATGGCCTCAGCCTCATTTGGCTGGATTGTTGAAATCACTTGGGAGCATTTTTTGCGGGTGGAGGGGTGTTATGCGGAGACGGGTGAGCATGAAATCGGTTCCGTGAGCAAATTACAGTTTCCATGGTAACCAGATCCAAATCTCTACTAACATTTAATGGTATGGTCGTTGCATCAAAGGCCTGCCCGTAATTTTATAGATGAAACATAATTTCCAAACTTTAATGGGTGTGTTCTGTTGTCAAGGGCAACCCCTTTCCAAAAAATACAAGAATCCATCAATAACTGCCAACAGACAAACAAACAGACGCTACCAAAAACATTAGGCTCTTTTGCGGAGGTAATATACTAGTATGCATCAAACTAAACATCACATAGTGTGTACGTGTAGTATGTTGAATGGTTCGTAGATCTTAGGTTGCTGCCACAAACATATATTCGTTTTTTGGGCTTATTAATTTTGTTTTTTAATAATCTAGATTTGATAAGTTATTACTTTACTTGTCATTCATTGAAACTATATTCTTTGTGTAGCATTGAATTATTAAACGAGGGCCCAGTCAAAATTAATACACTTTCATCAAACGTAGCCCATACCTTGATGTGAGCAGAAAAATATTGACGGGCATATTAAAACTATCTCGTCTGCATATATTTAATGGTTAAGACATATAAATATAAATGGCAACCAATACCCATATCACTGAGTTCGTTACTGAGTCCATTTCGCGGCAAACAACCGTGAAGAATGTACAATCATGTCTTGTGATGAGTTGACATTCTGAAGTTTGCTTCTTACATATTGTTCGTCCTTGTTGTCCGATACACATGATAGTAGATTTGCGTAATGATTTCCTCACATATTAGCAATATTCTTGTAGCCATTAGATCCGTCAATCGATCGTGAATGTTGTTAAGACTTCTTGGGCTTACATACGTTTTTTTGAAACAAGTTAACATTCTCATCAAGGTGACTACTTGCAAGAGCATCAGCCCTCATATTACTTTTATTTTCACAAAGTCTCAGAACATATTTAAATTTAGCTCGAGTTTAACGCATTAAATTGGACAATGGACCTTACCTAGGTCCTCCTAACTCGTGCAATCGTGTGATGATCTTTTACATAATTATTTGTTGTATGCCATTAGTAGCCGCCTCTGTCAAGGCATTAACAATTTCATCACAGAGTGTATCAATCGCCAATCGATGTCTTACATCCAGGCAAGCAGAATCTCGACAGGATAACACATCATGAGGTAACGAAATGCAGGACAGCATAGCCTCCGTCTGGTGTGCATATTTGTGAATAGCAGAGTTATTTGCACTAGACTAGGCCTTAAATTTTGGTAGACAATCACAGTTACATTTAATACTCAATGGGAAATGATCTGATCCAATATATTCGTGCAGTATTTTTACGTTACTAATAGACCTGGTATGGTGAGTCTCACTGTAATACATGAAGTGCCCAGTGCCCCCAAAAGACAACATCAGAACATATGAGGCTATTTCCTGTGCAGAAAGAATCAAGTTCTTTACTGAACTTAGAATTAACTTTAGCATTCCAATCCCCAATGACGAGAACACAATTAGAAACTGTGTCATCAATAAAACCACCTACTTTGTTAGATATTCAATGTATTCATGGTAATTGTACTCACTGTCAGTAGGCATATACACATTAATGAGAGTCAACATATTATCCATATTCCCTATTTCTAATCCTAATAACCGAGAATCATTGTAACGTTTAATTTTCGTGGATATAAGTGTTTTCCTCCACAGTACTGCTACACCTCCGTACAGGCGCCCGACACGTATTCTCGATTCCTCATCCATGCCAGATTCCTCGACAGCATAGAACTCATCACTAATTTTAGGTAAAAATTCAAGATCAGATTTGGTGAGCCAGTGAGACATATATCACAGTTAGAACATAAATCTTAGGCATTTTCAACAGATGATTTGACACCGCGACAGTTATATGAGGTGATAGTTAACTTTTTATTCATCATCTTGATTGATAATATTTACGTACAAGTATGCCAGCAGGCCATGAAGAGGGCGTAAGCACTTTCTCCATAGAGTCACGTGGTACAGTAATCACAAATGATGCGTAAGAATTGAACTTAGAGTTGAGTTTCTCACACTTTGCATATATATGAATCAAACTCTTCATATAATGTATTGCTGAATCAGGTACAGTCTCTGGGGCAAGTCTGGTTACAAAAAGTTTCACTCCAGATTTTGATTGAACAGCTTTCAATTGGAAGCAGTCTCCTGCATTTCCGATTGTTACCTGGGTACGGTTCCGGCTTCGTTTTTTTCAAAGTGGTGAAAACCATTCATACGGCCTACAGAGCTCATTCATGGGGTGACACGTATACCTTGTCTGCATACTTGTTTTTGATGCTTCATTAGCCCCATGGAACGTGCAGGCTTTATTGTAATCAATGCATTAGCATAAGATATCGATTTCCTCTTGGTATGAATAATATATTAATGATATGAGCAGGTGTACTTGCCTGTTGATCACAAGGTTTGGCCCCGGTTACTGCATCAATAGAGTCACTTTAACTGTTATGTAAAAGAGAGTCGTATCCATTAGGGACAGGAGTTGTAACCTCATTCATAGTAGAAAACTCTTGACGCAATTTTTTAATGGCTTTTTAGCTCCGCTGTCGACTTTGTCGAGCGGAACTTATCATATGAGTGATTGTCCGTCGTCGTCGTCCGTGTCAATGTTTTACTTTTTCGATTTCTTCTTGAAAACTACAAGCCTGAATGCTTTGATACTTGGTGCATATGTGCCTTGGGTAGACCTCTCTTAGATCTGTTCATTTCACGTTGATATCTTCAATTCTCTAATTTTGGTGAATATTTTTGTCATTTTTGGTAAAAAGTGATATTTTCGACTTCTTGTTAAAAACCACAAGTTCAATTGCTTTGATATTATACATATAGGTACGACATGTTGACCTCTCAGATTTGTTTATTTTGTAATGATATCTTCAATTCTTTAATTTTGATGAATATTTTTGTAATTTTTGGTAAAAAGTGATATTTTCGACTTCTTGTTGAAAGTCCAATTGATTTGATATTACATATATAGGTACTACATGTAGACCTCTCTCAGATTTGTTCATTGAATGATGATATCTTCAATTCTCTAATTTTGATGAATATTTTTGTAATTTTTGGTTAAAAGTGTTATTTTCGACTTCTTGTTGAAAACCGCGAGTCCGATTGCTTTTATATTACATATATATGTATTACATGTGGACCTCTTTCAGATTTGTTAATTTCGTGGTGATATCTAATTATCTAATTTTGATGATTATTTTTGTCATTTTTGGTGAAAAGTGATATTTTTTAAATCTTGTTGAAAACAGCAAGTCCGATTGCTTTGATACTATACATATTGTTCATTTTCTAATGATATCTTTAGTTCTTAATTTAAATGTGCATTGCTAACAACGGAGCTATCTCAGCCGACAGGCTGCTTGTTTGTTGTTACAGCGACAATTTAGCTTTAGAAGGGTCATCTCGCCATGGAGTGCACCCACTTCTTTTTCTAACTTTACAACGCTATCAGCACACGCCAGAAGCAATTGAATCGAATTTTTTAGTTGTTTTAACTCTGCACATAATAACTTAATATCCTGCATAGTCACTGATCAACGTGTGTAAAGTCGATAGGATGCAGGTTTGCCAGATTTTTCACAACAAAGCAAGGTAAATCATTCCCGTCGGCTTCGTGAAGAATCGCAAATTATTTTGTTTCTTGTGATGTCCTTGACGTTTAATAAACTGACTCGAATGAATAGTGTTTTCACACAAGTCGTATAGTACTCGTTCAGCAGACTCGATTTCTTGATCTTCAAAATGCTCCATACGCAGCTTTGTTAACATGGTAGTAGTCACGACATCTATCTTGTTAGTCAAGAAGCACAAAAGCTCATTAATCACGATACCTGCATGGCCTACTGCGATCGATCCAGTTTCTTTTTCCTGTTTATCGTCTCTTGACGTATCACCCCACATGACATCATTCCGTTTCTTGTCACATTTTGGACACAATTGCAGGTCGCCATTGCACAATTTAACTTGAGAAGCAAAGACGCGACAGTCCTCGTACCGAAGCAGCATAATCATCGATAGGAATGCATTCTGTGATTGATTTCGGCTGAAAGGACGAATTTTTGGGTTGTTCAGTAACACAGATCCTTCTTTTCTACCCTGGTCGGTGCTACCCCAACACCTAGGAGCTCATGCTCTTTCTAAACCATTATGTGGTGTGGAATTGTGCATATTGCGCTACTCTTCTGTTGCCACCTCAAAGATAAAGCCATCTGATTTCTTCAGGATGACCTAATATAGCCTGCCTTAAACTCAGACAGTCAACAACCACTTTTTGTTTGTGTCTAAATAGATGATAGTGGGTTGTTAGTCCATGCATAACGTCCTGCGACCATTGAAATCCCGCCACACAACCACTCTCAATAAAGAGCAGTATGAGTTCTACATCTGTTTTGTTGAGCGATGCGTCTGGCAGGATCCAGACCATACTGGTGTTTGCATAGAAGATCTCAAGGGCATCCACGAGGAGGAACACATCTATGTGGATTTATAGGTCATCATAGGTCTCCCAAACCTTTTGTGCTCACTGGTGTTTTTGTCAGTTAGCGTGCTGTAGTATGTTTCTTTTAGATGGAGATGCAAACCGCTCCCTGTACTTAGCCAATTTGCTTTTAATGTCAAGGAGAGTCAATAGAAACTGGACACTGTTGATGAACTGCAGATATACTTCTCTGGGTTGTTAGAATTGCAAAGAAACCTGCCCCCACCTTTGAGATGGCGTGTTTCATGGCTTCTTCTTTTCTCATACTGGAGTGCGCTATAAAAAGTCTCAGCTGCATTAGGGTCTCTGTGTTTCACAAGAAGATTTGTTTAGCCATCACAATATATGACAATATAGCAATAGCTACATGCCTTGTGCTGCTGTATTGTCTGACTCTTGCTTTTTACTGGGTCCCTCCCTTTTTGTTGTGATGACAGTATAGATGATGAATGGGGTTGGTAGCTGTTTATGATGATTCTGGAAGGAAAGCTTGCTTTCACTGACCTATTCCACTGCATCCTGGTGCAAGTCCATGCGTGCGAGTTGGCCACACACAGTTATTGAGAGGAACTTGACCCTCCCAGAGGACACAGGCCAGGAAACATATGGGATTCTATTTATTTTAGAATACTTGGACTTCTTACAGGAACTCTCAATAAGTGTCAAAATTAATTAACCAGGGTTTACTTGGTTTACATAGCCATGTATGGCAATGGGCAGTTAGAATATACCATTGAGAAATATTTTATTGGCTCTCCCAAATGAAAGCCCACCTCCTCATTATTTATGAGCCATGGCCTATTTGAGGGCTAGTAATCTTGTACTTTGGTTGTCTAATGCTTTGATTGTCTTGTGAGACGATGCTTTCATTAACAGTATTAATAAATAGTTATTATATCGTGAACTACATGTCAGATCATTGGTATTATACTTGTGTCTTCACACTATCCAAATAATAAGTATATTACCTCTGTATTTCAAAGCAACATTACAAAACACAATTGTGCCACGTAATGGATATTATTTGGATTATATTGTTTTCCCTTCCATATTTACATGCAAATAGACACTGGATACAACATCTATGTATGAACATTGCAATTCTATTTAAACAAGTATGTGAAATCGAGAAATAGAAACAGAGATATGTACGAGAGACGACTAACATGAGCTATTCAGTTTATTACGATGACAACTATGAGGTCTTAACTTACGTACACTAAAAACTTAAATACATCAATAGTCGGGCTGTATGTATAGAAAGTGACAAAGGTTGAGTTATTTTATTTAGTATGTCATCATAACTTTTCAATGTGTTATGTTTTAGTGAAAATTAAGAAAATGTCTCGATTGAAGAAGGATGGTACTCCAGATATGAGGTACTCATGTAACAGAAGTGCATATCTGCCACCTGGACGCAATGTCGGTGGTGGGTACGACATGAGATCTTCAGTCAACCGGCAACTCTTCAATGAACCACGTCAAATGACTGGTGGGCCAACCAGAATGGATGGCAAACCAGACATGAGGTACAAAGTAAACAAAGAAGCAGCCAAAACCAAGGTTGTATATTCTCCTCCAGTTGCATCAATGAAGGTTACAGTGCCACATGTGGGACCGATTAGACGTGATGGGCATCCTGACATGAGATACAGCGAAAACCGAGCACATTTGCCTTCCAATCCCTTAACCAAAGGGCCAACTAACGTTGATGGAACACTTGATATGAGATACACGGTGACTAAGAAAGCTGTAGATGCCAAAGTTATACTACCTCCCCAAGCTGAAAAAGTGACGCCAACAGGGCCAACCAGCAAAAAAGGACAACCCGATATGAGGTACCATGAAAACCGAGCGCATTTGCCTTCCGGTCCCTTAACCAAAGGGCCAACTAACGTTGATGGAACACTTGATATGAGATACACGGTGAATAAGAAAGCTGTAGATGCTAAAGCCCGGCGGGCATTATATCCAAAGTTAGATATAGAAGATGGTAAGTATTTCTAAGTTAATCTAAATTTTTGAGAGACCTTCGCAAATTAAAGTGATTGGGAATGATTTCAAATGACAAATTTTTATTACATCTTCAACAGACTTCTATGAAAGAGCCAAAGAAGACGCTATCCCTGTTATGAGAATACCACTAAGAGAAGACTATCAAGATGAATATGAAGATGACTATGATTCAGATGAGTACTATGATGATCATGATCATGATGCTCATGATCATGACGATGATGATCACTTGGCTTCATCAGACACAAGTGAAGAAAATATCCCTGCTATGGTAAGTCAAGTGATAACAATTTAAATATATTTATGAAAATGTACACAACTTCACCTATTGATTATTAATTTAACAGTAACAATGTCAATGTGATAGAAGATTTTTGTTGAGGTTCATTTTGTTTACATTTGTTCAACTTTGCCTTTAGCGTAAACTACAGACTAAAACAGAACTCATCAATGAAGATGGAAACTCTGGTAAGTTGAATGTTCAAAAAATGATTTATTGCAACACTAAGCAAAGCAAGTATTATAAAGTGTATGTGGGAAATCAAAAGTGAATAAACACAATTTCTAAATCACAAGACCAGGTACATGTATCTGAAATATGCCTTGGAACACCTGGTATTGTTTTTTGATGCTTAGAAAGTCATATATCTGTTTTCACTTACTTGACCATTCATATGTTATTAATTGACATGTGGTAAATGGTATGTGATATGATTGCCAGCTGTTAATTTAAATGATGTTATATACATTTTGTACTTAGAATAGTGACCCGTAACCCATAATGACAAAGTGTGTTTCAGTTCATTATGGTATGGTGGGAAGTAAATTATTGTTATTATTTTGTAGCCAGTAATTTGCTTCCACTATAAAGCAGAACACGAAACAGTTCCAGTGTTACTAGCTGTGGCTCCATATCTCTTCTAGTCTCAGTCTGTATTCTTTGTGATGGTATTTTAGTCATTTGTGATACATTTGGGGGTCATTACATTTGCTATTTTCAGATTAGCTGTGGTTCCTCCCATATCGTAACATTCGATAAAGCATCTGAAAATAACAAATTTAATGACACAAAATATACAGAAATGACTAAAATACCATGACAAAGACTAGAGACCGACACACGAAGAGCTATAGACCTGCAGCTACAGTGTCTCGCTGGCCACTGAGTCTGAATAATTTAAATTGTCATTCTTGAAATTCGTTTGCACAATTTCATATTGCAAAATAAAATGGGAAAAAAAGATTTAATCTAGTATAATTGTGGCCTAGCATTGGAATTAATAAGACATGGATACGTCTTTGCGGTGCCCAGGCTCGCACTATGCTACTGTAACACTAGTGTGTACGTTTCTGCCTGATTGCTGCTGCGGATGGACTGTACATAGTCGTGTCATTACCTAATTTCACGAGTATTTTCAAAGTATCAGGGTAGATGTTATTGGCAACTGTCAACTTTGATCATGATCTGAAGCTAATAGAAAATCTGTTTAGTTCAAAGTTATCAAATCAAAAACAATACATAAAAAGCAAAACGTTGCATCCACATTTTGAAAAGAAAATAGTACTAAAAAATATGTATTCTGTATTTGACAAACAGTTCATTCGACAAATGAAAATTCACAGGAATTTGTTTCAGCTGTTAGAACATAATGATAGAGCTTTTATACTAATTTAAAAACGCACTTCAAAAACAAAGATTGCAGTTTTTCGGGAGGCAACAGTACTGTTGACTTCTCTCTCCACTGCACACCAACTAACTATTTAAGTTGATTTTCCTACAATGCAGAGCTTGCAACATGATAGCTCTTCATAGAGGGCGTTTTTTACTTTTCATATAATACAGTACCCACACAATGAATATAATAAGGCAGTTCATATTTGTCTCAGTGAACCATTCATTTTTGATAGACACCTGTACAAAATACTTGAACAAAACCCAGCTAAGATTTTCTTTTATCTTGTATGTTTTATGAATCTATTCACGTCTAAATGCAGCACTTTATTCTGAGATGAGGCATTTGTTTTTATACTAAAATATCTGAATTACTTTGAATAAAGCTGGAAATTATATCCCTTAAAATAATTAAACAAATTAGGCACCAATGTTTTTGTAAGATATTTACATCTATCAAGGACATTCGGTAGACTGATTCCCCGCTGTTGTTTCAACACCAAAACTTGTTTGTATTCCAAATTAATTATGGCAATGCATATTCATATTGAAACCATGGCAGCATCATCCGTTGCTAAATCTAGAAGCGCGCAGGATAGAAGGAACGCCGCGAACGAACGCGCTTCGGCTAACCAACCACACGACGTTCACCGCAATAAAAATCTGTTGTTATTAGCAATAGCCATTTTATATCATGCTGATTTTAGTATTTGATTGTTACCTCATAGTTTGTCTTCTCATTAAATACCCTCTCCTTTATTTGCTTTGCTACGGGGCCGGGCTAAATAATGGGATACGTTATTGCAAATAATACAGCAATGACATCATTCACTAGTATTGACAATGCTGTGATATATTATGAGGTTATTACGACTATACCTCAAAGTATGCAAGAAGACAGTACAGCGAAGGTCGATGCGACGGCGTACTGTCTGAGTGCATACTTTGAGGTATCTTCGTAATAACCTTATTATCATACATCTTTTCCTTCCAAGGATACATCGTAGAAATGCCAAAATCTAAAAAGTTTAGAACAGAATCCAACTTCTTTGGTTGGAGGTCGGTTAAACCCTGGTAGCAACCATGTTTGTTTTTATTATTAGAGGACGCTCACGCGCGTACTATCATTTCATATTTGGAATTCGCATTTTCTTATATGGTAGGACGAAAATACCCCGTTAGCGGCACGTTTTTACTAATGGCGTTACGGTAACAGATGTATAATAATATATTATATTGCAGAATATATTCGTGTTTGGTATAGCAAGCGTATTGGAATTGAACAGAAAACAGTCTGCAACAAGTTTGCATGCGCTGAAATAGATGAAGGTGAACTACATGTGAACATAGAGAGAGATAACTACGAACCTATTGAGTCTGGATGGCGAGCTACCCAAGTCAATGTTGGAGGTAATAGTTCCATGCTATGTATTATGTTTGATGTATGCTATAATTCATTCATTCATTCATTCATTCATTTATTTATTTATTTATTTATTTATTTATTTATTTATTTATTTATTTATTTATTTATTTATTTATTTATTTATTTATTTATTTATTTATTTATTTATTTATTTATTTATTTATTTTGTGATCGATTCGGCACAGGGGAATACTATTCAAATGGTATTGTGATATGAGACATATTTTGACACGGGAAGAAACAACAAACACAAAATATTCCAAAAGGTTAAACATGGTTTTGTACACACACCATTGTTTCGCAAAATCTTAATATCATGGACATTTGTTGTAGATGATGTCATGGTTACATGGTCAGACAATTCACCAAAATTCCCATCACTGGAGAGACACATATTGCAGGGAGGTAAGCAAACCAACATATATTTTACAGAAATTACCGGGTGTATCAGTGAATGGATTGACTGAAATATACATATTCGATTTGTATTACTTGCGTGGGAAATTGCAAGCACCTGCAAAATTGGCACAAATGCTGCAACATTTTTAGATCAAGCGTCAAGATGGCAGTATATAATACATATGTAGTCATATAACCACATATGAATAAAAGAAAATTCATTATACATTTCGCGTTTAAACTAGGCACATTATCCCAATACTTATTTATATGTTAAAATCAAAGGTCAAAGTCTCATTATATGTGTATGTATGCATGTTCAAAATATAACTACAGTGGGAATATAGACATTGCCTTTAAACTTGGCTCGCATGTCTCTTATGTGATCCCAACACTTACATTTTAATGTTGAAACAATATGTATAAAACTGTGGCTGTGAATGTTAATATGAATATATTTATGTTACTCATTTAAATTTTAGAAGAGATAGTCTATGGACCTGATGTAATACATGGAAGAGTAAAGGAATCAGCCGAGTACATCATTGGATGCATTGCCTACCATCATGGAGACATTACGCAGTATACTTGGTACCACAATGACAAGAAATGGAAGAGTGGCAAGAACTTATCTGTTGTGCATGTCCCAGAAGAAGGCACATACTGGTGCAGGGTTTGTTATTTTGGGAAACAGGAAGACTCATCGAAAATTCGTATCATCAGTATAGTGGATACACCAGGTATGTCACGTGTTGCCAGTAAACAATGGAAATATATTGATTGTAAGTACAAACAAATGTGTGATAGTGTGCAGTTATTTCTGTCTACTTTAATATGAAATACTTCAATATGTGTTCATTCTTTTCGAAACACATGACTTTCCATCATGGCTACCTATCCCAGAGTGCATGTATATATCCTTCGTATATCAGTACTTAATTCCTAATTTGGAATTCCAGCACCATACATTGACAGTGTATGGTATAATCATATTGCAGCTGACATCAAGTTGAAAAAAGAGGATCTCACTTTTGAAGAGGAGATTGGTGCTGGCACGTTTGGTACTGTCTGGAAAGGTAAATGGATGTGCTTACCAGTTTCTATCAAAGTCGTGCCAGGAGTATTAACCGATGTACCAAAAGAAGTTAACTTATGCAGGTAAATACCATGAGCTTCTCAATGTGTTTATTGCATCTACGAAGTGAGGTGACGTTATTATTACTGAACCTTTGTGTTATGTTATTTACCCGTGTCTCATTTTGGCAGTAGAACATTGTAATTTTTCTAATTAATATGCAAAGCGTCAACTACAGTCGATACAGACACAATAAACATGCAACGCTATTTGACGTTCACGTACATGTCAAGCATTCTTAAAATCTGCATGTACAGGAAATAGTCATGCTGTTGCTTCCTCGATTGTATTTTCTTCTGTGCTCATTTGAAATGGTAGCTGTTCAGTAGCATCGTTGTCTATTTAATGTGCAATGACTAGGTCACTGCTTTATTATTATTATTATTATTATTATTATTATTATTATTATTATTATTATTATTATTATTATTATTATTATTATTATTATTATGTATATTTTGTTATTTATATATCAATGTTGCTTCTCATACAGTCTGTTAGTTATTGAATATGTTATCCAAACTTCCAATTGTAGAAAACTTCGACATCCAAATATACAGTCTCTTATTGGTGTTGTTTTAACGAAGGTTAAATTCTACCTTGTAAACCAGTATGTAAACGGATACGATTTGCAAGAATTACTTCACTTCTTGCCCACAGAGAGTCAGGTAATGTTGTAATATTAAAGTATTGTTTTAGTCATAAACATTCGATGTGAAAATGTGATCCGAATGGTCGCTAATATACAGCAAGCAACAAGATTAACACTTGTTTATTATTTCGTATATTACAGTTAAAATATTCTGCCAATGGTTACGTCATCTATCAAATTGCAATCGGTTTGCAATACCTCCACGGGAATGGTATCGTCCATATGGACTTAAAACCAGCCAATGTGTTGGTATGTACGACTCATTAATTATGTTAATTTATCCACTATAATATAATAAACTTAAATTCAATGATATAGAAGAAGACAGAACCATTGTCTGTAATTATATAGGGCATATATCACTATGCATAAAGTCTACTGTACATTTCTTGTTCAGCCAATAAGGTTTACTTTTTAATGGCATGTACAATATCCTGGCCAGCTCAAGCGGAAAGGATTTTGGAAATATGGTTATATATGGAACGAAATAATATGATGGGCTTATAATGGTGCTACTCGTACATCTCATTTTTTACCTACAGGTTGAATGTGGTACTAATAAGACATTCATCTGCGACTTCGGTTTATCAGAACATAGAGAAAAGACGAGTTCTTACACGCAAAGCACAGTCACAGGAAGTTCATTGAAAGGAACTATTGCATTTTGTTCCAAAGAACGCTTGGAAGGTAGTAGTTTGAAATCGCGCCCATGTGTTGATGTCTACGGATTTGGTTGCATTATTAATGAGGTATACAGTAGGAAACGTGTGTGGGAAGGGCTCGGGCTGCCAGAGATAATGCTTAAAATTATAATGGGAAAATTTCCAAACTCGCAGTCTATAGCCAACGAAAATGTCAAAACACTACTAAATCGGGTATTTGTGCCAGCAGAAAACAGACCAACTATTTGTGATTTATTGCCAGAGTTGAAAGGTTTAGTACATCCCAAATATGCTTCATGGGTTTAAATCTAGTGGCATTAGTCATAAGAAATGTGACACTATAAAATACGTCGATTAAAAGAGGGACTGGACACTCAATAAACACTATAATTTTCGACTACTGTACTACTGTGAGGGAAACTTACAGTGTCGTGCATGAAACACTACTGCTGGTTTTCTTGCTAGGACAAATTTAGCTTATTCTGAAAACTGTCCACTATTAAATGTCCGGCAATTAGCGCTTTATTTTTGTCGTTTTATTTCTCGTATTTCTAATGATCTTTTACAATCTGGTTTGATGGTTTCTCCCTGGTGGTTCGTTTCACATAAATTTCGTGAGTGTGAGAGTATCCAATTCCAAGAAATTACACATACGTTATTTGTTTTTGTTTAAATTTGCCTTAGAATTAGACAGGGGTCGTAACCTCTTGCAGTGAGTACTAGTATAACTGGCATGCCGATTTAGTTCTAAAGGTTGTTTTTTCTAAGTCAAATGTTCAATAAATGTCGGTTTTTTTGTTTTAATTTGCCTTAGAAATGGACAGGGGATCGTAACCTTTTGCAGTGAGCACCAGTATGACTGGCGTACCGACGGGGTTCTAAGGGTTATTTTTTCTAAGTTAAATGTTTAATAAAGGTCAGAGTTTTTGTTTTAATTTGCCTTAGAATTGGACAGGGGTCGTAACCTTTTGCAGTGAGCACCAGTATGACTGGCGTACCGACGGGGTTCTAAGGGTTGTTTTTTCTAAGTCAAATGTTCAATAAATGTCAGGTTTTTTTGTTTTAATTTGCCTTAGAATTAGACAGGGGATCGTAACCTCTTGCAGTGAGGACCAATGTGACAGGTTTGTTTTTCCTAAATTAAATGTTCAATGATGTTAGAGTCTTTGTTTTATTTTACTCGTGAATCAAACATCATTGTACTGCGCTGTACTGTACCTGTTTTGGTATCATTTTAGTTGGTATAGCGTAACTATGATAGAAGGCAGGATATAGTATTAATATAGATAGCATATGTATTTGATCATCGTCGTTGACCTTTGTAGTCATGATAATCATTCAAGCATAATGTTTACACAGCAATTATCAAGATGGTACTTGTCACTTTACATTATCCAGCATAAAGGTATGCTGTGCATGGATAAAATTAACATTATATTCTTGATACTGTTCACCAACATTTGTGGACTTTATTTGTAATGTAAGGTAGGGAAAGGGAACAACTAGAAATAGTGTAATTGTGATCAGGGCATTCTATGTATGTTATCTTAATACAGAATCAGACATTATAAAAGAAATGTATTTTTTTCTCTCGTTTTCTTCCTACTCAATACCGCACGCATTATATATTGTTTTGGATGAAAAAGTATTTTTTTGCGTTTTATTCGGAGCAACACATACACTATTGACTTTCTGAACATTAATTTTTATCAACGGATTTTTCTCTGGTGGATTAGATGAATTTATACTTTCAACTTCAATTTGAAACAAACATAAAACATGATTTGTATCATTATATCTACAATTTCGATACTCAGTATTAAAATGAATACATTGACGGTGGAAAGCGAACACTATCTTTTTATTATGTACTAGTAGTTGTTAATTTTGTTGTGCATCTGGGTCATTATAATGTTAACGTGATGTATATATATGTGGGGGTATATGGGCAGATGAGTTGTTTTATTATGTATATGGGTCGTAAATAGTTATGGATTGTTTTAATGTGGATCACAGTGTTTATAGAGTGGTAATAATGTGCATATGAGTCGTCATTTCGTGTATGTGCATGGGTTATAATGTGTGAATGATTTTTTATAATATACATATGGGTTATAATGTGTGAATGATTTTTTATAATGTGTATATGGGTTATAATGTGTGAATGAGTTTTTATGTGTATATGGGTTATAATGTGTGAATGAGTTTTTATGTGTATATGGGTTATAATGTGTGAATGAGTTTTTATGTGTATATGGGTTATAATGTGTGAATGAATTTTTATAATGTGTATATGGGTTATAATGTGTGAATGAGTTTTTATGTGTATATGGGTTATAATGTGTAAATGAGTTTTTATGTGTATATGGGTTATAATGTGTGAATGAATTTTTATAATGTGTATATGGGTTATAATGTGTGAATGAGTTTTTATGTGTATATGGGTTATAATGTGTGAATGAGTTTTTATGTGTATATGGGTTATAATGTGTGAATGAATTTTTAAAATGTGTATATGGGTTATAATGTGTGAATGAGTTTTTATGTGTATATGGGTTATAATGTGTAAATGAGTTTTTATAATGTGCATATGGGTTATAATGTGTGAATGAGTTTTTATGTGTATATGGGTTATAATGTGTAAATGAGTTTTTATAATGTGTATATGGGTTATAATGTGTGAATGAGTTTTTATGTGTATATGGGTTATAATGTGTAAATGAGTTTTTATAATATACATATGGGTTATAATGTGTGAATGAATTTTTATAATGTGTATATGGGTTATAATGTGTGAATGAATTTTTATAATGTGTATATGGGTTATAATGTGTGAATGAGTTTTTATGTGTATATGGGTTATAATGTGTAAATGAGTTTTTATAATGTGTATATGGGTTATAATGTGTGAATGAGTTTTTATGTGTATGTGGGTTATAATGTGTAAATGAGTTTTTATAATATACATATGGGTTATAATGTGTGAATGAATTTTTATAATGTGTATATGGGTTATAATGTGTAAATGAGTTTTTATAATATACATATGGGTTATAATGTGTGAATGAGTTTTTATAACGTGTATATGGGTTATAATGTGTGAATGAATTTTTATAATGTGCATATGGGTTATAATGTGTGAATGAGTTTTTATAATGTGTATATGGGTTATAATGTGTAAATGAGTTTTTATGTGTATATGGGTTATAATGTGTAAATGAGTTTTTATAATATACATATGGGTTATAATGTGTGAATGAATTTTTATAATGTGTATATGGGTTATGTGTAAATGAGTTTTTATGTGTATATGGGTTATAATGTGTGAATGAGTTTTTATAATGTGTATATGGGTTATAATGTGTGAATGAGTTTTTATAATGTGTATATGGGTTATAATGTGTGAATGAGTTTTTATAATATACATATGGGTTATAATGTGTGAATGAATTTTTATAATGTGCATATGGGTTATAATGTGTGAATGAGTTTTTATAATGTGTATATGGGTTATAATGTGTGAATGAGTTTTCATAATGTGCATATGGGTTATAATGTGTGAATGAGTTTTTATAATGTGCATATGGGTTATAATGTGTGAATGAGTTTTCATAATGTGCATATGGGTTATAATGTGTGAATGAGTTTTTATAATGTGCATATGGGTTATAATGTGTGAATGAATTGGGTTATAATGTGTGAATGAGTTGTTATAATGTGTATATGGGTTATAATGTGTGAATGAGTTTTTATAATATACATATGGGTTATAATGTGTGAATGAGTTTTTATAATGTGTATATGGGTTATAATGTGTGAATGAGTTTTCATAATGTGCATATGGGTTATAATGTGTGAATGAGTTTTTATAATATGCATATGGGTTATAATGTGTGAATGGGTTTTATAATATACATATGGGTTATAATGTGTGAATGAGTTTTTATGTGTATATGGGTTATAATGTGTGAATGAGTTTTTAGCTCCGCTGTCGACTTTGTCGAGCGGAGCTTATCATATGAGTGATTGTCCGTCGTCGTCGTCCGTCGTCGTCGTCCGTGTCAATGTTTTACTTTTTCGACTTCTTCTTGAAAACTACAAGCCTGAATGCTTTGATACTTGGTGTATATGTACCTTGGGTAGACCTCTCTTAGGTTTGTTCATTTCATGTTGATATCTTCAATTCTCTAATTTTGGTGAATATTTTTGTCATTTTTGGTAAAAAGTGATATTTTCGACTTCTTGTTAAAAACCGCAAGTGCAATTGCTTTGATATTACATATATAGGTACTACATGTGGACCTCTCTCAGATTTGTTCATTTTGTAATGATATCTTTAATTCTCTAATTTTGGTGAATATTTTTATCATTTTTGGTAAAAAGTGATATTTTCGACTTCTTGTTAAAAACCGCAAGTCCAATTGCTTTGATACTACATATATAGGTACTACATGTGAACCTCTCTCAGATTTGTTCATTTCGTGATGATATCTTCAATTCTCTAATTTTGGTGAATATTTTTGTAATTTTTGGTAAAAAGTGATATTTTCGATTTCTTGTTAAAAACCACAAGTCCGATTGCTTTGATATTACATATATAGGTAGTACATGTGGACCTCTCTCAGATTTGTTCATTTTGTAAAGATATCTTTAATTCTCTAATTTTGGTGAATATTTTTATCATTTTTGGTAAAAAGTGATATTTTCGACTTCTTGTTAAAAACCGCAAGTCCAATTGCTTTGATACTACATATATAGGTACTACATGTGAACCTCTCTCAGATTTGTTCATTTCGTGATGATATCTTCAATTCTCTAATTTTGGTGAATATTTTTGTAATTTTTGGTAAAAAGTGATATTTTCGATTTCTTGTTAAAAACCACAAGTCCGATTGCTTTGATATTACATATATAGGTACTACATGTGGACCTCTCTCAGATTTGTTCATTTTGTGATGATGTCTTCAATTCTCTAATTTTGGTGAATATTTTTGTCATTTTTGGTAAAAAGTGATATTTTCGACTTCTTGTTAAAAACCAATAGTTCAATTGCTTTGATATTACATATTTAGATACTACATGTAGACCTTTCTCAGATTTGTTCATTTCGTGATGGTATCTTCGATTCTATAATTTTGGTGAATATTTTTGTCATTTTTGGTAAAAAGTGATATTTTCGACTTCTTGTAAAAAAACAATAGTCTGATTGCTTTGATATTACATATATAGGTACTACATGTAGACCTTTCTTAGATTTGTTCATTTCGTGATGATATCTTCAATTCTCTAATTTTGGTGAATATTTTGGTCATTTTTGGTAGAAAGTGATATTTTCGACTTCTTGTTAAAAACTGTAAGTCCGATTGCTTTGATACTATACATATTGTTCATTTTCTAATGATGTCTTCAGTTCTTTAATTGAAATGTGCATTGCTAACAGCGGAGCTATCTCAGCCGATAGGCTGCTCGTTATAATATACATATGGGTTATAATGTGTGATTGAGTATTTATAATGTGTATATGGGTTATAATGTGTGAGTGAGTTTTTATAATATACATATGGGTTATTATGTGTGAATTAGTTTTTATAATGTGCATATGGGTTATAATGTGTGAATGATTTTTTATAATATACATATGGGTTATAATGTGTGAATGATTTTTTATAATGTGTATATGGGTTATAATGTGTGAATGAGTTTTTATGTGTATATGGGTTATAATGTGTGAATGAGTTTTTATGTGTATATGGGTTATAATGTGTGAATGAGTTTTATGTGTATATGGGTTATAATGTGTGAATGAATTTTTATAATGTGTATATGGGTTATAATGTGTGAATGAGTTTTTATGTGTATATGGGTTATAATGTGTGAATGAGTTTTTATGTGTATATGGGTTATAATGTGTGAATGAATTTTTAAAATGTGTATATGGGTTATAATGTGTGAATGAGTTTTTATGTGTATATGGGTTATAATGTGTAAATGAGTTTTAATAATGTGCATATGGGTTATAATGTGTGAATGAGTTTTTATAATGTGTATATGGGTCATAATGTGTGAATGAGTTTTTATGTGTATATGGGTTATAATGTGTGAATGAGTTTTTATGTGTATATGGGTTATAATGTGTGAATGAGTTTTTATGTGTATATGGGTTATAATGTGTGAATGAATTTTTATAATGTGTATATGGGTTATAATGTGTGAATGAGTTTTTATGTGTATATGGGTTATAATGTGTAAATGAGTTTTTATAATATACATATGGGTTATAATGTGTGAATGAATTTTTATAATGTGTATATGGGTTATAATGTGTGAATGAATTTTTATAATGTGTGAATGAGTTTTTATGTGTATATGGGTTATAATGTGTAAATGAGTTTTTATAATGTGTATATGGGTTATAATGTGTGAATGAGTTTTTATGTGTATATGGGTTATAATGTGTAAATGAGTTTTTATAATATACATATGGGTTATAATGTGTGAATGAATTTTTATAATGTGTATATGGGTTATAATGTGTAAATGAGTTTTTATAATATACATATGGGTTATAATGTGTGAATGAGTTTTTATAACGTGTATATGGGTTATAATGTGTGAATGAATTTTTATAATGTGCACATGGGTTATAATGTGTGAATGAGTTTTTATAATGTGTATATGGGTTATAATGTGTAAATGAGTTTTTATGTGTATATGGGTTATAATGTGTAAATGAGTTTTTATAATATACATATGGGTTATAATGTGTGAATGAATTTTTATAATGTGTATATGGGTTATGTGTAAATGAGTTTTTATGTGTATATGGGTTATAATGTGTGAATGAGTTTTTATAATGTGTATATGGGTTATAATGTGTGAATGAGTTTTTATAATGTGTATATGGGTTATAATGTGTGAATGAGTTTTTATAATATACATATGGGTTATAATGTGTGAATGAATTTTTATAATGTGCATATGGGTTATAATGTGTGAATGAGTTTTTATAATGTGTATATGGGTTATAATGTGTGAATGAGTTTTCATAATGTGCATATGGGTTATAATGTGTGAATGAGTTTTTATAATGTGCATATGGGTTATAATGTGTGAATGAGTTTTTATAATGTGCATATGGGTTATAATGTGTGAATGAATTGGGTTATAATGTGTGAATGAGTTGTTATAATGTGTATATGGGTTATAATGTGTGAATGAGTTTTTATAATATACATATGGGTTATAATGTGTGAATGAGTTTTTATAATGTGTATATGGGTTATAATGTGTGAATGAGTTTTCATAATGTGCATATGGGTTATAATGTGTGAATGAGTTTTTATAATATGCATATGGGTTATAATGTGTGAATGGGTTTTATAATATACATATGGGTTATAATGTGTGAATGAGTTTTTATGTGTATATGGGTTATAATGTGTGAATGAGTTTTTAGCTCCGCTGTCGACTTTGTCGAGCGGAGCTTATCATATGAGTGATTGTCCGTCGTCGTCGTCCGTCGTCGTCGTCCGTGTCAATGTTTTACTTTTTCGACTTCTACTTGAAAACTACAAGCCTGAATGCTTTGATACTTGGTGTATATGTACCTTGGGTAGACCTCTCTTAGGTTTGTTCATTTCATGTTGATATCTTCAATTCTCTAATTTTGGTGAATATTTTTGTCATTTTTGGTAAAAAGTGATATTTTCGACTTCTTGTTAAAAACCGCAAGTGCAATTGCTTTGATATTACATATATAGGTACTACATGTGGACCTCTCTCAGATTTGTTCATTTTGTAATGATATCTTTAATTCTCTAATTTTGGTGAATATTTTTATCATTTTTGGTAAAAAGTGATATTTTCGACTTCTTGTTAAAAACCGCAAGTCCAATTGCTTTGATACTACATATATAGGTACTACATGTGAACCTCTCTCAGATTTGTTCATTTCGTGATGATATCTTCAATTCTCTAATTTTGGTGAATATTTTTGTAATTTTTGGTAAAAAGTGATATTTTCGATTTCTTGTTAAAAACCACAAGTCCGATTGCTTTGATATTACATATATAGGTAGTACATGTGGACCTCTCTCAGATTTGTTCATTTTGTAAAGATATCTTTAATTCTCTAATTTTGGTGAATATTTTTATCATTTTTGGTAAAAAGTGATATTTTCGACTTCTTGTTAAAAACCGCAAGTCCAATTGCTTTGATACTACATATATAGGTACTACATGTGAACCTCTCTCAGATTTGTTCATTTCGTGATGATATCTTCAATTCTCTAATTTTGGTGAATATTTTTGTAATTTTTGGTAAAAAGTGATATTTTCGATTTCTTGTTAAAAACCACAAGTCCGATTGCTTTGATATTACATATATAGGTACTACATGTGGACCTCTCTCAGATTTGTTCATTTTGTGATGATGTCTTCAATTCTCTAATTTTGGTGAATATTTTTGTCATTTTTGGTAAAAAGTGATATTTTCGACTTCTTGTTAAAAACCAATAGTTCAATTGCTTTGATATTACATATTTAGATACTACATGTAGACCTTTCTCAGATTTGTTCATTTCGTGATGGTATCTTCGATTCTATAATTTTGGTGAATATTTTTGTCATTTTTGGTAAAAAGTGATATTTTCGACTTCTTGTAAAAAAACAATAGTCTGATTGCTTTGATATTACATATATAGGTACTACATGTAGACCTTTCTTAGATTTGTTCATTTCGTGATGATATCTTCAATTCTCTAATTTTGGTGAATATTTTGGTCATTTTTGGTAGAAAGTGATATTTTCGACTTCTTGTTAAAAACTGTAAGTCCGATTGCTTTGATACTATACATATTGTTCATTTTCTAATGATGTCTTCAGTTCTTTAATTGAAATGTGCATTGCTAACAGCGGAGCTATCTCAGCCGATAGGCTGCTCGTTATAATATACATATGGGTTATAATGTGTGATTGAGTATTTATAATGTGTATATGGGTTATAATGTGTGAGTGAGTTTTTATAATATACATATGGGTTATTATGTGTGAATTAGTTTTTATAATGTGCATATGGGTTATAATGTGTGAATGAGTTTTTATGTGTATATGGGTTATAATGTGTGAATGAGTTTTTATAATGTGTATATGGGTTATAATGTGTGAATGAGTTTTATAATATACATATGGGTTATAATGTGTGAATGAGTTTTTATAATATACATATGGGTTATAATGTGTGAATGAGTTTTTATAATGTGTATATGGGTTATAGTGTGTGAATTAGTTTTTTAGAATGTGTATATTGGTTATAATGTGTGAATGAGTTTTTATAATGTGTATATGGTTATAATGTGTGAATGAGTTTTTATAATATACATATGGGTTATAATGTGTGAATGAGTTTTTATAATATACATATGGGTTATAATGTGTGAATGAGTTTTTATAATGTGTATATGGGTTATAGTGTGTGAATTAGTTTTTTATAATGTGTATATGGGTTATAATGTGTGAATGAGTTTTTATAATGTGTATATGAGTTATGTGTGAAGGAGTTTTTATAATGTGTATATGGGTTATATAGTGTGTGAAGGAGTTTTTATAATGTGTATATGGGTTATAATGTGTGAATGAGTTTTTATAATATACATATGGGTTATAGTGTGTGAATGAGTTTTCATAATGTGTATATGAGTTATAATGTGTGAATGAGTTTTTATAATATACATATGGGTTATAATGTGTGAATGAGTTTTTATAATATACATATGGGTTATAGTGTGTGAATGAGTTTTTATAATGTGTATATGGGTTATAATGTGTGAATGAATTTTTATAATGTGTATATGGGTTATAATGTGTGAATGAGTTTTTATAATATGTATATGGGTTATAATGTGTGAATGATTTTTTATAATATACATATGGGTTATAGTGTGTGAATGAGTTTTTATGTGTATATGGGTTATAATGTGTGAATGAGTTTTTATAACGTGTATATGGGTTATAATGTGTGAATGAGTTTTTATAATATACATATGGGTCATAGTGTGTGAATGAGTTTTTATAATGTGTATATGAGTTATAATGTGTGAATGAGTTTTTATAACGTGTATATGGGTTATAATGTGTGAATGAATTTTATAATGTGTATATGGGTTATAATGTGTGAATGAGTTTTTATAATGTGTATATGGGTTATAATGTGTGAATGAGTTTTTATGTGTATATGGGTTATAATGTGTGAATGAGTTTTTATAATGTGTATATGGGTTATAATGTGTGAATGAGTTTTTATAATATACATATGGGTTATAGTGTGTGAATGAGTTTTTATCCTGGGGGCTGCCATCTTGTCTTAGACTTTAACTATCATGACCTATCAAGTTCGGCAGTCTTCGTAGATCTTCGTACGAGTTCGACAAGCAGAGATTTAATTACCTTCTGAACAATTTGGATCTGTATGAAAATAAATGGAGACTAAAAGTTAATAATGATAAATCTAAAGTAATGGTATTTAGGCGTGGGGGAAGATTGAAATCAACTGAGCAATGGTGGCTTGCAGGACATAAACTAGAAGTTGTTTCTTATTATAATTATTTGGGTATAGTATTGTCGAGTTCTGGGCTTTGGAACTATGCCCAGTCTAGTTTGACCAAAAAAGCGTCAGGATCGTTGTTTGCGATTAAGAAAAGTATTTCGCAATTTGACGGTATTGATGTCAATATTGCATTTAAAATCTTTGATGGTAAAATCCTACCAATTTTAATGTACGCTAGCGAAGTCTGGGGCTTTCACAATGGCAATCAAATTGAAATTATACAGAACAAATTCTGTCGATTTATATTGAAAGTATATCATAATGCACCAAATTTGGCTATAAGGGGGGAGTTAGGTAGGTTTACTATTAAAACGTTTAGACTTATTAGGATTATTAAGTACTGGCTTCGCATTTTATCATTACCTCGACACAGACTGGTATATTTATGTTACATGTTTCAGTACCATGAAGCAGAAAGGGGTAAAAAGTGTTGGGCCCTGAATTTAAAAATGTTACTACTTTCTTATGGCCTGGGTGAGGAATGGTACAACCAAGGGGTTGGGAACTCTGAATACTTTGTTAAGCTTTTCAAACAGCGATGCTTGGACATTGATATTCAAAATTGGCAAAGTGGACTCGAGCTATTTCCGAAGCTGTGCTTTTATAAAAAATTTAAATATATATTTGGTCAAGAGAATTATTTTAAAACAGTCCAAAAAGACCGTTACAGGGAAGCATTGTGTCGCCTAAGAATTTCTGCCCATTGTCTACGTATTGAAACTGATAGAAAATTCCATAATACACGCACAGAAAGAGTTTGTATTTTATGTAATACCAATTGTGTAGAGGACGAGTACCATTTTTGCATTATCTGTCCGTTTTACCAAGAGTTGAGATCTAAATACACCCCAAGTTCAGTGATTGATCTAGGAATTCATTAAGTGGGGCCATTGGGGCCCCTCTTGTATGAGACCAAGGGCCATGAAAAACAAGACATGACATGTCATGTCATAGCCCCCGCTCAGAAAAAAATTTAAAAACTTATATTGAACTTAGTTTGTGTCAGAGTGAATTAATTCATTATGAGCTGTATTAAAATTCTGTTATTAAATGTTCAGAATTGATGTGTTACAATTTTAGGGGGTGGGGTAAAAATTTATTCATTTGGCTTTTCTGAGACAATTTATAACTTGTTAAACATATAATGCGATGTGCACTTGTAAACAATTATTACCTGTCCCTGTACCAACTTTGAACAAAACTGGATGACATATCTGAGAAAAAGCTGTTAACAGCTAGAAAAAGCTTGTTTTTTTTAGATTTTTGAGGGAAAAAATGGCCTCCAAGTCGTAAAACTTTATCCAATCAAACAGGGCATGAATGACACTGAAAGTTGCAACATATAATTTGTCCAGTTTTTGGTTTGGATGTAAATTGGCAAACATGATTTCTATGGCATTCTCAGCAAGAACACCAGAGAGCAACAAACAAGTACAACAGGTAAAATGACATGCAAGTATGCAAATCAGATCTGCAAATATGTTGAAGAGTCAGTGTTGTGTCTGTTTGGATAAACTTCTTTGTACAACTGTATTCCTAATACAAGAACACCGTCAATCACAGAACTGTTCCAGCGAAAAACTTCTGATATTTCAAACAGTAACAGAGCAAAGATACCGTTTGTCATACAAGTACTAGCACCAGATGAAGAACTGAGAAACTGCAATGATCCTTGGTGTACATTACCTGTGTCAACAACTTTACTTCCCATGTACTTCATGTACAGATCTACATGTAGTTTATGGCCCTGAATTAGTTTCAATATCTCTAAATAAGGACAAGAGTACTTCTCATATGACAATGATACAAATAAAGTGCAAGAATCAAGAAAAAATACTATCAAGTTTTTATTATCATACATTAATATTAACAAATCATGTGAAATTGAACTTTTATGTACAGAGAAACACATATTTATGCTTTGGTTGACAGCACTTCTCAAAAAAAAAAAAGACGACCTGCAAAACTTTATACAATTGTCAGACATGCAGCGAATAGTATGCTTTTGTAATACATTGTATATGCAGTTTCAGTGGCTTTGCTTTCCGAGAAAAAAATTCTGGCTCTGCACCTGAAAAAAACAAAAAAACATTTAGTCAAAAGTAAGCAGAGATTGTAGCATATATGCTCCCATTAGCTGTTAAATTTAATTAAAAAAGATATTTTCGTACTGTCTTTTCAGTACGAAAATATATTACTTAATATATTTATACCAGCCAGAAAGAAATTGCAAGTTTTCACTGAGCAATTAGGAATATACATGGACAACAATTGATGCATTTCTAGCAATATACTGTTTGAAAGGCTGCAAGATGTAATGAAGTAGCGAAGTAGTCTGACTGGCTGGGAAACTGCACAGTACATACAAAAATGTATGCTCATGATATATGAGCAGCTCCACCAAATATAAAAATATTCTTTCCATAGTTATGACTCTAATGTGAATGTGATTTTCCACTCCTTAGCAATAGTAGTTAGAGTATTGTATTGTACTGTATCGTACAAGTTTATTGTGATTCTATGTGTTTGTAATATTATTTAGCTTTATTTAGCATTCTGTTTAGTTGGGTAACTTTACTGTATCTTAATGTAGTTCATTTTATTTTTATTCATTTTATTGTAGTTTGTTTTAATGTTGAATAAAAATTAAAATCAGTCACTGTATAGTGGTGACGTATTGCGCAAAATTGTTGCAAGGACAATACTTTTCTCGATTTGCGTGTCGTCGTGCGTCGATAAAAAATGCATGGAATAGTCGGCAGTATCGATCAAGTTTGTCTAGTGTGACATTCGTGGCTGGCGACAAGATGCCGTCTAATCGTTTAAATAGGAGGAGGAGTGAAAAGCCCTAATTTGGTGCTACAATAGACGTCATGGAATGTTGGAAAATTACAGTCAATCAAAAAAACTGTTCACATGACAACAACAAATATTCACTATATTCATTATGCATTATTTTTTTGTTGGTAGCACGGTACGGTAGCTTACTTGTTTTCGAAGTGTTGTAATTGTTGATTAGTACTCAGTAGTGATTATATTAACGTACAAAAAATAAATTCGTTGAATTGTTATGAAATGCAAGTAAAATTCAACTTAGTTTTATCGTAAGCAAATGTTTTCGGTTACATGTTAACGCTCGATGAGACAATATCCGCCATGTTATCCATGCCCACGACGCGTGTTTATAATGACCAGATAGGTCAAGTCGCTAATCAACCAATCAAAATGCTGGATGGTGCCCATGTGCTCAAATTACCATAAAGCATTTAAATATGACAGTTCAGCGACCTCATGGTGAAAGAAACACGAAAGACCAGATTTACCGATGTTTTAGTGCGATGTTTTGGCTTCGTTTCTCATGGGGAAAAAGGCAGGATTTTTTTAATCGGATTTAGAAAAATAAATAAACGTACAAAATGTACCGTCCCAAATAAAAATGTGCCGGATGGAATTTTTCTGTGGAAAAAATAAACGTACCGGTACGTTTATATTGGGACATTTAGCGTTGTGGGCAAGCTCTCCTGAGTAGCGACATATTTTTAACTTCGCCTATTGCGTGATCAGTGGATTACGTAAATAAACCAACACTTTCAATGAGTACATGCCGACCCAACTAAACTTGTTTATGGCTGTTTATGAACAGCGAGGACGCATCTCATAGAACAATAGCTGTGGAAATCATAAACAAATGTAAATGTTGCGGAAATCAAGCATGGCGATAATGATTTTGAGCGAGGCAGAGTCTGGCAAGCGTCTCAGAGCAGCATTGCGCCGACACCACCACGACGTTTGAATCCCGGTGAGAGCACTGCAAACCTCTTTAGTCACGAGGTAAACTTTCAATTTACACAATACATAATCAGTTCCTACAACCATAATAAAAAGGCAGTTTTTCTGGCGAAACTCTCGCCAGGTTAGCAATAGTTTCTCATGATCACCAAACCGGAGACACAAACGATAATACAAAGTGTATAAATACCATAACAAGCACAGTTTCTTACCTTTGAAATTGACGAGACACAATTTTGTCCATAGAAGCGTTGCGCAAATAAAGATTCCGGGATACAATATCCTCACAAAATTGACTGATTTCCACCGAGACGAGAACTGCGTAAGCGTCATCAAAACTCGGATTAAACTCGGGTAATTTCGGGAAAAGTCGGATTTTGAAGGAAAAATGTTAAAAATCAAGGAAAAACACAGTGAAACTTTGAAGAATCGAAAAAATAACTTGATGTGCACCATAGCACCATCAATTTCTGTCTCTGTACCAACTCTGAACTTAATTGGATCACACATGTGTGAGAAAAAGCTGGTAACATGAAAATGTGCACGCACATTGCACAGACACAACCCAAATTAATACCCCGGATCGCAGATCCGGCGGGGGCTAATTACTGGGGGCCCAGAAGTTGGCATAGCAATGGCGTGCTCATAACCCTGAAGTGTTCACTTGGCACAAATCAACCAGTTTACTGGTTGTCAGGATTGTCTGGAGCATAAGTGAAATACAGCAATCTAGTGGCAGGTCTGAAGCATTTTCCAGCATTTAAAAGCCTGAATGCATAACAAATGATATTTTTATTGGACAACATTATATTGAACACTCACTTGTTGTCCTATAAACAAGTTTTATAGTACTGAACAGTGCCCTTTACTAATACCTTCTTCATGACCACTTACATCTACCTACTGGGACAATTAATGGAACATTGACAAACGGAAGCTGCAGATGCTCCAGTGCTTGCTAGAAAAGACTACATGTAAGCAAGTATTTCAGTTATTTTTTTATTTATCATAAATTGCAACAAAATGCATGAGAAAATAATATATTCACCATTTCACTATGGAATACTTATAATTTCACTTTTTGGGTATAGAAATCAAATCAGCTGGGTTAAACTTTGTTGGATACCAATTCACTGCTTTTTACTTAGTGTTGACAGTTTGTCACTATTATACATAACATTGAAATGTCAATTCTTCACAGGTGGTAATGGATGGGTTCTGGTGTGACACTGACAGTGGGTGCTACATTATTTTAACACAGTCTGGGGATAACCACCTTTCCTGCAAGAAAAAGAAAGTTGGAAGAGTCAAGATAAATTCTAATATTGTAACCAGTGTTATGTCTAAATCATTTTGCATAGATCAATAAAAATATTTTTTTTTTAAATTTACAGGTGTTTGGGTAGTTTTTAAGACCTATGCGTTTTTTTATAAGAAACAGCACAACATCACCCAGAGTTCTTGAATTATATTTTGAAAAAAACGCCATAAAATTAATTCTGATATCCAACTAAAGCATTCTGAAACCCAGTGTGTGCATACAATAATACATAGACAACTGTTTCAAAACTAGAGAGGACAAACTGAAAACAATATAGTCAGCTATCTCAAGATAAGGTCATGTACAAGCATTAGTAATCCAAACACTCACCAACACAAATATGAAAAACAACCCAATTTATTTTTTCCCCTACTTTTATTTGCTTGTCAGTTTTTATTTTCCTGTGTGTATTTTTATTCTCCCTTTAATTGTTTGTTTATCTTTATTCACATCTGTATTGCATTTTAGTCAAAATCCTGATAAAGATGCGAACGCAATATAGATAATTATATACCCTATATATAAAATATGTTTTTGAAATGCAGTCCCTCACCCCCTTGGCTATTTTCGCAGATTTTTCGTCGCCGGAGCGATTCACGTCCCAAATTTTGGTTCTCTGGGCGTCTCTAATAAATACTCTATCTAACCGCTGGACTGAATTACCTGAATTATGAAAAATTCATAGAAGATTGGGCGAAAATCGGTCGTTTTTGGCCTCAACGTTTTTTTGCTCGGAAACGCAAGGGCGATAAGACTCGATTTTCAAGAATGCAGGTCGCTCGGATCGGACGGTTTCTATTGTTTCGAGTCTGTTGTGTGTCTAGAAACATAATAACTTTGTTTTTTGGTAAATATAGAACATGCTCTGTTCCAATAAAGGATTTTGATATGCAAATCAAACAATTTTATTAGTTCCTTATTGTAACGTCTCCCATATAAATAGTCCTGTACTCCCCAGAATTTGACAATGGTACTAGCCCAGAATTGACTTTCTGTTCAGCGCATCTTTGATTGTAGCAATGTTTACGCCACTGTACGAAAATACGCACACTCGCGAATTTGACAACATTCACTTGAGCGTTTTAGGATAGTGGGAATAGAAGCAAATAGATGGAAATGCCAGTTACGTCACTCATAAAGATTGATGATTCGATTGCTGGCCGGGATAGATGTATTTAGTGTTCATTTCTATGCATATTGTCTACACCTGCGATTCTCAATTTCGATGTGTAAAATCATATCGCTGCTGTGGACGGCGACGGGTGTTATGAAAACATAAACGGAGCCAAAAATGCCGAACGGACCCAAATAAGTACAAAACGGACCCAAACGGACCCAAATAAGTACAGAACGGACCCAAACGGAACCAAATAAATACAGAACGGACCCAAACGGGCCCAAAACAATACAGAACGGACCCAAAAGAAACGAAAAACATGCAACATGTATTGGAACCGAAAGTGAGCCCTCAACGTCCGAGGTCATACCCTTCTAAATACAGGCCCTGGCCGGTTAATAATTTAGTAGATATACATGTAGATTTATTAACTGAACAAAATAAAATGTAAACATATTTGTTATGTTGCTTGTCAGAATAATAAATAAATTAAGGGCCATAAGCTGAGTTTGGTGTATTTTTGTTATGGTTCGGTTGTTAATTTATATTGTACAAATAATAATAAATAATAAAGATAATTTATTGCATCCTTAGAAATACAGTGTTTCCATCAGTTTATAGCAACAAAAGTGAGATATAAAAAAAATAACAAAATAACTATAGCAAATAATAAAAGAAAGATTTTAGTGTTTTTGTTAAGTATCTTTCTCGTTTCTCATTAAGAACGAGCTGTGTATAAATTCTCCAACAAGTTTGATTACATTTTTGTTAGAATTTTTCATTAAGTATGTAAATTTCTGTTGGTCAGTTTTGGTTCCATCAGGAAACATTATATTTAATAATATATCCATTCGCAATGTGTGATATTTTGGGCATTTGATGTGGAGATGCATTTCATCTTCTATGTCTGCTAAAGTACATTGTTTACAAATCCTGTTTTCCAAAGTAATTTTAGGTTGGGCATGTCTACTCTTTTCTATTGCTAGGCTGTGATTACTTGTTCGGAATCTAGAGACGGAAATTCTGTGTTTTAGATTCAGTATAGTTAAGTAACTTTCAAATGATGTTCTTATGAACTATGACCGGGTACAAAAAATCCTGCTGTACGCGTTTCTCAGTACAGCCATGGCAAAAATATTGATTTGCAAGTATACGTATAGGCAAATCTTTTGCAAGTATACGTATAGGCAAATCTTGGCACATGCGCACTCGATTTTTTCCGTTCTTTGGCGAACGAATACTTCTAACTCCGCTACAAAAAGTGGAATTTTACTTCACGATAAAGCATATATTTTTGATTATGAACGATTATGAACGAATACAGTATCAAAAGACAAATTTTAAAAACTGGTCCAAAAATGCCCAAAGTTATCTATATTGCCTCTTTAAATCCTGCGCCCCTGTAACACTTTATATTTAGTTTCACAGCGAAAATAGTATTGTTACTGCACACATTACGCTATTTGGCGTCCTTTTAAGTAAGCTGTAGATTGATCAACAGAAACCATATAACTGGATCGGCGGAGTGACACAACTAAAGTCAGTGCACGCAAAATTACTACAGTTATTCGGTGAATTATTGTTCGAACAAAACAGATTGTCCCCGTGACCGTATTGATAAACACGCACAGCATGTTTTTTTTTATAACCGGCCAAATTTCATAAGGACGTCACTAGTACTAGCCGGACCATAAGAAAAATAGCCATCAGACTCAGCTTATGCTCCTTTATATCATCCTAACGAACGCGTTTTTTAGAATTGCAACCTTATTTTAGTATCTGTACCGTTTTTACTAGTGTCATATTCCATGGCCCCATAGCAATAACGTAAATGAAACAGACACAATATTTCAAGATAATAAATGATTGATTTCTACATTACCCTTTTCTGGGAAATGCAGTAAAATGGTACGTATTCTTATTGCTAAAGTAGAACAAAATGTCGAGTAGGTGCCTTTGCAATCATATTATACGTTTAGCTCTGTTTCCATGAATAGTCCTGTTTATGTCAAAAAAACGGCAACTGAAAGAACTCATCAAAACTACAGTATTTATTTCACAAGTACCACTTTTATAAAATGTTTTCCTTGAATATGTGATGTTATTTTTCCTAGTTACCATTCTGCTGATTCTCTACGCGAAACAAGTCTGAAATCGGTCCATCTAAATTAGAAACAAAGACTCAACGTCTGGCCGTTCCTTGATTACAGTATTTTGACCACGCATAGTAAAATGTATTGTCCTTAGATGAGTTGTTGAACTTTACAAACATCTTCTATAATTTTATTCAGCTTCTTGGTCACATTCTCACCATTCAAGACAACACAAATATAGATAATTATGGTTCATGTAATCGGAAATTATCAAAATAAATCATTGGTTTGATTATTCATACATTTAGTTATATTTCCGAATTGTATGATCAAAACCAGAAAGAATTTCACGTCGTGAACGGCAAGTCTTTATTGCATAGTTGGGCATGTATAAGAAGGAATATTAATGTCTCGCCAATGTGCCTTGACAAATATAACGACATAAATGAACGAAATGCACTACAACTACTATGGTAAGTTTAGTAATTGTATGTTCAAAAAGGCACTACACTTATTATGGTAAGTTTAGTAATTGTAAGTTCAAAAAGGCACTACACTTATGGTAAGTATAGTAATTGTAAGTTCAAAAAAGGAATACACTTATGGTAAGTTTAGTAATTGTATGTTCAAAATGGCACTGCACTTATGGTAAGTTTAGTAATTGTATGTTCAAAACGACAGCACACTTATTATGGTAAGTTTAGTAATTGTAAGTTCAAAAAGGCACTACACTTATGGTAAGTATAGTAATTGTAAGTTCAAAAAAGGAATACACTTATGATAAGTTTAGTAATTGTATGTTCAAAGAGGCACTATACTTATTATGGTAAGTTTACTTGTATGTTCAAAAAGGCACTGCACTTATTATGGTTTAGTAATTTTACATGTGTATGTTGAAAAAGGCAATACATTTAATATAGTATGTTCAGTACTTGTAGGGACAGCACACTAATGCTGAAAAGTTATTCAATCAATCTCAATGTAGAACCATAACAACCGAACCATAACAAAAATACACCAAACTCAGCTTATGGCCCTTAATTTATTTATTATTCTGACAAGCAACATAACAAATATGTTTACATTTTATTTTGTTCAGTTAATAAATCTACATGTATATCTACTAAATTATTAACCGGCCAGGGCCTGTATTTAGAAGGGTATGACCTCGGACGTTGAGGGCTCACTTTCGGTTCCAATACATGTTGCATGTTTTTCGTTTCTTTTGGGTCCGTTCTGTATTGTTTTGGGCCCGTTTGGTATTTATTTGGTTCCGTTTGGGTCCGTTTTGTACTTATTTGGGTCCGTTCGGCATTTTTGGCTCCGTTTATGTTTTCATAACACCCGACGGCGACGGCTGACAGAGTGTTTTGGTTCTGCGGCTCTCTTGGCATGGGCAACTGATTTTTAGGTTTCTATTTTTTTGATATTCTGACGTTCACTTGGTCGTATTTTGTATATACCACTCAGACACTGACAACAAGTAAGTAAACGGGCCGGAACATAGTCAACATGCCAGTGGGACTCTGAAGGCCCCGGAGAAAGCGCCATCTTACAACATTAATGAACGAAATTTACATTACAATTTCATGCTTCCGAACAATCTGATATTTATGCTGGATAACAAAGTACTAGTATACAAGTACTGTCTACAATATACTGCATAATGGAAATAACATACCTATCTAACCGCTGTTGATTTTTGTACAAAATTCCAAGAACACAAAACAAACAACTGACAACAATCGACAAAACAAAAACACTACAGTCACTGTAGCCACACCAGTAAGAAAAAGATAATGTGGAACTCATTGCAAATGTAAATACAAAATAAATGTCAGTGAATACAATATTTAATAATTTGCAGCCTCCATGGACAAGTTCACAGCCTCTAATATTGCAAAACCGTTAGTTGTGAACTGAACTTTAAATCTCATCAGGATATCCACATGAAGTTACACAGGTAGAAAAAAAAATGCAATATTAAGACAAGAAAATTATGCTTTTTTTGTCAAGGCTATATACTAAATTCCCTTATTTTGGGTGTATTTTTGTGAGTGTACATGTATCCATAAAATTATCAAAACTTAAAATGTAATCATAGTACAAATGTAAAGTAAACAAAATTATCGAGTGATTTTGGATTTGTTGGAAAAGTACTTGAAATGCTGTGACATGGTCTACTATTGGTGGTGAGAATTACCAAGCCAGTTTATAAAACAAGCCAGTAGGCTGGTTGGCATCCGCTCCGCTCAAAAACAAGTATCATGTTTTCGGCTGTTGCCATGGTAGGACATGAACGTGCTGCAACTATTATTGTTTGTCCTACTTGAAAAATGTAAGGTTCTGCACTAGGCTTAAAACTTCCAAATTTATCTGGCTTTGTACATGTGTTAGAATTACATTTTGGATTCATAAGCTTTAATCTTATTTCATTTATTGCATTTTTAACAGATTCTTTTGTGAAATTGTTGACAGGCAGGGATGTAATTTCTTTAATACCACTTGTTGACACAGTTTGACAGTGCAGACAATTAAAATGTTGTAATAGTTTCTTTTTACTTTGTGATGTTAGCATGTCTCCTAAACATGATTTATAAACTTTATTGTAGATACATCTGCAAGTGGTTCACCTTGGTTCATTGAAACTGTTTTCAGTATATTAAAATCACCATGAATTATTTTTTTCATGGTATCATCTTTGTGTGTTTTTTGGCTTATTCTGCTGCTATATTTTTAACCGCCAAACAATTTTGCATTGCTGATAATAAAGTGTTTTGCCAGTTAGGTGCGGGTGAAATTACTTTTTTTATATCTTTTTCAAAAAATATTATGTACTCATGATAATTTGGAGGAGTTTGTGTAATGTGATAAGTGTCAGTATCATCACACATGATTGGAAGATTATCTTCAGAATATAATGTTGAGATATAGTGACCACAACTGGCTGTAGGGCCAGCATGAGATACACTTGACTTTATTATGTAGTTATTCTCACTAATAGGGTTTTTCATTAAAGGAGAAAGATCAATTTTGTCCTCCAGTTCAATTTCATTTTTGATTTTAGATAACCGTTTTGTTCTTTTATTCCAGCTGTGCCTGGTCAATAATATGACAAGAATATTAGATGTTGATTTAATGAAGGCTTGTGACGTGATTATTCGATTTTCATTTTTACATTGCAAACTCTCACATTCTACGTGAATTTCCTCTCTTTCAAATAAACGATGTAAAATATCTTGCAGTGTAAAACTATTTTGTTTTCGGTTAGTTGGGAAGTTTAGTTGTATGTAACTTAATATTTCATCTGTTCTTGTTTTATGCCCACATGTGTTGCAAGTTCTTTCTCGTGTTATTATCATTTCTGTCTGTATGCCCCTGTACTTGAGGAACTTATCAATAAAGTAAATATAAAATTCATGAGCATCATGTTGCTTCCTTAATTGTAATCTCGCTATTTGACTGCTAGACCTAAGTGTATTGGCCATATCTGTTTTTGTGAGAGACATTTTGGAAGTTGTTAACATCTTGTTTAGTAACTGATGCAAGTTGTCAAACGAAAATCATTCATTTTGTGATACTTCTATGAAATTGTGTTGTTTGACTTTTCATCAGGGAATTGTTTACTGATTCACAGTGTAGAATACTTTGAACAACAGCATAAAGGTAGAGATGCAGGTTCGTGGGTGTGAACGTGAGTTTATTTCTGGGGGCCTATCTCCATATTATGCACTATATTTAACTTTTTACAAAACGATAATACATTTAAATTTGGAACTCTTACAGCCATTTTTAATTATGAGCATTAGCAAACTTCTTACTGTGTGAATTGTTATGCAAATTAGCAATTATCTTAGCTTCTTTTTAGTGCACATCCCAGAACTTTGAAAAAAAATAGCTCCTAGACGCTTTGATCTTTTGTTTTGAAATTTTCACAAATGATTGACAATGTGTTTATCTTCAAAACGCCGTCGGGGCATTGTTTTTGGTTGAACAGTGATACAACAATCGTACAGACAACTAGCCTGGGTGTTAATTTATGCATAAACTTGAAGTAGTGAAATTTGAGCTGCTCCCCCTGCAAAATTGACAACTGGTAGACAGTTTTCAAGACGGCACTTTCTTCATAGTAAACAGATGTACCCGTAAACCAATTTTGTCAGGAAACAGAAGCATGGTTTAGAAGCTAATTTTTTTATAATCACTTTTGACCAAAAAGCACACTTTTGTGCATATTTCAAACTAGTGTCCATGAAAAAAAAATACTAACAAAATTTTAAAATTCATACAATAAGCTTTCCGAAAATATATAGTTTTGTGGACAAGGGAAGTCATCTTGGTTTCCTAATTAACTAATTAAAATACCTGTCAGGTAAACTGTATCTCTACCTTAAACCAACAATTATTAGAAAAGTTTTCTAATCCAACAACAACATTACTATTTGCCGAAATCGTTTGAATTGAATGATTTGGATCTGGTGTTGAAGGTGACAAATGATTTAGTTCATCTTTTATTAAATCGGGTGTATTATGCCACTCTTGGCCAAGTTCTCTGTTGAAACGATGTAAATTGTTTGATCCTGAACATTGTTTTGTATTGCTAATAAATTTCTTGAATGTATCTGTTGACGTAGTACTTTTAATTTGCCTTAATTTTTGCGAAAAAACCTTTACTGACTTTGGTGGTGTGGCTTGATAAGAAAATGTTCTTTTTTTTTTCTTTTTTTGTTGTTGCTATCCCATTGTTCTCTAATTTTGCGTTTCTTACCAACGAGAAGATTGCTAGTAAATGCATTTTGTTGACCTTTTATATCCCCATATACATCAGAAATAAATTCATCCAATCTGAGTGTTTTACCGCCAAGTTGAATATTCTTTAAAATCCCCATTCTACGTTCACTATGACCTATTGTACTTGCATTTCCCCTGTCAATGAAATTATAGTTTTTATTAGTTAATTTATTTGTCTGTTCATGACGTGTCAGATCTCCCAACAATAACCCAGACAAAAAAGAACATGTTGGTAAGTAATATTTGCACATAAAATCTGCTAATTTGGGTGAATAATGTGCATTTGTTTTGATCATTTCTGTATGTTGTTGATTTTCAGCTTCAATTTTTGCCTTTTCTTTGATCTCATTGAAATGTTGTTTGAAATTTGAATTGAATGTTGTAAGAAAATCCTCTTCAGTTTGTTGGGCTAAAACAGTTTTTGTCTCTTCTTTTGAAAGATTATCTTGTTTTTCAATGCAATATTTAATGGTGACCCCACCTAAATTATCATTGTTCCTGACTTTTGACTCCAAGTGTATGCATGCCTGTTCTAATGATGGTGATTGTTGTTTACTGTGCAAAAGCACCATTATTTTATACAAAGTTTCATCAAAATCATCTAAGTTAGGAGAATTTAAAAGAAGACTCATGCAGTACATGATGCTCAGATTTGCTAATTTTTCACTAATGAATGTTTTGAGCGAACGTTTAACCTTTTTCATGAAATGACTTGCACATGCATGAGGAATTGTTTTTTGTAAGTCATCCTTTCTTGATTGGCCATTGATTATACGTCAGGCTCTTTGTAGAAAAGCTTCTAATGTTTCCTGATTAAAAACTTCTAAAGTTGCCAAAAGAAAAACCCAGCTTTCATCACTGTTAATTTGTAATGGTTGTGATATTTCATGAAATCCAAATATTGTTTTTTCTGCATGACGAAAACACTGCATCCAGAATGATATGTATGGTAAGCTGTGTGCTTCAGTGATCATAAAGGAAAGCGGGAGATCTGGCCCTTGACCAACTGGATTTGCAACTGTTAGTTCATAGTAAAACAAACGCCCAGATGATAATGTTGATTTAAGACATCCACCAGTAGCATCCCAGAAAGCCACAACATTTTTACTCAAATCATGCCAAAACCGGACACCTGCTTCAGTAAAACAAACAACAAAAAGTGGTGAGACATTAAAATGTTGTATAAACCTTTTAACTTTAAAATTTTGTTGGTTAGATGCCATTTCATCTTTCATTGTCAAAATACTTTGTATTTCATCATTATGTAGTCTTTTACTGGTTCTGGTTTCACTTGATATTTTCTGAAATACACTTTGAGTTTTACCAGTTGTATTTCTGTTGCCTGAAAGAATCTGTACGTGTCTTGTTTCGCTGATTACATAATTCGATTATCTGTAACTAGCGAAACAAACCATTTACTAATTAAAATCCCGTTATTTTCGGCAAATGTTTATGTTATTTTATGTTTTATGTTTTATGTTACACTACTGAAAGCTAAATATACTGGTCAAGTTTCCACCGACAGTTGTAAAATTTGTACGTGTAAGAGCCTTGTTTCGCTAATTACAGATTTGTATGGCGAAACAAGCCATATACATATTAAATTATTTTCGGCAAATATTTTGTAAATATTGAGCATATTCACTGAATACAATTCAATTTTTACTATGTGTGTTATCCTGTTTCGTTTCATTTCTTCGATTACAATAAGTCTTCTCCGTATGTTAGAAGTGGCGGGTAAGTCCCAATGGGAAAGTTCAGGCGGACGTTTGCGGCCTAGTCGGGGCTATGGGTCCGCCAATTCGGGGCCTCGGGCGGTGTATAAGAGTGGTTGTTGCGAGAGAGGGCCTACAGCGGGCGCATCAACCCTGTGAGTTTATTTCTGGGGGCCTATTGTAGACATTAGCATTTTAAAGGGGGCCTATTTGCCTCCAGTGCGGGCCCGCTCTGGAAGGTGAAAAAAACCCCGCTTTCCCGCTAAATTTGGAACGCACATGGGGCAGTAACAGCATATAGAGTGAACCCCCCGGGGTAACCTATACCAGCTTTCCCCTCCGCCCCAGTCTTGACAGGGGTCTACTTTGTCACCCCCAGTCTCAAAAAGACTACACATTCAGTAACTGCAGATGAGAGTAATCATTCACATTTTGCTAGTTTCGGACGGTGGTTCGGGATAATGACGACATATCGCTATTACGATATATTGCTACAACTCTGTTGCCATTGTGACATCCATGGATACGTGATTCATGGTACGTTCTCATACTCCCTCCTCAAGTGTTGTCACATGAAGCAATGAGGGCTACACGGTGAGAAATATATAGTTATATCTTAGCAAAACAGTGTCTCGTACTGCAATGCATTGCCGTTCCATTCTTTCGATTGGAAGAAGTTTGCCTTAAGGTAGAGGCCTACTCATAATTTCTGAGAAAGTTTGTCATAAATCAAATGACAATATTCATTGTAAAATTGCGAGGCTATTGTCCCATGGCTCCATGAAATAACATTATTTTGTTTGTTACAGTGACATTTTGTGAAACTTGGCTTTATATTTAAAAAAATCGCTAATTTTAGAACAATTCTATAGAGCACAATGTTACAAAAATTGTTGTCACTTTTTAAAACCCAGATGTTTGAAATAATTGAGAACAACAAAAAGTACCCTATCATTCATAATACACATTTTTTCAGCATACTAAATGTCACCAAATTATACTATCTCTGCAATTATAGGAACCTATTGGGAAAAAAATTGGCCACTTACTACTAACTTAAAAATACAACCATCATCGATATCTTCTCGAAAATTAAGCTGGTGACCGCAAACTTGTTTTAAGTCAATATCTTTATATTACTCGGAAGTGCAATGTATTGGAAAATGGATGCATTATGGGTATTTGAAATCATGAGTAGGCGTCTACCTTAAAACATTCTCCCTGCACCAATCAGAGAGGGAGTTAGTTCATCCGCAAGGAACTCGATCTCTAGATCTCTAGATCATGGTTGCTGTGATCTTGTGCGGCGGACACCCACAGAAGGGCGATCTCACGATATCCCAAGATCCCACATACGTTCCTATAACAACCATTGGTGGCAATGTATACGTACAACAACAAGAAGGGGAATCTCCCAGGATATTACAGTACACTGATGTGATTCAGCACTCAGTAAACATACATTGTTTGAGTAATTTTGATCATCGATGAACAAGCTTTTGTTTTAGCATATTTGTTATTACGGTTGCACAGTGTTCGTTTTCTGAGAATAGGTCTTTCACCTCTCGATTATAAAATACGGTTTATGTCAAGCTTGCGCATATCCACGTTTTAGATGCTAGTCCACCAGAAGAGTATTTTCAGACATACATGATCAGGAGTAGTTAAGGTTACACTATAGGGACGACCATGAGGGCTTTTTCATAGTTGGATGCGATGATGAACAGCGCCATCATGGTCGTCCCCATAGTGTATCTGAGGTGGGAGCATAGATTAGCATAAATGATGATGTCACAATAGGAATTCGTACATAAATTAGCATAAATGAGCGTCCATAGCCGTGAAGAGGTTAATTTGAAGGAGGATGACGTCACAATGGAATATTGTGAATACATTTGCATACATAAAATTGATTTGAATACGAGGTCGTGTCGAGGTCATTGTGAATAGATTTGCATAAATTACCATAAATTTTTGTTAATTATTTTTTTTTGTTAATTATTTTTTAATTGGATTTTTTAATTATTTTTTAATTGGACGAGCGTGGACGTCACGAAATTTTTTTCAGAATATATCGTATTTAGAACTAACAATGGACTGTGCCAATTGTTCTAAGCCTCCATTTTGACGATTAGCTTCTGCACGCAATCTCAACACATCAAGTTCATGCTGTCTTATTACAGGCCAGGAAACATATGGGATTCTATTTATTTTAGAATACTTGGAATTCCTACAGGAACTCTCAATAAGAGTCAAAGTTAATTAACCAGGGTTTACTTGGTTTACATAGCCATGTATGGCAATGGGCAGTTAGAATATACCATTGAGAAATATTTTATTGGCTCTCCCAAATGAAAGGCAACCTCCTCATTATTTACGATTAGGGTTAGTAATCTTGTACTTTGTTTGTCTAATGCTATGGTTGTCTTGTGAGACGATGCTTTCATTAACCCAGTATTAATAAATAGTTATTATATCGTGAACTACATGTCTGATCATTGGTTAGTTGTTGATTGAAATGGTATTATACTTGTGTCTTCACACTACCCAAATAATAAGTATATTACATTAATATTTCAAAGCTACATTACAAAACACAAAAATTGTGCCATGTAATTGATATTATATAGATTATATTGTTTTCCCTTCCATATTTACATGCAAATAGACACTGGATACAACATCTATGTATGAACATTGCAATTCTATTTAAACAAGTATGTGAAATCGAGAGAAACAGAGATATATACGAGAGATGGTAAACATGAGCTATTCAGTTTATTACGATGAGCTCTTAACTTAACGTACACTAAAAACTGAAATGCATCAATAGTCAGGCTGTATGTATAGAAACAAGTATTGTGAAAAGTGACAAAGGTTGAGTTATTTTATTTAGTATGTCATCATAACTTTTCAATGTGTTATGTTTTAGTGGAAATCAAGAAAATGCCTCGACGGAAGAAGGATGGTACTCCAGATATGAGAGACAGAGAAAACCGAGAAGATTTGCCTTCCGATCCCTCAACCAGGGGGCCAACTAACGTTGATGAAACACTTGATATGAGATGCACGGTGAATAAGAAAGCTGAAAAGGTGATGCCCACATGGCCACCAAAAGAGAATCAGAATAGTGTTACCCCATCAAAGCCAACACTCGATCCTGCAGTGAGGTCAAAAGAAATTAAAGCAAAGTTAGATATAGAAGATGGTAAGTATTTCTAAGTTAATCTAAATGTTTGAGAGACCTTCGCAAAGTGATTGAGATTGATGTTTTTATCTTATGAACATGTCACAAGGTTCGTGATGGTATACATGCCGGGTTAAATTTAGGGTTTGGAGAAAAGGTATATTAAAATACAGCCAGAGGTAGGATTATTTCACAGCCGAGCTAGTAGACTTTGAAACACTTACACACCCCAAAACTCCATTCATAAAGAGACGCGTGCCATACGTGTGCCGGCTATTGATTACAAACACCGGTTAAGTGACTACCAAGAATGATAGCACCAGTGTATTGTGTAAGCAGATTCCAACTATGTTCAGTTGCCATGACAATGATTCCAGGTGGGGGACGTTATAAAAGGTCAAGGTAGACGCAGCCGCGGGAGAGAACATTAAGAACTGAAGCAGCGACAGCAACCGGAGCCAGCCTTGTGTTGCGAGTGAACGGGGAGAGTTAGTTCATCCCCACGTGGTGTGCAAGCTACTCGCCTAGTCTACGGACGTTGTGTAGATACAGTGGAAGACTGGGCTCCTTTTCTACGTGCTGTTCCACGGAACTTTTGTGTTCGACACGAATCCTACAAGGTATCCTACGAGAAACCAGGCCTGAGTATCGAACTGAATCTACATGTAGCAACGTTTCTACTATAACCCGACAGAAGCCGGTAATTATCACGCTCATTACACGCACATTAGGCTAGGGACCATTGGCTGTGTTTTGAATGTATTTTGGGTAACTATTTGGCTAATTTAGTGGTTAAATTATTGTATTCTTATTTGAAATTGTAACAGTATTAGTTTAATTGTATTTTGTGACAGCCCGTTTCCTGCTTCAACGTTTCGCACGCACGTCGGCGCAGTTAAGTAGCGGCGTCGTTCCATACGTAAAAGGTGCATTGCCTATTGTGAATCATCCCGGTTTCGGGTTGAGTAAACTGGTTATTCATGGGACGCCACTGCTTTATCCTGCCCTGACATGCGTGTTAATTTTTCCTATTGTACAGCGACCTATATCTTTGTTACGTTGATTCATATCAGCGAATTCTGTGTATCATAACCGGTTGTACAATTAAACCATCCTTTACGATATTACTGTGCATTTAATTGTGTGCGAGTGGGTCTGGTACTACAATAAGTTGTACAGGGAACAATCCAGGCATTAGCTGGCTTATTTTCGATATTTCAATCAGTAGGGTGTCAAAGAACCCACAACACGAGGTGAAGGCGTGCCTCTTATCACTTTGTGGTCGGATGCTAGCCTACCCCGTGACAGAACATTTGAACACTACTATTACAAGACTGATATGAGGTAATAAATTATGGGCGAAAGTATTCAAAAAACAGTTTTTGGCTGTTGCCATGGTAGCGGTGGGCCAGGATTGTTTTTCCAATTAATGACGGTATGACCTGCCTGTTAAGTATGAACAAAATCAGTCAAGCAAAAAAATCACAGGAGTTAAAAGCCGTTGCTGGTAAAAACTTTGGGGTCAATTTTCTTGGTAATGAAAATAGACAAAAACATTTGTTTTGACCACACTCAAGCCGAGTAGAATGAGCTACGTCCGTGCTTTTTAATTATAGAAATGTAGGGTGTGATACATTTGGCACGAAGGTATTAAAAAAATCAGTTTTTAACTGTTGCCATCGAAACAGTGGGCAAAAATTTGTTTTCAAATTTTACAACCTTACTAGAGTGAAGGTGTGACTTGCCTGCGAAGTTTGAACCAAATCAGCCCAGCCGAAAAAATCACAGAAGAGTTAAAAAGCCATTCTTGGTGAACAGTAGTTCAAACAAAATGAGACACAGATTGACCAAAAAAAATATTTAAGGGGTAAACCATTATAAATTAAAGTGGATGGCAGATGCATAAATTAATATTAAAAATGACAAAAATCATGTTTGTCATCAACTCTGGTACCATAAATATTATGGTGATGACCTCCACACCATGGGCTACAAATCACGATATTACCCTAACAGACATGTGTTATTATTTAATTATGTTGAAAAAAATGATTCTCAGAAATCTTAAGACTAAGATCTATAGTATAACTGGTAAAAAAAAACATCTTTGATTACAATCATAAAGAAATTTAAACATAGTTAAGGGAATAAATATAGTCAACTTGAAAAAATCTATAGTCAAAAAACAATTAAAGCTTTTAATTTATTTGTATCATTCGGCTATACGAACAAGCGATACCAGGTGTTAACCTCCTATAATTACCTCATTATCTGCATGATGCCTAATACAAGAGGCTGCAACTATCTTTTGAAATGCTACCATTTGGGGATTCCTACAATGCATGGCCATAGCATATAATGCTGCTACAATGTAATTAGAATCTGACAGATTTAAATGTGACGGGCAACATAAAGTAATGAGAAATTCTAGTACAACTGGGCAACGTAAAATCATTTCTTCAATGATGTTGTGCATCAAGTTGTTATTGCTCAAATCTCGTACTGGTGATCTCAAAACACTTCTACATTTTGTGCCACACAGAAGCTCCAAACTGCTGTCAATCTTTTGCAAATGAACAATTTGTAAAAACTTGGAAAGTATAGGTAAATCAATTAATTGTAATGCTAGCTGTCTGGCACTGATGCTATGATTTAATATTTCTTTAATATGATGAAATTCATCTAAAGGTAATAATTTTAGACCACGGTGTAATAGGTGATGACTTTGAAACACTTCACTACACTTTGTTTTGGCATAAGCGTGGTCTTCAGCTGAAAAATCGTCAACATGAATGCTCTCTGTAGGATCAAAGTATTTTCGAGTGTCACTTTCAATGAGTATTTTGTTTTTCTTTGCCTCAGGAGATGGTAAGTGTACAACTTCTCGCTTCCTCTTGCTTTCAGATAAATCAGTTAGCTGATTCAAGCATGTTTCTTTAAGATCTCTCATTTTTAGGACAATCTTAATGCAGGAGTCGCAGTGATAGACTGGGACATTATCAGCAACTGTTATTTGAATTGATAACATCTCTAGTAAATCAATGTACACATTTCTCAAAGCAGCATTCCTATTGATCATTCTGAAATTACAGATATTTGCAACATATCTTTTAATGTTAGACTTACAGAGACCTTCAAGTCATCTAATGTGTCTGGCCTGATGCTCCCACTCCTGAGCTATGAAGCTTGTTTCTGGGACTGCATTTTATGATCCTGAGTAAATCTTAAAATGATATTAAGAATGAGAGTTAAAGAATAGAATGAGTTATATAGAAGAATAGAAAGCAAGTGATGCAGAATACACATAGTATTATCTGCGCCCCTGTTCCTTGTTTAAAAAAAATCCCTGATACTTAAATTGCTGTAATGTACAAACTGTAAGCAACCCCAAGGGAGGCACAGGCCTTTCAGGTTTGTAGCATGGTGTAGCCGGTAAGTAAAACCGCAGATGCCATCATAGACCAATTTCACCTCAAAAACCATACCTCATTATAGACCAAATAGTGCTTTTGTTGAATCTACTCATCACCCGGACTCATCAATAAAAGTACTAAAACTTGGGTAAATACATGGAAATTTAAGAAAAAGACCCCATTCCCGGACCCATCCTGGACAGGCAAACATTTACATACAAACAATTTGCTTTATGGCTCAGAATTGTGGCCCCAGATTTGCAAGACATTCAGGACAATGCTAAATGGGACAAAACATCAATTGTAGCCACATGTAGTCATAAATGTTTCTATAATATTTAATGAATGACCATTAGAAACTTGAAGAGGAGTGTAACTACTTTATATGCCTTTTTTCAAATAATATTATAAAGGGAGGTTCTTCCCAGTTTTTCTTAAGGGGAGGACCATTTGACATCTGGGGGGCCAGGAAGATTTTGTGAAAAAAATTCTATGACTATACTTGAAAACAAAAATCTAAAACTTTCAGACCCCCTGAAAAAAAATTAAAACAAGACAGGACAAAAAATAAAATTGTTAAAGAATTATTTTTATTGATCCTTTCCCTCAACAATGTCATCAACTATGTTGTTTAACAGTTCTTTCACAGTGACTTTCTGCTGCATTTCTGTATAAACTGTCTCTAACAATTCATTTATTATCGATGGGGGGTGGTGGATTGACAAAAATCTCGCCGACTGAGGGCAGTATTGCATTAGCTAACTAAATACGTAACAGACGTATTATTCCGTGTTAAAATATTTCAGGTGTGATCCTGATAGTAGTAAACACGGAAACAATATTAGAATACAAAACTGAATACGAAGAAAGCCTATGTCGATACAGCACTCAAATTTATCCGTAATTGGATCATTCACTAGTGTGATGGTGCTGTTTCGGGTTCTTCATCAGTCGGAACAGTACTTGACTGAATCGTTCGATTTATTTAACTTTCAGAATGTTTGACGTTATTACTTTCATTATACATTTTAGTATAAAAACCGATTAATTCCAGATTGTACATTTCTGTAACAAGCTCATGGATCAAATTCGTTGTAACTATGGTATCGTTACCACTAATTTTAGCATAGTATTGCTCGTTGTTTAGTTGACGAATGCTTTCATATATATAGTCAGTTGTGTTCATGATTGCAATGCCACGACCTTTCTTGAATGGTTTTATTATAATTGTGTTATCATTTATCGCTGCTCTCAACTGAATATCTCAAATTTGGTTGCCTCAATGTAATTTTCTAGGCTACTGTTATGCGAGTCTGGTGGGTTCTATGTTGATTTCATGTTGAAAGGATGTTGTTGAGATTGTTTATTACGCATTAGATATTTGATACGCATTGATACGCATTCTCCTAGATAGCATATGTTGGAATTGTTGCGCTTAATTAAATAAAGTTATTATTATTATAGCATAGACATGTCTCAGAGCAAAGTGTGATAGGTTGGCTTAGGTGGGGTTGGTATAAATTTGAGTCCGTTGCCAAGGGCAATGACCTATGTTGGGGTTAGAATTTTACTTGAAAAATTCTGAATAAAATTTGAAACCAACTGAGCTTGATCAGCCAACCGTTTATTTTTTAGCCAGTTTTGCATTGTAATTCTTTATTCATTTGCATCTTGCAATGTGTTTCGTACGTGAGAAGTGTCTATTGCGTTTTGTGTTATTGATTGTATGGACAAAGTCCATCTCTACCTAATAATAATAATAATAATACTTGTCAGCCCACAAATTACGGGACATGATCCCCACGAATTAAGGTCAATGTTTGTCCTGTCTCGGCTGATTGTGTTAAATGCCAGACGTCGGGACCGACGCCCGTCCTAAACTCAGTATGGAGAAACCAACGGGGATCGATATTCCAAACAAATTATCGGGACACGGTCGACAAACAATCGACATTATTAACGAAAGACGAGATTTTTCTAGATATTTACAAACATACTGTCATGACAAACATATGTAAAATTAACAAATACACAAAGAGGTGTAATATTAGGTTTTATTTTAGGCTTATAAATATTTTCTTTCACTCAGTTCATGCATGGAACTGCCATTTAGCTTCATGGTCCTTCAGCTTGTTTTCTCCTTAGGGAAAACAACAATAATTATACAAATCCTAAACACATTGCGAAGACTCAACAATCAGGAAAGAAAACCCAGACAACCATGTCGTACTTGTGTTGAAATACATTTTGTATTTCACGTCAGAAAATTGTTTAAAATAAAATATTCAATCCCAGCAAAATCGAGGTCAAAGTGTCAGATTGCGTGCATATAATTATAGATAGATAAAACAAAAAGTATTTGAACTTTTGTCGGCTGTTCAACATCTATGAAAACCAGAAAGACAATTATAAGACAATGTCAACCTCGGAATTTTTTTTAAATGCGAGTGAGCGAGCGGGCGGTGATATTTCCGGGTTTGTGCGGTCGAAAATAAAGCGGAAATTGTCCGGTCGAATTCACCAAGCAGTCGCAAAAGCGAGCGAAAAAAGGGTCGGGCGAAATAAGTACTCTACGTTGGATAGATTGATGAGATCGTAACGTAAATACATACACAGGCTGGGCTGACTTCAATATGGCCCCACCGTGGGAAAACTGTTGGTCACGTGATAGGGTGACGCCGCCAGCGGCCGTTTATCTCGAAAGTGGGCTATTGGCGAACCCATAGCCCCGACCAGGCCGCAAACGTCCGCCTGAACGTTCTCAACGGGACTTTCCCGCCACTTCCAACAGGAGCATACGGAGGCTTATTGTAATCAACGAAACGAAACGGGATAACACACATAATAAAAATTAAACTGTATTCAGTGAAAATGAGTTTATACGCACAATATTTACAAAATATTTGCTGAAAACAATATTTAAGCAATAAACCACCGCCGGAGACGAAACTTTACTAGTATTTGTATCTATTTATTTGTTGCTACCCTTTTACATCGGGGGCTCACTAATTAGTAATTAGGAGCTGCAATAAAATTATTGGAAAAAGCACATACTATATAAATAAAAAAAGAAACAGACAATTTAAAACTTAAAGGAAGTAAAAAAATGAAACTTTTTAAAACTTAAAGAAAATACAAAAAAACAACTTTTGAACTTAAAGTAAATACAGGAAATAAATCTAATCTACATAATCTCTTCTATAATCCATGACATCAATACGAAACCTTTTAACAATTCTATCAATATATTTACATTTCAGTCGTGTATTTAACACCCTAAAACATTTGCCGAAAACAACGGGATTTTAATTAGTAAACGATTCGTTTCGCCAAGTAAAGATAATCGGAAATCTGCAATCACGCGGCGAAACAAGGGTCTTACAGATACAATAATCACAACAATCGGACGAAACTTGAGCAGTATTTTTAACTTTCAGTCGTGTATAAAACTTCATAAAACAATTATCTATAATTAGCAAAACGAACCATTCACTAATCATAAAACAATTTTCTATAATTAGCAAAACAAACCATTTACTAATTAAAATCCCGTTATTTTCGGCAAATGTTTTATGCCGTTATATACACTACTGAAAGGTGAATATACTGGTCAAGTTTCGTCCGACAGTTGTGAATATTGTCAGACCCTTGTTTCGCTGATTACAGATTTTCGATTATCTGTAATTAGCGAAACGAGCCATATGCGTAATAAATATTATTATTTTCGGCAAATATTTTGTAAATATTGTGCGTATAAAACCTATTTTTACTGATTACAGTTTAATTTTCATTATGTGTGTTATCCCGTTTCGTTTCGTTTCGTCGATTACAATAAACCGCATACAGAAAGTCATCCCCCGGAGTCATCCACACTTCTTTCGCGCCTCGTCCTCATTCGCATTCAGCTCCTGTTTTTTTCTGGGTTTTCTGCCCTGTATTTGTCATGAATTTGTTTTTGCGTATCTGTTAACCGACTTAATTAGTTGATTATTAGCTGAATTGCTGTGTTATGTCTGTCATCGTTTAGGCCTATTTGAAGTTTTGGACGGAACTTGGCTCAGTGATTTGGAACTAATTACCAGATAACCGTCGCGATTCTGACAGTTGGTATCCATAGTTATTAATGTAGTGAACGATTAATCAAAAGATATGACGTATTCAGTACTTAGTATGATTGGCTTTATGATTGAAAGTTACGCCCTAGAGTCTTTTTACTGCTTTGTAATTGGTTAGAGTTTTGAAAATGAATAAAGAGAGTTTGAGTTGGTCTTGGCGAATACTCCACGACAGACGCAGTCGAGTGCAGTCCTGGAGAGACTTGGGGCGAGCCTTGACGCAGTCTAAGAGAGTCTTGGGTCAGCCTTGTGATAGTCTTGGGGACTTTTCCCCAGGGCGCTGTGTCTTATAGAGTGCTCGATTGACCGACTAAGACGAGAGCTGAAACGTATTTCGTTGTGTGTGTCTTATTTGACTGTAAAGTTAAAGTGACTTTCCCGATCCCGTACCTCAAGGGGACGAGATAGAGAGACGAGACGAGTTTCCCCCCTGGCAAGTGTGGAGAACCCCGAGAAAGAGATTTTCCCCCTGATATATTCATGCCAAAGTCACTCGGAGCTGAACATAAAATTGCGTAATGGTATCTGATGGAATAAGAATCCTGGCAAAGTTGTATGCATTGTGTATTAAACTATCAAATAAATGATCATATTCACAATCATGTCAATAGTTCTCATCTCTCTTCATCAAACAACGAATGACATCAACACGAGTTGCATACACAGTAACTTGTTTGAGTTGATCACACTCCACTTGAGTGCAAAAAACGGCAGAGAATCCTCGCAATAGGGGGGTAGGATGTTCTCAATATATGTCTGAAATAGGGGGTGTTTTTTTCTTCAATATATCTGCTCTAGGGGGTACTGAATTTACATTGCGTCCGCAAAAGGGGGTATGGTTTGCTAATGTGCTGCCAGCCCTAGGGGCCTATTATTTTTTAGCAAGAACGCACATGGTGTAAGGTTTTAATATGGAGTGACCCTCGGGTAACAAGTAAACAAAGAACGTCGCGAAAAAATAATAAACCTAACGAAATTCCACCATGCAAAACTGAATGAATAAATAATAAAATAACTTACGTCTTAAACTGGACGACGCGCAATTTGTTCAACAGTTTGCAGATTGTGACAAGAAATAAACAAGACCCAAGTCAAATAAGTTTTGTTAAAGTGTCGATGGCGTTCCATATATTACGAAAACAATTCAGGCAACAGACGAATATCTTCTGTGGTGTTGTGGAATTTATACTGTGTCTGCGGAATTGAGGGTTCGAAGTCAGCAGTTAACATTTTGTTAGAAAGTTTCACAATTAAATCAAATATCCAATGATACCAGTATATTTATTTCATTATTTTAACAACTTGCAATGGTGGAAGTTGATCAAACACGAGTTCTTACACCTGAATAAGTATTAAATATTTGTCCACACATTTATTCTCTCAATTTAACAACCTTGTAATTGTTGGAATTGATCAAACGCGAGTTGTCTACACCAAAATAAGTTTCAAATACTTGTTCACACATTTATTCTCTCAATTTAATGACTTGTAATGGTGTACAATTATTGAATGAGAGTTGTCTACACCAAAATAAGTCTCAAATATTTGTCCACACATTTATTTTCACAATTTAACAACTTGTAATGGTGAAAGTTAATTAAACGCGACTTGTCTACACCAAAATAAGTCTCAAATATTAGTCCATACATTTATTCTCTCAATTTAACAATTTGTAATGGTGTAAAATTATTAAACGAGAGTTGTCTACACCAAAATACGTCTCAAATATTTGTCCACACATTTATTTTCACAATTTAACAACTTGTAATGGTGGAAGTTAATTAAACTTGACTTGTTTACACCAAAATAAGTATTAAATATTTGTTGAGACATTTATTCTCTCTATTTAACAACTTGTAATTGTGGGAATTAATCAAACGCGAGTTGTTTACACCCAAAATAAGTATTAAATATTTGTCCACACATTTATTATCACAATTTAACCACTTGTTAATGGTGGAAATTAATTAAACGCAACTTGTCTACACCAAAATAAGTCTCAACTATTTGTCCACACATTTAGTCACAATTTAACCACTTGTTAATAGTGGAAATTACTTAAACGCGACTTGTTTTATCAGTTGACATCAATGCAACTTACCCGCAGACAGTGCACAACAGAGTATAATTATTGAGCAATTATTAACAGAAACGTGTCTTGGCATTAGGGTTAGGGTCGGGTCAGGTATGGGCAACGGAATTATTAACAGGAACGTGTCTTGACATTAGGGTTAGGGTCGGGTCAGGTATGGGCAACGCAAATGGCAAACACCCAATTGGCAAGATGTACACTAACGGGTTATGGCATGCATATAGTTTACACAAGTAAAAACACAAAATTGGCAATTTTTTGGACAATTGTAACTCAATAATAGAAATATGTTGTATTTCTATATATATACACACTATATAGTCTCATCAAATGCAAACACAACCAGACAATCCATCGTGGTCTTGTGGGTCAGTTGTTGACATAGTGATCAGGATGACCCAGGTTCAATTTCCATGCCTGCCTGTCTTTTCTCGCAACACTAATTTGCAATAAAGCTATATATGACAACAAATCATTCATTTGCATGACTATCCACATGGTTCAGTGGATATGTACAATGCCAGCAATGTGAGAGATCCAGTACGGTTAATACTACTTTTGAATGCTAGTGAGAACAGTGCTCCTATTAATGGGACTTAAATCCTATCACTTGTGTGAAGACTCTCATGGTACAGTGGACAAGACAGTGCGCTGGGAACTCAAAGATTGCAAGTTCAAATCATGAAGACAAGATATGAAAGATGTTAAAAACATAAATAGCAACTCCTCTATATCAAGAATTCAAGTCAGAAATACAGAGCACAAGAATACATTCTCACATGGAAGCCAGTCGTAGCCAACGAATCGTCGCAGTACCAACACAGATAACAGCTGTAAGTCACATGCAACAACAGACACGAAAATGATTGCTGCTCTCCAAATAGGTCCTTTCTTTTGTATTGACCCCCTAAGGATCGCTAATTCCCCCTTTCTAACTCTTCCCCCAAAAATAATGTATCGCCCCTTTTAGAATGTATTGACCCACAGATTAATGAATATTCATGAGCACAGAAACTGCTACGTCATGAATAAATTAGCATAATTTAAAAAAATGTGCATAAAGTGTAGGTACGTCTTCTGAAACCCTGCCAAAACCTGAATCCGCAAAAATTATAATTTGTAAATATATGTCCGCCTTACCTATATACAATGTTTGTAAACACCCGCCATAAATGCTACAGCTCGATGTTTATGACGACACAGCACTTCCTGTGACGACACAACGCCGCCATGTTGAAAGTAGTTCCAAACAAACTCCCGACCTGCCGCGTCAATGAGATCGGTGTTGAAAGAACGCCGACCTGCAGGGTCAACGTATCATGACCTAACAAGTTCGGCAGTCTTCGTAGATCTTCGTACGCGTTCGGAAAGCAGAGATTTAATAACTACTTGGTGCAATATAAATAACAACAGTTACAATAACAATAACAATAACCTCTTCCTAAACAAACAATGAAACATTTCACCAGTGACGCCACTTATTTACGGAAGTTTGAAGTCGCCTGTACCCGGGCGTCTGTACTCGCCATCCGTAGGAATTGTTTGCTTGTTCGTTTGCAATATTAAGTTGAATCGAATCGAAGTCATGTTTCCCGTTTATTAGGGAAAACATATAACTTATTACATGTGATGCCAAGAAGATTTTCCAGTATGAAAATTATATATCAACAGTAAGAAATGCAAAAGCAGCGTTAACAAAATTAAGAATTAACGCCCATAATTTAAAAATAGAGAAAGGACGATACAAAAAAATAGCTTGCAGTGGTAGAAAGTGCACTGCTTGCGACCAAAATGAGATTGAAGACGAAATGCACTCCTTACTTGAATGCATGTTGTATGTAAATGAGGGGACTGAAAAATTGAAGGAAATAAATTTAATACATTGTAACAGCACAAATGCTAATAATTTTCTAACAAGCAATAGCAGCCAAACAATAATAAAACTAGCAAGCTACATCTATAACCGCTTCAGTGCCAGAGAAGATCAGTTCAAAAACTACCAGCTGCCCCTACATAACATTTTTTTTTTTACTTTTTTCTATTTTAGCACTTCCAGTTTGGCTACTTTCTCAGTTCTTCATCTTTACTTCTTCATTGTAATTTTCCAATTTCCGAGTCATTATCCAAATAATGGTACGATTATACAATACAAATTATTAATATTAATAACATTATTATTAAACAAATATTATTGTTTTTTAATAATAATAAAATATCCAGAATTACAACTGACGCCATTTTTGTTTGTCTGTTTATTAGATTACAATTTTCATTTCTAATATAAGCTGATTTCTTTCAAAACAACAACATTCTTTTCATCCCTTTACGTCACACAATTGATTCATCAAACGAGGAAAGGTGTACCCCACTTTAATTTGATTTGTTTGTACATACCTTATTTATTTATTTATTTATTTATTTAATTAATTAAATAATTATTTATTTATTTATTTATTTAATTAATTAATTAATTAATTTATTTATTTTTATTTATTTATTTATTAATTTATTAATTTATTTACAAAAATAAATCGACAAAATCGCCACTGTCGGGGTTGTGGTTGCATCCAATATATACAAACTTAATAAATAAACAAAATACGTACATCTACGTCGGATTTTAGTCAGATTAATAGACACTAATAATATCTCACATTGATATAAGTGATAAAACAATGATATAATATAATTATAGAGATAATGAGAATTAGTAGAAATTATTGAAGTGGGAACGTAGGAAAGCCATTGTACCACGTGATCTATTTTCTTCACCGGAGTCACATGATCACATTTCAAAATAGCCTTGCTGAGTGTCGTGAACTCGAAGCAGTGCAACGGTAACTCAGCTTTCGCCATTTATTCCCTCCCATATTTTATTTTATTGAAAAAAATAATAAAATAAACAAAAGACTGTGTGCAAGTCTACTCTAAATTCTATAGGTCATTACTTGTCTGTCATTGAAACTAATTTGTTTGCGTCAGCATTGAATTATTCCTCAGTCTGAGATAAGTTTTTTCGTGTCCTGGAAGCCAACCCTCCGGCCTCAAACGAGGGCCCAGTCAAAATTAATATACTTTCATAAAACGTAGCCCATACCGCAATGTGAGCAGCCCAGAAAATATTGATATAGTCCGCGTCCATTGGAGTTAAATACCAGGAAATAGAGTACTTTCTGTCGTACGGGAAAAACACAATAAGTATGAGTCCGGAGTTCTCCGAATTCCCAGCACCCTCTGCGGTTATCTATTTTTAGATCGTCTACAACAGTTGCATTCACACCATACCACTATACCATGCAGTAGGCAGTATAAGGGTAAGTTGATGTGTATTTCATGAATCTGTACGGTACGGGGTATGTAGACACACTCAGTGAAAGTCGAAGCACAGTTAATGTCGAGATGTTATACGACGACGTGCGTTTTAATGGGTATATATGCTCTGGGTATACTCTGTGTACAGCGGTGTTGGTGATACGGTGTACTAGTGTGGGTTTTAATACATTTACCGCACAAACTTTGTTTACTACAAATAGGATTAACCACCTTCTACGCGAGAAATTTACGATGAAATACCACGACGGCACGCAAGGAACGGCAGTCACGTTGAAGGGCGGTAGTCACCACGCACGTTAGTCGTAAACCCCATAGTTAGCGACATCGCTATTACAGCGGCGTTTAGTGGGTGTGTCTGTGTACAGCGGTGTTGGTGATACTACTAGTGTGGGTTTTAATACATTTACCGCACAAACTTTGTTTACTACAAATAGGATTAACCACCTTCTACGCGAGAAATTTACGATGAAATACCATGACGGCACGCAAGGAACGGCAGTCACGTTGAAGAGCGGTAGTCACCACGCACGTTAGTCGTAAACCCCATAGTTAGCGATATCGCTATTACAGCGGCGTTTAGTGGGTGTGTCTTAAACTCTGGTAGACCGACGCACCTAAACATACACTCACAACGAGTCAAAGCAAATCCACGAATGATTTAGCAATCAACATGGATATTCTTTCATTTTAAAACATGAATATAATTTAGTATGAATATAATAGTAGAATTGTGTCAACAACCTTTCCCTCTTAATGAATGGTGACCCACCAGTAAAAGATTTTTTATCTTTCGACGAGTATCACAATTTCCAAGTAATGGAACCACGTGATCTATCATTTCCAAGTAATGGAACCACGTGATCTATCATTTCTAAGTAGCGTCTAGAGATGTGTTCGGTGTTCTGAGTGCATCTAAGCAATCAACAGCAACCAGACGCATTACATTCTAAATAATTATATTAGTACTATTTATTATATAATGTTCCTGAATTTTTTATTGATACATGTCACTATAAATCATGGACACAGAATTAGAAGTACTGATCCATGTATTTGGAATTTCATCCGTAAACTGACCCTAGTTTGGGATTATATATAATCTTAGTCGGACTATCCACAATCTTGGATTTGCCAACCACGCTGTCCGGTAATGTTGACGACCAGACAGAAATGGTCGTCAAAGTGTTTCTATATTCGCAGAATGTTTGAATATATATTCGTTTTCCGTTTTGTTCACATATTTCATTTTATTGCAATTTATTATTTCTTTGGATTTGCCAACCACGCTGTCCGGTAATGTTGACGACCAGACAGAAATGGTCGTCAAAGTGTTTCTATATTCGCAGAATGTTTGAATATATATTCGTTTTCCGTTTTGTTCACATATTTCATTTTATTGCAATTTATTATTTCTTTGGTGGCATTTTTTGGGCTTCTGGTAATCGAAAAATCGTCTAAACTTAATTAAAACTAGAAGGATATATAATAGGGAACTGGACCACTTTATTGTAGGGGTGTTTTTTCAGGGTGAAAATGGCCTCAGCCTCATTTGGCTGGATTGTTGAAATCACTTGGGAGCATTTTTTGCGGGTGGAGGGGTGTTATGCGGAGACGGGTGAGCATGAAATCGGTTCCGTGAGCAAATTACAGTTTCCATGGTAACCAGATCCAAATCTCTACTAACATTTAATGGTATGGTCGTTGCATCAAAGGCCTGCCCGTAATTTTATAGATGAAACATAATTTCCAAACTTTAATGGGTGTGTTCTGTTGTCAAGGGCAACCCCTTTCCAAAAAATACAAGAATCCATCAATAACTGCCAACAGACAAACAAACAGACGCTACCAAAAACATTAGGCTCTTTTGCGGAGGTAATATACTAGTATGCATCAAACTAAACATCACATAGTGTGTACGTGTAGTATGTTGAATGGTTCGTAGATCTTAGGTTGCTGCCACAAACATATATTCGTTTTTTGGGCTTATTAATTTTGTTTTTTAATAATCTAGATTTGATAAGTTATTACTTTACTTGTCATTCATTGAAACTATATTCTTTGTGTAGCATTGAATTATTAAACGAGGGCCCAGTCAAAATTAATACACTTTCATCAAACGTAGCCCATACCTTGATGTGAGCAGAAAAATATTGACGGGCATATTAAAACTATCTCGTCTGCATATATTTAATGGTTAAGACATATAAATATAAATGGCAACCAATACCCATATCACTGAGTTCGTTACTGAGTCCATTTCGCGGCAAACAACCGTGAAGAATGTACAATCATGTCTTGTGATGAGTTGACATTCTGAAGTTTGCTTCTTACATATTGTTCGTCCTTGTTGTCCGATACACATGATAGTAGATTTGCGTAATGATTTCCTCACATATTAGCAATATTCTTGTAGCCATTAGATCCGTCAATCGATCGTGAATGTTGTTAAGACTTCTTGGGCTTACATACGTTTTTTTGAAACAAGTTAACATTCTCATCAAGGTGACTACTTGCAAGAGCATCAGCCCTCATATTACTTTTATTTTCACAAAGTCTCAGAACATATTTAAATTTAGCTCGAGTTTAACGCATTAAATCGGACAATGGACCTTACCTAGGTCCTCCTAACTCGTGCAATCGTGTGATGATCTTTTACATAATTATTTGTTGTATGCCATTAGTAGCCGCCTCTGTCAAGGCATTAACAATTTCATCACAGAGTGTATCAATCGCCAATCGATGTCTTACATCCAGGCAAGCAGAATCTCGACAGGATAACACATCATGAGGTAACGAAATGCAGGACAGCATAGCCTCCGTCTGGTGTGCATATTTGTGAATAGCAGAGTTATTTGCACTAGACTAGGCCTTAAATTTTGGTAGACAATCACAGTTACATTTAATACTCAATGGGAAATGATCTGATCCAATATATTCGTGCAGTATTTTTACGTTACTAATAGACCTGGTATGGTGAGTCTCACTGTAATACATGAAGTGCCCAGTGCCCCCAAAAGACAACATCAGAACATATGAGGCTATTTCCTGTGCAGAAAGAATCAAGTTCTTTACTGAACTTAGAATTAACTTTAGCATTCCAATCCCCAATGACGAGAACACAATTAGAAACTGTGTCATCAATAAAACCACCTACTTTGTTAGATATTCAATGTATTCATGGTAATTGTACTCACTGTCAGTAGGCATATACACATTAATGAGAGTCAACATATTATCCATATTCCCTATTTCTAATCCTAATAACCGAGAATCATTGTAACGTTTAATTTTCGTGGATATAAGTGTTTTCCTCCACAGTACTGCTACACCTCCGTACAGGCGCCCGACACGTATTCTCGATTCCTCATCCATGCCAGATTCCTCGACAGCATAGAACTCATCACTAATTTTAGGTAAAAATTCAAGATCAGATTTGGTGAGCCAGTGAGACATATATCACAGTTAGAACATAAATCTTAGGCATTTTCAACAGATGATTTGACACCGCGACAGTTATATGAGGTGATAGTTAACTTTTTATTCATCATCTTGATTGATAATATTTACGTACAAGTATGCCAGCAGGCCATGAAGAGGGCGTAAGCACTTTCTCCATAGAGTCACGTGGTACAGTAATCACAAATGATGCGTAAGAATTGAACTTAGAGTTGAGTTTCTCACACTTTGCATATATATGAATCAAACTCTTCATATAATGTATTGCTGAATCAGGTACAGTCTCTGGGGCAAGTCTGGTTACAAAAAGTTTCACTCCAGATTTTGATTGAACAGCTTTCAATTGGAAGCAGTCTCCTGCATTTCCGATTGTTACCTGGGTACGGTTCCGGCTTCGTTTTTTTCAAAGTGGTGAAAACCATTCATACGGCCTACAGAGCTCATTCATGGGGTGACACGTATACCTTGTCTGCATACTTGTTTTTGATGCTTCATTAGCCCCATGGAACGTGCAGGCTTTATTGTAATCAATGCATTAGCATAAGATATCGATTTCCTCTTGGTATGAATAATATATTAATGATATGAGCAGGTGTACTTGCCTGTTGATCACAAGGTTTGGCCCCGGTTACTGCATCAATAGAGTCACTTTAACTGTTATGTAAAAGAGAGTCGTATCCATTAGGGACAGGAGTTGTAACCTCATTCATAGTAGAAAACTCTTGACGCAATTTTTTAATGGCTTTTTAGCTCCGCTGTCGACTTTGTCGAGCGGAACTTATCATATGAGTGATTGTCCGTCGTCGTCGTCCGTGTCAATGTTTTACTTTTTCGATTTCTTCTTGAAAACTACAAGCCTGAATGCTTTGATACTTGGTGCATATGTGCCTTGGGTAGACCTCTCTTAGATCTGTTCATTTCACGTTGATATCTTCAATTCTCTAATTTTGGTGAATATTTTTGTCATTTTTGGTAAAAAGTGATATTTTCGACTTCTTGTTAAAAACCACAAGTTCAATTGCTTTGATATTATACATATAGGTACGACATGTTGACCTCTCAGATTTGTTTATTTTGTAATGATATCTTCAATTCTTTAATTTTGATGAATATTTTTGTAATTTTTGGTAAAAAGTGATATTTTCGACTTCTTGTTGAAAGTCCAATTGATTTGATATTACATATATAGGTACTACATGTAGACCTCTCTCAGATTTGTTCATTGAATGATGATATCTTCAATTCTCTAATTTTGATGAATATTTTTGTAATTTTTGGTTAAAAGTGTTATTTTCGACTTCTTGTTGAAAACCGCGAGTCCGATTGCTTTTATATTACATATATATGTATTACATGTGGACCTCTTTCAGATTTGTTAATTTCGTGGTGATATCTAATTATCTAATTTTGATGATTATTTTTGTCATTTTTGGTGAAAAGTGATATTTTTTAAATCTTGTTGAAAACAGCAAGTCCGATTGCTTTGATACTATACATATTGTTCATTTTCTAATGATATCTTTAGTTCTTAATTTAAATGTGCATTGCTAACAACGGAGCTATCTCAGCCGACAGGCTGCTTGTTTGTTGTTACAGCGACAATTTAGCTTTAGAAGGGTCATCTCGCCATGGAGTGCACCCACTTCTTTTTCTAACTTTACAACGCTATCAGCACACGCCAGAAGCAATTGAATCGAATTTTTTAGTTGTTTTAACTCTGCACATAATAACTTAATATCCTGCATAGTCACTGATCAACGTGTGTAAAGTCGATAGGATGCAGGTTTGCCAGATTTTTCACAACAAAGCAAGGTAAATCATTCCCGTCGGCTTCGTGAAGAATCGCAAATTATTTTGTTTCTTGTGATGTCCTTGACGTTTAATAAACTGACTCGAATGAATAGTGTTTTCACACAAGTCGTATAGTACTCGTTCAGCAGACTCGATTTCTTGATCTTCAAAATGCTCCATACGCAGCTTTGTTAACATGGTAGTAGTCACGACATCTATCTTGTTAGTCAAGAAGCACAAAAGCTCATTAATCACGATACCTGCATGGCCTACTGCGATCGATCCAGTTTCTTTTTCCTGTTTATCGTCTCTTGACGTATCACCCCACATGACATCATTCCGTTTCTTGTCACATTTTGGACACAATTGCAGGTCGCCATTGCACAATTTAACTTGAGAAGCAAAGACGCGACAGTCCTCGTACCGAAGCAGCATAATCATCGATAGGAATGCATTCTGTGATTGATTTCGGCTGAAAGGACGAATTTTTGGGTTGTTCAGTAACACAGATCCTTCTTTTCTACCCTGGTCGGTGCTACCCCAACACCTAGGAGCTCATGCTCTTTCTAAACCATTATGTGGTGTGGAATTGTGCATATTGCGCTACTCTTCTGTTGCCACCTCAAAGATAAAGCCATCTGATTTCTTCAGGATGACCTAATATAGCCTGCCTTAAACTCAGACAGTCAACAACCACTTTTTGTTTGTGTCTAAATAGATGATAGTGGGTTGTTAGTCCATGCATAACGTCCTGCGACCATTGAAATCCCGCCACACAACCACTCTCAATAAAGAGCAGTATGAGTTCTACATCTGTTTTGTTGAGCGATGCGTCTGGCAGGATCCAGACCATACTGGTGTTTGCATAGAAGATCTCAAGGGCATCCACGAGGAGGAACACATCTATGTGGATTTATAGGTCATCATAGGTCTCCCAAACCTTTTGTGCTCACTGGTGTTTTTGTCAGTTAGCGTGCTGTAGTATGTTTCTTTTAGATGGAGATGCAAACCGCTCCCTGTACTTAGCCAATTTGCTTTTAATGTCAAGGAGAGTCAATAGAAACTGGACACTGTTGATGAACTGCAGATATACTTCTCTGGGTTGTTAGAATTGCAAAGAAACCTGCCCCCACCTTTGAGATGGCGTGTTTCATGGCTTCTTCTTTTCTCATACTGGAGTGCGCTATAAAAAGTCTCAGCTGCATTAGGGTCTCTGTGTTTCACAAGAAGATTTGTTTAGCCATCACAATATATGACAATATAGCAATAGCTACATGCCTTGTGCTGCTGTATTGTCTGACTCTTGCTTTTTACTGGGTCCCTCCCTTTTTGTTGTGATGACAGTATAGATGATGAATGGGGTTGGTAGCTGTTTATGATGATTCTGGAAGGAAAGCTTGCTTTCACTGACCTATTCCACTGCATCCTGGTGCAAGTCCATGCGTGCGAGTTGGCCACACACAGTTATTGAGAGGAACTTGACCCTCCCAGAGGACACAGGCCAGGAAACATATGGGATTCTATTTATTTTAGAATACTTGGACTTCTTACAGGAACTCTCAATAAGTGTCAAAATTAATTAACCAGGGTTTACTTGGTTTACATAGCCATGTATGGCAATGGGCAGTTAGAATATACCATTGAGAAATATTTTATTGGCTCTCCCAAATGAAAGCCCACCTCCTCATTATTTATGAGCCATGGCCTATTTGAGGGCTAGTAATCTTGTACTTTGGTTGTCTAATGCTTTGATTGTCTTGTGAGACGATGCTTTCATTAACAGTATTAATAAATAGTTATTATATCGTGAACTACATGTCAGATCATTGGTATTATACTTGTGTCTTCACACTATCCAAATAATAAGTATATTACCTCTGTATTTCAAAGCAACATTACAAAACACAATTGTGCCACGTAATGGATATTATTTGGATTATATTGTTTTCCCTTCCATATTTACATGCAAATAGACACTGGATACAACATCTATGTATGAACATTGCAATTCTATTTAAACAAGTATGTGAAATCGAGAAATAGAAACAGAGATATGTACGAGAGACGACTAACATGAGCTATTCAGTTTATTACGATGACAACTATGAGGTCTTAACTTACGTACACTAAAAACTTAAATACATCAATAGTCGGGCTGTATGTATAGAAAGTGACAAAGGTTGAGTTATTTTATTTAGTATGTCATCATAACTTTTCAATGTGTTATGTTTTAGTGAAAATTAAGAAAATGTCTCGATTGAAGAAGGATGGTACTCCAGATATGAGGTACTCATGTAACAGAAGTGCATATCTGCCACCTGGACGCAATGTCGGTGGTGGGTACGACATGAGATCTTCAGTCAACCGGCAACTCTTCAATGAACCACGTCAAATGACTGGTGGGCCAACCAGAATGGATGGCAAACCAGACATGAGGTACAAAGTAAACAAAGAAGCAGCCAAAACCAAGGTTGTATATTCTCCTCCAGTTGCATCAATGAAGGTTACAGTGCCACATGTGGGACCGATTAGACGTGATGGGCATCCTGACATGAGATACAGCGAAAACCGAGCACATTTGCCTTCCAATCCCTTAACCAAAGGGCCAACTAACGTTGATGGAACACTTGATATGAGATACACGGTGACTAAGAAAGCTGTAGATGCCAAAGTTATACTACCTCCCCAAGCTGAAAAAGTGACGCCAACAGGGCCAACCAGCAAAAAAGGACAACCCGATATGAGGTACCATGAAAACCGAGCGCATTTGCCTTCCGGTCCCTTAACCAAAGGGCCAACTAACGTTGATGGAACACTTGATATGAGATACACGGTGAATAAGAAAGCTGTAGATGCTAAAGCCCGGCGGGCATTATATCCAAAGTTAGATATAGAAGATGGTAAGTATTTCTAAGTTAATCTAAATTTTTGAGAGACCTTCGCAAATTAAAGTGATTGGGAATGATTTCAAATGACAAATTTTTATTACATCTTCAACAGACTTCTATGAAAGAGCCAAAGAAGACGCTATCCCTGTTATGAGAATACCACTAAGAGAAGACTATCAAGATGAATATGAAGATGACTATGATTCAGATGAGTACTATGATGATCATGATCATGATGCTCATGATCATGACGATGATGATCACTTGGCTTCATCAGACACAAGTGAAGAAAATATCCCTGCTATGGTAAGTCAAGTGATAACAATTTAAATATATTTATGAAAATGTACACAACTTCACCTATTGATTATTAATTTAACAGTAACAATGTCAATGTGATAGAAGATTTTTGTTGAGGTTCATTTTGTTTACATTTGTTCAACTTTGCCTTTAGCGTAAACTACAGACTAAAACAGAACTCATCAATGAAGATGGAAACTCTGGTAAGTTGAATGTTCAAAAAATGATTTATTGCAACACTAAGCAAAGCAAGTACTATAAAGTGTATGTAGGAAATCAAAAGTGAATAAACAACATTTCTAAATCACTAGACAAGGTATCTGTATCTGAAATATGCCTTGGAACATCTGGTATTGTTTGTTGATGCTTAGAAAGTCATATATATCCGTTTTGACTTACTTGACCATGCATATGTTATTAATTGACATGTGGTAAATGGTATGTGATATGATTGCCAGCTGTTAATTCAAATGATGTTATATACATTTTGTACTTAGAATAGTGACCCGTACCCCATAATTACAAAGGCTGCTTGAGTTCACTGTGGTTTAGTGGGGTGTACATTATTGTTATTATTTTGTAGCCAGTAATTTGCTTCCATTATAAAGCAGAAAACGAAACAGTTTCAGTGTTACTAGCTGTGGCTCCATATCTCTTCTAGTCTCAGTCTGTATTCTTTGTGATGGTATTTTAGTCATTTGTGATACATTTGGGGTCATTACATTTGTTATTTTCAGAAGAGCTATGGTTCCTCCCATAGCGTAACACAAACGTGCGACGCTAAATCTCATCGCAAATAAAATTTGATAAAGCATCTGAAAATAACAAATTTAAAGACACAAAATATACCAGAAATGACTAAAATACCATGACAAAGACTAGAGACCGACAGAGCTATGGACCCGCAGCTACAGTGTCACGCTGGCCACTGAGTCTGAATAATTTAAATCGTCATTCTTGAAATTCGTTTACACAATTTCATATGGCAAAATAAAATGAGAATAAAAGATTTAATCTAGTTTAATGGACTGTACGTAGTCGTGTCGTTACCTAATTTCACGAGTATTTTCAAAGTATCAGGGTAGATGTTATTGGCAACTGTCAACTTTGATCAAGATCTGAAACTAATAGAAAATCTGTTTAGTTCAAAGTTATAAAATCAAAAACAATACATAAAAAGCAAAATGTTGCATCCACATTTTGAAAAGAAAATTGTACTAAAAAATATGTATTCTGTATTAGACAATCAGTTCATTCGACAAATGAAAATTCACAAGAATTTGTTTCAGCTATTAGAACATAATGATAGTGCTTTTATAATACTAATTTAAGAACGCACTTCAAAAACAAAGATTGCAGTTTCTCAGGAGGCAACAGTACTGTTGACTTCTCTCTCCACTGCACACCAACTAACTATTTAAGTTGATTTGCCTACAAAGCAGAGCTTGCAACTTGATAGCTGTTCATAGAGGGCGTTTTTTACTTTTCATATAATACAGTAGCCACACAATGAATATAATAAGGCAGTTCGTATTTGTCTCAGTGAATCATTAATTTTTGATAGACACCTGTACAAAATACTTGAACAAAAGCCAGCTAAGATTTTCTTTTATCTTGCATGTTTTATGATATATCTGAATTACTTTGAATAAAGCTGGAAATTATATCCCTTAAAATAATTAAACAAATTAGGCACCAATGTTTTTGTAAGATATTTACATCTATCAAGGGCATTCGGTAGACTGATTCCCCACTGTTGTTTCAACCCCAAAACTTGTTTGTATTCCAAATTATTTTATGACAATGCATATTGATAATGAAACAAACTATTATAAAGGGAATAATATTATATAACAAAGGGCAAGGTCACCAGAGTTCAACTATGTTTTTACTAGATCATTAACATGACCGAGCGGCCACCATTGTAGCATCATCCGTTGCTAAATCTAGAAGCGCGCAGGATAGAAGGAACGCCGCGAACGAACGCGCTTCGGCTGACCAACCACACGACGCTCACCGCAATAAAAATCTGTTGTTATTAGCAATAGCCATTTTATATCATGCTGATTTTAGTATTAGATTGTTACCTCATAGTTTGTCTTCTCATTAAATACCCTCTCCTTTATTTGTTTTGGTACGAGGCCGGGCTAAATAATGGGATACGTTATTGCAAATAATACAGCAATGACATCATAAAATTCACTAGTATTGATAATGTTGTGATATATTATGAGTTTATTACGATTATACCTCAAAGTATGCAAGAAGACAGTACAGCGAAGGTCGATGCGACGGCGTACTGTCTGAGTGCATACTTTGAGGTATCTTCGTAATAACTTTATTATCATACATCTTTTCCTTCCAAGGATACATCATGGGAATGCCAAAATCCAAAAAGTTTAGAACAGAATCAGCGAACTTCTTTGGTTGGAGGTCGGTTAAACCCTGGTGGCAACCATGTTTGTTTTTATTATTAGAGGACGCTTGCGCGCGTACTATCATTTCATATTTGAATTTCGCATTTCCTTATAAGTTGGATGAAAATACCCCGTTAGCGGCGCGTTGTAACTAATGGCGTTACGATGACAGATGTATAATAATTTATTAAATTACAGAATATATTCGTGTTTGGTATAGCAAGCGTATTGGGATTGAACAGAAAACAGTCTGCAACAAGTTGGCATGCGCTGAAATAGATGAAGTTAAACTACATGTGAACATAGAGCGAGATAACTACGAACCTATTGAGTCTGGATGGCGAGTTACCCAAGTCAATGTGGGAGGTAATAGTTCCATGCTATGTATTATGTTTGATGTATGCTATAAATCAAGTCATTACATTGCAGATGCAAACTATAGTATGTGTGGGCATATTAGGGAATATGACCTGACGTTGTTATTGAGGATAACATTTGTATTATTGTATCGTGCCATATTTAGCTACGAATCATTATGTTCAGCTATTGGATTAGTGTGTTATTGTTGTTTGTGATCTGGTATACGGGCAAGCTCGATTCGGCACAGGGGAATATTCAAATGGTATTGTGATATGAGACAAATTTTAATACAACACGGGAAAGAAACAACAAACATCAAATATTCCAAAAAGTTAAACATGGTTTTGTACACAGACCATTGTTTCGCCAAATCTTAATATCATGGACATTTGTTGTAGATAATGTCATGGTTACATGGTCAGACTATTCACCAAAATTCCCATCACTGGAGAGACACATATTGCAGGGAGGTAAGCAAACCAACATATATTTTACAGAAATTACCGGGTGTATCAGTGAATGGATTGAATGAAATATACATATTCGTAGACATATAACCACATATGAATAAAAGAAACTTCATTATACATTTCGCGTTTAAACTAGGCACATTATCCCAATACTTTATATATGTTTATATGTTAAAATCAAAGGTCAAAGTCTCAGTATATGTGTATGTATGCATGTTCGCAATATAACTACAGTGGGAGTATATACATTGCTCTTAAACTTGACTCGCATGTCTCTTATGTTATCCCAACACTTACATTTTAATGTTAAAACAATATGTATAAAACTGTGGCTGTGAATGTTAATATGAATATATTTATGTTATTCATTTAAATTTTAGAAGAGATAGTCTATGGACCTGATGTAATACATGGAAGAGTAAAGGAATCAGCCGAGTACATCATTGGATGCATTGCCTACCATCATGGAGACATTACGCAGTATACTTGGTACCACAATGACAAGAAATGGAAGAGTGGCAAGAACTTATCTGTTGTGCATGTTCCAGAAGAAGGCACATACTGGTGCAGGGTTTGTTATTTTGGGAAAGAGGAAGACTCATCGAAAATTCGTATCATCAGTATAGTGGATACACCAGGTATGTCACGTGTTGCCAGTAAACAATGGAAATATATTGATTGTAAGTAAAAACAAATGTGTGATAGTGTGCAGTTATTTCTGTCTACTTTAATATGGTATACTTCAATATTTTGGACTAACATGTGTTCATTCTTTTCGAAACACATGACTTTCCATCGTGGCTACCTATCCCAGAGTGCATGTATATATCCTTCGTATATCAGTACCTAATTCCTAATTTGGAATTCTAGCACCATACATTAACAGTGTACGGTATAATCATATTGCAGCTGACATCAAGTTGAAAAAAGAGGATCTGACTTTTGAAGAGGAGATTGGTGCTGGCACGTTTGGTACTGTCTGGAAAGGTAAATGGATGTGCGTACCAGTGTCTATCAAAGTCGTGCCAGGAGTATTAACCAATGTACCAAAAGAAGTTAACTTATGCAGGTAAATACCATGAGCTTCTCAATGTGTTTATTGCATCTACGAAGTGAGGTGACGTCATTATTACTGAACCTTTGTGTTATGTTATTTACCGGTGTCTCATTTTTGCAGTAGAACATTTTAATTTTTCTAATATGCAAAGCGTCAACTACAGTCGATACAGACACAATAAACATGCAACGCCATTTGGCGTACACGTATATGTCAAGCATTCTTAAAATCTGCATGTACAGGAAATAGTCATGCTGTTGCGTCCTCGGTTGTACTTTCTTCTGTGCTCATTTGAAGCTGGTTTATTATTATTATTATTATTATTATTATGTATATTTTGTTATTTATATATCAATGTTGCGTCTCATACAGTCTGTTAGTTATTGAATATGTTATCCAAACTTCCAATTGTAGAAAACTTCGACATCCAAATATACTGTCTCTTATTGGTGTTGTTTTAACGAAGGTTAAATTCTACCTTGTAAATCAGTATGTAAACGGATACGATTTGCAAGAATTACTTCACATCTTGCCCAAAGAGAGTCAGGTAATGTTGTAATACTAAAGTATTTTTTTAGTCATAAACATTCGATGTTAGCATGTGATCCGAATGTTCGCTAATATATTAGTATATACACCAATCAACAAGATTAACACTTATTTATTATTTCGTATATCACAGTTAAAATATTCTGCCAATGGTTACGTCATCTATCAAATTGCAATCGGTTTGCAATACCTCCACGGGAATGGTATCGTCCATATGGACTTAAAACCAGCCAATGTGTTGGTATGTACGACTAATTAATTAATTATGTTAATTTATGCACTATAATATAATAAACTTAAATTCAATGATATAGAAGAAGGCAGAACGATTGTCTGTAATTATATAGGGCATATATCACTATGCATAAAGTCTACTGTACATTTCTTGTTCAGCCAATAAGGTTTACTTTTTAATGGCATGTACAATATCCTGGCCAGCTCAAGCGGAAAGGATTTTGGAAATATGGTTATATATGGAACGAAATAATATGATGGGCTTATAATGGTGCTACTCGTACATCTCATTTTTTACCTACAGGTTGAATGTGGTACTAATAAGACATTCATCTGCGACTTCGGTTTATCAGAACAAAGAGAAAAGACGAGTTCTTACATGCAAAGCACAGAAACAGGAAGTTCATTGAAAGGAACTATTGCATTTTGTTCCAAAGAACGCTTGGAAGGTAGTAGTATGAAATCGCGCCCATGTGTTGATGTCTACGGATTTGGTTGCATTATTAATGAGGTATACAGTAGGAAACGTGTGTGGGAAGGGCTCGGGCTGCCAGAGATAATGCTTAAAATTATGATGGGAAAATTTCCAAACTCGCAGTCTATAGCCAACGAAAATGTCAGAGCACTACTAAATCGGGTATTTGTGCCAGCAGAAAGCAGACCAACTATTTGTGATTTATTGCCAGAGTTGAAAGGTTTAGTACATCCCAAATATGCTTCATGGGTTTAAATCTAGTGGCATTAGTCATAAGAAATGTGACAATATAAAATACGTCGATTAAAAGAGGGACTGGACACTCAATAAACACTATAATTTTTGACTACTGTACTACTGTGAGGGAAACTTACAGTGTCGTGCATGAAGCACTACTGCTGGTTTTCTTGCTAAGACAAATTTTGCTTATTCTGAAAACTGTCCACTATTAAATGTCCGGCAATTGGCGCTTTATTTTTGTCGTTTTATTTCTCGTATTTCTAAATGATCTTTTACAATCTAGTTCGACGGTTTCTCCCTGGTGGTTCGTTTTTGCCACCTCATCACTCGCATAAATTTCGTGAGTGTGAGAGTATCCAATTCCAAGAAATTACACATACGTTATTTGTTTTTGTTTTAATTTGCCTTAGAATAAGACAGGGGTCGTAACCGTTTGCAGTGAGTACCAGTATGACTGGCATGCCGATTTAGTTCTAAAGGTTGTTTTTTCTAAGTTAAAAGTTTAATAAAGGTCAGAGTTTTTGTTTTAATTTGCCTTAGAATTGGACAGGGGTCGTAACCTTTTGCAGTGAGCACCAGTATGACTGGCGTACCGACGGGGTTCTAAGGGTTGTTTTTTCTAAGTCAAATGTTCAATAAATGTCAGTTTTTTTTTGTTTTAATTTGCCTTAGAATTAGGCAGGGGATCGTAACCTCTTGCAGTGAGGACCAATGTAACAGGTTTGTTTTTCCTAAATTAAATGTTCAATGATGTTAGAGTCTTTGTTTTATTTTACTCGTGAATCAAACATCATTGTACTGCGCTGTACTGTACCTGTTTTGGTATCATTTTAGTTGGTATAGCGTAACTATGATAGAAGACAGGATATAGTATTAATATAGATAGCATATGTATTTGATCATCGTCGTTGACCTTTGTAGTCATGATAATTATTCAAGCATAACGTTTACACAGCAATTATCAAGATGGTACTAGTCACTTTATAATATCCAGCATAAAGGTATGCTGTGCATGGATAAAATTAACATTATATTCTTGATACTTTTCACCAACATTTGTGGACTTTATTTGTAATGTAAGGTAGGGAAGGGGAACAACTAGAAATATTGTAATTGTGATCAGGGCATTCTATGTAAGTTATCTTATTACAGAATCAGACATTATAAAAGAAATGTATTTTGTTTTCTCGTTTTCTTCCTACTCAATACCGCACGCATTATATATTGTTTTGGATGAAACAGTATTTTTTTGCGTTTTATTCGGAGCAACACATACATTATTGACTTTTTGAACATTAATTTTTATCAACGGATTTTTCTCTGGTGGATTAGATGAATTTATACTTTCAACTTTCAACAAACATAAAACATGATTTGTATCATTATATCTACAATTTCGATACTCAGTATTAAAATGAACACATTGACGATGGAAAGCGAACACTATCTTTTTATTATGTACTAGTAGTTGTTAATTTTGTTGTGCACCTGGGTCATTGTAATGTTAACGTGATGTATATATATGTGGGGGTATATGGGCAGATGAGTTGTTTTATTATGTATATGTGTCGTAAATAGATATGGATTGTTTTAATGTGGATCACAGTGTTTATAGAGTGGTAATAATGTGCATATGAGTCGTCATTTCGTGTATGTGCATGGGTTATAATGTGTGAATGAGTTGTTATAATATAAATATGGGTTATAATGTGTGAATGAATTTTTATAATGTGCATATGGGTTATAATGTGTGAATGCATTTTTATAATGTGTATATGGGTTATAATGTGTGAATGAGTTGTTATAATGTGTATATGGGTTATAATGTGTGAATGAGTTTTTATAATATACATATGGGTTATAATGTGTGAATGAGTTTTTATAATATACATATGGGTTATAATGTGCGAATGAGTTTTTATAATGTGTATATGGGTTACAATGTGTGAATGAGTTTTCATAATGTGCATATGGGTTATAATGTGTGAATGAGTTTTCATAATGTGTATATGGGCTATAATGTGTGAATGAGTTTTCATAATGTGCATATGGGTTATAATGTGTGAATGAGTTTTCATAATGTGTATATGGGCTATAATGTGTGAATGAGTTTTCATAATGTGCATATGGGTTATAATGTGTGAATGAGTTTGTATAATGTGTATATGGGTTATAATGTGTGAATGAGTTTTTATAATATACATATGGGTTATAATGTGTGAATGAGTTTGTATAATGTGTATATGGGTTATAATGTGTGAATGAGTTTTTATAATATACATATGGGTTATAATGTGTGATTGAGTTTTTATGATGTGTATATGGGTTATAATGTGTGAATGAGTTTTTATAATATACATATGGGTTATTATGTGTGAATTAGTTTTTATAATGTGCATATGGGTTATAATGTGTAAATGAGTTTCTATAATGTGTATATGGCTTATAATGTGTGAATGAGTTTTTATAATATACATATGGGTTATAGTGTGTGAATGAATTTTTATAATGTGTATATGGGTTATAATGTGTGAATGAGTTTTTTATAATATGTATATGGGTTATAATGTGTGAATGAATGTTTATAATGTGTATATGGGTTATAGTGTGTGAATGAGTTTTTATAATGTATATATGGGTTATAATGTGTAAATGAGTTTTTATGTGTATATGGGTTATAATGTGTGAATGAGTTTTTATCATGTGTATATGGGTTATAATGTGTAAATGAGTTTTTATAATGTGTATATTGGTTATAATGTGTAAATGAGTTTTTATAATGTGTATATGGGTTATAATGTGTGAATGAGTTTTTATAATATACATATGGGTTATTATGTGTGAATTAGTTTTTATAATGTGTATATGGGTTATAATGTGTGAATGAGTTTTTATAATGTGTATATGGGTTATAATGTGTGAATGAGTTGTTATAATATAAATATGGGTTATAATGTGTGAATGAATTTTTATGATGTGTATATGGGTTATAATGTGTGAATGAGTTTTTTATAATATACATATGGGTTATTATGTGTGAATTAGTTTTTATAATGTGCATATGGGTTATAATGTGTGAATGAGTTTTTATAATGTGTATATGGGTTATAATGTGTGAATGAGTTTTTATAATGTGTATATGGGTTATAGTGTGTGAATGAGTTGTTATAATGTGTATATGGGTTATAATGTGTGAATGAGTTTTTATAATATGTACATGGGTTATAATGTGTGAATGAGTTTTTATAATATACATATGGGTTATAGTGTGTGAATGGATTTTTATAATGTGTATATGGGTTATAATGTGTGAATGAGTTTTTATAATGTGTATATGGGTTATAATGTGTGACTGAATTTTTATAATATACATATGGGTTATAATGTGTGAATGAGTTTTTATAATGTGTATATGGGTTATGTGTGAATGAGTTTTTATAATGTGTATATGGGTTATAATGTGTGAATAAGTTTTTATAATATACATATGGGTTATAGTGTGTGAATGAGTTTTTATAATGTGTATATGGGTTATAATGTGTGAAAGAGTTTTTATAATGTGTATATGGGTTATAGTGTGTGAATGACTTTTTATAATGTGTATATGGGTTATAATGTGTGAATGAGTTTTTACAATATACATATGGGTTATAATGTGTGAATGAGTTTTTATAATGTGTATATGGCTTATAATGTGTGAATGAGTTTTTATAATGTGTATATGGGTTATAATGTGTGAATGAGTTTTTATAATGTGTATATGGGTTATAGTGTGTGAATGAGTTGTTATAATGTGTATATGGGTTATAATGTGTGAATGAGTTTTTATAATGTGTATATGGGTTATTATGTGTGAATGAGTTTTTATAATGTGTATATAGGTTATAATGTGTGAATGAGTTTTTATAATGTGTATATGGCTTATAATGTGTGAATGAGTTTTTATAATGTGTATATGGGTTATAATGTGTGAATGAGTTTTTATAATGTGTATATGGGTTATAGTGTGTGAATGAGTTGTTATAATGTGTATATGGGTTATAATGTGTGAATGAGTTTTTATAATATGTACATGGGTTATAATGTGTGAATGAGTTTTTATAATATACATATGGGTTATAGTGTGTGAATGGATTTTTATAATGTGTATATGGGTTATAATGTGTGAATGAGTTTTTATAATGTGTATATGGGTTATAATGTGTGACTGAATTTTTATAATATACATATGGGTTATGTGTGAATGAGTTTTTATAATGTGTATATGGGTTATGTGTGAATGAGTTTTTATAATGTGTATATGGGTTATAATGTGTGAATAAGTTTTTATAATATACATATGGGTTATAATGTGTGAATGAGTTTTTACAATATACATATGGGTTATAATGTGTGAATGAGTTTTTATGTGTATATAGGTTATAATGTGTGAATGAGTTTTTATAATGTGTATATGGCTTATAATGTGTGAATGAGTTTTTATAATGTGTATATGGGTTATAATGTGTGAATGAGTTTTTATAATGTGTATATGGGTTATAGTGTGTGAATGAGTTATAATGTGTATATGGGTTATAATGTGTGAATGAGTTTTTATAATATGTACATGGGTTATAATGTGTGAATGAGTTTTTATAATATACATATGGGTTATAGTGTGTGAATGGATTTTTATAATGTGTATATGGGTTATAATGTGTGAATGAGTTTTTATAATGTGTATATGGGTTATAATGTGTGACTGAATTTTTATAATATACATATGGGTTATAATGTGTGAATGAGTTTTTATAATGTGTATATGGGTTATGTGTGAATGAGTTTTTATAATGTGTATATGGGTTATAATGTGTGAATAAGTTTTTATAATATACATATGGGTTATAGTGTGTGAATGAGTTTTTATAATGTGTATATGGGTTATAATGTGTGAATGAGTTTTTATGATGTGTTTATGGTTTATAATGCGTGAATGAGTTTTTATAATGTGTATATGGGTTATAATGTGTGAATGAGTTTTTATAATATACATATGGGTTATAGTGTGTGAATGAGTTTTTATAATGTGTATATGGGTTATAATGTGTGAATGAATTTTATAATGTGTATATGGGTTATAATGTGTGAATGAGTTTTTATAATATGTATATGGGTTATAATGTGTGAATGAGTTTTTATAATGTGTATATGGGTTATAATGTGTGAATGAGTTTTTATAATATGTATATGGGTTATAATGTGTGAATGAGTTTTTATAATATACATATGGGTTATAATGTGTGAATGAGTTTTTATAATGTGTATATGGGTTATAATGTGTGAATGAGTTTTTATAATGTGTATATGGGTTATAATGTGTGAATGAGTTTTTATAATATACATATGGGTTATAGTGTGTGAATGAGTTTTTATAATGTGTATATGGGTTATAATGTGTGAATGAGTTTTTATAATGTGTATATGGGTTATAATGTGTGAATGAGTTTTTATAATGTGTATATGGGTTATAATGTGTGAATGAGTTTTTATGTGTATATGGGTTATAATGTGTGAATGAGTTTTTATAATGTGTATATGGGTTATAGTGTGTGAATGAGTTTTTATAATGTGTATATGGGTTATAAAGTGTGAATGAGTTTTTATAATGTGTATATGGGTTATAATGTGTGAATGAGTTTTTATAATGTGTATATAGGTTATAATGTGTGAATGAGTTTTTATAATGTGTATATAGGTTATAATGTGTGAATGAGTTGTCCCAGTTGTGCCCAAAACAATTAAACTCGTATAAAAACGCAACAGTCTTCTTGTGATCCTGGGGGCTGCCATCTTGTCTTAGACTTTAACTATCATGACCTATCAAGTTCGGCAGTCTTCGTAGATCTTCGTACACGTTCGAAAAGCAGAGATTTAATAACCTTCTGAATAATTTGGATCTATATGCAAATAAATGGAGACTAAAAGTTAATAATGATAAATCTAAAGTAATGGTATTTAGGCGTGGGGTTAGATTGAAATCAACTGAGCAATGGTGGCTTGCAGGACATAAACTAGAAGCTGTTTCTTATTATAATTATTTGGGTATAGTATTGTCGAGTTCTGGGCTTTGGAACTATGCCCAGTCTAGTTTGACCAAAAAAACGTCAGGATCGTTGTTTGCGATTAAGAAAAGTATTTCGCAATTTGACGGTATTGATGTAAATATTGCATTTAAAATCTTTGATGGTAAAATCCTACCAATTTTAATGTACGCTAGCGAAGTCTGGGGCTTTCACAATGGCAATCAAGTTGAAATTATACAAAACAAATTCTGTCGACTTATACTGAAAGTATATCATAATGCACCAAATTTGGCTATAAGGGGGGAGTTAGGTAGGTTTACTATTAAAACGTTTAGACTTATTAGGATTATTAAGTACTGGCTTCGCATTTTATCATTACCTCGACACAGACTAGTATATTTATGTTACATGTTTCAGTACCATGAAGCAGAAAGGGGTAAAAAGTGTTGGGCCCTGAATTTAAAAATGTTACTACTTTCTTATGGCCTGGGTGAGGCATGGTACAACCAAGGGGTGGGGGAACTCTGAATACTTTGTTAAGCTTTTCAAACAGCGATGCTTGGACATTGATATTCAACATTGGCAAAGTGGACTCGAGCTATTTCCGAAGCTGTGCTTTTATAGAAAATTTAAATATATATTTGGTCAAGATAATTATTTTAAAACAGTCCAAAAAGACCGTTACAGGGAAGCATTGTGTCGCCTAAGAATTTCTGCCCATTGTCTACGTATTGAAACTGATAGAAAATTCCATAATACACGCACAGAAAGAGTTTGTATTTTACGTAATACCAATTGTGTAGAGGACGAGTACCATTTTTGCATTATCTGTCCGTTTTACCAAGAGTTGAGATATAAATACATCCCAAGTTATTATTATACACTTCCCTCACCCGAAAAAAATTATATCACTATTACAATTACAAAATGTAGTAATCTTGCGTAACATTTCTAAATTTATTTTTCTCGCCACAAAAAAACGTAATACAATTATTTTGGTCTGACAGTTCATGTTCTTTTCATATTTTCTTGTTCTTTTTCAGTCACTGTAAAATGATATTGTCCTCTGAAACATGTCATGTAATTACAATGAGTATACCTTGAGGCCGGAGGCCTACAGTATTATGAATAAATTTATTATATATGAAAATATTGGTAAGAACATGCCTGACACAGATTCAGCGCTCACTAAACAGGTTATCGTACATGTTAACCAGCAATATGCCAGATTAATTTAATCAGTCAGTGCACCATCTTGGGTTCCCCCATCTTGACTGGTACGTGATCCACACATGACCAACTGTTTTTCACGATGCTTGGAAACAAGTCACATAACATAATTATTCTACTTTTTTTAGATAGATACCTTAATTATTGTTAACACAATCTACATTGAAAAAAACCCACGGACTACAACTATAAAGAAGACAAGAGAACATCAAATAAATACATAATTAGTACCCAGGTCAGGCCGCAAGATGGGAGTTTCATTACTGTGCAATGAACTGTCCGAGCAAGGACAAGTCAAGAAAAAGTTCTATTTTTTTTAACAGATCAGGTGTTGCTTCAAGAATGATAATGTTAATGAAATTATTATTATCAGAAAATTTCTGTGATTGGCCATCTAATTTTACCAATGATTTTCCATAGTTACAATCATTGAAATCACTACCTGGTTCAGTTTTGTGACATACATTTCAAACTTGACTTGACAGAATCCAAGAAAAACCAAGGACAGCCCGAAATGTGACACCAGTTTGATTTAGACTTGAATGGTCTCAAAGATTTTGACATGTATATGCAAAGTTACTTAAAAAAGATATACTTGAAACCCACACACCTGACTAATCAGACGGATGTTCAAAATTCTGCCTTGCATATATCAATATACAGAGGAGAAAGAAGAAGAGTACAGCAAAAAGGTGACAGCAAAGAAAAGAAATAAAAAAAAATCGGACTAGCAAAAAGTTCATGATGGCTGCTTTCCAAATAAGAGTTCATTTCTTTTGCACCTGAAATTGCCAAAAAAAGAATACTGTATAAACGGAGAAAAATAACTCCCACAGATTTCAGAATATCTAACAATTATAATTTCAAACATACATCTGTATATCTGGGATACAAAGCCCAGTAGGTAATGTAATGGGTGCAGAAGCCTGCCGAGTGATTTTTTTATTATGATTTCGTGAAATAAGTCTCGAGAGTTGTAGACTTTGGTAATAGAGTTATCGGTAGTCACGATTACAAGCTCTTATTGATAAAGAGGACTAACATAACCATTCATTGTTTTATTTTTCTTTAACACATTAAACAGATTAAATGCAAGCAAAATATAAAGATGTGTTCAACCCCAACTTAGTTAGTGTGATTCGTCACAACTCCCGGGGAAATTTACCCCCCTCAAACAAAGCCATTGCAACATTATTTTTTAACACCCGTTTATAAATGCTGATTCCATACTGTAACCGTGTTGAATTTCAAGACTGGAAAGTATCGTAGTAAAAATATGAAATAGAACATGTTATATTAATACACAAGAAAAACATACCTTTGTGGCAAATCGCAATGATGATAACGTTTCCGAAACGCTCTCTTCTCTTGGAGAAATATTCACAATTATCAACCTATAGAAGAAAGAATGTTCACATTCTTTAGTTTAGATACAGTACACCTTTCCAGCTCATGCCCTCAAGTAATGGAAGAAATGTCAGGTTAAAACTCTTACTCTAAGGGTACAAAGATTGTGTGTTGTGACGTCATTTTTAGAAGAGAATAAGAAACACATTTGTGAATTTAAGGCTCAGATAAAAAAAAACAAACAAAAAACAGTAACATAAAACATTTATCATCCATTATTATACTCCACAACTAATCATTAAAAACATCGATAGATGTCTGTGTTCTCCCCAGCATTCAATTTGTGTGCGGGGCCGCCACGCTGCTTTTCCTGCCCCCCACTGTGGTCTTGAGCGCCACGGTGATTTTTTCATTGTTCATCCTGTGAACTGTATTACGAAATATAGAAAGAAATACGTAGCTATCAGTGATCTTGCCACGCTTCCGACCAGGACTATTGTCCGACGTACCGACCGACACGCATCCTGCCAGTCGTGGATTATAAGGTTTAGTGAAACACTTAAAATTCCTCAGAAGGAATTAAAATGGTTACACTAACTGCTAAAACACATATATAAAACATACAAATTTTACAAGAATTACTGTCTAAAGCAATGGTTTAAAAAATAAATCAACATACTACAATTACAAAAATATGATTATAATTTGTAAACAATAGACGTAGTCGCACGATGTGGTAGTGGCTTATAAACAATACAAGTTAATTTTGTAAAATTAGCACCTCTTTGTTCGTAAGTAAATACTTTGACGATCGACACAGTCTTTAGATTGAAAGCTAACATTTTTTCAAAATCAATTCCACCCCGATATAACATGGGCAAAGCGGAGTTCACGATCAGTTTACGCCACTCAAGAAAAAAACGACGTGTTTATTGCGTGATTGGGTAAAATACATTTGAACTTTTATCATCGCGAATCATGTGAAAACTCTTCTTTCAAGACTTCTTATACCTTTTAAAAATTGCTTATCACCTATTTCGAAAACCATCATGCAGTTTTCATCTGAAATCCATACCAACACATCGTGCTACAACATCGCTTTACTTCCGCAATGTAATTTTTATGATCACTACCATTCGGAAAACTTTGGGTTCTGCCGGCATTACCATGCGGTATTCTGATTGGTTAATGGCGTTTTTGACCCATCGGGTCAAAGGACACATGCCAGTAAACTAATGCGTCACAATTATCATGGCGTCTGTGTTTTTCACCGAAGAGATTGAGTGATCAAAAATAATCGCTCTAATTTTACGTTTATTTCATATAAAACAAGTCATTGAAAATGACAGTCCCTGTTAAATTAAGTTCTCTTTGTGCTCGTCATATTAAAGTGGAGGGGTTGTCGCGAGCGTGTCCTTGAAACTTAAGTTCCAAGTGGCGTATACAACAGATTGTTTATTTACATCAAAACATGTGTTCCGTGTAGTAGTAATATGGCCAATAATAAAAACAGCCGTTATTCGGCCATCTTTGTTCTGATTATGAAACACACTGATATATATGATGTATGTGCCAAATACAAATGAAAATGGTACATAAATTGTGGAAATATAGTAGTAAGGCCAAAAAGTCAGATGGCTGTCAATCGGCCATCCTTAACCAGATTTTGAAACAAATTGTCATGGACATACATCCTAACATGTATAAAGTACATGTATGTGCCAAATTTGAATGAAAACTGACAGAGCACGTCTAAGATACCGCATGAAAAAAAATGAAAAAAAATGCCTGCCAGTCGACCATCTTTGATCCAATTGCGAAATAAATCGTCATGGACATGTATCCTAACATGTATAATCTATGTACCAAGTTTGAATGACAACTGACAAAACATGTCCAAAATACAACATTTTCAAAAAACAAGATGGCTGCCAGTCGGCCATTTTGAATCGAATTGCTAAACCACTGCATGTGCATATGTCCCACATAAGGTACTAGGCACATGCAAAGAATGAACGGAATCAGTCCACAGGATTCTGAAATATGACTGGACAGACTGAGGGAGGGACGGACGAACACACGGATGGACGGACAGACTCAGGAACTCACGGACGGTCGGGACATGTATCCTAACATGTATGACCTATGTACTGAATTTGAATGAAAACTGACAAAGCATGTTCAAAATACGACATTTTCAAAAAACAAGATGGCTGCCAGTCGGCCATCCTTGATCCAATTGTGAAATAAATCGTCATGAACATGTATCCTAACATGTTTAATCTATGTACCAAGTTTGAATGAAAACTGACACAGCATGTCCAAAATACAACATTTTCAAAAAACAAGATGGCCGCCAGTCGGCCATTTTGAATCGAATCGCCAAACCACTGCATGTGCATATGTCCCACATAAAGTACTTAGCACATGCAAAGAACGAACGGAATCGGTCCAAGGGATTCTGAGATATGACTCCGGACGGACGCACGGACGCACAGACAGACGGAGACCGAATTATATGTCCCCGTTTTCGGACTTCGTCCGAACGAGGACTAAAAAGAAGTAACATTTTTTGCGTGGCATGACTGAGTAAGAGGAATTATTGGTATAGCCGGTGTATAACATCGTGAAGTAAGTTAAGTCACGTCGTAACTTTGATGATCGTTTGGAAGTTTTATTTGTTCGTTCATTAATGTAAATGTAAACGTCCTAGAAGCTGATGGTACAAATAATGAACAATTGTTTGAAGGAGAATGTTTTTGTAGTAAATAAGATCATGGAAGTCGAGAACATATTCCTGGCTGAAACGTTTCAAATGCGTTTCATTTAGTCTTTTACAATCTATTTCTTTGTTTGTTTGTTTGTTTGTTTTTAATAATCTGCAGCATTTGCATTTCAGTTCGACAATTTTTCATTTTTAAATTCAAACTCTTCTATTTTGACTCCAATAGAAAAAATATTTACACTGTGACTGAGCTCATTAATATCCCAAAAGAATAGTGTTTATAACACTGTATGAAACAAATAAATATGTGCCACATTGTTTTTGAAAATATATGTTGTTTGTTATGTGGGTGTAAATGTGCTTTGGTCAATCTCTATTATTATATAAATGATATGCAAATCATATGCAAATTAGTCCGCAACAGTGGTTTAAATTTCTGGGCAGAACGCTGGATGTATTGATAAGAACCAGTAAACAGTGTTCGCCTTCATCACAAGATTAACTCACATCTGAATACACCCAAACTAAACCACTTTATATGAACATCATCTGCATATAATTAGAGTAGTCCAATGTATGCATATTGCACATCAATTCATCAGTGTATAGTTAGAGTAAAAGGCCAGCAGTCTTACAGCAATTCCAGGCGCTGATGTGACGCTGAGGTAGTGCTAGATGTTGATAACTTACTACAATAGGTTACACACTTTGTTTTCACATTTACATACGTTGTTACAAATAATGCAGACAGCATGTCTGCAAATTGAAGCGCACCGGAAGAAAGCTCCGCCCCATAAAAGTGGCAGTACACAAGTTTTGAATTTTTCCTCCAATAAACGATCGAGGCTCCCTTAGTTTCATGCTTCAATTTGCGTCACATGTTATTTCAGTGAGAAGGGTGCATAAAGTGGTGGAACTGTAAAGAACGTTAGTTACCCGTAGAGTTATTTTACAGAACCAGCTGACCGACTGATCATGACAGAATTATTTATCAAAGTGCATTGTTCCTACTATGGACATATCCGTATCACGCCGATGTATATACTGAAAGCTGCCTGCAACAAATGTCCTATGAAGACTTCATTCATTATATCAATAATGAAATTGAATAAATAAAAGTAGAATGGGTGTTATTCGATTATTAGTTCTCGACGATGAGAATCAAAAGGTTGATGTGTCACCAAAAATAATCATTTTAAAAAGGTTATCACAAGCAACACACGATCACACGTCCAGGGAGGGTTGCCGCCGTACATACAGTCTACAAGTAGTTTTTGTCGAATTTCCCGTCCGTAAATGCGCGGCCGCGATGTTTTATAATATTCGTCATAGTCTATAACGTTGTCAGTCAGTTTTTTAGTCGCAGATTGGTCGCTCTTACGCTTTCCTGGCAGGATACTCTCCGCAAATGACAGTCCACAAAATACAAATCGACAACCCTTGTTCTCACTTCAACTGGTTTGTTGACTCCTTGCTACTCCATCATGGTGCTTGTCGATTTGTAGACACAAAATCAACACGACGAACGACAAAAGTGAATGAAAGACCGACGCGCCTCAAAGTCTAGGTGTACCAAACTTTGTAGCAAAAATAGAAAACATTGTTGGCAATATCTGTCAATCATTCCTCTGATTTGCAGCCGATGTTTATATTTCTAGTTACAACTTCTGTAAATTTGAAAACAAAGTGTGTAACTTGTTGTAGTAAGTTATCAACATTTAGCACTACTTCAGCGTCAAATCAGTGCCTGGAATTGCTATAACATGATCGCCCTCAGTGGCGCTAGTTTGTCAACGACTGAAGAATGAAATGAACATTTTGCACCCCTCTAGGGTTTTCAGTCTAATTAAGAAAAAATATTGGTCTTCAAATGCTCTCTAAATTTGGAAATTTTCATTTCTGAAACAATGTCCCCCACCTACCCAAATAAAGGTCAAATTTTCATGGGTGGTCACCATACTGCAAGTTTGACAGTACTTTGGCAAGTATCTCATTTTACCAATTAGTAACTTGTACACTTATTAAATAAAATTACCAAATACAGTAAAATACTTTATTTTAGCTGGAATTAATTTTCGCTGAAAAGTTTTCGGATGTTTTGTATAGAATTTATTTTCACTAATTTTTGATGAGCTGAATGTGAAATATTGGAAAACAAGTCATTGTCAATGACACGTCCCCGTTCCGTTCATATTTGAGTGACATGTACATTGAAAGCAGATCATGACCGAAATCTCAGACCACTTTCAGTGGTCTGATCTGAAATGCACCTGCATATGTACAACACATTGTACTTAATCTGAACAAAATCCATCCATGCATGACTGAGATCCGGTTCCGGAAATGTGAAAATACGTGATTTTGAAGCATTTTCGGCCTTAAAATGGCCATCATGCAGCCATTGTTAAGCGGATCATGAAACAAATGCACATATCTATTTGTGACATGATGTACCATGTGTGTGTGAAGTTTGAACTTGATCAATCCAGACACGTCTCTGATACGGACCCAGAACTGAATTCTTTAAAATAAAATGGCCGCCAGTCGGCCATTTTGAACTTGATCCGAAAAAAAGGTCCTATTATGTTTAATGTATGTACCAAATTTGAACAAAATCCGTCCATGCATAACTGAGATCCGGGTCCGGAATGGTGAAAATGTGCGATTTCAAAGCATTTTCGGCCGTAAAGTGGCAGCTATTCGGCTATCGTTAATCAGATCATGAAAAAAATGCATGTGCATGTGTCCCATATAATGTGTGATGTGTGAGTGAAGTTTGAACTTAATCTGTCAATGCATGTTTGAGATACAGGTGATCACGGACGCACGGACGCACACAGGGCAAAACATAAGTCTCAGTTTTCGGACTACATCTTGCGTCTTGGAATTCCCTCCGAGCGAGTTCTGCAATAGATGGGTAAGCTTGCTATTACGGTACGGGATGTGAGGCTCCTTATTGGCCAATGCCATGATGACATTACCAAATTCGGCAAGACTCCTGTTGATATTCTGCGTCTCCTTCAACCTTTCCCCTTTCGAGTTGCTCTGCGAAAGCCGTTCACTGCCGGCCAAATCAACCAGATTCAAGGTACCTACAACAACAAAGGTGCTTTGGGTTAAGGGTAGTTGCATTTACGCTTTGCTTTAATACTAATATTCAATAAATTTTAATTTGATGAATTTAATTAGTGAAAACAATGAAAATCGTACATGCAAGGTCTAGATTTGAAAAATTTAATCTATTGACAGTCAAATAATCCTACAAAAAGATCTTGACTGATGAAGCTTCTAATCAATATTTTGTACATAATTCCATTACTGCAGAAGAGCATCTCAGATAAAAGCACATAAACAGTTTGTTGTATACTGACTGACTAAAATATCTTCTATTTTTTATGCACAGTAATACACAGTCAGCTGGCATACAGGTGATAATCAAATAAATGAAATTAATCTACTGATTGTTCCTATATGGGGGCAGTCATCTTAAATATGGCTTGAAACTAAAGAAAGGAACAAGTTGAGAAACTGGTTTTTGAGTTTCCTATAAATCAGAGGAATGATAGCAAACTTTTACAGGCATCCATTTGGACAACATAAGGTAACATAACATAACTGCTAAGATAATTTGGTCTAAAGAAATTCCATGCAAAGAACATCATCTAATTGCACTTTCCTTGGGTATTTCAAACCAAATACGTCATCTAACAGGAACGCCGTCGCTAATTGGCTCCTGAGTGGGATGACGATTTTGGTTTCAAAAATCCTGCAAATTAGGTTTTTGTATGCCAGAGATTTTTCCACACAATAACAATTAATTCGGTCAACTTTGTTAGCAGTTGGCCTAAAGTGAAAGTTTAGTATTATTTCTTTGAATTGTAGGAAACGAAAAAAACTCACCCTCACAGCTGTTTCCAGTAAGTTCGTTAACCCCCTTCAACCTGATGATAAATACAGAGTGTCTGTGAGACAACCTCTCGCTACATTTAGTGGCTGCTACCGCTCGGTTTTGTGCTGCTGTCTGTAGCAGGTCATTAATCTGTAATGATACGTGCACACTAAATTAAGTTGCATTAGAGTTAAGTTCCAATAGTTATATTTCACTTTTTCTTCGGACAGTGTCAATTCTCGGTATAGCTGTATTACACTTAAAAAAAGTCAGAAGTCGTGCGCTCAAATTACCCATTTTGTATGTTTCCATACTAGGTTTAAATAGAAAATTCAGAAAAGTCAATTTTGTTGCAAAACTGACATTTTGACTTCAAAGAATGAGACAATTTAAATTAACATGCGCCTATATATACATGAACATAAATAAACCATGAATAAGAAACTAGTAAACAATTTTGAGCCACAATATGTTATTGTACATTTGAGATAGATGTATATATGATATATGTGTAAAATACTGATAACGTTAACACTACCTGTAACCAGCTTAGCTGAGCACATTAAAGACAAGGATCGGACGATATGTGCATGATAAATTGTGTATTAGTATAATTGTACTAAACAAAATTCTGAGTTAGAATTGCGAGAAAATCAACTTATGTCTGTTCTAAATTTGAAGATAATTGTGCCAAAAGTTATGATTTACATTTTTTAGTCAACCAAAATAGATGGAGTTTTCTATCTTGGATTGATCAAACGAAAGTTAGCATGCAATGCTAATTTTGAGAGGAAATAAAACTTTGGATTGAAGAATCAAAAATGAATGTGTGACTGAATAATAAAGACATTTCTTTTTTCATGAACAGGACATTTCACTAATAATGCTGCATTATACCTGTCTTTCATTGCTAAGTGAGACAACGGTCAGATTAGTCACTTCTACTTCAGAGCTTTTATTCCGGATAACTTTATCTCGTGTTTCCTGCTATTGGCAGGTCCCAGCAAATCACGGATCGTTTCATTGTAGATTTCAAGGAAACAGGCTTCCATTTCATACTATTATAGAACAAGAAAATAAAGTTAAATGTACAACCTCAATACAGGGTGACTAGAAAAAGGTACGGTATAAAGCGTGGTGGTCGTCGCGCAGCGCGTGTTCGAATTTCATGTAAATAAACAATGTATTTTACACGCGTTGCATACGACGCTATGAGTCCCATATCGAACAGAACGCGGCACGACGACTGCCGCCCTTGATACAAGGCTGGTATAAAAAGAATAATGAGTAAATAAGAGCTGAATTGCCAGCAAAGTTCTACAAACACTTAGTATTATTGCTAAAAAAAAGGCGCCAAATGAATGAAATAAATTGGGGGATAACAAACTAGTTTCCATGGAAACTGATAGCAGTATAGCACTAAACCTTACCCCAAGCAACAATTGTGAATTGGATGTTGATCAAAAGGCATAAAACTTGCGTTCATAATTCATGATGTAATGATACTACTAAAATTGTATCTTCAGACTTTCAAACAACCATAAAACAACTTCCAAAAGCAGATTCCTAATTCAGAAGTGTTGCCATGGCAACACTTTAGGTATACTGTACCTTCCATCCCATGTCTTTCAAACTTTCACAACTGTCAAATATCTGTGACGCTGCTCAAGGAATGATACCACGCGTTTCTGTAGTACAGTTATCCGGACCTACCATAGTGAAAGTTTTACCTGAGCCAGTCTGTCCATAAGCAATAATGCACACATTGTAGCCATCGAGGGCACTCTGAGAAGAAAATGTATAAATGGCATAGAAGATTATAACAAGCAAATCTATAATATTTTAAAGTGTAGTGAAAATATCTAACAGCACTTCAGATGGCCAGCTGCAATCTACAGTTATAACACCATTTGCCTCAAGCCCAACGTTTTAATTGTGATGCAGACAATTTTCATTTACTGGGTTTACTAGACAGGAACTCTTTACAAATAAAATATTTGATGCATTTACTATTAAGTGAACAGTTTTTTTTAGAAAGATTATGTTCTTGCATGATCCATGTGGATAGTAAACTTTCCACTCGCTATATAAAAATGGTGCAACACCACCCTGGATTTGAACAATTTCCAAATCGACAAGCAGTTCCGATGCATGGTCACTACTGAATGAGCCAAGCAGGTTATATGTGGGTTGAATGCGACACATAGTCCACTACAATAGGTACACGAAACAGGTGTGATTTCACCAGGTCATTGGCCTCTTGTCCTAGACAAAAGAATTTATGTAACACAGGTACCACCCAAAACTTGCAGTATACCTTTGTTACTTCCTACTCAACCACAATTGTTTATTAACTGATTAACTGATGAAGTTCTTCATGTAAAAAAAAAAATAAAACCTGCAACTGACTTCTTACCTGCACAAGATGCGATATCTCATCAAATACGTCATTCTGTGACGTTTCAGGACTGAAAACTCTGTCAAAGGCGAACTCGTATTTTGAAGCTTTTTTTTCTGACCTCCAACTGCACTCTATCAGGGAAAAGATAAATATATACCAGTTAGTTCAGTTCTAACTATTAACAAGCAATTTCCCCGCTGTTAGCAATGCACATTTCAATTAAAGAACTGAAGATATCATTAAAAAATGAGTAAATCTGAGAGAGGTCTACCCAAAGTACCTATATGTATCGGACTGTTTTCAAAAAGTATTTGAAAATATCGTTATTATAAAATATGCAACAAAATATTCATCAAAATTAGATAATTGAAAATATCATCACGAAATGAACAAATCTGAGAGGTCTGCCGTAGGTAATTTTCAAGAAGAAGTCGAAAAAGGAAAAAGCTGACATGGATGACAACGCACGGCGTAGCTAAAAATGTCAACAGAATACATTCTTATAAGTCGAGTCAACTCGTGGCAGATTATTCTGCAATGTTGAAAATGACACATGTGTGGACAGCATTGACATCCAGATTGACAATTACCACATTTGGATGTGTCATCTAGAATACAAGAACATCTTTCAAAACATAACCTTTATTGATGGATGACTGCAGATCAATATCCTCGCTTTTAACGGTCTTAGTGTCAATCATTCAACGTGCTTCATCACTAGATACTTACGATATGCAAAATAGAAGCAGTATATAGAAACTGGAGGGGTTAAAGGTCATGTCATGACTTGTTTTGAAATAAATATTATGCATGATTATGCGATATGCACAGAGTTGAACTTCTTCAGTTCTATGGATTCTCAGAGCACTCACATGTTTCATTGGTAACCATGCACTGGTTCAGACATCAGTAAAACTAATTAGCTAATTACTTAGGAATAGAAATAGGTACAAGTGGATTTTAAACCCCAAAACTAACTACACATAAATCCAAAACTAAGGCACGCAAAATGTTACTGTGGTCGTCAATTTGTGTCGTACACCTAACCAGCTGGTTGGCCGTCAATACAGCTGTGTTGCAAGTAATGTCGTCTCCAAAACTGACAACAATTTACTGGCTTCCTGAAAAAAAAACCACACTGCTGTATCATGTGCCAATACAAAACAGTTAGGTGTACATATTTTGTGACCACAGTAATAAACAGTTGTTCAGTCATTGGTGCCATCATTAACATTAATATTTGGTATCTGGTGCCTATAACTAAATACCGGTACACGCACATGACTTGGGTTTACCTGGCATTATTATCACAAATAAAAAAAGATATACCTCTTCAGCTGGTTTTTGTTAGGGAATGCAGCAATTGGAGTGACATGATATCACATTTTGTAGTAAATTTAAAGCCACTTACCGAAGTTTTCGCTCCAATGAACGAACCTTTTCTTCAGTTTCAAGCTGTTGCCTCTTTTGCTCTTCGTGCAAGACTCTTTCTTGAGTTTCAAGCATCATTTGCTGCGTATCCAGAAAACTTACCATACAATCCCACGCAGCTCTTTTGCTGGTTTTACTATTAGCGCCTATGATGCATAGAGAAGCAAATTATTTTACCATTTTAATTAAAATCTTGTTATTTGAACATAAAATCTAGTAATTGTTTTCGGTATAAAATACTGTTTCAGGCATTCATGATCAACAACTCATGGAAATGTGCAACGAAATGGTAGCAAAGGCAATTTAAAAGCAGTCTTATCCATTCAAAAGGGAATTTAGTGTGTATTGCAAACTAGCAGAGTGCCACTAAAACATTTTTTTCCCAGCATTTGAAGCATATGTATGCGAGAGAAACTGACAACTTAGTGTTCATAGAAACTAAAAATCTTTTGTCATATTTCATTCTACAGACATCTTTAAAATTTTTCACCACCAGTCACAAATTCACAAAATAGTCCTGTTTATAGTCTGCACAAAAATTGCCAATTTTTAGAGTAAAAACTGAAAATTTACTCAATTTTTTTATTGGCTTTACAATTAGGGTTCATTTCCATAAACATTGAAAAACATAAGAAAAAAGTACAGACAAATTTGGGCGAGAAAGTCTGGTGGCAAAAAGGTTTACCCTAATATTGTAAGTTTCATTAACTATTACATTGACTTTACCACACAAGGGTTACTTCGCACTGACTTGAAAGCATTCCAATAATAGAACGACTCATTTAAGGCACAACATAGTAAAAGTTTAATCCAGTTGGTTCAACCCGGGACAGGTTTTCTACATTTTTCAACAAACTTTCCATGTTGGAATAAATATGGTAACCGTACACTATATTGAACTGACATTAGAAATTACATACCAGAAGGTGATGGAGCATTAGCAGCTTTGCTTGCTTGCAGGCAACCCACCGCAGACATAGGGGTAGCAGCAGCAGTTCTTGTAAGCGGTCTTGCAGCTGTATGAGGCGGTTTTGTATTTGCTGCATGGAGGACATTAATGACAGATTTAAGACTCATCCATTTTACAGACTTTGAAAGATTAAAAGAACTGACATAGCTAACTAGGCAAGAAATTTTAAAAGCTCTACAAATGTGCTATGATACGAGTGATAGATTACAACAACAAAATTACAAGCAAAAATTAAAAGGGTATCCAAAATAGTCACCATGGAAACAATGACTGCACCTTTCCTGAAGTATTAAAGTACCTGTGTAATGCCCACCAACATGTTTCCTAATTTAGAACTGTGTCCCACTGCAATGGACAGCCCATGTTCACCTAGGCGGATTTCAGGCAAGTGTTTAAAATGATTTGACTTTTTTTGCGATCCTGAATATCGCTTTATAGAAACCATTTAATTAGTATTATGTAAGAAGTAGCAATAATGTTGATAGTGACGCGAAAACGAAGCTTTGGACAAACAGGAAATTACGCAGCACTTGCACACTATTAATTGTTTTCATTTTCGCAGGCCGAATTTGTTTGGTGATTGGTGTTGAATGTCGAATTCTCAGCTCTGTTACCTTTACTTGCAGCTTGATCTGCGTAATAATTTATGGAATAAGAATCTGAGCTTTGGCTGTCAATGTGTTTCGACAAAGTAAATTTTTAATATGTCATAATTATGACACTCTGAATTTGTCTGTATATGTGTTGCTCTCAATTGTTTCTGTTATTCAACCAAATTGCCACTTGTTCTCGTCGTGACCCGACGCGTTCACCCATTTCAACAGAATGTCAATTCATTTCCACGCAGATGTTGTTTATTTAGTAACTGATTTGTTGGTTTTTTTAAAAATTATTTCTCTATTTTAAATGTTATAGTAAAACTCTATAGTTAAATGTTTAGAATGTCAAAATATGTTCTCGTTTTATTTTAATTTTGAATGTTTTTTTTATTCAGACGATCGATGAAATAAAACAGTGTAGTGACATGTGCAGCAACATTCTAAATAACGGGACAATTCAGCATTCCATACAATTTTGACAAACCCGGCGATGATCGACATAGGCGACATAGAGAGTTCTGAGGAAATACAAGTTGACACTTCCACTGACTACCATATAAGTAATTGTGTAGTCAAGACCAATCCTGTTGTAGTGCTTTCTAACTTGTTACCAACTCAAATGTTGTTCAATGACAGTGTACAAACGTGAGCCAGTGATGGTGACGATCACGGTGACCAGCTACGCCAGAAAGGACGTAACTCTAACTGAACCCTATGTGACAAACTTGATATTATGTGTTCATTATGGTCCATTCTTCCTCGACGAACAAGTACATAGTTGGCAATTTAGTGAAAGATAAGATAACTGTACGAGAAATGAACCTCATATACACGTAACGGCAATGCCAACTGCCCAGCAAGCCCCCCCCCCCTTACCAAGGGATAATTTATGCTTAGAAACATAAAAAATATTAATATTGATGTCCCAATAAATGATTTCAGAAAATAGCAGCCATTTCACGAACACATTAAATTCACATTTGATTTAAAAATTGCTGAGATGTATACAAAAACACCAATTCCTATAAAAAGCGCGCTCTAGTGAAACTCTGAAAAAAATGCCTAGACATTGTTTTAATCTGTAATCGTCTAACTATTAATACTACAGAAAAACGACTAGGCAACCAATCATAGAGGTCGATTTATACGCCACATTTTTAACCCATGTACATCATTTTGAAACCAAAGTGTTCGAGCTTTAGAGGACATGAATGATGTTTCATGGTTGAAAATTCAAAAACTAGATAATTCTCAGAGCCGTTATAAAAGCAAGTGAATTATAGTGTTGTAGTTGAAATAGTAAAAAAAAATCCATTGACAAAAATTGTTCAAGACTATGGTAAGACACTTTACCTGGTGGTGGTGGGGGGGGGGCTCCCTCTTTCTAATACTGGTAGAAGCTGGGGGTGTTGCAGCTCGCCTCCGCAGAGAGGTTGTAGGTCCTGGTTTCTTGTCTCTAAGACCAGACCCACTGGTTGACCTACCCCTAGGCCTACCACTACCAATGGGTTTTGGTTCAGGTTCGCTGAGATTTGTTCTTGGACTCTTGGCATCCTGCATTTGTGACTAGTAAAGTAAAGCACAAGTAATTGATTACAAATCTAAATCAAAGAAAGCTTAGAAAGAACTCCCGTGTGCTGAGAGTATTGTAGACACATTAAAAATTAATTCAAAATTACTTGTACATGAGATATTGATGGAAAAGCTGAAAACTAATTATGTAAATCAGGTAACTAATATGAACAGAACAGAACAAAAACAAATATGAATTATTATGCTAATTAGAGAATTTATATGAACAAATTTTAACCCAAAATTAATCAGGCCTGTATATTGTCCTAGAGCATTTATGTACCAAATTTTGTTCAAATGTGATGATCAGTAATTGAGATATCAGTGTTAATTAATTATATTAATTAGGTGATTAATAAGCATAAATATTTACCAAAAACTACTTGGGTTTCTGCATAGTTCTCTTTAAAAGTTTCATTAAAATCCAATTTGTGGTTCTTTATATATCAGTGGAACATTATGCAAATTAGGTAATTAATATCCAATTAAAACTAATCAGGTCTCTGCATAATCCTAGAAGATCTATGTAGCAAGTCTCATTGAAATATGATGATTACTACTTGATATATCAAAAGCTGAAAATTAATTAATTATGCAAATTAAGTAATTAATATGTACTCATATTACCCTAAAAACTATCATGGCCTGTGCAGTGTCCTATGACACCTATGTACCAAGTGTCATTGAAATGTGATGATTACTACTTGAAATATCAAAAGCTGAAAATTAATTAATTATGCAAATTAGCTAATTAATATATACTGATATTACCCTAAAAACTATCAGGTCTGTGCAGTGTCCTATGACATCTATGTACCAAATTTCATTGAAATGTGATGATTACTACTTGAAATATCAAAAGCTGAAAATTAATTAATTATGCAAATTAGGTAATTAATATGTACTGATATTACCCTAAAAACTATCAGGTCTGTGCAGTGTCCTATGACATCTATGTACCAAGTTTCATTGAAATGTGACAATCACTACTTGAAATATCAAAAGCTGAAAATTAATTAATTATGCTAATTAGGTAATTAATATCTACTGATATTACCCTAAAAACTATGAGGTTTGTGCAGTGTCCTATGACATCTATGTACCAAGTTTTATTGAAATGTGATGATTAGTACTTGAGATAGTGGAAAAGCCGAAAATTGATTAATCATTATGCAAATTAGGTAATTAATATTGGACAGATTTTTGCCCAAAACTAATCAAATCTGCGCATTAGTTTGGAGCATCTGTGTGCCAAGTTTCATCAAAATCAAATGAGTGGTTCTTTAGATATCAGTGGAACAGTCATGGAACAGCTAAAAATCAGCTAATTATCATGCAAATTAGGTAATTAATATGCATGGATTTTTACCAAAACCTAATCAAATCTGCGCATTGGCCCAGAGCATCAAAAACTGATGTATGGTTCTTGAGATATCAGTGACACACACACACCCACACACACACACACACACACTGCAAAGATTTCCTTTTTGTGCTTCGCACACGGGAAGTCAAAAAACACAATTCTTTCAGTAATACAATACACATGACTACATACAGAAATAAGTATTGACAATGCACAGTTTCTTATGATGTTTCTACTAGTAGGCAATCTTTATAAAAGCTACATATACACACTAAGAAGATAAATAATTCATTCACAATGTACATACTTCGTTAAAATCACCACTTGCAGCCCTCATTCTTTTATTGTCATCTGAAGGGATCGGTAGACGACTTGTCGATTTGGGCACCACCGGCACTACTGCAGTACCATTGTTCATCGCCATTGGAGTTGTTGGTCCCTGATGAGAAAAAAATAAATAATTGCAAAACGCAAGAATCACGGTATATTTTAATTAAAGCAGACTAGAACCATGTGACTTGGTACATTACACGGCAGGGTGGATATAGTACAAGAGAAATATAAAAATTCAATGTTTGATGCAGTTTAGTCACATGACTGGCTGATAATCTAATGTACACAAAAGGCTTAAGTTCTGGCTGCTTGACTACAGCGTCATGTCTGAAATATTGCAGTCTATGACAGATAGAGAGCTCCTCAGATAGCCGATAGAACAGACAAATAAGGAGACCAAAATATGAATGCCCAATCTGTTTTGCACAAATGCAAGCATTAATTCATACAAATGGGATATAATCGTCAGCAAGTATTCAAATTCCATGTATTTTGTCTCAAAACAAAATGAAATCCAACTTATTTAGTCCATAAAAGCATCTGTCATTTATGCCAGCTTTTTACTCTTCTCTTTCAAGTATGTGTGGGATGTGTTCTGTAACTCTCCCAATAGAATCTTCTACAAAATTCCCGTATACCAGAGGACATCACCACCATATCTACCATGGCAACACTAGTTGCATGTGGTGCTTTACAAAGTGTTACTGGATTAAAAATTCTAAAATAAGCTAAGACTGATGTCGGATAAAGTGAAAAACAGAAAAGAAAATGACAATTTTCTCTGACAAATTGTATTTAAATTTTTGATTTCATGTAAATGCTAAGATGTTTATAGATTAAAATGTTGTTTGTTTTAACATTTGATACCCATACTGATTATACTGATAACCAACAAATTAATCATGATTGGTTCATGATAAAAAAAATGTTAAATTTATGCCAATCGTCAACGTAAGTGTTTAGTAAAAGTTGCTATTATTGATGAACAAATTGAGTTTTTTTATTCTACACTGAACTTTTCATGATGTCCCTAAAAGATTCTGGGTACATAGATTGCATTTGTTTACAATCATACCTACTGCTAAAATTGACTAAGTGTTCAAAACGTCATAAAAAGACGCAGCCGAAGGTGCGCGACGCACAATCTTTTGGCTAGCTGTCAAACAACTTGTCAATTCAAAACATCAACACCGCAAAGTGAAAAAGTTGACACACGAAAAAAATAAAAGTTAACTCGCCAACCATATTTACTCTAAACCACATCATAATTTGAGCAGTAACTATGATCATTTACTTATACATGTACTTGGGCATTTGAGAGTAGTCACGTTCAGCCAAACTGTTTCATAGTATTATGGGTAATTGAGGGCCAGTACTGCATATTGCTTGTGCAACTTTGCACCGAAAATGATAGAAAGGTTTGGCGATGCTATTCTCAAAAGTGTTTTCAATTGGATTATTGATCGAACAGGTTTGAAAGATTAAAATAGTGACATTTGTACCAAAGCTAAGGACGGTAGTGGTCATGGAGTGTGTACCCTGGAATACTGTAATTAATAGTGAACAATTACTCACCTCTGCCATTCTGTTCCCAAAGTTAATCTATAAATTATCTGAACAAAAAAAAAGTCATAAGTATACTAGTATAGTATCAAACTTTCTCACCAATGCTTAAAATCACTATGGGTCATTCCAGTTTGTATCCACACCCCATACATGGATGGTTTTAATCAAAAATGTAACCCTCGGATTAGTTTTTGATAACTCCTCCCTGGAAATATACAACGGTGTTTTAGCACCCCGGAAAACATTTGTTTGCCAATATCTCCCTGAATGATCATTCCCCACGGAATTAAAAGTCCAAAATTTACCCCTTGGATTTAACATATAACTAAATGAATCTAATACAGTGACCCCTAGGGGAGGCCCGTAACAGAAAAAAAGTTGCCGATACAAACTGCAATAACCCAACCCTTCGGAAGCCCATAGTAAAATCATCATCCTGTGGAATTTATTTTTTTGACCCCTCCGCCTGGAACAGAAAAAGTACATTATTTTCTATCTATCTATAGTTTATTACGCAACTGTAATCTGCTGTGGATACAGTAAAGTAAAAATAGTGTAAAATAAAACAAATAAAAATAACTACAAAAAATAGTAAAAAAATAGTGTAAAATAAAGCAACTAAAAATAACTACAAATTTAAAAGTTCTAATAACTACAGAAAATCAGAAAGTAATAAAAATACAGTAAATAAAGTAAAGGTAAATGTTCTCCCTACCCAGGGGTTTACACAGGCGGTGCTTTGTATATGGTATTTTTAAGATATAGAGACTGAGCAATGTTATTTTCCATAATTTTTAAGAATACTATGTCTTTGTTCTTTTCACTTGAGGTAATTTCGCAGTTTTTCAGGAGGATTTTTCTTTCATTTTCATTTTCAAAATTTGTACCTATCGGCGCCGTCTGGGACGGACAGACAGACTCAGGAACTCACGGGCGGTCAGGACCTGTATCCTAACATGTATGATCTACTTATGTACTAAATTTGAATGAAAACTGACAAAGCATGTCCAAAATATGACATTTTCAAAAAACAAGATGGCTGCCAGTCGGCCATCTTTGATCCAATTGTGAAATAAATCGTCATGGATATGTATCCTAACATGTATAATCTATGTACTAAGTTTGAATGAAAACTGACAAAGCATGTCCAAAATACAACATTTTCAAAAAACAAGATGGCTGCCAGTCGGACATTTTGAATCAAATTATAAGTTCCCGTTTTCGGACTTCGTCAACTGTAGTTGAAGCATTGAAACTATATAGCGGACATAACTTCTCCAACGTGAAGTTATCTAGATTTTTTGCTTGATTCGACAACATGGCACATAGTTAAATTTTGGTGGAACGCTTTCCCGGGAACCTATATAAGTTCAAGTCACAGACTTGGCTGAAGCTAGCAGACACTCCCAGCAGACAGTGGAAGCTAGCAGACACACTAGCAGTCACAGTCTATGTCGCATACGATTTATTTACCACTTCAGTGTCACCAAGAACGTTCTAAAACCGCACTGTGTCTGGTTGGAATATTCTATATTTTTTTAGAAAATGGTTGAATAGGTAGTAGAACACTGTAGGAGGCAATAGAAGGTAATGGAGCATTCTAGACATTTGTAGTAAGTTCCAGACTCATTATGTATGCTGATGTAATGGTCTATTTATAGACAGTGGGGGTATATATAGGGGAGTTGTTCAGCACTGATTCAGATTGGAGATCTCGTTGAATTGTGTTGGAGTTTAAGTATCTAGTTATTGGAGTAGTGGAGTTTTACCGCGTTATTGTACTTGATGTTTGCAGAGTATAATAATACCAGTACCAGTCGAAACCTCATCTGTTGGCTCCGTGTTCGTATGTTATCATCGCCGCCAGGGAAGTCTTTATGTTACTGTTGCCATTTTGATATTTGATCCATCACACCTGTACTATACCAATTACGGTAATATTACGTTGCGTGTGACAGTCTATCAGGCATACCAATGCTTTGAATCAAAGTTTATCACATCTTTTTGCATCACATAATCATAGTTTTACATCAATATATTAATGTAAATGGCTAATATTCATTTAAACAGAGAAATTCTAACTAATGTACTCACTCCCCTGAAAGTGTATCTCTATGTGCGTGTATATAAAACACTATTCCCAATATTTTATTGAAAATATTGAGTGTGCACCTTAACCACTTATGTATCATGAAACATACATATATTGACTACAATTTGTCATAGGTGATATTTAATAATTAGCAGACAATTTTAAAATATGGAAATCATAATTGAGGTGGAACTGCCCTATTTTCTAGCAGACACTAATTAATTAAGACGCTAATTACAGTAAAAATATTGAGTGTGCACCTTAACCACCTATGTGGTATGAAACATACATGTATCGACTACATTTTGTGATAGGTGACATTTTAATAATTAGCAGACAATTTCAAAATATGGAAATCATAATTGTAGTGGAACTGCCCTATTTGCTAGCAGACACTAATTAATTAAGCCACTAATTACAGTAAAAATATTGAGTGTGCACCTTAACCACCTATGTGGTATGAAACATACATGTATTGACTACATTTTGTGATAGGTGACATTTAATAATTAGCAGACAATTTCAAAATATGGAAATCATAATTATGGTGGAACTGCCCTATTTGTTAGCAGACACTAATTAAGACACTAATTACAGTAAAAATATTGAGTGTGCACCTTAACCACCGACGTGGTATGAAACATACATGTATTGACTACAATTTGTGATAGGTGACATTTAATAATTAGTAGACAATTTTAAAATATGGAAAGAATAATTGTGGTAGAACTGCCCTATCTATTTGCTAGCAGACACTAATTAAGACACTAATTACAGTAAAACTATTGAGTGTGCACCTTAACCACTTATGTGGCATGAAACATACATGTATTGACTACAATTTGTGATAGGTGATATTTAATAATTAGCAGACAATTTCAAAATATGGAAATCATAATTATCTATTTGCTAGCAGACACTAATTAGGTCACTAATTACAGTAAACATATTGAGTGTGCAACTTAACCACTTATGTTTCATGAAACATACATGTATTGACTACAATTTGTGATAGGTAACATTTAATAATTAGCAGACAATTTTAAAATATGGAAATCATAATTGTGTTAGAACTGTCCTATTTGCTAGCAGACACTAATTAAGACACTAATAACAGTAAAACTATTGAGTGTGCACCTTAACCACCGACGTGGTATGAAACATACATGTATTGATTACAATTTGTGATAGGTAACATTTAATAATTAGCAGACAATTTTAAAATATGGAAATCATAATTGTGGTAGAACTGCCCTATCTATTTGTTAGCAGACACTAATTAAGACACTAATTACAGTGAAAATATTGAGTGTGCACCTTAACCACCGACGTGGTATGAAACATACATGTATTGACTAGAATTTGTGATAGGTAACATTTAATAATTAGCAGACAATTTTAAAATATGGAAATCATAATTGTGTTAGAACTGTCCTATTTGCTAGCAGACACTAATTAAGACACTAATTACAGTAAAAATATTGAGTGTGCACCTTAACCATCGATGTGGTATGAAACATACATGTATTGACTACAATTTGTGATAGGTAACATTTAATAATTAGCAGACAATTTCAAAATATGGAAATCATAATTATGGTGGAACTGCCCTATTTGTTAGCAGACACTAATTAAGACACTAATTACAGTAAAAATATTGAGTGTGCACCTTAACCATCGATGTGGTATGAAACATACATGTATTGACTACATTTTGTGATTGGTGACATTTAATAATTAGCAGACAATTTCAAAGTATGGAAATCATAATTATGGTAGAACTGTCCTATCTATTTGCTAGCATACACTAATTAGGTCACTAATTACAGTAAAAATATTGAGTGTGCACCTTAACCACTTATGTGTCATGAAACATACATGTATTGACTACATTTTGTGATAGGTGACATTTAATAATTAGCAGACAATTTCAAAATATGGAAATCATAATTATCTATTTGCTAGCAGACACTAATTAGGTCACTAATTACAGTAAACATATTGAGTGTGCACCTTAACCACTTATGTGGCATTAAACATACAGATATTGACTACAATTTGTGATAGGTGACATTTAATAATTAGAAGACAATTTTAAAATATGGAAACCATAATTGTGGTAGAACTGCCCTATCTATTTGTTAGCAGACACTAATTAATTAAGACACTAATTACAGTAAAAATATTGAGTGTGCACCTTAACCACTTATGTGGCATTAAACATACAGATATTGACTACAATTTGTGATAGGTGACATTTAATAATTAGAAGACAATTTTAAAATATGGAAACCATAATTGTGGTAGAACTGCCCTATCTATTTGTTAGCAGACACTAATTAAGACACTAATTACAGTAAAACTATTGAGTGTGCACCTTAACCACCTACGTGGTATGAAACATACATGTATTGACTACAAGTTGTGATAGGTAACATTTAATAATTAGCAGACAATTTTAAAATATGGAAATCATAATTGTGTTAGAACTGTCCTATTTGCTAGGAGACACTAATTAAGACACTAATAACAGTAAAACTATTGAGTGTGCACCTTAACCACCGACGTGGTATGAAACATACATGTATTGACTACAATTTGTGATAGGTAACATTTAATAATTAGCAGACAATTTTAAAATATGGAAATCATAATTGTGTTAGAACTGTCCTATTTGCTAGCAGACACTAATTAAGACACTAATTACAGTAAAAATATTGAGTGTGCACCATAACCACTTATGTGGTATGAAACATACATGTATTGACTACAATTTGTGATAGGTAACATTTAATAATTAGCAGACAATTTTAAAATATGGAAATCATAATTGTGTTAGAACTGTCCTATTTGCTAGCAGACACTAATTAAGACACTAATTACAGTAAAAATATTGAGTGTGCACCTTAACCACTTATGTGGTATGAAACATACATGTATTGACTACAATTTGTGATAGGTAACATTTAATAATTAGCAGACAATTTCAAAATATGGAAATCATAATTGTGGTGGAACTGCCCTATTTGTTAGCAGACACTAATTAAGACACTAATTACAGTAAAAATATTGAGTGTGCACCTTAACCATCGATGTGGTATGAAACATACATGTATTGACTACATTTTGTGATTGGTGACATTTAATAATTAGCAGACAATTTCAAAGTATGGAAATCATAATTATGGTAGAACTGTTCTATCTATTTGCTAGCATACACTAATTAGGTCACTAATTACAGTAAACATATTGAGTGTGCACCTTAACCACTTATGTGTCATGAAACATACATGTATTGACTACATTTTAGGATAGGTAACATTTAATAATTAGCAGACAATTTCAAAATATGGAAATCATAATTGTGGTGGAACTGCCCTATCTATTTGCTAGCAGACACTAATTAAGTCACAAATTACAGTAAAAATATTGAGTGTGCACCTTAACCACTTATGTGTCATGAAACATACATGTATTGACTACAATTTGTGATAGGTGACATTTAATAATTAGCAGACAATTTCAAAATATGGAAACCATAATTGTGGTGGAACTACCCTATTTGTTAGCAGACACTAATTAAGACACTAATTACAGTAAAAATATTGAGTGCGCACCTTAACCACCGACGTGGTATGAAACATACATGTATTGACTACAATTTGTGATAGGTAACATTTAATAATTAGCAGACAATTTTAAAATATGGAAATCATAATTGTGTTAGAACTGCCCTGTTTGCTAGCAGACACTAATTAAGACACTAATTACAGTAAAAATATTGAGTGTGCACCTTAACCACCGACGTGGTATGAAACATACATGTATTGACTACAATTTGTGATAGGTGACGTTTAATAATTAGCAGACAATTTCAAAATATGGAAATCATAATTGTGGTGGAACTGCCCTATTTGTTAGCAGACACTAATTAAGACACTAATTACAGTAAAAATATTGAGTGTGCACCTTAACCACCGACGTGGTATGAAACATACATGTATTGACTACAATGTGTGATAGGTGACGTTTAATAATTAGCAGACAATTTCAAAATATGGAAATCATAATTGTGGTGGAACTGCCCTATTTGTTAGCAGACACTAATTACAGTAAAAATATTGAGTGTGCACCTTAACCACCGACGTGGTATGAAACATACATGTATTGACTACAATTTGTGATAGGTGACGTTTAATAATTAGCAGACAATTTCAAAATATGGAAATCATAATTGTGGTGGAACTGCCCTATTTGCTAGCAGACACTAACTAATTAAGACGGAAGGCGGAATTTAAATAGATTTTCGTGCATCGCAATATTTTGCAGGGTAACAAGGTAGGTTTAAAACGCAAAATTGATTTTTTTTAATTATCTTTATGTTCTTAATTTATTTTTTTCATTTAGTTTTGAGCGATTGTCGTTATGTGTTTAACTTTAAAGTTGCTATAGATCGATTCATCACTCGAAGCATTGTAATGAATAACATTATTATACATCTGTCACCGTAACGCCATAAGTTACAGCGTGCCGTAATTTTGCGGTATTTTACGAGGTTTTTCATCGTACCATATTAGGAAATGCGAGTTCCAAATATGGAATGACTACGCGCGTAAGCGTCCTCTAATAATAAAAACAAACATGGCTGCCACTAGACTTTGAATTGACTCCACACAAAGAAGTTCGCTGATTCTGTTCTAAACATTTTGGACTTCAGCTTTCCCATGATGTACCTTTGGAAGGAAAAGATGTATAATAGTAAGGTTATTCTAAGGATATCTCAAAATATGCACTCAGACGGTATCAACCTCATAATAACCTCATACTATTATTATACATTTTTTCCTTGCTTTTAATAATAATTAATGAAACTATAACACAAATTCGCAATGAAGAACCTTTAGCATTATGCAATATTTAATAGTGTTCTTGTGACTGAAGTGAACAAAAGAATGTGACGTTAAAGTGACACATAATTTTCTAAATAAGGAAAACATACCAATGCATCATTAAAACTTTTGAACACATCTGTATGTGACATTTCAAAGATTGGTGAATTCTCAGAAATATAATAAAGGTGCTGTTGTTTGATGTGTGCTTGTGGTATTATATGAGGGTGTTGAAAGTGCCTATATATGAATCATTGCTTTCACTCATAATGTCACAATCGTCATACGGTACACATTCAAATTTTAAATAAAAAATGTACTTTACGTAAATTGTACGCAACATGTTATGACACTGTGACAATGACAATGACACTGGTGACAGTTATAATAATGGAATGCAACACATTTCATTGAAGTTCAAACGAATTTATTTAAAAGTTTTCTGTAAAGACATTAAAAAAATCCATTTCCAAAAATGATTTCTGTCGAAACAAATTTCATTGTGGTAAACAATGACAATAGATTTCCCTAATTGAATTAAAACAACAAACATATTCACTAACCAAATATAAACTGTGATTATTTGTGTGTGATAATTATTGACAGGTCAAACAAATTCAAAGCTCAGTGATAATTGTGCCAATAGTGAGCTTTTCAGGTTTTCTTTTTCAAAATTGTTTGTATTAATAATATTGATTCCTGGGGCACCCCGTATTGAATCTGTTTGGATGTGTATGCAGTTCCGTCAATGTTTACTGTTTGGTGTCTATTAGTTAGGTAGCTTCGGAACCATGAAAGCGGGAGACCCCTTATCCCATAATAAGCCAGATTTTTAAGGAGAATATTGTGGTCAATAATATCGAATGCTTTTTTTAAGTCAATGAATACCCCAAATGTAACAAAACCGTTGTCCATGTTGGCAATGATATCAGAAACAAGGTCAACTAGGGCAAGGGCGGTACTGTATTTTTTCCGAAAACCATATTGTGAGGACAAGAGTATGTTGAACTTATTTAGAAAACCAAGTAGCTGATGATTTACAGCTGATTCAAATATTTTACTGAATACGGATAGAATAGATATGGGCCTATAATTGCCGACATCCAGGGCAGATCCTTTTTTATATACTGGTGTGATTGTGGCGAGTTTGAGAGAGTCAGGAAAAACACCTTGAGCTATAGAACAGTTCAGAATGTGCGCCAGAGGTTTAGAAATATAATTTACAGCATCAATTACAAGTTTAAGATGCACGTGATCATGTCCCATTGCTTTGTTGGGGTCTAATCGGTAAAAAAATTTCATAATATCCCGTTCTGTGACTGCGTGGAGGAAAAAAGACGACTGGAATTTCCTTGTGAGATAGTGAATAAAATTTTTCTAGCTAGCTCAGGGCCAATATTTGTAAAGAAATTATTGAATTCATTTGCAATATCGTAACTTCCTGTCAAAACTTTATCGGGAGCATCATGTGATTTAAGTCTTTGAGGGGTAGTTATATTATTGCATTTATTTAAAATGCTGTTAATTGTTATCCAAATCTTCTCGTATTCCCATTTGCGGAAATAAATTGTATTTAAAATAACGTTTTTTTTTTGCCAATTTTAACAGTTTTGTAAGAATGTTTCGATATTGCTTGTATTTAGCTTTGATATCAGCATTTGTTGGGTTGTTTTTCATACTAGAAAATAATTTGTTTTTAGTCCTGGCTGAATTAACTAGACCCCTGGATACCCACGGTTTACGTATTGGGGCGTCACTAGCATTGCATTCAATAATAGGAGCGTGAGTAGCACCAACCCCATAAAAAATATTAAAAGTATTGAAAGCGACATTAGTGTCCGATTTATTAAATACTGTCTGCCAAGAAATATTACTCAGATCAGAATGAAAGTTTGTAGAATTATAATAGAAGAAATTGCATTTATATATTTTTTATTATTTTTAAGAACATAATCAAGATTTTTTGCAATAGAAATAATTGGTAAATGGTGACTAATGTCGGTTTCTAAGGTACCACACTCTAAGAAATAACTGGAGATATTAGTGAGAATATGGTCTATAACAGTTTGGGAGTCAGCTGTGGCTCGAGTTGGAGTATTAATTATTTGTGCATAATTATAAACTGTTCAAAAGTTCAATATATCTGCCACTTGTTGAAGTGTTCACGCTGGTATCAATATTCATGTCCCATAATATGATACAGTCTCTATTTTTCGAGGAAATGTAGTCAAGACATCGTTCTAGGCTATCGAGAAATTCGGTAATTGGGGTATTTGGTTTCCTATAAACTACGCCAACGACGACTTTCTTATTTTGAATGAGGGCGTCAACAAATATTGATTCAGAGTGAACTAGTTCAATTGCACTTAGGTGTGAAAATGGTAATGATTTATGTAAATAAAGCATAGACCCGCCACCTTGAGAATGTGAGCGGTTTGAGGTGATAAAAGTATAGTAAGGCAAATTGAAATGGGAGCAATCAGAGTCATTATGTAACCAAGTTTCAGTCAAAGCGATAATGGAAAAGTTATGTGGTATAATACTTAACAGTGAAACAAGATCTTCAAAATTCTTGCCGATGGATCTGATATTTGCATGAAAAGTGGAGAAGTATTTCTTAAGATCACTGTTATATTCGGAGATAAATTGTTCCACAGAATATGATTCACAATTGAATTTTATTGGCGATGTAGTGTTATCAGGCCCGTAGTTTGGGGAGGTTCGGAGGGTTCGGTCGAACCCCCTAAATTTTGGAAGTGAATAGATTTATTATCGCAGATTAGAACATAATAAACAAACAGTATTAATTAAAAAAATTATCATCGTTTAAATCACTTGACTCAGTGAGGTAACTATCAGATTCAGCAGCTGATGTTAAATATTAAAACAACATTGAAAAACATAATGTAATGGTAGTCATTCTCTGAATGATGTGGTGGTCCTGAATAGGGCCGTTTGTCTTGTGCGAGTGTGTTTGCTCAGTTAGTAAAGTGTCGAACGGGATTGACACAACACGACACTGTACTTTCCTAGTTTGGTTCATTATTTTTGTATTTTTAAATAATGGCATATATACTTTCTTGTTGCAAGTGTATCAGCCAAATGTAGTCAACTTATTGTATTAGTACGTGTAGCCTGTGTTATTGGACAATAGTGTATAGCTACGGATTCAACAGATCATTAAAAAAATGCCGAAGATTTATCATCACGAGTTGTATAGGTCGAAGACACAGTCAGCTGGCGCACACTTGATAATTAAATAAATATGATATTTACTATATGGGGGCCGCCATCTTGAATGACGCATAAAACTAAATAAGAGACAAGTTGTGAAACGCGTTTATCAGATTCCTACAAATCAGGACAAAAATACCAATCTTTCACAAAAATACGGTTTTGATGTCTTAGAAAATTTACTATATTTTTTGTGGGTTCATAAAAAGGAGATGTAGTCATTGAAGTCTATTGAGACCGCTGCTAAACTGCCACTATATGTATATTATTTTACCGCCCTCTAAAAACAGATTTACAATGAACCAAAACATTTACATACTGTGAGAAACATATATGGTATGCCATTGGTTAGTGCATTTAATTTGTTTGATGCAATCATTGTGCCAGCTATATCTTGTGGTAGCGATATGCGGGTACAAAAATTCGGAAATCGAGAGGGTACAGATAACATTTTGCAGATATCTACTAGCGTAAATAGTTGTACTAACAATGTAGCGATGTTGAATGAATGTGGAAGGCTGCCTTTATGCTGTGGTTATTTTAAGCGTTGTATCTCATATTGGTTAAAATTAGTTGAAGTACAAAATAGCTGGAACCCCAAAACATGTTATATCATGCTTAAACGATTAGACGAAACCGGCAGACTTACTTGGGATACCCACATAAAAATCGCCTGTTCAAATATGGTTTCGGTATTGTCTGGTTTGAAAAACAAGTTGGAGATACTGCAAATTTCTTAGAGATATTTACTCAATGAATAAAAAAAAATTGTCAGCAAGAATGGCATGCCTCAATTTCACAAATTTTACAGAAATAAAATTACATAATACAAAATTGACTAATACTAAAATGATTAATTGTAGATAGATTTCGACATGAAATTGTGTCACTTTTATGTGCGCTAACATCTGCGAAGAGCGAAAAAACTCGTGAGTAGCATTCAACTTTAAAATGCTTAGACAATAATGCTAAGATACGTATAGTCTTGTCTTTTTTGTGTACAAAATTTTGCCGTAGTGGATCTAGGGTGTGGGTGCGTTTGTCTGTGGGTGGGGAATGGTTCAGGACCCCTTCTCTAAAATCATATGGTAAAATAGTTCAATGATGTTATGTGAAATAACTTACCAACGTAACACAAAGTAAACCGAGAATATAAAAATGCCTGTAACAGAGCTCAAAGACACTTTTTTTAATATTATAAAATTCACACGTTTCACGTCAAATATATTATTTTTGTTTTCGAACCCCCTATTCAAAAGTGCTGGCTACGGGCCTGGTTATTGATGGAATTCATCAGATTGTTGCAGTACTATCCAAATTATGTTGTAATGGAGTCGATGTCATTGACCGACGATATTCGAATCGGCCGCTCTCTTTCCGACTTCCGGACAAAGACTGTTCCGTTAACCTTCTCTTTTCCTTTGCCTTATGGAATAACTGCTTACTTTCGGGAGTCAGGTTTTCATTTATAAAGATTCGGGTGTTCGTCTTATTGTCAATTTTCAGGTCTTTGGTAGATTTATTTTGTATGTGTTTCCTTGCATTGTATATCTTGTTTCTGACAGTTCTACGTACAAACTTGGGTTGTGATGATTTTGCTGTTGACGTCTTGATGGCAAGCGGTGACTAATATCTATGTCGTGTTCAGATATATCAACTCCAGTAGCTTTAGCAACTGACGTGACAATGACATCAGTATTTTTTCTTGTTACAGTCCATTGGGTTAAATGATTTTTATTTCCATATCTTAATAGATGTATAAATTGTATGTATCTAAATAGCTGTTCTAAAAGGTGTTCGCCATTACTATCAAGTGGGCCATAAGGATCAATTACATACATTTCCTGTAGTTTAATTTTGACTATAAATATAATCCAATGTGATCCCCTTAAATTTGAAGGTATATAGATATATTCATTTTATTTTTACCACAACTATTCATATCATTATCAGAGCTACGTTTGAATTTAATATCGGATGATGAATATTTACTCTGAGTTATTCTGTCATAAAATGCTATGCATTCCTCTGTCCCACAACAGTCAGTGTGAAGTTTACTAAATGTACAAAATGATTTATTCTGTGGCTGGACATAGATGTAAGTTCCCACTTCCCAACATTTTTAATATAAGTATTGTATTGTATGTTTCCAGAACTAACAGATTTACAAACAACAATGGTCTTCATTGAAAATACAGTCCTTTCACTTATAAAAGTTGGGAATTCATCAACAACCGCGGAAAGATCTAGATTTGCTGTTAGTTGGAAGTCAGTTGATGTTTTTTGTATAAAGTATTATTGTTTGTCCTACTTGAAAAATGTAAGGTTCTGCACTAGGCTTAAAACTTCTAAATTTATCTGGCTTTGTACATGTGTTAGAATTACATTTTGGATTCATAGGCTTAATCTTATTTGATTTATTGCATTTTTAACAGATTCTTTTGTGAAATTGTTGACAGACAGGGATGTAATTTCTTTAATACCACTTGTTGACACAGTTTGACAGTGCAGACAATTAAAATGTTGTAATAGTTTCTTTTTACGTTGTGATGTTAGCATGTCTCCTAAACATGATTTATAAACTTTATTGTAAATACATCTGCAAGTGGTTCACCTTGGTTCATTGAAACTGTTTGCAGTATATTAAAATCTCCATGAACTATTTTTTTCATGGTATCATCTTTGTGTGTTTTTTGGCTTATTCTGCTGCTATATTTGTAACCGCCAAACAATTTTGCATTGCTGATAATAAAGTGTTTTGCCAGTGAGGTGCGGGTGAAATTACTTTTTTATATCTTTTTCAAAAATTATTATGTATTCATGATAATTTGGAGGAGTTTGTGTAATGTGATAAGTGTCAGTATCATCACACATGATTGGAGTATTATCTTCAGAATATAATGTTGAGACATAGTGACCACAACTGGCTGTAGGGCCAGCATGAGATACACTTGACTTTATTATGTAGTTATTCTCACTATTTATTTATGTAGTTTTTCATTAAAGGAGAAAGATCAATTTTGTCCTCCAATTCAATTTCATTTTTGATTTTAGATAACCGTTTTGTTATTTTATTCCAGCTGTGCCTGGTCAATAATATGACAAGAATATTAGATGTTGATTTAATGAAGGCTTGTGACGTGATTATTCGATTTTCATTGTTACATTGCAAACTCTCACATTCTACGTGAATTTCCTCTCTTTCAAATAAACGATGTAAAATATCTTGCAGACTGAGTGTAAAACTATTTTGTTTTCGGTTAGTTGGGAAGTTTAGTTGTATGTAACTTAATATTTCATCTGTTCTTGTTTTATGCCCACATGTGTTGCAAGTTCTTTCTCGTGTTATTATCATTTCTGTCTGTATGCCCCTGTACTTGAGGAATTTATCAATAAAGTAAATATAAAATTCATGTGCATCATGTTGCTTCCTTAATTGTAATCTCGCTATTTGACTGCTAGACCTAAGTGTATTGGCCATATCTGTTTTTGTGAGAGACATTTTGGAAGTTGTTAACATCTTGTTTAGTAACTGATGCAAGTTGTCAAACGAAAACCATTCATTTTGTGATACTTCTATGAAATTGTGTTGTTTGACTTTTCATCAGGGAATTTTTTTACTGATTCACAGTTTAGAATACTTTGAACAACAGCATTAAGGAGAGATGCAGGTTCGTGGGCACTTGGGTGTGAACGTGAGTTTATTTCTGGGGGCCTATCTCCATATTATGCACTATATTTAACTTTTTACAAAACGATAATACATTTAAATTTGGAACTCTTACAGCCATTTTTAATTATGAGCATTAGCAAACTTCTTACTGTGTGAGTTGTTATGCAAATTAGCAATTATCTAAGCTTCTTTTTAGTGCACATCCCAGAACTTTGAAAAAATTAGCTCCTAGACGCTTTGATCTTTTGTTTTGAAATTTTCACAAATGATTGGCAATGTGTTTATCTTCAATACGCCGTCGGGGCATTGTTTTTGGTTGAACAGTGGTACAACAATCGTACAGACAACTAGCCTGGGTGTTAATTTCGCATAAACTTGAAGTAGTGAAATTTGAGCTGCTCGCCCTGCAAAATTGACAACTGGTAGAAGTTTTCAAGACGGCACTTTCTTCATAGTAAACAGATGTACCCGTAAACCAATTTTGACAGGTATATGCATATTTCAAACTACAGTGTCCATGAAAAAAAATACTAACAAAATTTTAAATTCATACAATAAGCTTTCCGAAAATATATAGTTTTGTGGACAAGGGAGGTCATCTTGGTTTCCTAATTAACTAATTAAAATACCTGTCAGGTAAACTGCATCTCTACCTTAAACCAACAATTATTAGAAAAGTTTTCTAATCCAACAACAACATTACTATTTGCCGAAATCGTTTGAATTGAATGATTTGGATCTGGTGTTGAAGGTGACAAATGATTTAGTCCATCTTTTATTAAATCGGGTGTATTATGCCACTCTTGGCCAAGTTCTCTGTTGAAACGATGTAAATTGTTTGGTCCTGAACATTGTTTTGTATTGCTAATAAATTTCTTGAATGTATCTGTTGACGTAGTACTTTTAATTTGTGTTATTTTTTGCGAAAAAACCTTTACTGACTTTGGAGTTGTGGCTTGATAAGAAAATGTTCTTTTTTTTTTTTTTTGCTATCCCATTGTTCTCTAATTTTGCGTTTCTTACCAACGAGAAGATTGCTAGTAAATGCATTTTGTTGACCTTGTATATCCCCATATACATCAGAAATAAATTCATCCAATCCGAGTGTTTTACCGCCAAGTTGAATATTCTTTAAAATCCCCATTCTACGTTCACTATGACCTATTGTCCTTGCATTTCCCCTGTCAATGAAATTATAGTTTTTATTAGTTAATTTATTTGTCTGTTCATGACGTGTCAGATCTCCCAACAATAACCCAGACCAAAAAGAACATGTTGGTAAGTAATATTTGCACATAAAATCTGCTAATTTGGGTGAATAATATGCATTTGTCTCAATCATTTCTGTATGTTGTTGATTTTCAGCTTCAATTTTTGCCTTTTCTTTGATCTCATTGAAATGTTGTTTGAAATTTGAATTGAATGTTGTAAGAAAATCCTCTTCAGTTTGTTGGGCTAAAACAGTTTTTGTCTCTTCTTTTGAAAGATTATCTTGTTTTTTAATGCAATATTTAATGGTGACCCCACCTAAATTATCATTGTTCCTGACTTTTGACTCCAAGTGTATGCATGCCTGTTCTAATGATGGTGATTGTTGTTTACTGTGCAAAAGCACCATTATTTTATACAAAGTTTCATCAAAATCATCTAAGTTAGGAGAATTTAAAAGAAGACTCATGCAGTACATGGATGCTCAGATTTGCTAATTTTTCACTAATGAATGTTTTGAGCGAACGTTTAACCTTTTTCATGAAATGACTTGCACATGCATGAGGAATTGTTTTTTGTAAGCCATCCTTTCTTGATTGGCCATTGATTATACGTCAGGCTCTTTGTAGAAAAGCTTCTAATGTTTCCTGATTAAAAACTCCTAAAGTTGCCAAAAGAAAAACCCAGCTTTCATCACTGTTAATTTGTAATGGTTGTGATATTTCATGAAATCCAAATATTGTTTTTTCTGCATGACGAAAACACTGCATCCAGAATGATATGTATGGTAAGCTGTACATGTGTGCTTCAGTGATCATAAAGGAAAGCGGAAGATCTGGCTCTTGACCAACTGGATTTGCAACTGTTAGTTCATAGTAAAACAAACGCCCAGATGATAATGTTGATTTAAGACATCCACCAGTAGCATCCCAGAAAGCCACAACATTTTTACTCAAATCATGCCAAAACCGGACACCTGCTTCAGTAAAACAAACAACAAAAAGTGGTGAGACATTAAAATGTTGTATAAACCTTTTAACTTTAAAATTTTGTTGGTTAGATGCCATTTCATCTTTCATTGTCAGAATACTTTGTATTTCATCATTATGTAGTCTTTTACTGGTTCTGGTTTCACTTGATATTTTCTGAAATACACTTTGAGTTTTACCAGTTGTATTTCTGTTGCCTGAAAGAATCTGTACGTGTCTTGTTTCGCTGATTACATAATTCGATTATCTGTAACTAGCGAAACAAACCATTTACTAATTAAAATCCCGTTATTTTCGGCAAATTTTTATGTTATTTTATGTTTTATGTTTTATGTTACACTACTGAAAGCTAAATATACTGGTCACGTTTCCACCGACAGTTGTAAAATTTGTACGTGTAAGAGCCTTGTTTCGCTAATTACGCTAATTATTTGTATGGCGAAACAAGCCATATACGTATTAAATATTATTTTCGGCAAATATTTTGTAAATATTGAGCATATTAAACCCATATTCACTGAATACAATTCAATTTTTACTATGTGTGTTATCCTGTTTCGTTTCATTTCTTCGATTACAATAAGTTTTCTCCGTATACTCGTGTTAGAAGTGGCGGGTAAGTCCCAATGGGAAAGTTCAGGCGGACGTTTGCGGCCTAGTCGGGGCTATGAGTCCGCCGATTCGGGGCCTAGGGCGGTGTATAAGAGTGGTTGTTGCGAGAGAGGGCCTACAGCGGGCGCATCAACCCTGTGAGTTTATTTCTGGGGGCCTATTGTAGACATTAGCATTTTAAAGGGGGCCTATTTGCCTCCAGTGCGGGCCCGCTCTGGAAGGTGAAAAACACCCCGCTTTCCCGCTAAATTTGGAACGCACATGGGGCAGTAACAGCATATAGAGTGAACCCCCCGGGGTAACCTATACCAGCTTTCCCCTCCGCCCCAGTCTTGACAGGGGTCTACTTTGTCACCCCCAGTCTCAAAAAGACTACACATTCAGTAACTGCAGATGAGAGTAATCATTCACATTTTGCTAGTTTCGGATGGTGGTTCGGGATAATGACGACATATCGCTATTACGATATATTGCTACAACTCTGTTGCCATTGTGACATCCATGGATACGTGATTCATGGTACGTTCTCATACTCCCTCCTCAAGTGTTGTCACATGAAGCAATGAGGGCTACACGGTGAGAAATATATAGTTATATCTTAGCAAAACAGTGTCTCGTACTGCAATGCATTGCCGTTCCATTCTTTCGATTGGAAGAAGTTTGCCTTAAGGTAGAGGCCTACTCATAATTTCTGAGAAAGTTTGTCATAAATCAAATGACAATATTCATTGTAAAATTGCGAGGCTATTGTCCCATGGCTCCATGAAATAACATTATTTTGTTTGTTACAGTGACATTTTGTGAAACTTGGCTTTATATTTTAAAAAATCGCTAATTTTAGAACAATTCTATAGAGCACAATGTTACAAAAATTGTTGTCACTTTTTTAAAACCCAGATGTTTGAAATAATTGAGAACAACAAAACGTACCCTATCATTCATAATACACATTTTTGCAGCATACTAGTCTAAGTATGTCACCAAATTATACTATCTCTGCCATTATAGGAACCTATTGGGAAAAAAACTGGCCACTTACTACTAACTTAAAAATACAACCATCATCAATATCTTCTCGAAAATTAAGCTGGTGACCGCAAACTTGTTTTAAGTCAATATCTTTATATTACTCGGAAGTGCAATGTATTGGAAAATGGATGCATTATGGGTATTTGAAATCATGAGTAGGCGTCTACCTTAAAACATTCTCCCTGCACCAATCAGAGAGGGAGTTAGTTCATCCGCAAGGAACTCGATCTCTAGATCATGGTTGCTGTGATCTTGTGCGGCGGACACCCACAGAAGGGCGATCTCACGATATCCCAAGATCCCACATACGTTCCTATAACTACCATTGGTGGCAATATATACGTACAACAACAAGAAGGGGAATCTCCCAGGATATTACAGTACACTGATGTGATTCAGCACTCAGTAAACATACATTGTTTGAGTAATTTTGATCATCGATGAACATCCTTTTGTTTTAGCATATTTGTTATTACGGTTGCACAGTGTTCGTTTTCTGAGAATAGGTCATTCACCTCTCGATTATAAAATACGGTTTATGTCAAGCTTGCGCATATCCACGTTTTAGATGCTAGTCCACCAGAAGAGTATTTTCAGACATACATGATCAGGAGTAGTTAAGGTTACACTAGAGGGACGACCATGAGGGCTTTTTCATAGTTGGATGCGATGATGAACAGCGCCATCATGGTCGTCCCCATAGTGTATCTGAGGTGGGAGCATAGATTAGCATAAATGATGATGTCACAATAGGAATTCGTACATAAATTAGCATAAATGAGCGTCCATAGCCGTGAAGAGGTTAATTTGAAGGAGGATGACGTCACAATGGAATATTGTGAATACATTTGCATACATAAAATTGATTTGAATACGAGGTCGTGTCGAGGTCATCGTGAATAGATTTGCATAAATTACCATCAATTTTTTTTACTTATTTTTTTTTGTTAATTATTTTTTAATTGGATTTTTTAATTATTTTTTAATTGGACGAGTGTGGACGTCACGAATTTTTTTCAGAATGTATCGTAGAGGGCGCTCACACACACACACACGCTAATAAATACACGTCATTTTGAAAACTAACGGAGTTTATTACACAAAGAAGGGTAAAACTACTAAGATCAGTGACATGGAATATACATTTTGTTTTGGTTTTGTTTTTGTTTTTTGTTTTTTTTTGTTTGAGTAAATAATCAAAAGGATGGATTAAAAAACACAAAAAAACAGTATTTGAAATATAGAATATATATAAAGTATATATTTTGTTTTTGTTTTTTGTTTTTTTTTGTTTGAGTAAATAATCAAAAAGATGGATTAAAAAACAGTAATTGAAATATAGAGTATATATATAGTATACATTTTTTTTTTTTTTTTTTTTTTTTTTTTTGTATGAGTAAGTAATCAACAAAGAATGGATTAAAAACTGAGTAATATAAGGATAAAAAATGACATTTTGAGTATATAAAGTATACATTTTCAAATGCGGATGAGTATTCGATTATAATAAAAAAACAAGAAAAATAGTGTAACATTTTTGATATATCTGTTCACATAAAGGTTGTTCAAATGTCTATCACGCATGACGGAGTCGGCTACGGACTTCATAGGTTCCCCTCGACATCTGCACAGCAAATAGAGTTAGGGGTCAGTAGAAAACTCACCGAGTGTCTTTCACTGTACTACAGAGAATGATTGATAAAGTATGATTGACATTCTTATTCTTTATATGATGTTGTATAATGTCAAAGAGTTGGGAATCCATTTCACGTGTTGATAGCGTAATTTCACAGGAAACTAAACACATTTCAGGGTTGGATTTATATCGTCAAAACAGAATACGTGTATAACGCTTGGAAAATTTTCCAACCAAATCTGGGTGAATGCGTTGAAATGCGTCGTAACACATGGCAATTTTACCACTATAATTTCAGATAAAGCCTGGTCAATATAAAAGCGGATTTCATTAATCTGGCTATTTTTATCGGCGAATCCATAAGACACAAATGCTGGCGTTGTGAAGGATGTTCTATTTCACATCCGAGGCAATTGGCTTGAATGATATGGCGAACTTGTCTACAAATTCAGCGACGATTTTCGTTGAAACAAGTTTATCCAATGGTTTCCTCAGACTGTTGCCTGTGAAAAAATACAAAAATACTGTAAATGACAAATTTTCACTGGGTTTAAATTTCACTGATTTACCATTTCAGGTATATTCAGTGGGTTTTAAATTCACGGTTTTATCGTTTAGATAAAGTTTTCTATGCTAAAGTTTACATATTCACTGGGTTTTAATTTAGCATATTTTCCAGTCAGCAAAATAAGCAAAAATAACCCAGTGAATAATTAACCCTTCTACAGTATATAAAATTGCACTTAGTCGCGTCCACTCTGGACTAAACTATATAACAGTCAGGAAAATGAGCAATGAATATTTGGATTTTTGAAATGAAAACGAACATACCTGACAACACGGTTGATTTGTGGCATAATGTCATTCAATACTCTGAACTGGTTCATCCTTAAGGACACACCACGCTTCATTGGGTAGCCGTTATAGTGCTCACGAATATGTACATAAGTTTGTCCTCGAAAAGAATTTACGGTGACATACAAATTTTTGACGGGACACAGCAGATATGTAAAAATAGCCTCACCTCCCCGGGGACATGCGGCTGTTGGACGTGTTACATAGTCACGAGCTGATGGACGCATTGTACCACTGTCAGATGATTTAGGTGTAGGCAGCGCATTTGTGACTTTGCGCCGTTTAAGGTAGCGGGACTATTATTTGCATACTTGTTTTCATCTTCCAGTTGTAACTAAATGACTACAAATAGACCCAGGAAAGTATATATTTTTAGAATCGCCAGACTTCAAGCTTTTCACAAGTGTATTTTGCATGCCCGTATCTGCATTCTACGACGCGTTACTCAATCAAAGGTGAAAAATTACTTTTTCTGTAAAAATAATAATTACGCATTTATGCTGGCGATAAGAAATATTTTTTCACTTTTCCTAGTTGTTCAATAGTCAGGTAATGTGAATGTGTCTAGTCAGTTTTATTCAAGCAACGAGTTTTAAAAAATAGTGTGCTGAATTTCAATTACTGTTTTAGTCGCATTGCCCCCAACTCAAACCACAACTCGTTGGTAAATAATCGATGAAATAGTTTGTCTGGACACATTCAAGTTCCTCTCACTGTCACCTTAAAGCTGTGAAAATTTGGTGTTAATCCGTCGACAATAAGTATACGTTATTTTTTGTTCAAGACCTTGTATTTTGAAAAACATAAACTCCTAGAAAACGTCCATGAAGTAACAGCAAATATTTTCAAGCTTGTTTATCGGCACAATCAATTTGTTTTCCCATCAAGGTCTGTTTTAACATGTGTAGGGACATCCAAATGTGTAAGGCTATTGGAAACCAAAAAAATAAAGGAATGGGATAGCTATAATTGGATAAATTCGGCATATGAAAACACCAAAATCAATGATTTTTTTTCAGTGGCTGTGTGACCTTGTGTCTAACGCATTCATATGCAAATGACTAATCTGTGAAACAAACAGGGGCGGAGACAAACCACTCAAATGTTTGGAAACACTCATTGTGTGTCAGATAGCTACTGATAACACATCCTAACATTGCTTTGTCTTGAAACTTTGAAACTTATAGGCACACAGATTAAACCTGTGTTGCTGATTTTGGAAAACACTACTGAGGCTGTCTTGCTTCCCTTCAGAAAATCTACATTTTAACCAACTTACATGACATTCTATATTATGTTGACTTTATCACATGAAAGTTTATAGTGCTGTCATGAATTTGTTTTTGCTATCTGTTGACCGACTTAATTAGCTGATTATTAGCCGAATTGCTGTGTTATGTCTGTCATCGTGTAGGTCTATTTGAAGTTTTGGACGGAACTTTGCTCAGTGATTTGGAACTAATTACAAGATACCGTCGCTATTCTTACATCCGTAGTTATTAATGTAGTGAACGATTAATCAAAAGATATGACGTATTCAGTACTTAGTGTGATTGGCTTTATGATTGAAGGTTACGCCCTAGAGTCTTTTACTGTTTTGTAATTGGTTAGAGTTTTGAAAATGAATAAAGAGAGTTTGAGTTGGTCTTGGCGAATACTCCACGACAGACGCAGTCAGTCCGAGAGAGTCTTGGGTCGAGCCTTGACGCAGTCCAGTCTTCGGCGAGTCTTGGGTCAGCCTTGCGAGAGTCTTAGGGATTTTTCCCCCCGGGCGCCGTGTCTTATAGAGTGCTCGATTGACCGACTAAGACGAGAGCTGAAACGTATTTCGTTGTGTGTGCCTTATTTGACTGTAAAGTTAAAGTGACTTTCCCGATCCCGTACCTCAAGGGGACGAGATAGAGAGACGAGACGATTCCCCCTGACAAGTGTGGAGAACACCGAGAGAAAGGATTTACCCCTGATACGTTTTGGATGAACCCGGGCAGGTGTTTTACACACATTGATATCCTGTGAAGAAAAGTGAAATGGCGAAGATGTGTCTTTCTTGTGAACCGAACTAACTAGCAGCGATGGCAGAGACGACTCAGAAACTGCGTTTGACGACTAACGACTTTACCCGAACGACACCGATGTACAACGCTGAAGAGATGAAGATTTCAGAACCCCTTCGGAAGGACCAGTACCGGATAGGACTGTATAATTAAGAATTGAGCGACATTGAAGACAAGAAGAAGATGAAAGAACGACCCGGACTAACGCGACAAGAGAAGAGACGCTTATAGACTTTGACTTTAGCTATCTGTGTATTGCTTAGAGAACTGCTCGCTGGACACTGTAGGGCTCATACCACTAATTGAATTTCCATAGACGACAATGTTAACATATGACGAGATTGCTATATGAAAATGACGAAGAAAGTTGAAAATATGGCTCAAAAATGGGAAATCAACATGCCAGTAATCAACCATATGAAAAAAACTAACATGTTGGCCAGCTCAAACTCTTGCAAATCTCAGGTAAACAAGACACACCTACTGTATTTGGATTGCAACAAGAGAAATCACTGGAAAAACACCAAGATTAGAACATCCATTAACACACAGAATAAACCCACAGGTACACAGCCGCTAAGTAGTAAACAAAAGACCACATGTATGTCTCACCTCTGACCCAGGTGATTACGCCCTCAAACAGGGAGCACCTGAGAAAAATAATATTTAAAAAATTTCATTGGTTCTTGCTGGGCATTTAAATTGAGCAGCCATTGGTTAATTAGTGGCATGAGACCTGTAACTGACACTGTGTAACTCAAGGACGTTGAACTCTTTTCCAGAACCCTAACCCTATTGCTCAGTAATGTAATGTATTGCTTGCTTTTTTCTATTGTTTTTACCAGTTTTTTTGTGTGATGTCGAATTGTATGTATGTAAGCGCCAAGATCTTTGTTTTGAACTGATATTTAGTGACGTACGAGGTCCTTTATAACGATTTAAGCGCGTTTCAGTGGACAAGTATTTGCAACACAGTGTTTTGAGTTTTGTGAAAATTTATGGAGTTTTAATGAGTTTATGAGTACGGAATATGATGGGAGGAATGATGCCTCCACGTGTTTTTTTTTCAGAGTTTTGAGATTTGTCGATGTACAGAGATATCGACGTTTTAAGAGTTGTTTTTGTTTACGTGTTGTTCCGGAATACTTCTGACGCTTTTTGAGTTGAGAGCACTTTGTAACGTTTTTTAATGTCTTTTTGAGATGGGAGTTTGGTGAGCTTATATACGTATTGTTTGATATCGCAAGTTTTTTTTCATGATTGACAGGTTTATATGTAATTCAGTAGTTTCTATCGTTTTAGTCTTTTCCCCGTCTTTTTGCCAGAGGAGTGATGTGTTATGAAAGCGAATTTGTCTTTGCATTCTGTTTCCACGCCGTATGACTTTTGTTTAGATTAACGACTTGTGAGTTCAGTTGAAGTTTATAAGCGTATATGACAGGAGTTTGATTAATAGCTTTTTATTCATTGTTTATTAGTTACCGCTTTGCAATGCTTTAACCGAGAGACGCATCCCTGGTAATCACGTGATCATGCTGTCGACTGCAGCGATTGGCTGATCGCTTGGTTACACCACCACGCCTTAGTTTTTTGACCTTTTGATATAGAGTTTGTAACCTTAGTAACGGAGACAGTGCAGCGAAGGGTTACCCTCAGCGGAACGTTTTGAGAAAAGTGAGTCGTTTGGTAGCCTTTCCCTTGTTTTTGATTTATAACCGTTGATATTTGTGACTTTATAACCATTGTATTTAGACTTTATAATCATTGTACTTAATTAGTGTGTTTTACTCTTTTTGATTTTTATCCTTTTTCTTAGTATTGTATTCAACCCGTATGACGATGAGTGGCTGACGGTATCTTTGATTTGTGAACGTGCAATGCCGAGAGGCATATCTCAGTTTGGGTGAAGGGATGTGTCATGAATTTGTTTTTGCTATCTGTTGACCGACTTAATTAGCTGATTATTAGCCGAATTGCTGTGTTATGTCTGTCATCGTGTAGGTCTATTTGAAGTTTTGGACGGAACTTTGCTCAGTGATTTGGAACTAATTACAAGATACCGTCGCTATTCTGACATCCGTAGTTATTAATGTAGTGAACGATTAATCAAAAGATATGACGTATTCAGTACTTAGTGTGATTGGCTTTATGATTGAAGGTTACGCCCTAGAGTCTTTTACTGTTTTGTAATTGGTTAGAGTTTTGAAAATGAATAAAGAGAGTTTGAGTTGGTCTTGGCGAATACTCCACGACAGACGCAGTCAGTCCGAGAGAGTCTTGGGGCGAGCCTTGACGCAGTCCAGTCTTCGGCGAGTCTTGGGTCAGCCTTGCGAGAGTCTTGGGGATTTTTTCCCACGGGCGCTGTGTCTTATAGAGTGCTTGATTGACCGACTAAGACGAGAGCTGAAACGTATTTCGTTGTGTGTGTCTTATTTGACTGTAAAGTTAAAGTGACTTTCCCGATCCCGTACCTCAAGGGGACGAGATATAGAGACGAGACGAGTTTCCCCCCTGACAAGTGTGGAGACCCCGAGAGAAAAGAATTTTACCCCTGACAGTGCATTTCATCAATTAATTACTAAATGTGAAAATCGTAATTTTCAACACTAATAATAGTCTCGCTACCTTAATACGGCGAGTTCAATTTTCAGAAACATCGGGCTGTGCTGTAGCTGGACTAGACATACCATTAGTTTGATCACATGTGGGAGAAATCGCGTCCTGTAGGAGACTGCCTGAGAAATCATTAAGGTATGTGTTGAGCCATGTTGCTAGTACACTCGTCAGGAATAAAATGATTCGCAATACCCACGTCTCGTGTTAAAAAATTCCCCTTTTTGTTGCCCCGGATGTTTACATCATGTTAACATTTTTCCCAACCAAGTCAATTATATTTATAGATTCATTACACACACACACACACACACACACACACACACACACACACACACACATGTTTATTGTAAAATAAACAAGTTTCTCCCGTTCAAAACAATTCATGAATCCAGGGGAAATCAATGTCGAGTTCGCTAAGGTGTTGAGCGATGGGTGTCAGACCTATGTCGTCATGATCCAATTTTAACACACAAACAGACACACAGATGTCCTGTTCAAAAACAGTTCATGAATCCAGGGGGGAAATCAATGCTGAGTTCGCTAAGGTGTTGAGCGATGGGTGTCAATCCTGTGTCGTCATGATCCAATTTTATCACACAAACAGACCATACAGACACACAGATGTTTATAGTAAAATAAACAGATTCACATCTGTTCCTGGATCCAGGGGAATATGAATGTCCGCTATCTAAGGCATTTGAGGGTGTCAGGGCTGCTATCAAAAAAACATCAATCGTTGGAGCGTATTTATCCCAGTGACTTCCTAGCTTAGTCAGTATGTCTAAACGAGCCACACTCGTTACACGGAATGACATAGCGTCCACAGATAATATAAGGTAAGGGATTCATTTTTACTTTTTTGTTTTTATGTTGTAAACACTACCCAATAATTCGGGATATGTGAGTTTTTTGTTTTTGAAAAAACTATCAGTTGAAACCACTAAGGAAGCATCTACCCATGAGCCTTTGCGTCTTTAAAGAATACTTATCTTTTTATGCTATGAGAGACATTGTTATAAATTGGCACAGAAAGTCTGAGTAGGTAGAAAATGTATAATAACGATGACTTGTTTACTAAAAAACGAATACTACAATATTTTCCAATGATGTCATACCACGGTCATTCCCAAAGAATGCCCTGACACAGCGAATCATGGCTTGCTTGGACTCAATGACCGAGCATATCACCCAGCTTTAAAACAATGATTATGTGCTGTGTTTTCCCAATTAGTTAGGGTGGCTTTTCACTAGACTTGACCTTTTATTTTGTCATGAAGCTCAACATATTGTGTAGCGTTACCCGCCAACATGTTTGAACATAGCAACGTTATTTTCCAACCTTAGCTCGTAAAAATGTTTTGTTTTTTAATCGGAGCACGAATGCACGCCCTCTATGTCTAAGTAATTTTTTTTTTGAATTGACCACAAAGTTGTAGCTGATTCAAAACTCTTGTCATTTTCAGACAAACAGAAGAAAGCGACAATTCAGATGAAGGGTAACTGATTTATTTATTTATTTATTTATTTATTTATTAACCATTTTCCAATTTTATGTAAGGAAAAATAAAACAGGATAAAACATGTTTTTTAACTTTTGAATTTACAGGGAAAGCAATTCACAGCTTCAAACTTTGTCAGACCTAGAACATGAATGTGGTTTTATAAGCAGGTGTGTACTCAAATACTATATGAATAATTCGTTCGATATGCGTGTGAAAATTAGTAAACAATATGAATAATAAAAATAATATAACTCTTATTTTTTCAATGAAGACGACACTCCTGAGAAATCACCTACGAAAGATAGTGTTTATTTATTTATTTATTTATTTATTTATTTATTTATTTATTTATTTATTTATTTATTTATTTATTTATTTATTTTATTTTCTTTTTTCTTTTATTTATTTATTTATACGATGTTGTATTTTTTTTGTACATAGTTCATGGTCTCCAGCCAGCAGTATAGCTACTCCAGATTTCAATCAGAAGTTGAAATTTCTTATTAAATCTGGTTCTGGCTCACATGTAACGTAAGTATACTTGGTAAAAAAACAAAAAAAACAAACAAACATGTGAGGTAAGTTGAAATGTGTTTTTCTTCTTTTTCTTTAATCTTTTTTGTCCTCTAAGAAAAGTTTGTACTCTATTTATGGAGAAATGAACACGCCTACCCACCCTCCGAGTCCAATAGGGCCTGTTAACTGTCCATCTACCTCGGGATATCAACACGGGGGTCGTAAAGACCATGTAAGGTATGTTTATTTGATTTATTTATTTTATTTATTTGTTTGTTTATTTATCTGTTTGTTTGTTTATATATTTGTGTATTTGTTTGTTTGTTTATACATTTGTGTGTTTTATTTATTTATTTATTTATTTATTTATTTATTTATTTATTTATTTATTTGTTTGTTTGTTTATTTATTTATATGTTTGTTTGTTTGTTTGTTTATTTAATTATTTATTTATATGTTTGTGTATTTATTTATTTAATTTGAATTTTATTACAGTGATACTGACACAGATGATAGTGACGAGAATATTACCGACAAGATTAATTTCAATCTTGTCAGTAAGAGAAAACGTTTTGTGAAAAAGTTTAAGGTGAGTGGAACGGACTGGGTCATAAAAGTTTCGCATACAAATGCCAATACGTTCGATGAAGTGCATAGCATATTACACGCTACTTTTCATGAACTGCTCGAACTGGCCACCTCTGACCTTGACGGACGTGACCAAATTCGCATTTCCATAAACGTACCCAACTTGAACAACAAAATTTGGCTACCATTTATACCGCTTGAGGACATGAATGTCGACAAGGTGATGTCCAAAGTGGAGAGGATTCTACAATCTTACCAAGATATATCCCTCGAAAACATCACCATCAGGACGGTATCTGTTGAAATGCCCCTTGGTGCCGGCAAAACACGTGGGAGAAAGCAACAGTTTGATACGAAGATCGCAGACAGGTTTCTGATGACCAGATGTGTTGCACAAGAGCGATCGTGGTTGCCATGGCACACGCCACAAAGACGAAAATCCACCATCGGTGTGGGATTCTATAAAGAGGAAAAAACAGCTAACTACTATATGCAAACCGTCCGAGCTAGAGAACTTTTACGGAAGGCCAGAGTCGAACAGGGACAATGTGGCATCGAAGAGATTACAAAATTCCAGAGCGTGTTACCCGATTTCAGAATACACGGATTGTCGCATGATCATTTTGACTCCATCATCTTTGTGGGCGATGTCGCAGAAGGTTCCAAAGACATATATCTGTTTCTGAAAGATAAACACTACAACGTCATCACAAACATGACTGGTTTTCTGGGAAAGGGCTACTATTGCACTCGGTGTGACAAGTCTTATTCTAACCGTTACGATCACGTGTGTCCGACTGGGTGTTTGAGTTGTGGAAATTAATGGGACTGTGTGGTTACACGATGGCAAAAACGCGGAAATTGTCACAGATTTTTCAAGAACGAAGAATGTTTTGAAAGGCATCAAAAGTCGGTTAATGGGAAAAAACCCTCTGCCAGTCAGATCAACGTTGCGAAAAATGTCACAAACTCCTCAAATATCATGATGGGTCTCACAAATGTAACAAAGTTTACTGCAAAACCTGCAAGTCTTTTCAGACGTATGAGCACCTGTGTTACATTCAACCACTCACCGATAGAAAAAAGAACCAAGAATCTGATGATTTGATGGAAGAATTTGAGGAGGATGACTCTGACAGCCATGGTATAACTACGTCTTTTACCATTTTGAATGCACGACCGACGAACATTGCACTCATATTCCAGATCTGTGCGTAGCGAGAATTCCACCGAATACGGAGAAAGTCTTCAATGGTCCACGTACCTTGAAAGATTTCTGTGAGTGGGCATTAGAAAAAGAGCATAATGGGATGATTTTCATCGCGCATAATTCAAAGGGGTACAATGGAATTATGATTCTGAAATACTGTCACGATCACAAGATACTACCCAAAGTCATCATGAATGGTTCAAAAGTCATGCAACTATACATCCGTCATGCAGATATCAAATTCATTGATAGCTTGAATTTTCTGCCCATGGCTCTATCTAAACTTCCTAAGACCTTCGAGTTTTTTCCTCACCTGTTTCCAAAAACCGCTGGAGACAATTACAGAGGACCGATACCCGGGGCTCGTTATTTTGACCCAGATGGTATAAAGGAGGCGGCTAGAAAGACATTCTACACATGGTACAATGGAGAAGTAGAAAAGATCTCTATTTATGATTTACGTAAAGAACTGCTCAAGTACTGTCGGAGCGACGTGCACATATTCGAGGAGTGTTGTTTGGCATTTAGATTGATGATGATGGATCTCACCAAAGTTGACCCCTTCAGCTGTTGCATCATGATCGCTTCCGTGTGCAACGTCATATGACACAATAGGGGTTGTGCCTGAGAAAGGGTACCTCAGCGCCCAGAATCAATCCGCAGATGCTATAAGATGGATGGAATACGAAGCACACGTCAATAACACGCATATTCAACATGTTCGTAATTCCAGAAGGGAGATGAAAATTGGACCTTATTACGTAGACGGTTATGATGCTTCTACCAAAACCTTGTATGAGTACTACGGTTGTTACTTCCATGGTTGCCCACAGTGTTTTCCCAGAAAGAATGAGACGAATCGCAAGAATGAACTCAGTATGACATCCCACTACGAAAGGCTACTGGCGAGGGAAGAGTGGTTGAAATCGAAAGGATAATCACTAGTCACCATGTAGGAATGCGATTTCAAAAACCTGATGAAGAACAATCACAAAGTCGAGAGGTTTGTCAGAAGCTTAGATATCTCAACATCAATAAGACCTCGCGATATCCAGTTGGCCACCCGACAGTCGTAACTAAAGACTTTATTGCAAAACCCACGGACTATTTCGGTATTATCAAGTGCGACGTTTTACCTCCGAGGAGATTGTATATACCAGTTCTACCTTTCAGGGTGAACAACAAACTGATGTTCCCACTCTGTTCCAAATGCGCAGAAACATTGAATCAAGACGAATGTCACCATGGTGTCAATGAACGCCAGCTGACGGGTGTTTGGTGCACTCTGGAATTGGAAAAGGCTGAAGAAGTAGGGTATCACATCACCAAGGTATACGAAGTTTGGCATTACAATGAGTCGGCAACAAATAACTCCGACACTGGAGAAGGAGGGTTGTTCACCGAGTACATCAACATGTTTCTTAAAATTAAACAAGAGTCTTCCGGTTTTCCAGCAGAGTGGTGTCGCACCGAGGAAGACCAAACCATGTACATCCAAAGGTACCGCGAAAGAATCGGACAGAAGCAAGATAACCACCAATCCAGGCCTCAGAGCTCTCGCTCTCTCTCAACTCATTCTGGGGAAAGCTGGGACAGAGATCAAACTTTGGACAGAGCACCTATGTAGAAACGCCCGCCAAACTGTTGGAAATGTTGATGGATAGTACAAAGGACGTCACAGATCTTCCTTTTGTCTCTGACGAAATGGTTCTTGTCCAGCACTGTGATAAAGAAGACTACATTACCAAAGCACCCAATACGATGTTGTACTGGCTGCCATGACGATGAGCTATGCCCGACTTAAACTCTACAGTGTTCTGGAGAAATTAGGTAGTAGATTCTTGTACTTGGAAACAGATTCCATCATTTACATCTAGCGAGCTGGAGAATGGGATCCACCGACGGGTGATTATCTCAGGGATTTGACAAGAGAAATAATTCCAGTGGATAATCACATCACACATTTCGTATCTGGAGGACCGAAGAATTACGCTTACCGACTACACTAACCGGACAAAAGTGGGAACCAGACAGTGTGTAAAGTGAGAAGGTTCACCCTCAATTACAGAAATCAGCTGGAAATTAATTTTGACTCCATGAATCGACTCGTTCGGATAACAAGCTGTCCTCTACACATCAAAGACCCTCGAAAAATAATGCGCAAGGGAGATAGAAAATTCAATAGAGAAGAAGTTAAAACGTACAGTTTAGTGTATGACAAACAGGTGATACAAGATGATTACTGTACCCTCCCATACGGCTTCTAAAAACAAAAAAACAAAAAAAAAATATATAGAAGCTAGATCATCGGTTACCCATCATCCATTCATTTGAACATTGAACAATCACATTGGCATGGGCTCTACCAAATCGGACGTGGTTCAATCACTCGTCTATTCTGGCTTATGTACACTACCTTATTTTGTTTTAAACTGGATGTTGAAAAAGTACATTGAAGAACGTAAAAGGAGACGCGATAACCAGCGAGGTCCTATGATATCGTCATGGATGCAAGATTGAAACACCCATTTACCTCTCTCGTGTGCGGTCCCACACAGTCTGGAAGACGTTTTTAGTCAAACAGATATTAGAACAATGTGACAGCGTCATATCTCCACCACCAGACGTTATCTATTGGTGCTACGGCGAATTTCAGCCAGCCTATTTGGAAATGATGAAGACAGTGCCTCGAATTAATTTTGTCGAAGGGATACCTCCACATATTGGTAGAATAATCGACCCGGCTAAAAGAAACTTGTTGGTGATAGATGATCTGATGACAGAAACGAGTAACGATAAACAAATCGCCCAGTTCTTCACGAAGGGATCTCACCATCAAAATTTATCCATGATACTGATTTTGCAGAATGTCTTTCATCAGGGCAGGCAATTGAGAACCATTAGTCTCGCACTACATTTCCCTGTTTAAAAATCCAAGGGACGCATCACAAGTCAACGTTCTGGCAAAGCAAATGTACCCCGGAAACATTAAGTTTCTTCAGGAGGCATTCCCCGATGCCACCCAAGAACCTCACGGATACCTCCTCGTGGATCTGATGCCAGACACCCCTGAAAAAGTACGCATTCGAACGAACATACTTTCATCTCAAGTACCGATAGTTTACGTGAGAAAGGTATAAAAAAGACAGTATTTCATCGTCAGTCATTTCACCATGTCATCCCATATGAGAAAGAACACTGATTTTCTCTCCGTATTGCACAAGGCCAACTCGAAACAACAAAAGGGGATAATTGATGGAGCCTCTAGTGACTCGATACAGTGTCTGTGTGAATGCTCGCTCAATGTGTTGAAAGGGACAGTCCAGCTATCACCTAGTCAGAGAAGAATATTCATGTCATACGTGAAACATCTCTGAGCACTGTCCAATAAGAAAACTCCAGTCAAGAAAAAGAAAAAAAATTCTGGTTCAGAAAGGGGGTTTCCTGGCCGCCTTGATTGCTCCCTTAATTTCGAGCATACTCCCTCCCCTACTCGGTCTTAAATAGATGGAATCCGTGAAGAGGTCTTAAATAGATGGAATCCGTGAAGAAGATGGCTTTAGTCCCTGCTGAGCTATTATCTACCATCCAAAACCAGAATGCTCAAATGACGAGACCTGTGGTGAAATCATTGACTTCGCTGGATAGAGACATGAACGACATAACGCAAATGCAAGAGTTCCCTGAAGACAAAAAAGTCAAACTGTACCAACAGGTCTATGCAAGTACTTGTTGTTGCGGGAGAAGGAAAACAAACCGATTCCAATCTACATTACGCAGCAATTACCCAGCGCTGTCGCTGTAGCCGATCAGGAATCTCAACCCAACAAAGGCGGTGTGCCAGATCAAATTACATCCGAAGTCTTACAAAGTGTTCCCAAGAGCATGCAGAGAAAAGCAAAGCTTCTACTTCAGAAAGTTAAACAGAACCAACGGGTTGACTGGGGTGAAAACGGTGAATTAATCATTGATGAACAATCCGTGCCAGGCACGCACACCATCGATTTAGTCAATGATTTTTTGCGTAAAAGGAAGAATTTCACCCCCTCAGGTTGGAGAGAATTTGCCGAAGTTATGAAAATGTCAAATGTTCCTCAATACCTTGTTGGTAATACAGATCGGTGGTCTTACATGCATACTAACACACTCAAGGGGAGAGTTCCGCAGAGACGTGGACCCCATGTGGTTTCCACTCCCATTCATCCTTGACACACGTGGGTGACGTATTAAATATAACCTCGTCGCACCCCCTCGATCTCACTTTGGTGCAGTCAGTCATGATGGATCCACGCTGTCCCGCTTTGCTTCCACTCTGTGCGTGTGAAATAACCACACCCCTAAATAATGATGAAGAAGATGGGCATCGTCCTAGACGAACGTGAAGAAATGGTTGAGTAAACAGAATACATATACTCTGCACAAACCCTCTAGACGGTCCTTTAAAAGAAGGAGGGTGGTGGTTTTCCAAGTGGATGAGCAGTAGGAGGCTGATCTATGCGATCTCTCCTCGATATCCATATACAACAGAGGATACAAGTTCTTATTGACGTGTATCAACGTTTTTTCGAAACTACCTCAAGAGCAAAGACATTAAGTTCTTTACTACAGGCAATGAGACAAAAGCCAGCATTGTGGAGAGATACAACAGAACCATCAAGGGAAAAATGTTCAGATATTTCACGAAGAACAACACATTGACTTATCTGCCTGTATTAGACGACATGGTACGTTCTTACAACAATACCCATCACAGAAGTATAAATACCAAACCCTCACTCGTTACCTACGCAAACCAGAAAAATGGTCAGAGACATATTGTACGGTGATCTAAGCACAGAAAAAAAAGGGGTGAAAGAAGAAGAAGATTTATAAACTTGGTGACAGAGTCAGAATCAGTAAAACCAAACACGTTTTCAAGAAAGGATACCTACCCAATTGGACCGAAGAGGTATTCACAATTGTTGGACATCTCAACACGCAACCACCTGTTTACAAAATTTCAGATTGCAACGGTGAAATGTTGGATGGTACTTTCTACGAAGAAGAACTTCAGAAAATAGTAAAGGACGATGATGCATTGTACATTGTGGAGAAAGTGCTGCGCAAGAGAAAACGTAAAGGCCGTGTGGAATATTTCGTTAAGTGGCGTGGGTATGATGATTCGTTTAATTCTTGGATCGGGGACTTGCAATGTTTATAAATACCGTTCACACACACAATGACCCGATTCATTTCAAAGCTCATCATGTCGGGCAGGATTTCTTTTTGACGCTCCCTAGTAATGCCTTGCTCGATGTGTTCCCGAACAACACGTTGACAAAATACACTGTCAAACTATTGAGAGCGCTTTTGTTAGATGGCAATTGGGAATTAGCATTGGCCGACATCCACTATCCAAATTTGTGGTACAACATCGTACATGACAAAAATAGGATCTTTTACGATGCCTCACCCAATCTGAGGGATCACAGAGAAATGAAATTTAATCTGGGCTACTACAACTCGAACGTTGACATTTGAGACTGTGGAGATTGATATAAGGTCTGATACGGGGGAGAAGGTGCCATTTCAACGCGGGCGAGTGATTGTGATGCTGAGTTTTCGCAAAGCTCGTCCTTGGCTAATGTGAAGAAAAATTAACAGACATCGACCTTACACTCCTCACGTGGGGGTTTATAGAAATTACTACATAAATCAGATTGGACAAGGATCTGTATTTTCTGGTGCGGGACTGCAACGCGGATATGGAATAGGAAGTATGTTTTCTGGATTGGCGAGATCGGCCGCACCTCTGTTAACACAAGGTCTGAAAGCAGTGGCAAAACCAGTGATTGATGCCGGTTTGGGTATTCTAGGTGACGTTGTACAATGGAAAACTTTAAAAAAGCGGCTTCGAGTAGAGCAAAGACTGCGGGTCGTCAAATTACTTCTTCAGTATTGAGCAATTTATTTGGAAGACCCTCTCAAATGGGGCGAGAACGCACCATCAAAAGGAAGAAGACAACAACGAGACGTGTCATTTCTTCCAAGGCTAAGAAGAGGAACTCGATCTCTTTACTATTCCTCCGACACATCGATACTGGTTCTACGCTTTTGCACATCAAGGGTAAAATCACGAATGCCAACTTGTGGTTGCATTCCCTCTTCAATCAAATCGACGTGTACCTAAATGGAAAGCAGATTTCGGACGCATCTCCCACCTACTCTTACAGAGCCATGATCGAAACGCTGGAAAAATGAATGTTGAAAACCCAAGGGCAGATGATGGTGACGCTAACATGGGACTCAAATGTCGATACACGTATACATCGCTCAGTAAGACGGTCGACATGATCGGACGAATACACGGAGACATAATTTTTCAACCAAAGTATTTACTCAATGGGGTGGAAGTTAGACTGAAATTACATCGAAGTAAAAATCAGTTCTGCTTGATCAGATAACCGAAAATCCAACATTCAAAGTAGTCATCACCGATGCTACTCTCCTGAGCCCCAACGTACAACAGGGTACTGCAAAATACCCCATTGATCGATGCGTTATGAAAATCGCTTCCATCCTGGCTGGTACTATGTCATTAAACAAAGATTTGGAATTCCTCGGTCAGTTGCCCAAAAGGATCATCTTGTGTCTGGTTTCTAATACGTCTTTCAACGGATCCTACGAAACCCATCCATTCAACTTCCAGAATTACGGTATCACATCACTCGTCCTCAACGTTAGAAGCGAGCAAGTTCCTGCAAAGCCATTGAAGGCGGACTTCACAGCGGCTGGTGGCAGAAGTTGTATCATGGCTTATTACACTCTATTTACCGGTACAAATAAAATGGGTCAAGACCAAGGCAAGGGCATCACTCGAGACGAATATCCCGAAGGGTACACAATCTTCGCATTTGACCTCAATCCCGACGAATCGGCCAGCGATTATCACCTCAATTTGATACAAGAAGGAAAGATTGGTCTTGAGATTCAGTTCAGACAAGCATTGACTGAGATTGTGCCCGTTTTGATTTATGCTGAATACGACAACGTTATCGAGATTGACAGAGACAGAAACGTATTGACTGATTTCTAGCTGCGATGGACACGAATCAACTGAATCGTATTCTGTCGACTAATTCGTACACTAGAAACATGTTCTTCAGTGTTTATGCTAGAGATCAACTGCCTAAGGCAAAAGTGTTGGAGTATCCCGCAGCGTTAGTATCAAACACCGATGACAGTAGCAGAGACGGGACACGTTGGGTGGCTTTTTATCTGAAGGATCCCTACCGTGGAGAATATTTTGATTCATACGGTAGTCAACCCTACTACACGGAATTTAAGAGATTTCTCGATAAAAACGTTTGTACATGGATCTACAATCATCAAATACTACAAGCTCCGTTCTCTACAGTGTGTGGTCAATACGTCCTGTATTACTTGCTGCGCAGATGTCGAGGGGAACCTATGAAGTTCGTAGCCGACTCTTTTACGCGTGATAGACATTTGAATGACCTTTATGTGAACAGATATATTGAAAACGTGACCGGACTCAACCTCCCTATTTATAACAAATATTTTTTCCCACGCAGTTTTACTAGATGACTCATGCTTTTGAAATTTCACATGTATATATAACTTATACCCTCTTTATATAATTATCGATTTCATAATATTTCTCTTTTTTTTCTTTTTATCACAGATGAGCGATTCTGATTAGAAAAAAGTGTGTATTGACTTTTCGATGTTACTCGTTTTTTCTTGTTTTTTTTATTATAATCGAATACTTAACAGCGTTTCAAAATGTATACTTTATATACTCAAAATGTCATTTTTTATTCTTATATTACTCAGTTTTTAATCCATTCTTTGTTGATTACTTACTCAAACAAAAAACAAAAACAAAATGTATACTTTATATATATTCTATATTTCAATTACTGTTTTTTTAATCCAACTTTTTGATTATTTACTCAAACAAAAAAAACAAAAAAAAACAAAAACAAAACAAAAACAAAATGTATATTCCATGTCACTGATCTTAGTAGTTTTACCCTTCTTTGTGTAATAAACTCCGTTAGTTTTCTAAATGACGTGTATTTATTAGTGTGTGTGTGTGTGTGTATGTGTGTCTGTCTGTTCCACTGATATCTAAAGAACCATTCATTGGATTTTGATAAAACTTGGCACATAGATGCTCTGATCTAATGCACAGATTTGATTAGGTTCGGGTAAAAATCTGTGCAATATTAATTACCTAATTTGCATAAAGATTAATAAATTTTTGGCTTTTCCCCTGATATCTCAAGTACTAATCATCACATTTCAATAAAATTTGGTACAGAGATGTCACAGGACACTGCACAGACCTGATAGTTTTTAGGGTAATATCAGTACATATTAATTAACTAATTTGCATAATTAATTTTCAGCTTTTGATATTTCAAGTAGTAATCATCACATTTTAATAAAACTTGGTACATAGATGTCATAGGACACTGCACAGACCTGATATTTTTTAGGGTAATATCAGTACATATTAATTACCTAATTTGCATAATTAATTAATTTTCAGGTTTCGATATTTCAAGTAGTAATCATCATAAATTAATAAAACTTGGTACATAGATGTCATAGGGCACTGTATAGACCTGATAGTTTTTAGGGTAATATCAGTACATATTATTACCTAATTTGCATAATTAATTAGTTTTCAGCCTTTGATATTTCAAATAGTATTCCTCACATTTCAATGAAACTTGGTACATAGTTACTCAAGGACTGTGCAGAGACCTGATTAGTTTTGGGGTAAATATTTGTGCAGATTAAATAACTTATTAGCATAATTAGTTAATTTTCAGCTTTTTGCCTGATATCTCAAGTACTAATCATTATATTTCAATGAGACTTGCTACATAGATCCTCTAGGACTATGCAGAGACCTGATTAGTTTTAGGGTAAATAATTGTGGATATTAATTACCTAACTTTTGTCCATGATTGTTCCACTGATATATAAATAACCACCAATTGAATTTTTAAGGAAACATTTAAAGAGTACTCATCATCACATTTCAATGAAACTAGGACTATGCAGAGACCTAATTAGTTTTTGGTAAATATTTATGCTTATTAATCATATAATTAACATAATTAATTAACACTGATATCTCAATTACTGATCATCACATATGAATGAAATTTGGTACATAAATGCCCTAGGACAATAGACAGGCCCGATTAATTTTGTCTAGAAATTTGTTCAGATTAATCCTCTAATAATAATTCATATTTTTTTGTTCTTTTCATATTAGTTGCCTGATTTACATAATTAGTTTTCAGCTTTTCCATCAATATATCAAATACAAGTATTTTTGAATTAATTTTTAACGTGTCTTCAATACTCTCAGCGCACGGGTGTTCTTTCTAAGCTTTCTATGATTTAGTTTGGAGGCAGCATGCATTCCAAGTTGCGTTGGGATTACGTTGATACAGTGTAATATTGTCGGCGCCGATGATCTCTTACCGGTGTGCAACGTAGCCAAAATAAAAGGCATGATCATTTGAACACTACTGTCACGCGAGAATCAATCTTGAAATTAGATTGGTATACAGGTGCATGTTGTGAATGCAGAAACAGGTGTATGTTATATTTAATTTATTCAAAAATCCTTTGTTGTGTTTGCGTGGTGTGGTCGGAGGACACGTCACTCTGACTCAGGACGCCGCACTAGCAGGACGGGCTTTCAGTCGTCCGTGTGCAAGCTGAGAGACGAGCCAACACGTTTATCACGAGGCACCTGTGACACGCCAGTCCAGGTATAAGCTGGGGCCAGGTTATTGTAGGAACATAAATTCCTTATTTCTGGCGGAAACCGTGTAGGGTGTCATAAATGAACCCGGTGTTGTTGGGAGACAGCGTTTACAGGAGGAAAATTTGTACAAACTCAGCAAGCTGTGCTCCGGGGGCTCGTCTGCACAGAGTATCATTGACCATTTGCCACTTATTGGACCTATGCTCTCGTATGGCGAAGCTTAGAAGCGACCGTACTACCAAACTTGAGCTTATTCGAACTAGACATCATCTACCGGAATCTGACGATATTGATGGACTGTAGCCTGCGATATCATGTACCGGAACCAGCCAAGTTCGACCGTCATCGTATCCTCAACCCGTGCTCAGCCACTGTCATTCTTGAAATCAAGATAGTTGGGACACTTATACATTATTTAGAGTTTATTTTGTTTACGTACAAACAGATTTAAATCTTAACAGTACTGTATGCTTTCTTTAAATTTATAATCTGTGCATAATTAATATAACTATTATAATTATTCTCACTTGACGCTGTAGGCGATTATTATAAGATATATTTCCGATGGTGACGAATATAATAAAATATATACTACCATACGTCTTGTATATGAACTTTAATGTGGGAACGATAGCTAGACCAAACATTACCAAATTGTTTCCGGCCCGTGCCAGTGACAACTACTATTACCAGACTGGTATGAGGTAATAAATTTGGGGCGAAATGATTCAAAAAACAGTTTTTGGCTGTTGCCATGGTAGCGGTGGGCCAGGATTGTTTTTTTTCCAATTAATTCCAATTAATGACGGTACGACCTACCTGTTAAGTATGAACAAAATCAGCCAAGCCAAACAAATCACAGAGGAGTTAAAAGCCGTTGCTGATAAAAACTTTGGGGTCAATTTTCTTTGTAATGAAAATAGACAAAAAAAAATTTGCCCATACTCAAGCATTTGGCGCAAAGGTATTAAAAAAAAAATCAGTTTTTAACTGTTGCCATGGAAACAGTGGGCCAAAATTTGTTTTCATATTTTACAACCTAACTAGAGTGAAGGTGTGACTTGCACCGGTTAGGCAGGCTTGAACTATGCATGTAGAACCAGCTGAGAGGTATACCTAATCCTATTGTTTGGTAACTATTTGCTGCAAATGCAACACAAATCAATATAAAAATATTACCCACACACCATTCTACAGGTTACTTGTATCATGCTGATTTTAGTATTAAATTGTTACCTCACAGTCTTCTCATTAAAAACTGTCGGGGATGGGTTGATATTTCATGCGTCCGTGTTGGCGCCAGAGCGTTGTTACACTGTTTCAAATTTCTAGTTGGTCGCGTGCCGGTCTTAGTGAGCAGTGTATTTTGACGTGTATAAAGATACATTGACAATAGATCTGCTTCCTGTCTATTTCGGGAAACCATCAAGTATTTTGTGGGACACACTCAGCATATATATTTTCTCAACCACAAAATTGGTGCTGAGACCAGGATTCAAACTGGATTCAACGGTTTCCGCGGAATAGACCAGAATTTCAGCGATTTCAAACAGTCTGCACCACCTCATCATTTCGACTCAGCAACTATGGTTAAATTACAAAGTTTACAGAACAAACGGAACAAGGCAAAGATAATTTTACTCAAGGCGATAGAACCCAAGAACATGTACGACGAAATCCACAACTCGATTACGGGGAAATCGCCGATTCTCAGGCTCGCATCAAGCGACTCCTAGATCTCCTCATAGCAGCCGATGAAAACGTGATCGATCCTTCCGATGATGATTATAACGAAATCACAGATTTTCAAACGGATATTGCCAAAAGATATGCACGAGTCGCGAGGTTTATCGAAGACTTCAAGATGAAACAACGGCACTCAGCAGTCGCGACAACGACGGATTTAAGGCAACAATTGACTGTAACCCACAGATCAGTGAAATACAAAACTTCACTTATCCACGGTCCCTCGTCACTGATGAAGCCAAACGACTAATCGATGGTTATCAGACTAATGAAGCAAACTACAAGTCAGCCTACGCCCTATTATAGAAACGCTACGGTGATACACAATTAATTGTACAAGCACATATGGAATCATTGTGGTCTCATCCAGCACCGAGTTATAATGCGACATCGCTTAAAGACTTTCACGATAGCCTTGAAACCACTGTGCGATCGCTCAGAGCTCTGGGAAAGCCTGAATCTGGATACGAAGAGCTACTAATTCCACTTCTACTCAAAAAGTTACCTGCCCAATTTCGACGTGACCTTGCTCGATCAAACGGTGATCAAACATGGACATTGGCAACTCTCAGTATAGCGATGATACGTGAGATACGTGTACTCGAAGTCGGGCTGGATGAGGACGATGTTGACGGCACATCATACCCTTCATCTATCTCTGAATTTACCACCAGCAGTCAATCTACTGGAGGTAACCAAGTAGCAACATTGCAAGGTAATGACAAATACAAATCGCAAAAACAATTCGAAATATAACCGACACAATGCTGCTACACGATACAATGACCGACGACAGACATCACAACGTGCGTCTAAACCGCCACACTGCATATACTGTAGAGGTAAACACTACACAACTGACCCCTTCTCTAAAATGGTAAAATAGTTCAAAAATGTTATGTGGAATAACTTACCATCGTAACACAAAGTAAACCAATTGAATTTAAAACCGAGAATATAAAAATGTATGTAACAGAGCTCAAAAACACTTTTTGAATATTATAAATAAATATATCATTTATTGTTGTTTTCGAACTCCCTATTCAAAAGTGCTGGCTACGGGCCTGGACCAGTCTATTCAACTAAGAGAAGAGGCCATAATACGCATACATTTCATATTTCCTCGATCAAAACACCAGACCTCAAGCTCGATAAACTCGTCACCAACTATTGGGACCTCGAAACGGTAGGCATCCATGACACCATCAAAGTAAGCGAAACCAGAGCCACCCACGATGAACAACATCGCCAATTTGTTGATCATTGCTTGTCCAGCAAGGACGGGAGGTATATTGCTACGTTGCCATGGCGACCAGATCATGATATTTTGTCGACAAACTCACAGTCAGCCACCTCACGCACCAGAAATATGATCAACAAATGACCGATTCACACACCGATAATCCTACTGCATTTAATTTGCAAAAGAATATATATGTGGACGACGTGGTTACTGGCTGTGCAACACCAATGCAAGCTTTGCAGTTTTACGAACAATCCACTGAAATGCTCGCTACACGTAAGTTTAACTTACGATCATGGAGTACGAATGACCCCCCCCCCCCAATGAACCACGAAAATCGACGGCTGTTCAAGTGACAAAGAAACAGTCTCAATTTTCGGTATTCTATGGAATTCTAGTTCCGATTATCTGCAAGTAAAGAAAATGAAATTTCCCGATTTTGGAAAGTTTACTACTAAACGAGACGTCACCTCTTACAGTGCGAGTTTATACGATCCATTGGGATTGTATTCTCCGGTTCACATCCGAGCAAAATTACTTATTCAAGCCCGATGGTTAAACAACAGTGATTGGGACCAAGCCATCGATTCTAAATTTCTCCTACAGTGGCAAGACATCGCAAAGGATCTCTATCAAGTAACAAAGAACAGCGAAATTCCACGTAAGTAATTTACGATACATGTTTTTGCAGATGCCTCAGAACGTGCTTACGGTGCTTCAGTATACTTGGTCTCTGAACACGAATCTACACTTTTTATCGCGAAGAAACGTGTCACTCCCATTGATAAACAAGCGTTGACATTATCATGACTCGAGTTGATGGGAGCATTGGCTCGGCCAGTTTGTATCGGAATCTCTTAAAGATAATTTCAATATTACCAAACGCCTACTGTGGTCGGACAATCAAATAACACTACACTGGTTGAACGGGAGAGAAACAAGATGTCTCTACTAAAAACCGCGTTTTGGAAATCACATCCCACCACCAGGAGTACCGCTACGTACCCACTTCACAGAACCCAGCTGACCTCTTAACCAGAGGTATTTCTCCGCGTCAGCTGCAGGCCCGTAGCCAGCACTTTTGAATAGGGGGTTCGAAAACAGCAATAGTATATTTGATGTAAAACGTGTTAATTTTATAATATTCAAAAAGTGTCTTTGAGCTCTGTTACAGACATTTTTATATACGTTGGTAAGTTATTTCACATAACATCTTTGAACTATTTTACTAATTTAGAGAATGGGTCCTGAGCCATTTCCCACCCACAGACAAACACAGACACACCCTTGATCCACTACGGTAAATTGTTGTACACATCTTGTACGTACCTTAGCATTATTGTCTAAGCATTTTCAAGATAGCGCACATAAAAGTGACACGATTTCATGTCGAAATCTGTCTACAATTATTCATTTTAGTATTAGTCAATTTTGTATTATGTAATTTTATTTTTGTACAGGGCCTCAGCCCATCGTACAAAATGTAATGGATAGAAAAGTGCATAGCACGTTTTAAAAACAATACAACATATATACATGTAAATATATGGCACTAAGTTAAGCTGGATTCATATTCATCTCGTCGCTTGAAAACTTTTAAAAGATACAGACGGAGCTAGTTGATATATGGTGTAGCAGTTTGTGTAGCGACGAAGTAAGCCCATACTGTCAGTATTTGCATAATTGCATAGGGTTATTGATCAGCCTTTAAATCATTATAAAATAGACATATAAAACAAAGTGAATTTCATTTTCAACAAAGCTAAATTCAAACGTATCACTGCAAAAACTAAAAAATTATTGATCTTTTTGTGTGTCTGCCTAATTCAACATTATGTTTATGGTCAAAACAGCGAAAACTCGTCAGTATATATTTAAGTCTATAATTTCTTGCCAATAAATCTCCCAGGTCATAATACTACTTTGATTTTCCGAAAGTACACAGCCTGGATGATTGTGAAATTGAGGCATGCCATTCTTGCTGACAACATTTTTTTTATTTTTTGAGTAAATATCCCTAAGAAAATTGCAGTATCTCCAACTTGTTTTTCAAACCAGACAATGCCGAAACCATATTTGAACAGGATATTTGTATGTGGGTTTCCCAAGTAAGTCTGCCGGTCTTGTTGTTTCAGTATGATATTTCATGTTTTTGGGTTCCAGCTATTTTTTACTTCAGGTAATTTTAACCAATATGAGATACGTCGCTAGAAATAACTCCAGCATAATGGCAGCCTTCCACATTCGTCCAACATCGCTACATTGGTTGTATAACTATTAATGCTAAGTAGTCATTCGCTATTTGTTAAACCGGCTATTTATACACTTTACCAACTGAGCGAACACTAGCACAAGACAAATGGCCCTATTTTCAAAACCACCACATCCTTCAGAGAGTGACTACCACTACATTATTGTCAGGGGCGGATCTAGGATTCTGGAATAGGGGAGGGGCGATAAGGTGGCCGAGGCCTAGTTCGCGAGCGCGAAGCCCTTGCGGGGGGGGGGGGGTAAAAATAGGGGGCCGCGGCCCCCTCTAAATCCGCCCCTGATTGTTTCAATGTTGTTTTAATATTTAACATCAGCTGCTTGAACGCGATCTTCATTACACCATCGCGGAATCACCGAATAAAAGCTTGCCCATTCATAACACCTTTATTTTATTTGCTGCTGTTGAGCTGAGATGGCGTAACTTCACGTTTGATATTTAAAGCTCGCTGCCACCAAAATGCTCATTACTATGCAATTTCTGATAGTTACCTTACTGAGTCAAGTGATTTAAACGATGATAATTATTTTAATTAATGCTGTTTTTTATTATGTTCTAATCTACGACCATAAATCTATTCACTTCCAAAATTTAGGGGGTTTGACCGACCCCCCCCAAACTACGGGTGACCGAACCCCCCCCCAAACTACGGGACTGAGCTGAGTGATTCTCGTATTTGGTGGTTTGGCCCCGATTGGTTAACTAATAGAGCATTATGGCCGAAATGTGAATTGTTTCCTACTCCTACCGAAATAACCGACAGTGTCAACAAGCAATCGGATGCTGCGACTGCGCAAAAATGTCTCACAGAAACTGCGATACATCATATGTCAACTGTCACTAAGCCAACTTTGGTGCAAACAGAATTCGGCGACATACTACCAGCTACAAATATGCGTGATACTCCATTGAATACTGACAATTTTCCGCGCCAAGTTGGACACATTATTGACAATATATTTCAAGTCAATAATTATCGAGATCTCTCTCATTGATTACGAGTTACGCTCTTGTACGACGTTTTGTCCATAATATTAAAGCTAAGCTAACTGGACGGCCATTGAACATTTCTAGTCGCCATGGAAACGTACCGACTGCGTCCGAGATCAACGACACTGAGCACAGGTGGTTGAAAGCTGTTCAACACATTCACTACTCGGACGAAATACTCTATCTACAGCGCCAGGCGAAACAAGTTGGACCACTTTGTAATCAACTCAAGTTATTTCTCGATGATGACGGGATTCTACGAGCAGGAGGCCGACTCCAGAACACATCTCTTCCCTATGATAGTATTCATCCAATTTTACTACCAGGGAAACACGCTTTCACGTCGGCGGTCATACGTGATACCCACCGTCGTTTACAACATGCAGGACCAAATGCAACCGCAACCAGTATACGCGAACGCTATTGGATTATATCCATTCGCCATATGTGAACATAGAACTCAATAAATGTGTGGTGTGTAAGCGAGTAGATGGGCCAGCCTATTCCAAACCGATCCCCGCTCCACTTCCTACTTTCCGGGTTCAAGAAGCAGACCCCTTTTCCGTGTGCGGTATCGACTATACAGGGCATTTATTCGTCAAAGATCCTATCTCAAAATCAGTTGTGAAAACCTATATTTGTCTGTTTACGTGTGCGATAACACGAGCAGTTCACTTGGAGCTTGTGCCAGACTTAACAACAACAACATCATTTATTCAAGCCTTCCGACGTTTTTCAGCTAGACGTAGTACTCCTAAATTTATTGTTTCGGACAATGCCACTACGTTTGTATCAGCCGCCAATGAACTCAAAACCCTGATGTCTGATCCTGCAGTTCAGCGATACCTGACAAATCACCGAATCAACTGGGAATTTGCTCTCAAACGATCTCCATAGAATGGGTGATTTTTCGAGCGTATGATAGCCATTACTAAGACTAGCTTAAAGAAAATTCTCGGTCGTGTCTGTGTAACTTATATCAACATGGAGACGATTGTGACGGAGATCGAGTCAGCAATCAACGATCGCACCCTTACACATCTTTCTACTGACGACAACGGTTTAAATCCACTTACGCCCTCCCACTTGGTCAACGGAAGAAATATTTGCTCAGGGGCGGATCTAGGATGCTGGAATAGGAGGGGGGGCGATAAGTTGGCCAAATGCCAAGTTCACGAGCGCCGATGGCGCGAAGACCTGTTGGTTGTTAAAAATAGGGGGCTCGGCCCCTCTAAATCCGCCAATGTTGTCAATCCTAACACCAATTTCGCTGCAGATCATCATATGCGTATTTAACTACCTTGTTAAGTAAGCTAAACTCTGCTGCGCATTTGTTTTGCGCATGCAAACTCCCTAGCTTAGTTGAAAAAAAAGTGTGTGTTCTGTGTGTATGCTGTCAATGTTTGCTCGATCGTGACTTGCGGTGTATGCAATGTCAGCCAAAGGAAAATTCCTCTCTGGGAAGGAAAAAAGAAGACGTATCCTTGTGGCAATTTTGTAGCGAGTCATTCGGGGGAACTGCGGCGATTGACCATCAGTGGTGAGAGTGACCGGGATGTAAACAAAGAAGATGGCGCAGCAGACGACAATATTACTTGTAATAAAGATATTCCGTCGGACGAAGGCATCATAATGGTGAATTTGGACATTTTAGCCAAGGGTTTAAACAGTTGCAATTTTTTGTTCTGAACATCTAAGACTTAGTAGTTGCGTGCGTTGCCTCCGTCAACAACGTATACACCAACAAAACACAACACGAAGAAGGGAAGACACGCGGTATGGGTTCATTTGACATTAATACTAAACTAGCTACAGGTATGTTTCTTATATTTTAATGTGTTGATATGTTTTTTAAGATTACTGCACCAAAGTGTTGCCTTGTCGTGTTAAGCAATTAAGAATGTAGTAATAGTAGATAGATAGTATTGTATTATCTGAGTTTTCTTAAATTCTGTTTGAATACTTTATATATTTGATACATTTTTACATACAATTTTTGCTTTAAACCACGTCTATAAATAGACATGTTGGTGGCACAAGTGCGAACGTGATAGAAAACACCACTTTATTACGCATTGCTTTAATGTTAACTTTCGACCAATGAGGGACATTCCCGCCTAGTGTTCAGAATCCCACCGAGCGTATAAATAGGACGCGCAAGTATTTTAGCGCTAGTCTTTACCGCGTTGTTGTGTTCAACGTTTGCTTACATAATTCTTTATGGTAAATTCTCCGATATATCAGTGGATATACTATATTGACGTAATAAACTACTCTACGTGTTCATTACTTACGTATTCGTTTCCTGTAATTGATTTTGCTGCATATCCTGGCATTTCTTACTTATTTTGAATATAACCCTGTCACAAATCATAACCCCACATGCCTTGAATTAAATTACTAATTAATTAAAAATATCATTCCTACTCGGTGCGGGGGGGGGAATTATTAGATTGGATTTTAAATTTAATTTACATAGCTATTTTATTTGTCAATATTGTCTTTCTTTAAAGGTATGATCAATGCTGGTATTTGCGAACGTCATGTCAATTCTATGTTTACTGCAATGTCAATACCAAGCATACATAGTACAACATTGAAATGAAAAGAAGAGAGACTGGTGAAGCAATTATACAAGTAGCCAAGGAATCCACTCTCCCTTGCAGAGTCTTCTTGACCTAGGGAGCCACAGAGAGCTGCAACTAGATTCTGCCACAGGCGACATTTTACACCAAACTTTTTGGTATTCCGCGTATTTTTAAAATTCTTTTGTTACTTATATTCTTAGCTTCTGTTGAAAAAAATGTGTGTTATTTAAAATAAATATATCATATATGTTTAAGTTCAGTGCTAAAATATTTTCAAAATGTTAAAATAATGAAAAAGTAGATCCTCGGCAGGAGACGTAGATGTGAATCGTTGGTTCGAATCGTCGGTGCATTCGCGTCGTTGCCTCAGAGTGATGCGGGTGCCTACCCAGTTTCCATTCTACAGCTATATATGACGTCATAACTGGGCGATGTTGGGACAAAGATAGCGAACTTCGAAATCGATATGTAAAAAGGTGTTTAGGTAATTTTCTCAAACATAAAATGCTAAGTGGGCGTGGCATTTTTTGTTCATTTTATATGAGTTTCACTCGCATAGCAATGGACCAATACATCTACTTGGGGCACCCCAAGGGAGTGACGCGAACGCACTCATGGCAAAGCAAAAAGTAGATCCTGTCATTAATATTTAAATTAGCTTGTGGCAGAGACTAGTGGGACGTTTCCTGGCGACTACCTAGCTTAGTGATAAAAGACATATAGTCTCTGCGACGGAGAATGCAAGGAGTCCTATGAACAAGCTTTAGATGATGAAATGTCTTCCTCCAAAAAACTAAATATTACATATTAATGTGTGCCAAGGTAATCAGTATTTTAACATTTTTCTGTAGTGGCCAATATTTAAAAACTATGTTAAGATTTTATTCATTGGTTTTTCATCGGCATTTAATACCATACAACCACATATTCTTATACAAAAGTTGTTGAACATGAAGGTCAACCGAACTTAATACTATGGGTTAATGACTTCCTTACAAATAGGTCGCAATATGTAAGATATAACAATACAAAATCTATAATCGTTCATACAAATAAAGGTGCTCCACAAGGTTGTGTTTTGTCTCCACTTTTATTTACCTTGTACACATATGACTGTCAATGCAATGCATCACAGCTATTTAAATATGCAGATTATACTGCTTTGGTTAGTCAGTGTGTTAATAGTGATGATGACTTTAGGGCAGAAGTTAAACATTTTTCTACTTGGTGTACTGAAAATTACTTAGAATTGAATGTCATGAAAACCAAAGAAATGGTGGTTAATTTCAGGAGATCTCCATTCACTCATTTGCCTTTATTTATTAATAATGTTGAAGTGGAAAATGTTGAGAAATACAAATATTTGGGCACAGTTATAAACAATAAGTTTAATTTTGACAGTAATGTTAATTTGCTTTTCAAAAAAGTCAATTCCAGAGTGTATTTTCTAAGACAATTAAGGAAATTTGATATTTCTAAATATGCTTTAAATACATTTTATACTGCTGTAATTCAATCAGTAATTTCTTTTTCAACAGTGTGTTGGTATGGTATTGTATTTACGACTGTAATTTGCACACAAGAATTTCATGCTGGACATGACAAAATAAAGTATATTTTATCTTTGTGTTCACATGTACTGAATGACAGTTTTCTTTACTTGAAATATATTCAGTGTTCCCTCTGGCTAGTTTGCTTGTGGCCAAATATTGTTAGCTAAATATGTAGCAACATTTCAATATCATTTGAGTTGAAATTAAACATTTAATCTGTTTTCTATTCATGCAGAATTGATGTGTCATATGATGGAGGATGGCAGAAGAGGGGAAGTGGGAGAGATTACAAAAGTTCATCAGGTAATATTATACTTTGTACTTGCCAATATTTGTAATTTATGGCAAATAATTTCACTAAGACAATGGCCAAACAAATTATTTAAGTCTGTGTGTGGTGAATAAAGTCAAATAATCAATCAATCAATCAATCAATCAATCAAAAAAAGAAAATTAGTCAATCCATGCAGTCAAATCAACCATTCAGTCAAAAAGCAATTATTAGTCTGTCCAGTCAATCAATCACCCAACCAATAATTTAACTAATAAAGATATTATATAAACGAATTAATAAAATATTTGGTAGTTGTAGTTAGTTTAATAAAATGTATTTTACTTAGGTCATGGTACAGTTCTACGCAATCAGACAAGCAAGGTACTTTCCTACAGTAAAAGATGTAAACAGTGTCATGTTTTTGAAGCTTCACAAAGAATGGGAAAGGGGACTCTGGTTAGGCAGTTCAAAAGCTATGGAGGCAGATATTGCTGTTGAAGCAATAAAAGAAATTGAGAAAAAAGTTGAAATAGACAGCATAACAATGGATAATGATACCACTACTATAGCTCGGTTGCAAAAAAAAAAATAAGAAATGACATGGTAAAAAATAAAGACAATAACCACACAAAGAAAGGATTCACTAATAAACTGTATAAGTTAAAGGAAGATAACGATTACAAGCAGTTATCAACAAAGGTCATAAACTATTTACAGAAGTGTTTTAGTTATGCAATCTCTCAAAATCGTGACAGTGTTAGTAGCATGCAAAAGAATCTGAAATCTATAATCCCACATGCATTTGGAGATCATACACATTGTGATGGCAGTTGGTGTCAATATTTAGTTGACCCTGCTAATTACAAACACAGTAGCCTGCCTTAAGGAAAGGATTTATGGGGTGATGATCTAAGAGCAAGTTCAGATAAGATTATGAAGTCTTACATAGGTAGTGCAAATGACTTAGCTAGGATGGGTTCAACACAGGGTATTGAAAATATGAATATGGTGATAGCTTCTAAGGCACCCAAAGCAAAATACTACAGTGTTCGTGTTGCAGCAGCTGTTGCTCAGAAGAACATAGGGCATACATATGTGTGTCCGATTGGTAAATTAGCTTAGACATGTAGTTCTACACCCATACTAATTGTATGTATGACTATAAATGCATGTATTTACCGGTATATTGACACAATATAGAGTAGTTAAATGTTAAGAAATTACGTATGTGTACAATCACACATAGTATAACTAAATTGTGGCACAGTAATTCACTGAATGTGCAGACATACATTGTATGTTGAGTATATACCCCTGTACTCACCTGATAGATATAATTATGAAAAATTTTGTTAAAATAAGTTAAACATTGCCCCCCTCCCCCTGATCATTTTATAGGCAATATCCCAATTTCAACACACATTAAAAAGACTGACTGTATGTTGACATTAGAGAATACTATTATGGTGAACCATATATTTTGTTATTTAATCATGTACTCTTATGTGTTTCCCCTAGGTCAACCAAAAACATAACTTGTCACCCAGTAGTGCATGTCATCTATCTGATAGCAGATTGGACGAAAAAGCTAAAACAAGAGAAGCAAAACTACAACGATTGAAACCGAAAGAGCAGAGAAGTAACAAAACTGCTGTCGCATACGACTTATTTACCACTTCCGTGTCACTGAGAATGTTCTAGAACCGTACTGTGTCTGGGTGGAATATTCTATATTTTTTAGAAAATGGTTGAATAGGTAATAGAACACTGTAGGAGGCAATAGAAGGTAATGGAACATTCTAGAAATTTGTAGTAAGTTCCAGACTCATTATGTATGCTGATGTAATGGTATATTTATAGACAGTGGGGGTATATATAGGGGAGTTGTTCAGCACTGAGTTCAGATCGGAGATCTCGTTGAATTGTATTGGAGTTTAAGTATCTAGTCATTGGAGTAGTGGAGTTTTACCGCGTTATTGTACTTGATGTTTGCAGAGTATAATAATACCAGTACCAGTTGAAACCTCATCTGTTGGCTCCGTGTTCGTATTTTATCATCGCCGCCAGGGAAGTCTTTCTGTTACTGTTGCCATTTTGGTATTTGAACCATCACACCTGTACTATACCAATTATGGTTCTGGAGTATACACGCCTGTGGTTTTTGACATAGAAACTACGTCTGGATGTATGTATTATTCTAATATTCTGGGATATCAAGAGAACTGGTTCTCAGCAACTATATGTCAGACAATACATAAGTTTGGCATGCTGACAGTGGAAAAGTCAAAATGTATCCAATGACTGAAACCATACAACTGCTACCGTTTTTTTTCAAATTTTATGGCAGAAACATCAGTGTATTCACCTTTGAATTACATGATGTTTAGGTAGATGAATTACATCCCAATGTGCTAAAAGAAAGAAAAAAAGTAAAAGAAAAAACTATGACTCAAAGAAACTCACTTTGAGGTAGTCAGTACTGATATACGGTCCGGCCATAGAGGGCACTGTTGCATATTAAACTCAGAAGTCCCCCCCCCCCCCAGTATAAACTAGATGTTTACTAGATTACAGCTAATGTTTCATTTCCTGATGTTTTTTATGCAGGTTCAGATGCAGAGATTACTCAACTATCTGCTGTTACTGGTGAGAAACAGTTTGAAGGTTATATATTGCCAAAACAACATATAAGTCCAGTTGTTTCCAGAATAACTCATTTGATGGTAAAAAATGGTGAACTGTGCTACCAGGGCCAACCAGTGAAAACAATGGATTTAAAAACATGCTTGGAAAAATTTCTGTATTTTCTTTTAGATGTCAAGAATCCTATTTTAGTTGGTCATAGTAACCATTCATTTGATTGTCGTTACCTAATAACTGCAATCAAGGAGAGTTCTTTTATTGATAGGTTTATGGCAGTTATTAGTGGTTTTGTGAATACTCTGCCATTGTTTAAATCTGTGTTTCCTGATAAAGGTTCATATGCACAACAAAGTTTGGTTGATGAATTTGTTGGTCAGGTTTATAGTGCACAAAATGCTAGTGCGGATGTACTTGCACTACAGAAATGACTTGAATGTTGCAAAATTGACTTGCCAACAATGTTAGATCATAGCTATACATTTAAATATGCTGTTAGTTATCACGATTACAATAGTAACAAGTCATCTAACTATAACACATTGCCTATACTAGTCAACAGCAAAATAATCAGCAAGTATATGGCACAGAAAATTGCAGGGTCAGGCCTGAGGTACAGTCACTTGAAGCTGGCTTATGCTAGAGGTGACATTGATGGACTTACCAGAAATACTTACAGAAAAAATAGATGGTACTGTGAGAGTTACAAAGTCAAAGAAAATCATCTTAAATATATATGAATATTTCAATAAAAAGTGAGTAATTATTGTACAGGATAGGGATGGTTATTTTTCATTTAAAAACATGCAAATACAAAATTTATATTATATCAAGCACATTCTAACTGAAGAACACACTAATATAAATCACACAATAATTAAAATTTACCTTTAAATGCATGGATAAAATTAACATTAAATTTTTGACATTATATATTTGTAATGTAAGGTAGGGAAAGGGGAACAACTAGAAATAGTGTAATTGTGATCATGACATTCTATGTAAGTTATCTTATTACAGAATCAGACATTATAAAAAAAATCTATTTTGTTTTCTCGTTTTTCTCTACCTTACGCATTATACATGGTTTTGGTGAAAACATTATTTTAGTTTGTTTGCGTTTTATTCGGAGCAATACATACATTATTGACTTTAAGAATACTTTTTATAAACGAAATGTTTTGTTTTTTCTGGTCGATGAATTTATACTTTCAACTTAAACTTGAAACAAACAAAAAACATGATTTGTATCATTATATATTTGTATTAAAATGAATACGTTAACGGTGGAAACCGAATATTAACTTTTTATTATGTACTAGTACTTGTTGACCAGAGGTGCATGTGGGTCATTATAATGTCCACGTGGAATATTATGATATACATATATGTGGGCATATAATGTCCAGATGAGTTTGTTATGTATAAGAGTCGTAAATAGTTATATGGTTGTGATATGTTTATGGATTGTTATAACGTGTATATGGGTTATGATGTTTATATGAGTGAAGATATTGTGCATATGGGCCGTTATTTCGTGTATGTGGTCGTTATAATGTGTATATTGGTTTTTGTGTAGTGTGTATGGTTATTACAATGTGTATATGAGTTATGATGTGGATATTTGTCATAGAGTTATATGTGTTGTTGTAGATTGGTTGCTATAGTGTTATATGAGGATGTGGGGTAGATGATGAGACTAGGTGGATGTGGTTATAATGCGTATATGAGTTTTTTCTAATGTGCATACAGGTTATTATGTGTGTATAGTGTTTTCTCGATGTTCCTCCTAATTGCTACCTTAAGCAATTTAGATTGTTTTGGTGAAAACAGAATTTTAGTGAGTGTTGGTCATCGCGCAGCGCATGTGCAATTTTTTTTATAGATATAGACATTTATTTCCCACAATCCAATGCACTTTTTTAATTAAATCACCGATACGAGTTTAGACCTGGGTGCATTCCCACCAATTACCACCGGTACCTTCAAATCACCAACAAATTACTTAATTAAAGCTTAGTAACCGCTCAGGTTGTACTCGTTGGTGTGCGGAACAGTCAAAGTCATCAACCTTATATAAGAACTATATCTCGCGCATGCGTGGCACGACGACCATCGCCCTTAAACTTTCACATTTTCTTTGCGTTTTATTCGAAACAATGCATAATTATTGACTTTTTAAACAATTCTAGACTGAATGTTATTGTGAAGATGGCACGCGTGGTATATCATAGTGTGAACATGACGGTATATTGGATAGGCAGAATTTATATCGGGACAAGGTAGAAAACACGCTTTAAATCATAGTCCGAAAGCCTAACTGTTGACCCGTATTTGAAGATGTGCTGGGAACCAGAATAGTTAAACTCTGATTAAGTGCTACCATGACATTAAAATCACATTTTTTGTGGATTAAAGAACAATACTCCATGAGATCCTCACACAATTGAGTGTTGATGTCCCAATTCAAAATTCATATGCAAGTCATAGGTTCTACCATACAAATGTTGTGACTAGTTTCCCCTCACCCTAACATCACTAAGTTGACAATGGTGGTGGGCGGGATGTGTAAAGGACACCAATATGAGCGTTTTCCCGACGGTATCATCCATGATAGATGTTTCCCAAAATCAAACGCGCTTTGTATGATTATATGGCGGATAAACAAAAATTGAGCTTGATAATAATTTAGAATTCTGACTGAGAATTAGCCAGCCAATGAGATTGTTTTAACAACCAATCAATCAGCTCCTTTATCGTTAACCAATCATGTACAAGGCCATATCTATTGTAACCAGTCATGAACAAGGTCAATATTTACTTTGAGTATATAAATAGGAGACAAAACGTCTCTTCTTCAGTTCGTTCAATAAAGTCATCTGTTTCAGTCCATACGCGGTTTATTCTTCCATTCAACTTGAACTACTCTTCTTAAAAATTCCCACAAAATGTTGACATTGAGTTCAAGCAACAGGAACGTCAGTCTCATGTTTTTAGGGGGGGGGCACTGAGCCCCCCGGAACACGCACACGTTCCAAAAAAAACAAAAACAAAAAAAAACATTATTATCGGATCAGATGAAATTATGGTTAATAATTCTCCGTTTTTGGTAATTTAATAAATTTATCTACCAACTAAAAGTTTGTACAGGTTGTATTATTGGGAAATTGGCATATTTCATTAGAAGTTGTGTAACTTGGCCCAAGTGTTAATCGTATGAACTACATGAGCTACATAAACATATTTTATATGATTTAAAATGGATTATCTAAATTTAATTATACTAGTACACAACACATGGTTTAACACATCATAATTTGAGATATGAGATGTTCATTATGTCATGAGACGGTCACACATGGGTATATAGCGCCCTCTGTCTGTCGACCACGCTATACGTCCAGGTTTACTATGAAATTGCGCTAACAACGTGGCATGGAGTTTGGATGTTCTCTCAACCAAATCGGCTATCCATCAAAATAATTATATAGCGCGTTGCCAAACAACGCACCAGATCCTTTGTTACGCTTGCCGCTGTGTTGCTGTTAGTAGTAACACGTGGGGTACGTTCTGGGTGTGATCAATAATTACAATATTAACAATTCATTTATGATACAGCACAAATAGCCTATATAGTTTTCATATGCGCACTACGGGAGTGTCAGCATGTATCTAGGACGGTCATTACAAGTGTTACCACGCACGCATTATTGCTACAGTGGGAATTAACGAACGAGTGTCATCACATGTATTCGACTATTTTCGGGTCGCATAGCAAATATACATACTTAAGGGTAGTGTGACCTATATTAATCAGATTAACAACAATGTTGTGCTGTACACTGTTGTACATATTTTAAATAGTCGTTTTCACTGTTGACGTAGATGGCGCCGTCATTGTGCCAGGTTGTTTTCGCTATAGACCTACGCATCTAATACAACGTATTTACTTACAAGAAATTAAAGCGCGTACTGCGCCGCGACTGCGGATGCTTTGTGCTGTATCGTGTTTAGTCATTACAATGAGATATTCCCCCAAAACCCATGTTATTTAACGAAACAGAACACAAATATTTCAAAAACACGCTTTCTTCCTCCAAATATATAGATTATACATTGTATAGAATTTGAGAAACAAATATTAGTGCATTTATTTACTTACACTATCTCTATGCCAACGGGCACACTCGTATCATTAGTGTATCACGAGTGCTCCTGTTCGTGTAGTGGTTTTGCAAACTGGATATATTGAATTATTTTTCAACTGAGCTTCACAATTGATACGGTAATATTACGTTATGGACCGAGATAATTTATACGGTGACATTACGGTATGGACTGAGGTAATTGATATGGAAATATTACGTTATGGACTGAGAGATTCAAACGGCGATATTACGTTTAGGACTGAGATAATTGATATGGTGATATTACGTTTAAGACTAAGGGAATTGATATAGTAATATTACGGTACATACTGAGAAAATCAAAAAAGTGATATTACGTTTAGGACTGAGATAATTGATATGGTGATATTCCGTTATGAGCTGAGATAAGGATATGATGACATTACGTTATGGACTAAGGGAATTGATATAGTAATATTACGTTATGGACTGAGAGAATCAAAACGGTGATATTACGTTATGAACTGAGGTAATTGATATGGTGATATTACGTTATGGACTAAGATAATTGATATGGTGGTATTACGTTATGGAATAAGGGAATTGATATAGTAATATTACGTTATGGACTGAGAGAACCAAAATGGTAATATTACGTTATGGACTGAGATAATTGATATGGTGATATTACGTTATGAGCTGAGATAATTGATATGGTAATATTGCGTAATGAACTGAGATAATTTATATGGTAATATTACGTTATGGACTAAGGGAATTGATATAGTAATATTACGTTATGAATTGAGAGAATCAAAATGGTAATATTACGTTATGGATAGAGGTTACTGATATGGTAATATTACGTTATTGACTGGGAGAATTGATATGGTAATATTACGTTATGGACTGAGATAATTAATATGGTGATATTACGTTATGGACTGAGATAATTGAAATGGTAATATTACGTTATGGACTGAGATAATTGATATGGCAATATTACGTTATGAACTGAGGTAATTGATATGGTTATATTACGTTATGGACTGCGGTAATTGATATGGTAATAATACGTTATGGACTGAGAGAATTGGTATGGTAATAATACGTTATGGACTGAGAGTATTGATATGGTAATATTACGTTATGGACTGAGATAATTGATATCGTAATATTACGTTATGGACAGAGATCATTGATATGGTAATATTACGTTATGGACTGAGATAATCGATATGGTGATATTACGTTATGGACTGAGAAAATTGATATGGTTATATCACGTTATGGACTGAGGTAATTGATATGGTAATACTACGTTATGGACTGAGATAATTGATATGGTGATATTACGTTATAGACTGAGATAATTGATATGGTAATGATACGTTATGGACTGAGATAATTGATATGGTAATATAACGTTATGGACTGAGATACTTGATATGGTTATATTACGTTATGGACTGAGGTAATTGATATGGTAATAATACGTTATGGACTGAAAGAATTGATATGGTAATAATACGTTATGGTCTGAGATAATTGATATAGCAATATTACGTTATGGACTGAGAGAATCAAAATGATGATATTACGTTATGGACTGAGGTAATTGATATGGTGATACTACGTTATGGACTGAGATAATTGATATGGTGATATTACGTTATGAAATAAGGGAATTGATATGGTTATATTACGTTATGGACTGAGGTAATTGATATGGTAATATTACGTTATGGACTGAGAGTATTGATATGGTAATATTACGTTATGGACTGAGATAATTGATATGGTGATATTACGTTATTGACTGAGATAATTGATATGGTTATATTACGTTATGGACTGAGGTAATTGATATGGTAATACTACGTTATGGACTGAGATAATTGATATGGTGATATTACGTTATGGACTGAGATAATTGATATGGTAATAATACGTTATGGACTGAGGTAATTGATATGGCGATATCATGTTATGGACTGAGAGTATTGATATGGTGATATTACGTTGAGGGCAGGATCGAATATTTCCGTATTATGATATAATAAAATGATGTAGTGAACAGAATAAATGGCAATTGTTACATACACTCTATTCAACCAAGGCGTGACGTAAGCTGATATTGGAGCGACGCAATTGAAATACATTGCACAGTACTTATAAATCACGCTCTCTGGTAATTATTAGGCTCTAATTAAACTACGCAATTAAACTACAATGCGCCCTTATTATAAATATCGCCCTCTAACGACGAAACGCTTTTCTAGCCTCAACACGACGTGCAAATCGGGAATGTACTAATATTGAAAGAAAACCAAAATAGCTTTTATTCACAGTGTTGTACTACCTCTGGTAACCAGACTTTGTCACGACTTGAATCATTGGCAAATATCTTTAATAGAGATGAAACACTATTGTAGGTCATTGTAGTGACATCACCAATTAACTACATATTAATCTGTGTCTGATATTATTATACGTTATATCATTGTTCTCTTCGATATTCCATCGCCACGGAAGAACAATTGATGATTTAAATGCTCAACACATGTGTTACCATTATTGATTAAACGCCGCCACCAAACCACCTTTCTGAGGAGTTCTCGCTGAATATACATGCCGTAAATCTATATTCATGTGCTTGAGTGATCAATTAATGATTGAAATAAATATTGATCGATTGATTGAAGAAAGGCTTGATTGATTGATTGATTGATTGATTGATTGATTGATTGATTGATTGATTGTTACTCTAATACATGTTTGATTCTGTTACGGTCCCATCAAACCTGTTTATGACTTCCATGACCGCATAGTATCCGTCGGACGATAACAGCATATAAATTCCTCTGATTAATTACAGCTTTGCTAGCCATATCATGCGTACGTGGCACCGAGACATGGCAAAACTCGAATCAAAAACTCTTTATTAGAAGATAAAACTGTAATAACCATCTGCGTTTTACTACTATTATATCTACAGACTTTTAATAATGTCTTTAATTTGCGGGGACGTGTGGAAATTGGCCCTATACGTGATGTTTGCGGTGTGGCATCGTTTGAATTGTTTCTTTACAGAACAGCTGCTTCATATTTCCGTTTCTTGTATTGACAAGAATTTTTTTAATTTTAGAACGGCCGTTCGGTCTCTCTTTTCTGACACCAAGGCGTTTCAGGTAGCTACGTGTATCAGGGTTAGTTTCGTAGAGGGAAAGCATTGGTACTCGATATTGAGCCCGGTTGAGCACCATCGAAGTTATATACGGTATTTAAACGGAATTCAAAGTAGGGTATATCAGAAATAGATCATAGTAAGGTATATCAGAAATAGATCATAGTAAGGTATATCAGAAATAGATCATAGAAAGGTATATCAGAAATAGATCATAGTAAGGTATATCAGAAATAGATCATAGTAAGGTATATCAGAAATATATCATAGTAAGGTATATCAGAAATAGATCATAGTAAGGTATATCAGAAATAGATCATAGTAAGGTATATCAGAAATAGATCATAGTAAGGTATATCAGGAATAGATCATAGTAAGGTATATCAGAAATATATCATAGTAAGGTATATTAGAAATAGATCGTAATATAGTGTCACAGTCGCCACACAACGCGAGATTCTATTTCATGTAACAAATGATGTATTTCACACACTTTGCATACGTCGAATGGAACGCACATCGAACACGGCGCGTCGTGATGTCTACATCGATTTAAGATAGGTTTCTTTTTTAAAGTTGGTTTTAAATCGCATGTCAGTGTATTTTGGAATGTTGTGTAAATTATGGATGTATAATTCTATGGCATTATAAAATATAATTGTTTTGTGTGCGTTACAGTACTTCGGCTGTTTCAACATTTTTAGAACAATTCCGTAAAACACACTAGTGAAGGAAAATTTGTTGTCACTTTGTAACAACTAAGATTATTGAAATAATTAGGAATAACACCACCCACCTGTGCCACCAACCCACAATATTGTAAGTGGCATATCTCCACATCTCAATGTATAAGTGTAATTGATTGCAAAAGAATATATTCTAGATAATTTCACTTATGAGTAGGGTCTACGTACCTTAAATAATGTATTGGTAGAAGCAATACACGCCACGTCTTGAAATAATCACGAGGGACGAACCAATGTAAATTTATATCTTTATATAATGTTTTCTGTATTGTGTGATATAGCGTAGCCCACATACTCTCCTATTCCCAGTAGAAATAATAAACCTCTATACTAATTAGTTTCAATGTATATGTTCATATTTGTAACAGAAGGAAAAACATCATATTGAGATGAAATACATATAACATTAGGTGTGTATTTAATACACATGTTCGATTTCTGGTACTACGTGGTTAGCTTATATCAACAGTAGCAACCGTAGATAGCATAACATCACTGCACTGAGGCTATATTACGTCACAGTATTAGACAGCGACGTGATATTCCGGTAGAAACTTGTATGTGAGCAAAGGTTGACGGTTTCTATTTTTGCAAATACCGCGGATCGGTAATGCATACGAATTAAAACTGCCGTCGTTCATTCCCATCAAACGTTTATTTTTAGCAATAAGACACCTAAATGGAGTTATTTAACATAGTAGTTGTTACACTGGTCATGATAGGATAATACATTTCAGTCGTCGATGGTATACTAGGAGTATGTAGCGACGCGGCACCGCCATTGCTGTAGCTGTGGGAATGACTTAGGCGTTAAATGGTTAGGTGATAAACATCTGTACACACACTGCTTCCATAAATATGCCATGTCCTTGCAATCTGACTACTAGCCACATCCGTTAAATTGTATACCGATTCAGTACTGTTTTACCGCACAGCTGCCGTACAGACAATCCAAACAATGGAATAGAAGGTTAATTTCCACAAAGCTAGGGTGCCCAAATCTGTGAAATGGCAAGTCAAGAGCAGAAATAATTAACAAGGTACGATCCTGCGTCCAGCTCATAGAATACGGAAGATTGAAGAATATATATTTGTAGACGGTCTAGATTATGGATAAACGTGAAGAGATAAAACGCTCCGTGGAGAAGTTGTTTTTAGGCGCAGCCGAAAAAGGGGACAAAAAAGCAATAAAGTATGCTTTAGAGAACGTCGTGGGATTGGACTTCAACTGCGTGGACCCGAACGGCAGGACAGCGTTGATAATAGCGGTGGAAAACGCGAGTACAGGTATGTCAGTCGGCATTTATAATTTATACTGTAAGCAGCCGAATCACCCCGGGGAGAGGGCATTGTTTTCGCACTTGGCTCATAACCGAGTCAACTATTTCAAAGACAATGGTTTCATTACCATCGAATCCTATATACGAGTAATAAAAATAGTTTAATTTCTGTTAAATGACATTCCGGCATTGTTCGAAATAATATATAGACCTGTGCCAGTTTACTAAATGTGTCTCGTTAATTTTAACACAATTTAGACAGGCGTGTGTGATATCGGGATAGCCTGCACTAAATCGGGAGTGAAGTTACAGATTCAAGTTTTAAATTATCACCCTTAGACACGAACATATTCTGGAAAAAACATTTTTGACTACAAATCGGCGCTGTAGCTGTAAAATATCTTTGTTCCCACTATCATGATATTCAAGTTGTTTGATGTATGTGACCGCGTGGTTACACGGCGTCGCGCACACCGCAAGTCATTGACCGTATATTGTGAAGCAACAATTTTTGAATCGCTTTCAATGCATTTATATTCCGATACCTGTCTCCCGCAAATTTGAGAATGGTAAAACAAAATTCAAAACATAATGTTCCCGTAATCGGAGCACATATACTAAACAACGATTCTAGTTTGATTTAAGTTGTTATTCTTGGTAAACTTTAACTATTGACGTTGCCATAGATACATTTTGGCACTGCGATTTGTCCGTAAATGCATAATAAATGAATGAATCCCCCGAGTAGCCATGTATAGCCTCTGTCAAGAAAACACAACTACTATATCTCTCTGGAATTCATCAGGGATGGATACACATGCAAAGAATCCTCAATCTTCTAGAAACGGCCTTCACCGCAAGCACGCCACTTCAAAAACCCACACAATACCGCCCTACCGTGTATAGCTGTAGACCAAGCGAGTAGCTTATGTCACGCCAATACAGTTTCTGCATGCGTATACAATGTGTAAAATATTTCGTAAAATGTTGTATTGTCAGCTCGATCCCGATACCATCAATAAATGAATATGGCATAAAAATACAGTCTTTGGGAAAGGGTAATGATCGGAGACATATTGTGGCATACATATCACTGTATAATTGCAATTTATTTCAGTTTTCATAATTCTAATAAAATACATATTAATGAATCAACGCTTGGTATCGGATTAATTGCATAACACATATGTCACATATCCCTTCTCCTGACTGAACATTTAGCCGATTCTGGCAATGTGATATCAGTTATATCAAAAATAAACAAACCCATCGTTTTTGCTATCAGTATATTTTGATTTTTACATCTGAGAAAGAACATTAATAGTGTTTCCAATTGTTGAAAACACCGCGAACAAAAAGCCAGTGATTACTCGGGCGGAGTTACGTCACAGAACGTTCTATGTTGCTAAGACGTGCACTCCTTTATTCTTATAGCCTCTGCGTGAGCTGCTGTAGAACGCCGGTCGAGAAAACAAAACAAACTCAAGTTTGAGAAAACCTCGAAGAACCAAATCTATATATGTTGCACAATGTAGAAGTAGTCTTGTTACACTACTCAAGAGTTTCAACTAGCCTAAAGCACAGGTTTTGTTTTTGTGAATTTTCTCCCATTGTTTTCACCGTTTTGGGTTGCCAGGCTGTGAAAATGCCCGGATGCTCACTCCCGAGAATAATATATTATATCAAAACAAAATTACAATTTCAACTCAAACATCCGAAATAACCTGTGGTTGATTAAATCTAATGAAGAGTGAATGACTTTCAAATCAATTGGCGCATTGCTTCACAAATCTAAACATTCCAGTGTAATATTAGAAGTCCTTATTTTTAAACGTGTTTAGGTCCAGATCCTATTTCTAATAACACGTCTGGTCATGGGTTTACCTCGGCGGGGGAGGTGTATAACAAGTGACTGGAAGGTGACGAGTGTAATGTCCTCGTGTGTTGATGCGTGGGCGCAAGTTGTGGTATGCATGCAATGTATAAGTGAACGTTACGCTGATGGCGATGTCTTGTTATGTCACCTATGTAATAATACCACACAGTCGAACTATAACATATTACATATATATATATATATATATATATACGTGTAAATTATTTAAAGTATTAAACGTAGAAATATTTACTCTACCAAAAGTGAGTCAAGTCAGCCATATGCTATAAATACAAATACTCGATGCGTTGACCCACTGTATCGTTAAACTACGGACCGTTGGTGATGGTTTTATTGCCGGCGTGGGATTGTGCATATTTTAACATGTCGTTTTTTTTATAAATAAAATTTGGTCACGCTATTATCTGAGATCTACTATTTCACAAGCATGCTTCCCAAGAGTAAAAACTCTCGTTAGAGAACATAAATCGCTTCCAATAGCAGAAAGGTACTGTATTAAATAGCAACCGTTTAAATGTACATTTAGATTGAGTATGTACACTCAGGAAATCGAAACGTATGTCATGTGCTACATTCGCGGGTGCATCGCTTTCACAGAAACCATTACATTGAATAATACGTGGCAATAATAAGAACATTGCGATGAAATGACGGCCGTTACTCTGCTGATGGTATTTAAATAGCTACGGAATTCTTGCCGGACTCTATTGGTTTCCTTCACAGTGAAATCAGTATTTCGTCCTTAATACAGCAGGTGTGTCGCGAATGCACTCAACAGGGCACTTTACCACGGCGTTTACTCTATTTCCCCTTGAATGTTTTTCGACCATTTTGTACCCCCCCCCCCCCCCCAAGTCTGGTAAATTCTGCCAATCTGGAGATAATCTCCATTTTGTGCGCATGCGCGTATGCACTGACTGGTTGGCAAGAACAGGTTGTTCGCACCCCAATATAAATACTGGTGCAGTTCGCGGTCTCTGTTATTAAATATACATGTATGTGTAAATGTTAAGAGCTAATGAATAAAGTATTACATAATTGTTGATTTAGACACAAGGTAGTTGTCAGAATTTCTCGATAATTCGTAACAACTAGAACTACATATGATTTTTCAGTATATGTACCCGAACGAAATTTTGAGATATGGTTATGACTACAATATCTCCAATTTCAGGGGTGTTTGACTCATTCTTTGTGCGAAAAGTAGTGACCACACTTTTTTATCGGGATTTCGTGAGCACCAGTCCAAAGTAAAGGCATCCATCAATCAGCGTTCTTGTAAAAACTCGCATCAATTTCAAATTTAAACCAATAGATTTTGCCGTCTCATATCACGTTATAGCTTTACTGACAAAAACACGCGTTCGATGTTTTCATGGAAACGCGACAAGGCATAATTGTGAGGTGAGACGCACGCAGCAAACTAGTAAAGATACAGAACATTTAAGTGCATTACAAATTAGCATTTTGCTGAGTGAAAGATTTCACATAAAAAATGAAAATAATAAACAAATTACCCGAAATTGTGTATAGTGTTACGCCTATTCTGTACTTTTCCTACTCAGAAATCGGTCAATACAACGTAATTCAAAAACCTAGTCCTCTTATCTACGGATCTTTATTTGGCGGGAATTCAGGAAATTCCTGCAGTATGGGTGTATTTATATTCCAAAGTGGGCACACCTCCATATTAAATATTTTAGTAGATGAATACTGCTTTTTCTATGGGTGCAGCCTATTGAATCGACAGTCAGTGCGCAGACTTCGTATTATGTTCATTTGACCTTTATGTCGTGTCAATATGTGGAAGAGTGATCACATGCATGAATGAAACACATTCCTTACCGCATTGCATTCTTTATATAATTCTCTTCTGTCTGCTCATTAACCCTTGCATACTACCTCTGACAAAATGATTGAATAACAACAAATTACTATTAATGCATATCCAAGTGATTTACATCCGCGGAAAAATCACAGGACAATGACTATATTCTCATTATTTAGCTGAAACGGACATTTGGTTAAATTTCCAATAAACAGTGAAGCATTCATTGTTGTTGTTTGATGTTGTATGCTAATAATCAAATTTAATTATAACCATAATCTTATAAAACACTAATACGCATGCGCATTTATCGTTACAGTACGACTGGAGAAACTATTGCAAATAGTTCATGATAAATCACATTCAAGTTTAGTCAAAAACATACAAAGTCATCACTAAAAATTACACGTAATTATACATATTACATCTTATTACCAACATAATAATAATAATAATAATAATAATAATAATAATAATAATAATAATAACTTACATAATAGGTGAGTGTTCTCATTATTTAGACGTGGCTGAGGCCACAATTCGAAGCATGTCAATGCTCTGTCTCATTTAACATTATTAAAATTAATTCAATTTAAAATTCAATTATTATTATTGAAACACTTCATTCTAATTAAAATCTGAAAACAAAAACTCGACGTGGGCGACGTCCTTCGTCATAATGTTGTAAATTAAGCAATACAATCATGTTGCACTGAACACGTATATTTAAAAACATGTCATTTTTTCTAAATACAATTTGGTCACGATATTATCTAATTTAAAAAAAATAAAATTAAACAAAAAAACAAAAACAAAAAAAAAACAGTTGCATTCTCTGTTCGACGATCGACAATTAACTGTATTAAAATTAGTTTTCGAAGTATTTTCTATTTTCCACTATAGTAGACTTCTGAGTTGTTTACTGTATTTCCTCTCTTTTGTAATTTTACTCATGCAACCACTATGTGCATATTGAACAAGGTAAAATATCTACCTCCTAGGTTAGCTCAAGTTGGAGCCATATTGGAAATAACAATGCATGATGGGAATTGTGAAAACAATAATAACTTAGTTGATAAACGGCACAATACGTCATATTTCGATCAGTATAGCTCGCGGACACCGTACCTGTCAGATGTTTCGTCAAGATATTAGAAACTGAAAAGGTTTAAAACTAAAGTTTTGCCGACAATAAAACTTAAATGCTCCCACCAAAAGAAACCCACACAAATTACAAATGAAGTACTTCAGTCATTATATGGATACTATTGGAAGCAATATATTGATACACGAGTGTTTAATGGGATTTGATGTGATTTATTGACCATTGAAATGACAAATCGTTGGTCAGCGGCACATTTAGCGGCACTGGGATTCGAGCACACTTCCACGATGGCCACTTGAAATGATAACGTGTTGACAATTCCATCGCATAATAAGTTATTACGTAATATATTATCAAAAGGTCTTCGTTTGATTGTTTTAGTCACAAACTATCACGAAATAAGATCTTGATGTACGAGCTTAATTAATCTAATGATAGTGTTGGACGCAGTGCGTGTGAAGATGTATTTTAAGTCGGAAAACGATTACATTCACGTAATATTTATACGATCATACTAAAGCACTGTCGAAACATCAACCAAGAGTACCCACGTGACCATGTCTAGTATATACTGAATGTATGAACGCCTTGCACACACGGAGAACTATAGTAATCAAGTTACAAAATCTATCTAGGATGGTTTTAATGTCTGGTATACACATTATCTTACTCACAGACTAGCACTGAACTAACTGAATGTGTCAATCCAGTAAGCACTGGCGTTAACTCAAAAACAAAATAATAACTTTAAGCACACACTCAAGCAAATTAGAATGAGATATGTCCGACGTTTTTATTCAAAGATTTGTAGGAGGAAATATATTTAGCGACAAATAATTGTTTTTTATTGTTGCTATAGAAATAGTGGGCTAGAATCTGTTTCTTCAAATTTTACCATCTATCTAAGGTGAAGGTGTGACCTGCCAGTTGGTCAGGTTTGAACCAAATCGGTCTATTCCAAAAAAAACATGAAAGACGACACACACACAAAAGTAATTATAAGGGCAATCCTAGCGGAGCGGATCGCCGATGCTTGTGGTTACAAAACTCGCGACCATACCAAGTATAAAATTACCTGACATTTTGAGTCCTAATTATTGTTTGAAATAGAAGCATTTACGCGGTTCAGTATACGGGTTTGCAAGAACTGTGCTCAAAATGTGCAGGTCAAAAGTATATTATTAGAAGTAGATACCAATTTAATCTTGGTATTTGACTCCACTCTCTGAACCCTAATTTGAAGAAAAAGATAAGGTAATTGTGTACAGATTGCTTGCTATCGATATCTTTGATTTGATTTATGAGATTCTAGATTTCTGCATCTCATTTCAGATGTCATTGACATACTGCTGGATCATGGTGTTGACTTGGGAGACGCATTGCTGCGAGCTGTAGACAAACAGATAGTGTCGACAGTGGAGGTAATTTGTGAACATATCAAGAAATCCAATCAACTGGTAAGAGAAACTGACTTACATAAATTGATTAGACCTTCGAGATGTTGCATGTGACCCGTTCATTGCTTCGTGGATGAGGCGGAGGTCGATGAGGAAGAGGAGGAGAAGAAGGGGAAGTAGAAGGAGGGGGAGGAAGAAGGGGGAAAAAAAGGAGGAGGCGAGTGCGGAGAAGCAAAAATAGGAGAAGCGAGAGATCGGAAAAATAAAACCAAAAATTGGGTTCATTGTCAGCCTATCTGGAGCGTTCCGTGGATGTCATACGGTCTTTATCCGAATAATATTCAGACGTGTCGATGTATACATTGAGAAATACCCCGCGTGCCTCTAATCCACTCAATTCTACACCCTGCATGAGGGTATTACTATTTGTTAAGTAACCATTTCGTTTTACCAATGATTTTGGAACGACATTAAGATTATTGCTGTATCTCGGGTTTAGTATCATGGTTGTTTAAGCACTGGCTTTTTGACCTCATCACAATTATGTCAAACGTAGTCTTGACGTGTATCATCATGGCTGACAGAGTTACTATTTCCTTCCATCCAAATTCAATCAATTAAATATACCTATGATTTGAACGTCATAAAGATAAAGCGAGCTGTGATAGTTCAGTTAGAGCAATTACTTTAAGAGTCAACGTGGATTACCAAGACATTGCGTGTTAATATTCATACTGTATTCTAATTTATCCTAAAAATTATCGTTTACAGAAGCCACGATAGTACGTTTTTATAAAATGACGTACGGCGCAGATGCGCGTGCATTTTGAATTAATTATACGTACCAGTAATTATAACACATGCACATTTGCACAGTTAATCAAATTAACACTATATTACGCGCGACTGAAAGTTCAGTTATGTGCAGTGACCACACAAACACTGCTACGACGCACCTTCGGGGCAAACGCGTATTATATCATGTCGTTCTCTTACTCTTGTTGCAAATGAATGGCGTTAGAACAATGATTTTCACGCGCGTATCGACGGGGAACGCGTTTTAGCCAACGGTCGCGTTTCTGACTTTATACTGAGTTTTATTCGACTAATTCCATATAACTCATCCCTTTAGTAGCACTGTACAAGCAGTATGTGATAGTAAAAATTATATAAAAGAAATTGTGTTAAATCTTGCCGTTCTCTGCATGTCAGTTGAAGATAACCTCCTTTCATATTTTGCAGGAAAATCTTTACTGCCGTTCTTTAAATGGGGACTTTCACCCTGATCTTACGCCACTTGTGTTAGCAGCGCACCACAACAACCATGACATCATCAAACTTCTCCTGGACTATGGTGCTAAAATTGAAGACCCAGAGTCATTCAGCTTCACATCCGCCAAATTTACGCTCCAGCATTCACAGGCAACTCTTAACATCTATAGGGCCCTGGCTAGTCAAGCTTATATGTCACTGACTTGTAGCGATCCCATCACAGATGCGTTTAAACTGAGCTCCAAGCTGAGGGAGCTGAGTGAGAGAGACTACGAGTTCCGAACTCTGTATTTAGAGTTGACCACTCAGTGTGACGAGTATGCAGCGGATTTACTGGGATGCATACGTGATACTAAAGAACAGGTGTTAGTACTGAGTCACGATGCGGAAAAGGTTTCAGCTGGAAGGCGAAATAGTCTGGAACTCCCCGTTGTGGAACAGGCTGTTAAGCATAAACAAAAACGGGTAAGTGTTGTAAATCAAAAGCGGGTAAATGAATATGGGAAAGTCGCGAGTGGGACTTTGTATTTACAGTTGTATTTCACCTTGAACAAAGCCATACATTATCGACAATTGCAGGTAAAAGGCTAGCTGTGATGACAATTAACCAAATGTTCCCAAAAATAGATTCGGAATTTGTCGCAAAAATCCATTTTAAATTTGAATAGTATATACTTTGCAAAAAATGTTAAGAGTCAACTTGAGTAGTGTTTGATTGTAAAAGTACTCGGTTTGTTGTTGCGGTTGAAATGCAAGCTATTTATTGCTAAGACATCTGATAATAAAGTATAATATTTCCAGCGAAACACAACATGATTTACAGGCGTCGGCCAACCAGGCATTCATTTATAGATGAACATCAAACTACAGTATTTACATGTAATGTGTTATATTGTTGTATTGGTAAACTGGACTTTGGGTTATCGTGTTCTGAATAAGTTGTCAAACTAATATTTATTTGTAAGATTTAATCTCGGTTCTTATACACATGTGTGCTGATGTTTTGGTATGTACAGTAACACACGCCAGGTTGCACATGTTGTGTATTAGTGCTTTTTTCCATCGAACAAACTGTGTGTTGCAAAGCAAGATCTCTAGTTTATCATAGTTTAATACTGTGAAGACGTTATTGGGTAATAAAGTAGAGTAGGGGTCTATCACGTATTACAGTGGTATCTATCTTCTGTGTGCACAGTTGTAAGCACTCAGCTAACACACCAAGAACAGGTGGATAATCAATCGTGTATATAAGTCTGTACTTTAACCCATCAACACTGATGTTTTTGCAATCTTATGTTTGTAATTGTTGTATCGCGTTTCTCTCAATTCCGTTAATTTGGAATAATAAGAAATTAACAGTCGTCGAAATTTGTAGTATATTATTATTGACAGTGTTACATATTTGATTTAAACCCGGCAACCCCAGCACACTATTAAGCGTAAGACAGATGCGTATTACAAAGAAACATGTAACAACTAAAACCGCAAATACTTGTGTTTGAAACATAACCTTCCATTTATGCAAACAATTAAAGAGATTAAACGCAGATTGCCTATATACATGCCAGCGTAGTACTTTGATGTTATATAGATATTCAAAAAGACAAGCGTTCGTTGTTGACACGTTTTCTTCAAATCTTCAAATGATTGAATAATGATTAGTGCCCATATATTTAAAGGCAGTATTCCAAACCCAGGGATTGCACCAAAGAATCATGGGACACTATTGTTTATGTTGTTTACAATGTTGATCTATTTTTTTGTTATCCATTGTAATTTTAATCCAGAAGTAATATTGTTGTGAGATTAGGCTTAACTTGAAGTGCCCCTTTAAGCTTATAATGGACGTGATGTAGATTAGCGAGATTCGCGAGTACTATTATTTGTGATTATCCAACTTAAATAGTGCTTAATATTTACATACTTAAATATAGTAAACTGTTCCATTGGAGCAGGCAAGGACTAACCATAGACTCTAGTCTCTTTCTAAGGTCTATGGTCTAACAGAATAGCAAATTAGTGTATATCCGTCAATGGCAGATTTGTAGTATGTATTTCCCATTTATTTGAAAAGTTTAATCCGAGAAAGGTCCATTCTTCAATTGTAAAACATTATTTGCTTCTGTTTCTGTTTTTGTTTAATCCGACACGGTGATTTCAATACCAGACTGCTCACCTCCATAACCATCGTAGAAAGAGACCAAGAAAACGAAACACCAATCAATTTCGCGATTTATGTCACTGTCTACATTATAGTGTATGTCACAATCTGTGTATGCTGCGGGTTATATCCCCGATACTAATATCGCAAAATAATGGGTTATACCACATGGCACTAATAGTTGTATCGATATAATGGATTACGTGGCGCGATGTTGGGTTATATCGCACGATATAATAGATTGCGTGGCGCGATGTTAGGTTATATCGCACGATATAATGGATTGCGTGGCGCGATGTAGGGTTATATCGCACGATATAATGGATTACGTGGCGCAATATTGGGTTATATCGCACGATATAATGAATTGCGTGTCTTGATGTTGAGTTGTATCGCACAATATAATGGTTTGTGTAGCGCGATGTTGGGTTATATCGCACGACTTATTGGATTGCGTGGCGCGATGTTGGGTTGTATTGCACGATATAATGGATTGTGTGGCGCGATGTTGGGTTAAATCGCACGATATAATGGTTTATGTAGCGTAATGTTGGATTATATCGCACGATATAATGGATTGCGTGGCGCGATGTTGGGTTGTACCGCGCGGTAGTGCGATACATTGAACACTTTAATATTAGTCACTGTACATATGCTATCTATGTTTATTCACAGTTTATAGCCCATCCTCACTGCCAACAACTGTTAATACAGCGATGGTACCACGGCCTGCACCAGTGGAGGAAACACAGTCTATTCAAGGCTATGATGTACACATTATACTTCGCTATCAGCTATCCAATGTATTCCATATGTTATATTGTGGCACCGGATTCGAAATCAACAAAGTTACTGCGGTCTCCGTATGTTAAATTTTCTATGCAAACAGCTTCCTCTATGGCATTCCTGATACTATTAAGTCTCCAAACATTAACTATAAATATAAAACCGTCGAGTCCAGAGGAACTTTTACATATAGCACAGTACGGAGACAAAAAAGGCCCATTCTCTGTGACAGAATGGTTGATTATAATATTTATAATAGGTAAGAATTATCATATATTAATATATGTTTATATATCATATGGCTGAGATACCGATTAACTCTCTTGCAACTCATACCTGTACATGTACCCTAAAAATCCCACCCACGACTAGTCATTGAACAAGAACTTGCAAGATGAACTTACAAATCAATGTGTTCCTCAGAAATTGGACAATTTAGTATTTTGGAGTATTTAGTGTACACACCAGCAATTTTCACTTTTTATTTTTAAGGCATGACGTGGGAAGAGTGGATATGTGCATTTACGAAGGGATTGTCGGCATTCCGAGACGACATCAAATCCAAGATGTTTGATTATACGACGTTTATTCTATACTGGACGTGGGTTGTGGCTCGTATAATTCTCTTCTCTCAGGTAAACGCAGTAATTGTATCGTGTTCTATGTGTGGCGTGAAGTACGGTGCTGGTGTATTGTAGTGTAGTGTAGTGTAGCGTAGTGTATCTGAGAGGTGGAAACCGCGACTTAAATGGTTTTACTTACTGAATTTATATTTTGACAAAACAATATTTCTACTTGCACTTCATTTAAATGGATGCAACGTAAATAACAAGTTTTTATTTATTTCACAGTTACATCTAAGATCGAATGTGTCCACGCCTACTTCAGTCAATGGAGCGTTGTTCAATATGTCCAGCATGGACTTTGAATTTATCGACGATGAAGATTATGGTGGTATCAGCGGTGACGAAGTTCAGGTCACTATTTCTACGGACATTCCTACGACCCAACCACCAAACATTGAACAGTACTCGCTACCCTTTTCTGCCGTTTTTGCGCATGGCATGTTCGGCATTGCCAAAGCTTTGAGTTTTCTTCGTCTCATACGTATTACTGTTGTTAGTTTACAAGTAGGACCTATGCAGATATCGCTGGGTAGAATGCTGCTGGACACCACCAAGTTCATGATGATATTTTGTTTAGTATGGATGGCGTTTGCATTTGGACTAAACCAGCTTTACTGGTTTCATGCAAATGAATCTGAACTAGAGTGCTTGATGGTTGGGGCGGAGAGCTGTAAACATCCGTTTGCAACGTAAGTGGGCTTTACATTATAACTTTACGCAGATACACGACGTAAGCGGGCATCAAATTGTACCTTTGCCTTAGAACACGTTGTAAGATGGCATCACATTTTAACTTTACTCCAGGATATAAGTGGGAATCACATTTTAACTTTACCCAGAAACACGATATAAGTGGGCATCACATTTTAACTTTACCCAGATACACGTGGGGATCTCATTTTAACCTTACCCCGGGCACGATGTCGGCGGGCAACTCATTTAACTTTATTAAGAAATACAGTGTTAGTGGACATGACATTTCAACTTTACCCCGGGGCACGTTGTAAGATGGCATCACATTTTAACCTTGCACCGAAAACTATGTAAGTGGGAAACCATTTTAACCTTACGCTGGGGCACGATGTAAGTGTGCATCACATTTTAACTTTACTCAGATACACGATATAAGTGGGAATCCCAATTTAACTTTACCCAGATACACGATGTGCGTGGGTGCCACATTTTAACTTTACCCAGATACACGATGTAAGTGGGTATCACATTTTAACTTTACCTAGATACACGATATAAGTGGGAATCCCAATTTAAAGGGGAACTAAATAGAGCCTATTTTGGTGTTTGTATTTATCAAGTTATGTATATTGATTATAAATTTGAAAAAAAAATTAAAAAATTGATTATCTTCAGAGTTATGATGATTTAAATATGAGAAACCATAAACCTGCGAAGGACTTCCGTTTGCGCCATCTTGCCATAAAAAAACGCCCTCATGAGGTATAAACAGGTAAGGTAACAAAGCATGATGACGAAATAGTATCTGATTAAATATAAGCAACTTAGGGAGCCATAGTTAGCTGGACTGGTGAATTGACTTCTAGTCTAGGTTGTTTCGACTTTTACGTTAATGTTATTTACAAGCATATCAACATACAAACATTATGGATGTGCGATTGTTTTTAGTCTAACTGTCTAATAAATGCTGTTTCCAGTACTGCACTGTGCGGCGTGCAAATTATTCAAAGTATCGATGCTGGAGTATGCAATCTTGAGTTCGTAGGGTGGTGGTGGAAACATTTTCGTCCATGTATTCACGGGGCTGCACTGGCAAATCATGGGACAAGTGTCGCAGGAACACCAAGCAGATTGTTCACAGACTTCCGTGTAATTTGAAATAAAACTTTCATCCGAACAAGGGGCATCGTCGACGATATACTCTCATCACTCACACTGGACTGATCTGAATCGTCACAGTATACCGTACTTCACTGATAATAAGCCCGGAGGCATGAACACGTAAAGGAAAAGTAAGGGATGAGTTTGTACTCGAGGACCAACTCAGAAAAAATTATTTTGTTTTGGGGTTAAACACTGTAACCATCTTGCAAACAACGAAAAATTATCCAAAAGAAATATTCGTTCACCACGCCGGGCTCGGGAAAATAATTTTTGAAAAAAATGCGTCATTGATTTGAACGATACTTACAATGAAGAAACAAACATGTTCATAAAAAACACACACATTTTATTACAATACGATTTACATACTGTCTGAATTTACGGTGAAATAATGGGTAGGGTCTGTGAGGAAACAGTGGACGAAGGCATTTATCATTATCTTCGTTTTGGTATGTTTTCGATCGTACGCAAACTCTCGACGCAAAACAATTTTCCACCATGAGGTTTTTCAGCACGATTTGACCTGGAACAACTTCCTTTGACATAACAGGTCATGTCTTTCATTAACCAATCAAAATGATGTGTCGTAATGATGAAATTTTCCGATTATTGACGATGATATTTTAGCGCAATGCGGAAGTGAATTACCGCAATGTTAAAATGCGATCTGTAGCACTGATTGCAACGAAAAAACGATGATTTTTTCCCCTAAAAACTGGCGATTCGCAATTTCCGAAATATAAACGACGGTTAATAGTAACCGTGGGTAAACTGAGTGTGGAGGAAGAATTTAAACACCTTTCTCGGTCGCCAACATGTCTCATCGTTCAAACCCTAGGCCTTTCATGATAGTCTCAAAGTAAACCATGCCCGATAACCAGGTACACGTCTTGACGATCACATTTTTGGCTTTTCGAAGGCTACTACTCAAAGAAATATGAATTACTCCAGAATTGCAACATCGATGTTCATCCTGAGTAAATGACAGAATAGAAACGATGCGAATCACGTTGTGTACGTTCGCCATGCACTCTGAACTTGAAATTAATGCGAGTTTTCTCATAAAACGAAAAGCATGAACCAAACTAACATGCCAATCACGATTATTATGAAATGAAACACACCTTTTACACGCATATTTTAAAGAATATCGTCGACGCCCAGTAAAAACACTCTGGGCTTATAATCGTGAATGCCCTCAACTCGATAAATACCAAGTAAAAACATAGGGATGGGCTTCATACTCGAGAGGGGCTTGTGATCGGGGAAGTACGGTACTTTAACGCAATTGGGCTTTCACTCTCAGAATACTGTGGTTCAAACGCATAAGGCTCAAACCCAAGTTTTAAAAAGCACATTGTGCATATAAAAGTTGAGTTTATACTAATAGTACACAATGCTTGGCAGCATGAACGGCTATGTACAATGGCGTATACGAATGCGATCAGATACTAAAACGTCATAGCTTTGAAAAGTACCCGGATGTTAAATATGTTCGTTCGTTAATTATTCCCCTCCATGAAAGACCTCCATGGCAAGCACTTCAAATGCCTATCCAAGCTACAGTTATAATTAAAACAAAATTAAACCACTGCAATATTATTTCGAATACAGTTTAGAATATACACAACTATAAATTAAGGCTGCATTTAGGTTCGCTTTAACTTTACCTAGATACACGATGTGCGTGGGTGCCACATTTTAACTTTACCTAGATACACGATATAAGTGGGAATCCCAATTTAACTTTACCCAGATACACGATGTGCGTGGGCACCACATTTTAACTTTACCCAGATACACGATGTGCATGGGCACCACATTTTAACTTTACCCAGATACACGATGTGCGTGGGTGCCACATTTTAACTTTACACATATACACGGTGTGCGTGGGTGCCACATTTTAACTTTACCCAGATACACGATGTGCGTGGGTGCCACATTTTAACTTTACCCAGATACACGGTGTGCGTGGATGCCACATTTTAACTTTACCTAGATACACGATATAAGTGGGAATCCCAATTTAACTTTACCCAGATACACGATGTGCGTGGGCACCACATTTTAACTTTACCCAGATACACGATGTGCATGGGCACCACATTTTAACTTTACCCAGATACACGATGTGCGTGGGTGCCACATTTTAACTTTACACATATACACGGTGTGCGTGGGTGCCACATTTTAACTTTACCCAGATACACGATGTGCGTGGGTGCCACATTTTAACTTTACCCAGATACACGGTGTGCGTGGATGCCACATTTTAACTTTACCTAGATACACGATATAAGTGGGAATCCCAATTTAACTTTACCCAGATACACGATGTGCGTGGGCACCACATTTTAACTTTACCCAGATACACGGTGTGCGTGGGCACCACATTTTAACTTTACCCAGATACACGGTGTGCGTGGGTGCCACATTTTAACTTTACCCAGATACACGATGTGCGTGGGTGCCACGTTTTAACTTTACCCAGATATACGGTGTGCGTGGGTGCCACATTTTAACTTTACCCAGATACACGATGTGCGTGGGCATCACATTTTAACTTTACCCAGATACACTGTGTGCGTGGGTGCCACATTTTAACTTTACCCAGATACACGATGTGCGTGGGCACCACATTTTAACTTTACCCAGATACACGGTGTGCGTGGGTGCCACATTTTAACTTTACCCAGATACACGGTGTGCGTGGGTGCCACATTTTAACTTTACCCAGATACACGATGTGCGTGGGCCTCAATTTTTACATCTTGTCTCAGAACATAACGTAAATGTAGTGTATATATCTATACATTCCTATATATTGTATAGAAAAATGCGTGGAATCCGCGTTATTTTCATTTGAACGTTATCGTACAATTCCAGCAATGTCAATTCTCTGTAAAACCAAAAAACGGAACAACATGCAGGATTTTATATATTATTTTATACATTATACGCGTCCACTTTTCGAGTGTAAATCAAAACACTCTGTGAACATTGGAGTGATTGATCTGTTCTATTTCAACAGTAAATGCAAAAAGTGATATTAATATTTCAAAGTTGAGTACTCAGTATCCAAGTGTGTATGTGAAGTAGGGTAAGACAGACACATATTTCTGTCGTATTTGGATTTTGTTAAAACAATTCTGTCAAATTCTGCCAGGCTAGTTATCTGAATAACTTCGACCCAGGTCTATAATCAACCCGGTACTCTTATTGTTAGTAGGAAAAGAAACGGTGACTTTAGTTTCACGCAAGACAACGTTAAATTTTGCTCTGTGCACAACATAAAGTGACACGGATACGTTGAATAAAGCGACGGGCGGGTGACTTCAAAAGAACACAATCTTTGATTAACACTTTCTCATTTAGCATAATATGATTGTTGTCCTTAGAATATGATATTGATTGTAGTTCAACCATATGACTAAAGGAACAAGTGTGTACGTTAGATACCAATACAAACACAGAAGATATACTTTGCCATAATGTGTTCACTTAGTGTAACATAGTCACTGACTGTTTACACAGTTGCTTGAGAATACCGAACACAAGACACATTCTTTATACTAATCATAGTTATAATATTACCACCCACGACTAGAACAAACACGTGTAAAATAGATTGAAGTGATTCGGAAACAGAAATTCTATCGCAATAAATGTTGGTATTCAACGCATGTCAGCCGAATAAATATACACTTCTAATTTCACAAGTTTTTGTTTCATTAAAACTTCAGATTTATATCGTATTTAGCATAAACCTTCCCGAAAAAAATAAACACTCTAAAATAAAATCCACAATATTTGCACACATTTTGACGAGAAAACAAGCCTAAAGGGTAATACATTTGACATTGTGCGGGGTGGATAAATTGTGGCACGAGGAGGGTTGTTGTTGTTGTTGTTGGCGAATATTGTATACATGTACCCCTAAGATTAATTCTATCCAGTCATCGCGCAAATTAGTATTTGTTTTCTCTTTACCCACGACAATTTTAGGCTGAAAATTCCACCCGATTTGTTTTAAAATGGTGAACTGTGAAAAAGTATTTACATTACACAATAGGAAATGATTTTTTCCCTACATTTTTATAGGATATCCGGAACACTGAACTCTTTGTTCTGGGCTTTATTCGGAGTGAACAATCTAGATAGTTTGACAGTAGAAGGCGATACAGACTGGGTAATAGAAGTTGTCGGCTACATCCTGTATGGCGCCTACCACCTGATCGCCATAATTGTCCTACTGAATATTCTGATTGCCATGATGAGTAATACATACACTCGAATCGATGTAAGTATCTTTCATTAGGAAGTGCAGGTAATTAGTCTTATTGGTTTGGACATCCCAACAAGGTCATAAAAAGTGTCATTAATGTGATTACGATTATATGTCAGCTGTCCGAATCGATGATTTATATCTGGGAATATTATTCACATAATTGCATACCAAAGAACAAAACAGTGAGAGAGGTCCGGTTCCATGCTTAGAGTATTTTACAAAATACAAATTAGATGTATAAAAGTTATTTCACGATTATAATTTGATTTGGTTTATTCGTGATGCGCTTAGCTTGTGAGGTGTAAACTGTCAGAGCGGAAATGCATACAATATATCAAAAAGTATAAGTGATGTGTGAGACGAGCTCGAACAACCAAATCTATATATGTTACACACGTTATATTGTTAAACTATTCAGGAAAGTCTAAACAACCAACCCAAAAAATATACAGTTTTGTTGAGAGTTTTCGACCGCTGTGTTTACCAGATGGGTTGTCGGGTGGTGAACATGCCCGTATGTTCGTTCCCGAGAATAGAAAACATTTATTTGTTTGTTTCAGATGGCGCCGATCTGGGTGTAACGTTTCGCAGTCAGTCGTCCGTAAGCCATCGTCGAAGCAACAACGTCCTTTTACGAATAGATAAAATAATTGCAGTGATTCTTTACAAAATATTCTTTACATTGAAAATACACAGGCCCTAAATGTATGTCTATTACAAAACAAATCATTCAATAACCAATTTGGCGCTTCTAGTTTCTTATAGGAGTGAATTCTACGAGTTATTTGTTGGCTATCGGAAAGCATATTGGCACAGTGTTAAAAAAGACCAGTTTTTATTGCGAATGAGTATTAATTTATCTGCACTAAATTCTAACGCGGGCCGCGTGACGAATGTGACATGTCGCGTAACGACTGTGAAACGAGGTACATGGACATATTTGCATTTTACATAATACCGAATACATACCATTAACTGAAGTATTCTCACGGCCGATACAGTGATCATGTACACGCAAGTCAGCTTGTACGTTATAAATTATCTATAAACCTATAGAAAAGTCGTTCACTATTTAAAAGAAATAACCCTAACCCCAACGTTTCATTCAAATCCAATTGAGAAAACTGGTTGTGCTATAATAGTTCTTCGATGTGCCGCAAAGTCAATCAGATTCTGGGCGATACGTCTACGCACACGCGCAGACTGGTCTTTCGTTGCAGGAGCGTGTATTCATCCGCGGTGACGTCACGGCGATCGTTTTGACTGGTCGACTGCAGTTTTCAAATTTATAAATGTTTATGCGCTTATGAACCGTAAATAATGTAAACGACTGAAAGCATTCTATCCAAACGACAGTTATTCGTAGCACGGACGCGTGCAGTGACTTAGGCTGATGTAACGCGGTTTAATTTATGCACAAACACAATCGCCCGTAAACTCAAATGGCCACTAAGACTCGCTGATAGCGAGAGAACCACGCTACTTTTTGTTGCCCTCTCAAATAGTCTACTCATCGCGTCCACTGATCCACTGATTTATGACAAAATAGTTATTTGGAAATATATGAGATGAGATGAGAAAAATGAGGGTGGGAGGGGGCAAAAACAATATTTTCTTGCTTTCAACGGGATCTCGGCGGCCATTTACGTGGATATTTACACAAACAGCGTCGAACACGGACCACAACTACGAATCAACTGTTCTAAGACTGTCAGAGATATTAAAACGGCAAACCTTTTTTTTTACATCTGTGTAAATACCGTGCCCAGTTTCGTTCTGACCATATTTACAACGCACATGTACGATGTCGGCGAACACTAAGATTTCGATTACAACTACTATTTTTAACATATTTAATCGATGTTGTTATTACTACTAACCATAACACATGAACTTAATATTGCGCTATTATTTTTCAAATGGCTGTAAAAAATAACTGGAATAGATACAAAGTTAACAACGTAGTTCGCACACAGCTGCTGTCGCCGGAAAACTTTAATTACACGGCGTTATTATACCTTTATTGTTCAATTGAAGACCCGGATGGACATTGGAATTGTATAGCTTATTTAATTGATGAAAATCAATAATATGTACACCGTACGTGATAAACTCAACAGTTAAAAGTCCCATCAAAATGAGGGACCACTTAATTTCATAAATAGAAACTTCCGGAAAACTGACTCATACTTACATATTTGTTTTTTTGTTTGCTGACCTTCGACAGGTGTCATACCTGCAACATTATTGTTAGACAAATCAAACAAAGGTGTACATGCAATTTACTCATGAATATGGACTCGTAAACAATTATTAAAAATTAATTATTTTCTCCCACTGCTTTCAGGAAGATGCAGACATGCAGTGGAAGTATTCCCGATCACAACTGTGGATCACTTATTTCGGAGATGAGAACACCATACACGCACCGTTCAACATCATTCCAACTTCAAGTACACTAATGAAATTTATTCGACGATTTAGTCGGAAGATGAATAAAGACTTCGAAGCCAAAAAAGCTGTAAGAGGCATCCCTGTTTTTACTCTGCATGTGTTTCTTTATTTCATTTGTACAAAATTGTATAATTTGCGATAGTTTTCTAACAACTTTTACATGTCGTGTTTGGTTAGCGATTAATTATCACATCATGATTAATTATTCTGTTGTAGTCATGAATTTGAAAACTCAAAACAACCTTGCACTTTCCTATATCTGTGACATTTTTTATATATGAGGTACGCTGTTATCAACAAAAACTCTCAATTACTAAGTTTAAACGTGTTATAGAGTTGTTTCATTTTGTGAATGACATGCCACTCAACATTTGAAATAGCAACAGTTACTTTCAAGTCCCGTTATGAGAAATTCCTGTAAACGTTCCTTTCAGATGGGACATATCTAAGCATGTAAGTGGATATTAGGGGACTTTAATAGGGGATTCTGCTGCAACCCCACAAATGTAACTCAGATTACCCTGTAATAAGATATTTATAAAATTATTCATTGACATGCATACCGATTCATGGTTATACTTGTAAATTGTAAAATAATGATATATGTAGATCTGACAAATAACGCTCTTTTCTCTACAAAACGCCTCATAACAGCAATTGGTGGCCGGTATCATAACAAGTCAATAGTTCATTTTATTAGATACTTAATATATAGACATATTGAACTCACCTGTGCATTTAGCGACGACATTTTATTGCAATTGTTTTCTAACGTACCCATAATTGTAAAATGTCGTGACGTTATATTTTAATAACGCATTCCGGCTGTTAAACGGAGTCTATACCTGAATAGTTTTCGAGTTATTCCCCGATAGCACGTATAATCGAAGGGAGCAGCTGTTAGTAATATCATCCTCATACATATTTGTTTTTATTATTACGCACTTATAAACAAACATGTAACTATGATCTGGTATGATCAATTTAACTTGAGCCAATATGACGCTGTCCTCAACGCGACGTGATTATTAAATTTCGGGAAATAGTTTTTTTCTGAAATTGAAATTAAAGTTTTAGGTAGAATGCTATTCGTGTGTGTGTGTGTGTGTGTGTGTGTGTGTGTTACATATGCGCATATTTTAGCGCATAACGCAGTGACAGCAAATCGTGTCAAAATCTGTCTATAATTAATTGTTTTAGATTTAGTCAAGAGTATTTGACTAATTTGATGGTCCACTGTCTTTCTGTTTTTTTGAGAAAAAAAACAGTAAATTACATTACATAAAATTTCATGAAGTTTTAGCAGCAGTTCACATAGACCAAAATATTATTAAAATATTGTCAATTTTGTTAATGCTTCTAAACATCAAAAAGTGCCCTGTAAGTCACTATATAAATTTGTCCACCATATATCACCGGGAAAAAATTAGAGATGTTGAGATATATCCTTGTCATAAAAAACAATGGTAAAATGCCAGAAACAGAACATGCTGTTTTCACTGAATTTTAGATTTTCTCCAAACAAAGTATGATGACCCCATATTTTCAATTCATTTATTTGCAATATATAAATATATATCGTGAACGTGATATACAAAGTATGACAATATTTTTATTACTACTTTAAGTCTATAGCTCAACATTCATCGTGCCTTGTTGTGTTTTATATTGTCCCACGCGATGCATACAACAAATGCAAACATGTATGTTTGTATATTAGAACGCGCGCTGCATAGCGATTATGGCGCGCTGCGTGATGACTATGGCGCGATGCGTGATACGCTGCGTCGCGAGTGTGGCGCATTGAATCTAAGCTTTTGCTCTTCTCAATTGATTACAGATGATGCTGTCAGTAAAGGGGGAAGAAGAGACTGCATACCGGGTAATGTATATGTATTATCTTTGTCATCTTTAAACTTACAATGTTTTAAATGTGGCTGTGACCGTCATGCATAACAAATAGATCAACGGAACTCAGACGAATACGACACCAGTATCACATCGTCGACATTTATCATCCACTCCCACATGACGCTGTCATCCTATGAATACTAATCAATTCTAATGTGTTTTATGATTCAAGTTCATGGATATCCTAATTAACGCGACAGATACAAAATGCAATTTACAGGTTCACGATACTCCCGATAACCTTTGAATTTGTTATATAGCATTTTAATGTGACAATATACATTTGTACGCAGCCCGGTGTGGTCAGTTAGGTTTTAACCGAGCTTTTAAGTTCCTTTTTCGATGTTTTTTGCATGAAGGCCAGGAAGCGCTTCCTACACACAAAAATATTTGTATTTTGTAGCCTGATCGTACGTAACTTAAACGATTATGAATTGTATAATAATAGTCTTTATTACGTGCAATTGATAATAAATACCCTTTGGAAATTTACAATAACAAAAGTATTATAATCTAAATACCGGTAGCGGTCATTACTATCTGAATCAACCACCAATTAAAGCAGCAATATATTTACCCAACATGGCCTGGCCAACATAGGAAAATATAATACGAAGTCAACAAAACCTTAAACATATATGCTTCATGCATCGTGGAATTAAGTAATAACTTCATCAATCTTCCATGTGTTGCATTGGACTTTAACATAATATTGTCAGGAAATGTCATAAGCATTCAAGCATACAAGTTATTAGACTGGAGGAGAATGTATAATGAAGTGTAAAACATTCCGACCCATTTTTGTTAAATACGTACGCATATTGTGAGCGTTTACGATGTAAACGATGGGTGTTGCTCGGCGATGTTTACAACGCGGTGAAATACATTACATACTGCCTGACTACCACCGCTTTTTAAAGTTGAAGTTCTTTCTATTGCTACATGTAATTCTGTCATCAGTATATATACTTATTTGCATGTTTTAAAACGTCACAGCTATCACACAGCGTCCTAATAATAAGTCCCAATGCGGCTTATTAAAACTCGATTAAAAAATAAACAAAAACATTTATTTATATGATTTTTGCAAACGTCCTGCGTAACAACTGTGCTGCGCTGCGTAACAACTGTGCTGCGCTGCGTAACAACTGTGCTGCGCTGCGTGACAACTGTGCTGCGCTGCGTAACAACTGTGCTGCGCTGCGTGGCGATTATAACCTTTTAATTTCTAGTACTAACCCATAAATTCTGATATCATTAATTCAACAGGAAGTCGTCAAACGTCTAGTGCAGCGATATCATTTTCGCAAGATGAGAGGAGAAGACGAAGAAGAAGGTGGTGGTGGTAAAACAGGGCCCGACCCATGGATGATGGCACTGAAAGAGGACATTTCAGGCTTCAAGTATGAAATGTTCGAAGCCATTGGCGATATGGACGTTAAAATAGACCAATTGCGAGCCAAGATCGAGGAGGATGACCCTTCCGCGACGGATGATGAGAAACGCGACTGTAGTACAACCAAGGATGACGATATGGCATCTCCCATCACGACGACGGAAGCCCAAGAGGACATCGACGTCGCCGCAGAGATTCTTCGTGCTGCGGGAATTGATGGAGATATAGCAGAACTGGATGACGATGAATTTATTGACATTGATGACCTCACCGATTAGATAGGCTATTTTTAAATACAAAGCTTTTTATATATATATGGGTTTGATGAGTCGTATGTTTCTGTAATTCATTTTATTTCGAAAATGATTCTATAACTTTTGTGGTGCATACGTTGCGGATAAAGTCTGTCATATCATCAACGAACACTAACATGATATATATATATATTTATTTCAAATCGGTGTTGAATGTTCGGACCAGGTCCTCGTTACACGCTGTACAATGACGAGATCATATGCCGTTAACCGAAGACCAATTTAATGGAGTAATGTGAGAGTCGTTATTCTAATTTACAAGGTAATTACTGAAGCTTGCGTCAGATTTACTGTCAAGCTATATGACGCTCACTACGAATGCATGATGTGAGCAGACATATACTTTATCCTGAGTCGCCCCTAAATAAGACGGCTCGAAAAAGTGTGTAATGGACGTGTTGCCGTGTTTATGTGGTCGTTATTTGCCTGTACTTATATTATTTCGTATAAAGTGTATTCTTGTTTACAGTGTAAGATGGTTGTTCGAAGTATCACTAACCTAAGATTGAAAATACCAATGCTGTACTACCAAGTAACAACCACACATGGTTGCTGCCCTAGGGTAAACTGTCAACATTCCCCAAACCCAATCAATCAGCGACTCAGCGCTCCCGAAATTAACCAGATGGTTTTAACATACGAGAGCCCAAAAGGTGTTTTTATATGGATTGAATAAATGATGTCGGTCTATTGGTTATGCTTTTACAACCTTTGGGAAAATAACATGTCAGTTAATGCGTAGTTAATTGCACATTCCCCGAGATTTCAACTGCAGTTAATACTTGCATATGTTTCGTCACGCATCAACCAAAGCGTACCAGATGTAAGTACGCATGTATTGAGGAATTAAAACAAATCGTTTCCTATTATTTGGCAAGAAAAGTTCTGGTTGATTAAAATAATAAAAACAATTAAAACATCTTTTGCTTATTTATTTTTGAGTTGCGGACTGACTTGGATTATTGTAAATTTTAATTCAGATGACAAGTGTATTAAAATGAATTTCATTTCAGGTATTGTTTCCTGTATCCGATTCCGCTCCTTAATAAGTAACCTTTAGTCAATATGCAAATAAATTGTCCGGTATGTAAATGAACTTTTATCATATTTTTGCAAAATTAATAAGGAATCAGTAATCTGTCGGATACACACTGCAGACAGATACAATTAACATTCAATATCCCCGGAAAATATCACCTGGATATAGATGTTGCAGATAATTTCAAAAGAAATGAAACATAGGACAAAACGTTTACATTTTAATCACATGTGGTCTCCATACTTGTGAAGTTCAAAGCCATTTTGTGTGTATTATGCTTACAAACGGTGTTCGCTGAATTGACATTTTTTTACTCACGCAGAGCTCCGCTGGGTAGCTATGTTTTTTGGATAATGGCCATGTTTACATAACGAGTCAGTTACATTCTCATCCTTTAATCTCCTGAGTTTTAATGTTGAATATATTTTGTGTGTAAAGTCCATGTACACAGTTTGACGTCAATTGATAGTTAATAAAATTGTTGGAAGTGTTTGTGTAAGTGTAATATAAGCGTGGAGTGACCGATTCATACAAGGTCACGCGGGTTGTATTAGTGTAGCAATCATGAAGTCTGCACAAGTAACTGTAATTGTAATGTACTTCAACCTAAAACTGTATTATTTTGTATTTGTGTTTCCAAACTGTATTGTAATAACACCCGAAGGCTCAGTGTGAACTAATTTGTGTACATGCATTATATATACCTCAATAAGTACTATAATAATCTATACTGGAGAGGGGGGAGAAATATGCCCCCCTAGTATAGAAACGAAAGTGTGGCTTACAATAGAATATAGCAATAAATAGAGTTATTAATCATTTACGTAAAGTCGATTCTCTTGATGTTATTTTGCACTAGTTGACACGACCAGCGCTGAATAACTGTATTGATGTGTGCGTGTGTATGAGAATGACGTAATTACTGTACACAGTTGAAAGGAAGGTCAGCAAGTGTTTACGTTTGTGTGCATGACTCTACTCTGAACACATGATTAAAGTATTTGAAGAATGATATACAATGATATACATCCATCCACTTATTGCAGCGTTGATTGACTCTTACTTTGGAGAGGTTTGAGCGGCATTAAAAATTATGCTTTCGTTATTTTGGAGTCATGCAATCACCGGACATTCTTTGAGATACAAGAGTTCAAAATGTCACAGAAAATTATTATTTATTGATTTATCAAAATTTTGCTCGACGGCATTGATAAAAATGTAATATATTATTGTTGACATGGATCCTAATATTGGGAAAACATTTAAACATTGACATATAATTAAGTAAGTTTTCAAGGGGATATTTTTTTTCTAATATATACAACGAGAGGTTACTTCCCAAAATGTATTGTCTATATGTGCAGTAACATGCCCAGTAGTACCATTGACGCTGCGTTCTTTAAACACCGATTTGACGCATATCGCGCAAGGAATGTCGGGAGTTTGTTCGAAAATTTGAACGTTTCGAAGTCATTTGTCGGCACGTATTCAACTGCTGTTCCAAAGGTGAATTATGCATGACATTAGTATTTCACCCACCAAAAAATATTTCACTAAAATATGTGATTAAAAGCAGCTTAAATTGTAAAAAGTAATATCAAGTTCCGTGTATGAACACTAGTGTAAAGAGGCGGCGGAGCGTTATTTTAGCCAAAATCGGCTAGTAAGGCGTCATATGTCACATCAATCTCCTTCCAATAGGTCTTAGCGATTTACCCTCCCCAGGCAGCCTTCAATTTTGTGGTCAATCACCTCACTACGCACGGTCATATTTTCGCAGTTGTTTTACCTGGAAACGTACTGCAAAAAGTAGAAAAAAATGTTTATGAAAACCGAACTATTTATTAATGTCGTAAATACGAACAATTTTAGCACGGACTATGTTGTGCAAGGTAATGTTACTGTTGTGATATGTCGCACGTGACAAACTTAAACTGAGGAAAGCAGCGTTCTGTTTACAAGTGTACATAGTTGGGAACTTATTAAACACTAATTTCACTCAAAGGGATTTCCAAACATCCCCTTTTAATCTTGTTTTCTAGTGAATATTTTAATAGTATTTCTATTTTGAACGGATTCGATTCTTTGCATCTAACAGCAATAGATCACAAAGCTTCTAGTCAGTTTATAGGGTTAATCATTCATTTTATAATCTGATACTTTGACATCTTTGAAAAGACTGCACTTTTCCAACGTAATTCATGTATATTTTAATTGTAATTACCCGAACATTTTATTCAGAGTCAGGAAGTAAAAAGTTGTATTAAACTAATTAAAGTAACCTAGTGACTTACGCATAACTGTATTAACCACCAAGGTTCTTGCAGCTCGAATATGCAAACGAGTTCTATGCAAAGCAGCTTTGTACAGTAATGATAAGTAACGCGTATCGAACTATTTGGAGTTCGATGTCACAGTTCTGTGCTGGGACAGCGCTTCCTGTGATGACACAACACAGCAGTACAACATTTGAATTCAGCTCGAACTTCCTTAAAACTTTTCTTATAAGTCTCCTGTGAGATTGGTCTATGTTAGATATGACGGATGTGCTCCCGTGCAACATGTGCATATTAAAATATCAACACAATTAACCGTTGTTATCTGCAGACACTTGCTACTTGTTCTCCATATCGTCTTACCATCAAAGAGTTGCCACTCTAAAACCAATTCAACGTGTTCATCAATCACACTACTCATATATGATTGACGTAACTTTGACGTAAACAAGTACTTGCCTAATCAAGTATGTGTTTTGCAGAGCCGTAGCTACTTTCTCTGTACCATCGGATGCGCAGAGAAATGAACCAACGCATAAAGCAGCAAAGCCATTACTAGAACTTGCAATGTTGTTTCTAATTCGGTGACCTAATTCATAACGATCTGAATGATTTGCGTGAATGACAAAAGTGTATTATTAGTGTGCAAATATTTGTTCAGGTCGTTATATCGATATTGACACAACAATTGTCACCGTCACGTGATGGCCACGTGAAAAAGAATACGTAGCAGATATCTCCAGTCGGTAATGAATAGATAACCACAGTGCATTGGGATACATAATTATTTCGGAATTTTATAGCCAATGCTTCGAAAAAAATATTAGAAATGTATGAAATAATAATAGGAAATTTAAACTATAGCATTTGTAATACAATCATAAACATGGAATTTACATGAAAAAATAAAACGTAGTTATATTCAATGCACATATAAATAAGATTCCGATAGGAAAATAAAAGATGGGTATGAAATAAGACACATCGGTCTCAGCTGAGGTGATGTAAAGGTTATTCACCTACGTCATTTTGAATGTCGTTGCTCGAGATTCTGTATAAGCATTACGCGTGGCACATCTCGCTAGATGCTTTTTTTTTGCGTAGCATAGAATTATATAATAAATCTGTATACTTCATAGATATACTTCCATACACAAAAATTATAAATAAATATAGTTGTTGAAAAAAAACCTTAAGAATTAATAATTTAGTGATTTCTTTTGCGAAACATAGAAATCATACAGCGTGTTACCTCAACACAAGTGTAAGTGACACCAATAGGTTAATCTAGTCAACACAATCAATAACATATAATTACTTATCATTACACAAATTTGTAAAATGTCAATTTTCAATGTTGTACATTAAATATTCTCTGTTATTAATATAATGCGTAATTTCTTTGACTTTATGACATTAATTACATCAATCAGACAAGGTTGCTGCTATTATTAATATTATTTGATTCTATTCGTCCTTGCAGCAGACCTTAAATTACTTGATGTAAGAAAAATTAATTGGTCACGTGACTGGGTTAATTCGTTGATTGTTAACAACACTCAACTAAAGAGAAAAACTCGTATCGTAAATTACTATTATTAACATTTCTGTCAAGATGAACCTCAAAAATGGAAAGATTGAATTTGAACAAAAGATTTATTAAGTCATTTTTTTATCACAAACAAAGGGTGACAACATACTATAATTTACCGATTTTGTTACCGTTCTATTGCTTGTGTTTAATCATTGTAAGTATTCTCGTAGCTATTTCTTATTTATTTAATCAACTGTAAACACACTTATTATGTTTGTTCATGGAACTTCAGTTTAGTGTCTATTAGTAATACACATATCACATTATCAACGTTTTATTGACATTTATAGGCAAATTACAAATACAAACATGCTGTTAATTAAATTTATTGATGTAGATTAATTATAGTTTGTAAATAATCCAAATGCATAACGCGAGTATCTTCTTGGGTCTTGGGATTGTGGGTATGAAAACCATTTGTTATTTGTAATTTATTCAAGGTCAACATCATTAATTCTCAAATCTGAACGCTGGGAATACACTAATTGCGCAATAATCGTGTTATGTGTGATGACGAAATACAATTAAATATTAATACAATAAGTGTAAGTACAATTATTTAAAGTGTGGAGTTATACAGTTCAAACCACGCAGCATCGAATGTTCCCAGAATGCATTTCACGATAACATTTATCACAGTTTCAAGCAGAAATGACATTTTGCAATCCCGTTAAAAATTGTACTTACAGAATGCAAACATACATAGGATGCACATAGATAATCCATGCCGGTATCTGGAATATTTACTCATACAAATCCCAAGCATCATGTTATAATAACAGATTGGCTGTATCACTGTTTCATAAATCATGTGCATAACCCCATTCACCCCAATATGCGGAATATCATTTTACGACCGCTAAGCAGAAAGCGAGTTAATAATACTCAAAAAAAGATATTTTATCTTCACATCGTAAGTTTATGACAACTCTTATCTTTTGTGGTTGTTATATACAATGATTCACAAAAATATAATGATGTCATCACGAGGTTACCTTATGAAGCGACCTTCCCGTATAATAAAAACCCACACATTGATTATCGTTAAAGCGCGGTAGTCGTCGCGCTGCGCATGTGCGACATTTGTATTGATAAACATTGATTTTCCCATAATCCAATGTGCTCTTCATATGGAAATCACAAGTAGGAGGTTTGACCAGGGCGCGATTTGCACTGATTACCGCCGGTGACTCCGTCGATAACTTCCAATCACGTAAAAATTACCTAATTGAAGCTTGGAATCGTCTCAGTTTGTACTCGTCGCCATCTTTGTTCATATGAGACCCATATATCTCGCGCATGCGTGACGCGACGACTACCGCCCTTCAATGACAACGAAACTATTCCAACTGGCGGCCATGTTACACGTTTTCGCTAAAGAAACCAAGGTTCAAAGTGGAGTCCCGAGATGACATATTGCTTACCCTTGTTCCGTGGCAACACTCTGGGTCGATTCTATTTAAAAATAAGGATATTCCAGTTATGTGAACATTTCAATTGTTCGCAAATTTAAAATGACATATTCAAATGTACTCTGCATGGAGTCAGACAATATTTTACATTTGCTAGTGTTAATTCTATTTTGAGTCAATAAATCTGCAAAGGAATTAGTTTGCTTTTCGAAAGTAATCTCCACATCAAATATTTCTGTATTCCATAAAACGCCTATTTCGTGTTGTTTTTTTGTCTGGGGCAGTTGACATAAATGGGGTCATTCGTAGGTAATACAGGAACAAACATGTAACATTGCTCGAGGCAACACTTGCGTTGTGTTTTGCAGGCATAACCAGGTATATTTTAGAACCATACATGTGTACAAGTGAAAAACCAATTGATCGACAAAAATTGTGTTTTTTTGACAACATGAACAAAAAACTTATATTTGGTAACTGTAAAAGTTATTTGTTTATTGTATATACATGCCCGTATTTATGGCATGCTTAAATAGAAATGTGCTGTTACGTTAGCACTGCTCGTAAAATTATTTTTAAGGCAATTACAAAACAAGCTGGTAAATTATATGAATTGCAAAGAATGTGGTTGTACATTAATATTACAACTCACACTAAAAGATGATGCCATATGTTGGAATAAAATGTGTTGACAGTTTCGAATCAGCACCGCAACGTATACTTCGTTTGTTTTGGGACGTACTCACGTGAATCAATTCTATACATGATTTCCATGCTTAGCTACAGTTTAACTCATTACTCTGCTATTCATACTATAATTTTACGGCCTCAAAGAAAATGTTCTTTCCATTATTTTTTTTCAATCATTCACCTGAATAAATTACAAATTTTCTATAACCACACCATTCTACGTGTTTACCGCCGGGTTGTCTGTGACGTTATATCAGCTGAATTACGCGTCCCACGCACATATGGGGTTAGGTGCTGAACGCGTATCTTTATTAAAGACACACGTACATCCGTGACAATTCCTACGTCAACAAGCCGCGGGTTATCGTGTCACTGCAACTTAATGATACCCTTCCATTTATGTTAGCGAAGATATTTCAGAAAATGGCACGCGTTTGATATAATTGGAAAAAGCTGACTCTGTTACTATCATTGACATGTGTACGCAGTTTTCATCGGTGGATTACCAACCAAGTATGTATAAACACAAGTCAGAAAACCACAGCTGAATGCTTGCTCTAAGGGTGCGAACGAAGATGTAGCGATAAACACCATGTGTTATTTGAGTGAAGACGTCATAGATCGTTCAACAAGGTGTATTTCGGTATCGGCACACATTATTGTAACAGTATATTAGAACCACTGGACTCGGGCACTGACACACAAAACGCAATATTCGAGTTACTTTTATAGAAGAAAATTGGTGATTCCGGACATCTACATGTTATTTTGATTGACCTGAACTTGTCTGAACCCTTATTTGTACGAAGTAGTTACGAATCTATTTCATACAAACCGACCAGACACATAACAACTAGCAAATGACTCAAATACCGATTAATATTTTGTTATAAATCCTCTGTGATTTTAAAAAGTATTTAGTTTTAAAATCATGATTCCATTATTTAATACTATTTTAAGATCGGTTCATTATATCTAATCCATAACATCTATGAAATGCACATATGACAATATTTAGCCATAACCCAGTTGGAATTCCACCATGTATAATAACCAATTAAAGTACTTGAAATATAGAAATTAGACGCCAGTGCTGGGTAAACCCAATGCAGATGAGAGCCGTTTCCACTATCCCCGCCTGTCGTGACGCAAATTAACTTGTCACAGTGTCTGCGCAAATGATAGCCAATTTTCTTTATGACTGTGTGACCCGGATGACCGGAGAGGAACGCAGCGAGCTATCACGCTTTGATTGCGTTATGATGATGAAGAATTGAGCTAAACAAACATCGATTTGGTTATATGAGTGTTTCTATTCCCTACCGGCTGACATGGTGTGACCTTATCTAACATTGCATTCCACCTGATACCGTCAATTTAATGCTTACTCCGAAGGCGCATTGTGCCGGTGAGTGATGACTGACTGAAGAATGGACAATATTATGAAGTAGAATCCTGTTAAATCGCATCACTGGAAAAAAACATCATCGCTGACTGATAGGTATAATGCATACTACTCGCAGATGGGTTTTTTAACTCAAGATACGAAGTTTGAGTAATTTTTTTAGCGCTCTGTCAAGAACACTAGTGGGTGAAACATGCTCTCTTGACGTCATGTGTTCGCGTCCATCATAGTTACAGACGGTAGAATCAGTTCTTAGTACGCTATCTTTTATTTCGTGAACGGGCGTACTAATTTCCGTCTATATTATCGGGTTAACATTCATTTGCAAACTATGATCTTGGCAAATGCCATATAATAAACATAAGTTATCGTCATAATAAATATGAAATTGTTGTTGATGACAACCTGCACGCATTACTGTCATTTCTCGAGATTGTGGGTGAAATCGCATTGTGAATAAAAAAAGCAACTATGAATATGAATTACTAGAGGAACTCATCTATATCTCACAACTTCACTTCCGGCATCGATTAACAAGCTAATACAGTGCAGGATAAAACTGTCTGTTTTTGCCGGATGTGCATCTGTTTTCCAAACGCTCACGACAACATTATTTAGCTATTTGATTTGAACAAAAACGGCGCCAGCTATTGTACTGGCAATTACGATAATTTGTTTCATCTGCTCGACTATTAAAAAATATAGATTTCGTTGTCCGCGTGATAAAATACTAATAAAAATATCAGAGTCATAGCGCCGCTTTGAAGTGTTGCTGGGGAAATGGAGCTTATTAGGGATGGCACGATTCCCTTGTCTCTATTGCTACAGTTACTGCAGGGACTATACTAAAATATTCGCAATGAAACTACACAAACCATAACGAATACAGTGCCCGGAAACGTCAGATTAAAAATTCTCTTGCATTCATTCGTATTCTTCCGCCTATGATTTGCCAGCTTATGTTTTTTTTCTTGTGTGTGTGTGTGGAACCCCTAACTTATTCTTAATTTTCAAATGCCATTTCACTCACTCTAAGTATCTGTATCGCGACGCAAAGTTTTTCCATTTGGGATCTATATCAGTCCCGTTTGCTAGTTTCGTCTTAGCGACACCGTTTATCAATATATTACGCAGTTACCCTACCGCGTGCTGCTTTAGATTAGAAACAACAGGATGAATCGGAAAAATATGGAAAAACTGTATCTCACCGCTGCCGAAAAGGGTGACAAGAAAGCGATGAAATTAGCGCTTGAGTACGCCAGAGGGCTGGACATCAACTGCACAGACGCGTCTGGTAGATCGGCTCTGATTTTGGCCATTCAAAATGGCAGTACAGGTTAGTTAACGGTTAATAGGTTTTGTGTATTTCTCCACAGTTTTATAAACTAACTACCGTAACGCATTTTAAGAACGGGTGTGATAGCTTACAACTCCACTGGTTTGTAGTATATACTTCATAAGTATTCTCAAAATAATGGTGTCGTGGACGTTATTCGGGGTTTAATTGTCAGATAATAGTGTGCTTAAAATGATACTTCTTTTAATAAACACTAACCCATTTTTAAACGGTAGAGTTCAATTATCATTATCTGTGAACTTGAATGTGTAGTAACTACAAGCTAGATAACATAGCGATGAGACTACACAGCCAACAATCTCGTTATATTTATTAGAGTAGGGTTATTTATGAATTTTCATCACTTCCAGTTAGCGAAAATACTTGGTAGAGAGTTTAAGTAAATTACACACTTTGTGACCATGAACCTACCAGGATCGTTTCACAGTCCGAATGGAATACAAATCTTGCTTCTATTGACCAGGTTCGTATAGCTGATAAAATGTGATCCGTGTACCGATTGTCAACATAAATCTTTAATAATAAATGACCGGGTTCTCTTGGGTTCGATTATATACTATTTCATAGTTAATTGTATATTTCAGTCACCTTCACACGTCGCTAAGGCGACCCCAACATTCATCTATCCCGAGGTCATTCATGTTTGATATCAATCACATATTTAGGAAATACTATAGTGAAGGATTCTTTTTAATTAGGTGTGTTTTATTATAAACATTTTCAATGCCTACGTGTCGACGTCATAAAGTTGATATTCTGGACAGTATTTAGTCGCAGATTCGGGGAAAACTCTGCATATGTCTTGGACCGCGAAGCAGTGGAATGTGCGTTGTAGCGACCGATATTCAGGTATGCCAGCAATGAGTGAGGAGCAAAACTTCAATGACATTATTCATTTCATGGCTTATTTATACTACATTTGAGCTATCCGGCGATGAACTTGAAATATTAGGTATCTCAGGTGACCGAATAATTTGACCATTATCTTCTATGTCCGGGGAATATAAATACATATTATTAAGAATATTTAGCGTATATTTGTTATTGTAAGTTTCATTTGTCGGCGATATTACGAACGTAAATAAGTGTAGTATATATCGGTAAAGATGGTTCCAAATTATTAAAATAATTCATACAAATATTTTGGCGGGAAATTTATGGAATTCAAAGGGATGATGTCCGATCATACTTAGCGCAACATCAACAATGAATGGAAGGTAGATGAAGCAAAACCAACCCCGAATGAATTTCAAGGTGGGTAAGATGAGTTCGGTGGAATGTACATTTCGAGTGTATATCTGTGATGGGACGGTGAGCTCACGATTACTACGACGTTGTACGAGATGTACTTTTTTCAATAACGTCATAGTCGGAATGTATTCTGGGATATACGAGTAACGACAATTGTCTTGGAGGCGCCGGATGCACCGCTGTAAATCCGTGTTGTGTACGGAAGTTACCGATTGAATCACGGAATGCTAGATATTTTGACGAAAATATAGACGGATATGTTTTACCGTTAATAGTATCGCAAGCTGATTGTTACTCACTACAATTATGTTTAAAATCGTGAGAGCACAACTTTATCGTCACAACGCATCGTAATTAGTGGATATCAAACGAAGCTAGTTGAGAGAGGGCATGGGATCAACTGAAAACTTCTCACACAGTCAAAACATTTGATTCACGCTTATTGGTTAGATAACCTCTCAGTAATGGCGTTATACATTTCGTCACGTGAACAGAATAACATCTTAAAACGTAAAACAACACTAGTGTTGCCAGTAACTGAAGTCACGCGTGACTAGATTTTCTGTAAATAGCATGAGATAAAAAGGAAAATAATTGCCGACAGAGTGAGTTTTGAAAACACCCTTGGGATACTTAGGAATGTTACATTTGGCTATCCGATGATCTGATTTTTTGTGTATATATCGCAAGAAGCTTCCCGGCGGTCCTCTCCATATGAACAGAGGGAGTAGTATCGTAAATATAAACGACACTTCGACTAAGCCGTTGATCACAATTAGCGTGCAGAATAAGGTTCCTAAGACAAGTGTGAGAACGTTTCTAAAAAGAAAAAAAGATGTATGATCTGTCAAGTAATAAAACCTGTCAATATTTAAATAAGTTGTTATATATAGAGACGAAGTGAATGTCATAATCCGCCGTCGTATTTCGTTTATGTACTATTTCAACTATTCTAAATCCGAAAGGGCAATACGCCCTACGCAGAATAAGGTTCCTAAGACAAGTGTGAGAACGTTTCTAAAAAGAAAAAAAGATGTATGATCTGTCAAGTAATAAAACCTGTCAATATTTAAATAAGTTGTTATATATAGAGACGAAGTGAATGTCATAATCCGCCGTCGTATTTCGTTTATGTACTATTTCAACTATTCTAAATCCGAAAGGGCAATACGCCTGTATGCACAGTGGACGCAATCAGATACCGAAGAGGATTTTAAATTTTTCGTAAATCACGTGATTATTTCCCGCGTGCATAATTCAACCTGACCAATGAACAGGCAATCCCATAATTCCGATTGGATTAATCATTGCTGTTTTATAGAGTTTTTATTTTGAGTTAAGCATGCGAGAACTATCGTTCAAAAACCAACAGTTATGAATAGTTTAGATGATATTGAACGCTTCAAACTGCACGCGTCAACAACCCCGACAAAATGCTATTAATTCAAATGTTAATTCACAGTCACTCTAGGACTTCATTAATTAGTTAATTTATTCATTGACTCACATAACAAAGAGTAAAAAACAACAACAAATCTACAACGTGTCAGATGAAAAAGACAGCTGTCTATCAAGCGCTCTAATGGCCGTGGATATAATCCGGCATTACTTGACGACAAAGAGCGCGCCTAAGTGGTTGTATTTCACGCGTGGATTCGGGAAATGGGATACTTTGCGTTGCAGTTACTTCCTGTAAATAGGAGACTAGTTTAATAAATGGAGTTCGTCGTTCAGTCCATCTTTGAACACATCACATCAATACAATGATCACCCTAACTACGGCGATTTCATGAAAGGTCGAGTACACCGATTCAAAACTGGCCCGAGATGAGATCAATTATCACTTCCCTTAAACACTCCATATGCTAATTGACCGCTAAAATATTGGTACAAGGTTTTATTTATGTTTTTTTTATTTATTTGTTAATTTTTGTTTAAATGGACATAATTTTGAAATAGCTAGATGTCTTGATTGTTATTTTAAGGTATAGAAACGAAATACGAAGGTTTATTTTGCGAAACGTGATTGTTGGCTTCCTTCGTGCTTCCCGACACTTCGTTTAACTGTTTTATTCATAGAACGCATTAACCGCGTAACTATTGACATTTTCTAAACCTATAAATTGGTATCAGATAATACGAATCGCCAGAATTATTAACCATCAAACGCCCATGCACAATAGGTTCCGTTTATCATGTCGGAGGAAGAACGATCGAATAAAATGAACTGAGCTGCGATGATTGTATATTTATCTCTCTGTGAGATCACGTCGTATTACATGTAGATGAATTAGTGAAATAATTTGGCAGAAGGAATTCCATTAGTTAATTACTATCGGTGACCGGGTATGTGAAACGATATTATCTATCACACGGAATTTAAGCATGGAATTCGGCTGTCCGAAGGTCAAAAGGCGGTAGTCGTCGCGCCACCCATGCGCGAGATATATGGGTCTCATAATAAACAAAGATAGCGATTTGACTGTTGCGCAGATCAACGAGTACAAACGTTATTAAGCTTAAATTAGGTGCTTTTTAGGTGAAGTTATCGAATGATAAAAACGACAAAAAAAAAACATTCTTGCGCGCTACGCGTTGCTATGCGCTACATGCCACAGGGGGCGCGATTTGTTTTACGTGAATCAATGCTTAATCATTTGAATTGCTTTTCTAGAAATTTATTTGAAAAGTCACCGTTTATTTATTTCAAGAGTGACACGTAGGTGAACCAAAAAAACACAAAAACAAATCATGTTTTAGTTGTCATTTTCTTTGGCATTTCTCTTATTCTGAATTAATAGCAAAAAGAACAAGTTTTCTACGGTTATGAATTTTGATTAAGTGTTAGCTCACATGAATGTGATGGACAATTATTCGTGTTTCGCCAACACTTTGAAAAGATATTTATCTATTAATGAAATGTGATGCCATTTTAATAATTATTTTGCAGATATAAACATTCACACGGTGTAATATTGAAGACACATTCGATTTGAACATATATCATACATAGTCATGTGACCTAATTAACATGCACAAATAGCATATCTGATGCACTATTAGACAGAGACATTCAACCAGTGCGTTATAGAAGACATTGGGCTCATGGTCTCAACATATTTAATAACAATATGTGGTCATGTGACCTAATTAACATGCACAAATATCATATATGATGCACTATTAGACAGAGACATTCAACCAGTGCGTTATTTAAGACATTGGGTTCATGATCTCAACATATTTAATAACAATATATGGTCATGTGACCTAATTAACATGCACAAATATCATACCTGGAGCACCATTGTAGATAGAGACATTCAACCAGCGCTTTATTCAAGACATTGGGTTCATGATCTGATCAACATATTTAATAACCATCTATTGCTTTTAAGTGTTTTGGTTACGTGATTGAGTGATAATACGTTAGGGCGATGTTATGTTTGAAGATGTTGTGTTTGAATGATGTTATGATTGGGCGAGTTTGCGTTTGGGTTATGTTGGGCGATGTTATGTTGAGGACGTTGTGTTTGAGTGATGTTATTATGAGGGGGGAATTCTTCTCTCTAGGGTTCTCCACACGTGTCAGGGGGGAATCTCGTCTCGTCTCTATATTGCGTCCCCTTGAGGTACGGGATCGGGGAAGTCACATAAGCTTTACAGTCAAATAAGACACACACAACGAAATACGTTCAACTCTCGTCTTAGTCGGTCTTTTGAGCACTCTATAAGACACAGCGCCCTGGGGAAAAGTCCCCAAGACTATCGCAAGGCTGACCCAAAACTAGCCCAAGACTGCGTCTCAAGACTAGCCCAAGACTCTCCAGGGATGGACTCTACAGGACTGGACTGCGTCTGTCCTCGTGTACTCGCCAAGACCAACTAAAACAACTTTATTCATTTTCAAAACTCTAACCAATTACAAAGCAGTAAAAAGACTCTAGGGCGTAACCTTCAATCATAAAGCCAATCACACTAAGTACTGAATACGTCATATCTTTTGATTAATCTTTCACTACATTAATAATTACGAATACTAACTGTCAGAAATAGTAGTCCGAATAGCGACGGTTATCTCGTAATTAGTTCCAAATCACTGAGCCAAGTTCCGTCCAAAACTTCAAATGGCCTAAACGATGCCAGACATAACACAGCCATTCGTTAGTAATCAGCTAATTAAGTCGATTAACAGATACGCAAAAATAAATTCATCATATTATGATTGGATGAGTTTGCGTTTGGGTTATGTTGGACGATGCTATGTTTGAAGATGTATTTGAGTGGTGTTATGTTGGATTGAGTTTGTGTTATGTTGGGCGATGTTATGTTGGGTTGAGTGTGTTATGTTGGGCGATGTTATGTTGGGTTGGGTTGAGTTTGTGTTTGGGTTATGTTGGGCGATGCTATGTGTGAAGGTGTGTTTGAGTGAGAAAGTTATATATGACGACGTTATGGGTATTGTGGTTTCAGATGTTGAGTTTTGGTGTTGTGACTATGTTTTGGGCGCTGTTTGAGTGATATTATGTTTGGGGTGTTCAGATGGGGCTTTAGATATGATGTATATAACTATAAATGAGATATCGAATGTCGCTCATACATCTCGCTAAAAGGGTGATATTGGGCATAGTATATAAGCGCAATACGCTATTTTTCCCGACAGACCAACTACAAATATGTTCGATTGAACATTTCTACATTCAACTTCTTCAACACTATTCAGAATATACCAGTATCAGGAGAGGGTAAACGCAAATGATCAGCATTTATAAAAGTCGGAAAATGTTGTATGGGTTGTGTACGTGTCTGCCGAGTATTGTGAAACACATATATTTTCAGTGGCATTTAATTGCACTGATGTTTTGAGCAATTTCACTGGGTTTAAGGTTCATAAACTTGGCAGGGAAACAATGACCTTTATTGTTATATTACATGTTATCCGTGGATTTGATTCAGTGGATTTTACTTATTGGCAAAAATAGCAAAATTATAAACCATCGAATAATTAATGCGTGTATAGGTCAAGCATATGACCTCTAGCAAGAATGAAGAGCCAATCAAATGAACATATGGTACCAATGTATGTTTATATTGCCAGTCTAGTGTGTCAAGCACCTTCTCTTACTGCCAGATCAATAATTTGACAAACATGAAAAGAATTTTTTTTCAGCTAAGCTAGAATCAACATTTCACTGGCTTTTTAGTTGTTTACTGTACAGCTACTTCGACGAGTTGTTAACATTGATGGCACGTGGTCAAACTACCAGCATAACTACTATATATGTCTTTGATGTACATGCGCTTAATTTGCGTACGGGTGAGATGAAAAAATCTAAATGAACGTCAAAGTCAAGTTAAATCATTACAACAATTCCTCAAACATTTTGCAGATTCAACAATTTGATAAAGCGATCGCAGTCAGTCGCAAAAGAAGTGGGCTCTATTAATAATATGTATATGTATATGTAGGTGAATATATATAGTGGAGAATGGGGGATATATCTAAATACCTTAAGAGTATTTATAATGTATGAGCAGCGACATTTTGAATATTTTGCAAACTATCCAAATCAAGACAGCTCATTCATTGCAAGACATCTTTAGAAATATTCTCAAATGGTAAGATAACAGACTGGCCCGTAGTTCAACTCTAAATGCTTGTTACGAGTTAAAACCTTCTTCACAATGACTCGCGCATTGCATCGAGGGGGAAAGTCGTAAGAGTAAACATATTCATAACGCAATCGAAGAACTGGTGTACCGTTCTACCGAGTATCGAGTTGTCAGAGTTTGTCCGAAATATGTTGAAATAATAAAAAATAAATGCAAATATTAATCTTAGTATAACTTAATTAGGTAAAACGGGAAATAAAAATCGGCTCATCGTCGATTCGAGACATAATAACAGTCACAGGTTTTAGTGGGCTGAAAAAAATACCAAAATCTGAACTTGGTCTCATATATAAATTGACGCGTTATAACACTGAAAATGTCAACATTTATATGACCAAATAGTGCCAATTTGTATTGTGCCAAGTATTTTGGGGATATTTTCACGCTATAGACATTTGATGACGGTCAATTTTGATATTTTCCAATGTCATATTCACCGTGACCTTTGAAAGTTCGGTATTTCGACATTGACCTATAACAAATCAAGTTTCAAATTCAATTCAAATCAAAGCAATCTATTTTTGCGGCAGACGTTCAGTCTATCAATTCACACAAGTACGCGAGATTTCGCAGTGAACGGAAAAATCACCTACTTATTACGCGTGAGCTGAATAAATTTCAATGTTCATAATAGCTCACACGCTTCAACGTTTGTTACGACAGTTCTATTTTTAGTAGATCAAAAAACTTCTCAGCTGCGCTCTCTTGACATGCCTTGCCTTTTACTTATTAATATTTAAAAATAATCGGCTGTCAAACTGGACAACGGTTGGAATTTCGAATACTAGATAAAACCTTAGACGAAAATGGCCGCGGAGATCTCGTTGAGAGCGAGAAAGCTACGAGACTTGTTTTTCTCCTCCATCAATTAACCACGGAATTATGGAAAATTCCAGAAAAATGTGAATAGGAACAAAAAATGTTGACAGATTTAACACAATGTTCTTGATTTAAATGTGCAGAGTTAAGAAGGCATATAGCTCCCCCCAGACGACATACTGCTTAACACATTCAAGTGACAACGTCCTTACCAGCGGTGTCATCAACGCATCTCGTATTTTGTATTCGAGATCGGAATAACAAATCGATTCGAGTTGTTATGTTTGTTTTGGGAAATAACTTCGCAGCTATGATCTATGTTCAGGCACGTCCCCGGGGATGTTGTCACTTCTACCATCGGTGTGTCAAAGACTTCCACTTAAAATGACGCAATATAATCGGTCAATTGTTGATAACCGGCGCATGATTGAAAGTTTCTCCAAAATCCAATTACGCCTTTAGGAGTCGAATTGCCGCGTTTCCTTCGCAATCGCTCAATATCCGTTACTCCATATGGGTGAGTTTTTTTTAGAAAAATGTGGGAAAGTAGATTGCTATTAATCGTGTAGGTTGTTTAACAACACCTGCCTCTATAGATTTTTGTGACACTTGTATTTGAAAGGTTACGCACAATCTTGACAATGTCGGTAAAATTTGCAAAGCTTTTCAATAAAATAGCGGAGCGTGTTCCGGTCGGATAATTTATCTAATTTCAAGTTATTATCCAGACATACAGAGCGAAACATCACGCACACGGCAATCGTTAGAATCACGCCACCTGTTCTCGGGTGGCGGGGGACATACGAGAATTTTGAAAGTCACGGCGTAGCCTTTCTAAGAAAAACAGTATATTAATATGCAGTGAATGCAGGGCAGACTGCGGAAAATCAAATTAGCGATTTATATCCATTGTTTGGGGTTGCTCAAAGTCACAGTGCCCCGGACGTCATCAAGCCACAAAAGTAGTTATGGACGGTGTGTTTATTAGTAGGGGAATGGACCAGGGGATTTCGAGTCAGTCTGAAAGAAAAATGCTGACCTTCCACAGTACTAGGTTAAAAACACGTGACCCTGCCCAATATCAAGCTGAAAAAATAATGCCCCTCTTCTCAGTATCAGTTAGTCCCAGTTCCGAAATCGTTCGTCCAGAACCGTTTCTCATACATGCTTTAATCGATCACATTAAAATTTAACACGAATACTATGTATGAAAACTTACATAAAATGACATGTACATCGATTTTCTTTACTATTTGATCAAATATAACTGACTGACTGCCATTTTAGCTCTCAAATTTGCTAAATTTAGATACTTATCACGAAAAGTGTCAGGAACCGCTTTGCAGAGATGAACATGATGATTTCATTCAAACGTTGTACATGTATCATAATCATGCTTATTGGCTTACAGATGTACGTCATATTTGTTTTTGAGATTAAAATGAAAATGGCCAAATAGCGGCCATTTTGTATTTATTCATGTCCATGCCAATTTCCCAATAATATATTGCCTGATTCAGTTGAAAGTTTGCACACGAGTACTATACTTTGACGGACATTTTGTTCTAAAATCCAAAAATTAGTCTGTAAATGTGGTTAAAACAGTTTCTAGTAGATAAAGAGAGTGATTTCATTCACACATTGTATCATATTAATATACTCATAGGTAATACCATACATTTTGTTGTTTTGGAATTCCACAAATTTGTTGAATTGTCTTCCTCATTTAGGTTTTTTATAGGTGAATCAACCCAATCTTGTCGTCATTCCTCTGCTCCCCACCATCATTATTATTATCATCAAATTCCGTGATGATCACTCCTTCTTTTTCTTTGACTTCATCCTTTTCCAGCTGTTCATAATAGTGGTAATTCTGTGGTGGTTGGAATGATAGTTATGATTGTGGTACTAATGTTGTTTGTTGGTGATTGTCATGATCATGAGAGTCTTAGTGGTCATAATACTGGTAGTATTGCGAGTGAGAGTGCTGGTAGTCAATGTTAGTTATGATAGTAGTAATATTATTGGTAAGATAAGTACAACGGTGATAGTGTCGAGGATACGTGATGGTCATGGCACATCAAGGCACACGTGATGGATCCAGTACTCTGATTGGTCCATCACGTTCTCTTACTTTGCTATATTTCCCTTAGTTACCTGACGTCAGCACATAGACTCGAGGTCGTTCTATATATGGAGTAGGGTTCTTCTTTTACTTTCAAAAGTTGGGCGAACATAAAACTGTTTCTTTTGTTATTTCTTTGCACACACAGCGGAAATTCCAGAACCCTCTTAATTATGAAGTCTGACTGACCAGGCAGACTGCCACGGGCATGGCGTTATTGTAGTAAATTAAATACAGATACGTCTACGGAGAACTAAAATTGGAATGTTTTAAAAATCACGTCACACAGTCACGTGACTTTGGACCGGAATCGCGGTCCAGTGGAACAATATGGCGATTACTAGTTATTTGCGCCGGGAACCAATCTGAGCGAAAATTAGATGTATGTTTACATCATGCCACCATACCAGATTCGTGTTAGTGCGTCAAAAGCAAATTCACTCAGACTTAAATTTGACAATTTCCGTTGAAGATCTGTTTTCAAATACTACTAATTCTAGAAAACCCTCACATTCAGATATAACTAATCGGACGTCGTAATTTTTCCCGCTAATATTCTGTACATTTTTATAAATTTGTGTGCAATTTCTTCTTTTATTTTGGACCAAATGGACAAACATGAACATTGTTGAATAAAAAATAGAAAAACTATTATGATGCAAGTTGAAGCGGGGAGTCGTCACCTGCGCATGCGTCAGATGGTCAGATAGCGTCATTGTTTACAAACAAACGTCTACCCATGAGCCTTTGCATTGTTGGCGTGCGTTGTTATCGTCGCTTGGGACTCAATTCCCGCGCGAGCGCAGGTGACAACCCTCCCACTTTAACAAAAATTAAACAAATGTTAACAGTGTACCTCGATAGGCGTCAACATGTTTCGATCTTTAGTCTGAAAAGTGAGTAAAACATTCAGTCATGCAGCTTAAATTAAATTTCGAAAATGAGCAAAAAGTATGATACATTCCAAGGTAACAAAAAATAGGAACCGTAGTCTGTCAACATTATCGCATTTTGGAGTAGGGGTCTTAATGTACTGACGTCACACCACTGATATTTTGTAAATCCCCCTCCCCGGGGATTGATTTCGACGTAGGTCCACGTAACGGCTCTAATTTATTTACAGATATTATAAAACTGTTACTTGCTCACAACGTGGCACTCGGCGATGCACTGCTTCGTGCTGTTGATATGCAGATTAAACAAATCGTTGATTTGATTTGCGAATATATCAAAAAAAGAAAGAAGAAGGTAAGAGCTTTCAGAGTTACCTATAATGCATATAATTGTTATTTTTAAATCTAGATATGATTTATCGTAAACATATAAACGTTGTTATGGACGTACAAAGCATGATTCGTTCTGTTAAATACCGCAAATGCGCATGCGCCCGAATTTTTCTGTATATACGGGTAATTCAAAGCGTGCAGGAGAGTTTTCATTGAACGAATAATTGATACATTTCAGCTAACATAACATTTTTTTGTCACAATAAATAATACCCTTTTCTAAAAAACTTACTCAAAACATTATCCACGTTCTTTTTCGACAATTTGAACAAAATTGAATTCATATAATTTATTTTCTTCTAAAATGTTGATACATACGCATAGGCAACCTTAAATTATATATATTTCGATGTTCCAAATAGTGCACGCCCATTATGGTTAGCAAACATCTATTGCTTGTTTTGACTACGGAACTAACAATTATTTTTACGCAGAATTCGAACTAGCGCTGTGCCCTCTACGGCGACTGTGGCGCGTTACGATTTTCTTGTCCTTTATTGGTCCCTCCGCTTGAATCAGACAGCGTTAAAAGTTTGTGGTTTAATCTAAAAATCAAATGTTAGCTCTATTAGTCACAAACATTCATATAGCTGAACGAAGTTTGTAAAAGAATTAGTCTTTTAGAATCGAAACTAAGTACCGCAGTATTTACTTGGCATTTTGCAAGCAATACGAATTCTTTATTTTAATCCACAATATACGCGTTATTTCTGAATTGCCCAAAACGCTTATAGACAACGATATATAGAAAACATCCAGTTTGTGTGTATTCCATGGAGAGATTAAACTCGTTCTTTTACTCAGATTTTGACTTGGTAACATGCAGTGACTTTGAATGAACAAAACGCCAAATAACTCATTGTATGTTGTATATTATTTCTATTTTTCTACAGGACGCCTTATACTGTCGTTCCCTGAACGAGGATTTCCATCCTGACGTCACACCAATCATACTAGCAGCCCATCACAATAACTACGATATCATTAAACTTTTGTTGGACTGTGGCGCTGAAATTCAGGACCCCGAGACCTACGAATTCCAGTCGGAAGCATACACCCTGGAACACTCTCTAGGAACTGTGAACGTCTATAGAGCTTTAGCCAGCGAGGCATACATCTCCTTGACGTGCAGCGATCCAATAAGCTCGGCATTCGAGCTGAGCTTCAAACTGAGAGAGTTGAGCGAACGAGATTATGAGTTCCGTTTTCAGTACTCTGACTTGGCTCACCAATGCGAGCAGTTTGGTGCCGGTTTGATCGGCCAGATTCGAGATTCGCAAGAACAGAATACGTTGTTATGCACGGACCCCGGTGAGATATTGGCCAATAATGCTATTGACGTACACATGCCGTATAAGGTGAAGAAAGCCATTCGATATGGTCAGAAATTGGTGAGACTGAATGTTATTACAATTCAACAATATGCTTCGACGCAAATATAGCCGCGAAAATATCACTGAGAGCCCGAAAGTCATGGTGACGATACTTGCTTTGTACCCCTCAACCATTATCTGCATTATCTTATGTGCTTTGTTATAATATTTGGCACATATGTTATCAAATATTATGAGGAGGCACAATTGTGGAAGAAATCATTGTATTGTAGGTGTTATTGTAAAACTCCGACCACAGTTGCAAAGTTGTCACTACGCTACTGTAATGATATAACTTTTTATCATAATACAACTTTATCATTTTTATGTCAGCTTTCGCTTTCTTTGTGAAAAGGAAGACCAAATTGAGTTTTGAATAGTTAATTCACTCAACGAACCAGACCGTATCTGACATTGGTGAAGAATCCTCCAAAAATTGTCTCCATAACAACGGAATAAATATAATCGATTAATCTTTGTCCGAAGCAAACCTCTCCTAAACAAAACGTGATAATTCGTCTTTAATATGTTATATGGCAATGAATAATCATTAAAAAATTCATATTTCCATGGAAACGAGTCTCAGATCTCTCACAAACTGTCCTTGTCCCTTCTAAGAATTTCATAAATATTCGCCTGTAACCTATTTAGGTTATCAATGACGAATCATTCATGAAATATGCTATTTTCCATGGCAACTGTGCCAGATCGCTAAAAAAGGTTTAATAGTGGAAAACGCGATCCCTCCTGCAAAATGCGACTTATCGAGCAATGATGAATCAATGACCAGTGGATCCAGTTCTCTTCCAAAATCTAATCAACTGGTGTTTATCAATGATTTGTGTCAATGAGGGGAACCTCTCCTGAGAATCATATGTGATGTTTTTAGTTATCTTGCAGACAGACAAACAACAAACCAATGCCGGCAAAACATGATATTGAATATTTTTGTTTTCTTACAGTTTGTGACGCATCCCAATACTCAACAGTTGCTGATTGAAAAATGGTTCAAAGGATTACCAAACTGGAGGGAACTAAGCGGCATGAAATCTTTCCTGTTCACCATCTTATTTGGACTATGCTTCCCGGTATTCTCGGTCGCTTATACAATCGCTCCGCAGCATAAATTTTCACATTTTTTGAAGATACCTTTCGTGAAATTTGTCTGTAATACTGCGTCCTCATTTGCGTTCCTGGTTCTTCTTGGCATGCAGACGATAGGTATCGACAGTGCCGTCGCTGGCGAGAATAAGCAAAATGAAGAGCGTTACGAAAAGTTACAACGAGAAAACCGTCCATCCGCTCTTACAGTGCAAGAATGGCTGATAGTTTTCTGGATCGTTGGTAAGTATTTATAGTACAGATTCAAAAAAAAATTTCATCTTAATAAGGATAGGAATAAAAAATAAAATAAAGTTCTCTTGGCAGAAAGTATTGCAGTAATCGTTCGAACAAGTCACGTGGCTGTCTTGCTCTTCACGATACCTCCTCGGCTACCTGCGAATAAGGTATATTTCTTACTTAGCAACTGAAGCCAATACTGTCGTCTGCTTCATTGTCTTAATTTCTGACTTAGCATACTGTCGTCTGCTTCATTGTCTTCATTTCTGACTTGAAACTGAACCCAATACTGTCGTCTGCTTCATTATCTTAATTTCTGACTTAGAAACTGAACCCAATACTGTCGTCTGCTTCATTGTCTTAATTTCTGACTTAGAAACTGAACCCAATACTGTCGTCTGCTTCATTATCTTAATTTCTGACTTAGAAACTGAACCCAATACTGTCGTCTGCTTCATTGTCTTAATTTTTGACTTAGAAACCGAACCCAATACTGTCGTATGCTTCATTGTCTTAATTTCTGACTTAGAAACTAAACCCAATACTGTCGCCTGCTTCATTGTCTTAATTTCTGACTTAGAAACTGAACCCAATACTGTCGTCTGCTTCATTGTCTTAATTTCTGACTTAGAAACTGAACCCAATACTGTCGTCTGCTTCATTGTCTTAATTTTTGACTTAGAAACCGAACCCAATACTGCCGTATGCTTCATTGTCTTAATTTCTGACTTAGAAACTAAACCCAATACTGTCGTCTGCTTCATTGTCTTAATTTCTGACTTAGAAACTGAACCCAATACTGTCGTCTGCTTCATTGTCTTAATTTCTGACTTAGAAACTGAACCCAATACTGTCGTCTGCTTCATCGTCTTAATTTCTGACTTAGAAACTGAACCAAATACTGTCGTCTGCTTCATTGTCTTAATTTCTGACTTAGCAACTGGAGCCAATACTGTCGTCTACTTCATTCTTTTAAGGTTGTAAATGTCACACGTTACACCACCACCTAGGCCACATGTATTAAAACGACTTACTGACGGAAATACGCCCCCACTAGAACGCAGGCATTCTTCGTAAATTTGTCTTACACCCTGTTTTCGTAATCGACCAGGTGCTCGTTCCAATTAGCGCTTATTTTAAATAAATAGGTTGTTGTCATACCTCACTATGACGCGTGCGCAACTGTGGCAATACTCTTTCACTTACCCATAAATTCCCTGTGTAGATTTTATGTTCACATGCAAAAAGCATTTTTCATGCGTGTAAAATACACTGTTTACTCAAAGTTTGACGACTATCACCCTTTAACTTGAAGCCAAAGAAATTGAAAAACCGAGGTAGCACGACTCAGTATACATTTTCTTCTTCCAGGAATGACTTGGGAGGAAATCGCAATAGTTTTGAAAAACGGGTCACGTGTCATCACAGACAATTTACAGATGAAAATATTGGACTATTCCACGTTGTTGCTGTTCTGGGGGTGGATAGGGTTACGATTTGCACTGTCAGTTCAGGTAATAACAGTGTTCACTTCTTTTCCAGGAGTCGTTCCAGTGTGTGTGGAATCCACTTTTACGAATAAAATATGTATTAGGGATGACGTCTATGTGTATTACTGCCGTTGGTGATTTGTTGAAATTGGCAAAAATAGTATCTTTCGTAATGACATTTGTTTTACATTAAGCGTTCATTCGTTATTATCACGAATTGTCATTGTACCATTAGACGTTCAATATCTTGTGGTATTTCGAGAAGCAGAATTGATATTCTTTCGAGCACATGGCTTGACAACTGATTTCCATTCTCAAACTATCATACCGCGTACTTTTCGGGCACGCAAAGCCTGATGACGTTTAACGCGAATATTGCCAGGTATAGTGTAAAATATCAATACGTCATCGCTGTAAATGATATGCACCATGGTCATGTGATAACAATAGCATTGATATAAACCGTTACTTCTCAGCCAGAATATTTCAATGTACTACACCCATGTATATGGGTACCCAAACTGAAAATAATTAAAAATAATAAACACTTCACCGTGGCGATACTTTATCGTAAACAGTTTTAGTAATAAAACATCACAATGAAGATAAATACATATATGAGTACGTGCCCCCGATTTACCTGTACCACAGTAGGGTTATACGTGTTAACTATTATTCCTACCAAAATACAACACAGAACAGAATAATTATTTAAACTTGCTCAAACATATGGTTAACCACTTTGCATCTTCAATAAATAATAAATGTGCTACTTTCAGCGCAACAAAAGTATTCTCTTCATATATATATAAATTTCAATGGTAGTTAAACCCAATCAGACAATCAACGAGAACAGTTAACAACAATTGTAAACAATCGACCAATAAAACCACTCGTTTCAGTTTAAATTGTGAAAATGTTAAAGTATGATGTTGCTGAGAGTATCCATAAGTATAGCACTTATTTAATTTCTTCTAGGTATTGGGAGGAACCAAAGAACCGTTGGTGGCTTCTGTGAACAACGGGACTCCTGTACTGGTCTACATCGATGACGGAGGCAACACTGGTGACGTCACGATCAAAATGTCAAATGGAACGATGTTGCCGGATTACATCACGACCGACCAAATGCTCACACAGATGACGCCACTTCCGTTCCAGAAAATTGAAATCTCGTACGCAGATATCATTTCTCGCGCTTTTTTCGCCGTCGCGAAAGTATTCAGCTTCATGCGCCTGATCCGAATTACGGTGGTGAACCAGCAGGTGGGCCCGATGCAAATCTCGCTAGGTCGTATGTTCCAGGATATTGCTAAGTTTATGATGATATTCTGTTTGGTATGGTTGGCGTTCTCCATTGGCTTGAATCAGTTGTACTGGTTCCACGCCCTCAAAGCAGAACTGCAGTGTAACATGGCGCACGTCGACGACTGTAAAGAAGTGTTCTCCACGTATGTATTCACTTAAATCATTTATAATTATCTCATATGAAAGAAAAAAAAGCTTAAAACACAGTATAGCTTATTACCAGGTACCTGTCATAGTCGCTATGATAACCAGGCTATTCAAAGAGTTGATCAGTATTACAGTTGATTTATAGTGATTTATAGCTGACGAAACAATTAATGTTATTTTTATTATCTTGTTATATATTTCTCTAAAATTATTAATTTATTATTATACATTTCATACACTTTTACTGTCCATACTTGAGTACTCGTTATATGTATTTCGTGAAACCATATCTGAAGTCATCTGAAATTTCACAATGATTTAGAGTTATAAATTGATCCGCATGTGCAAAGCCATCATCGATAAAATAGAGTTATGCTTACAAAGAACACTATAAAAACGATAGAACTCTGATGCAGGATAATACATGTACTTGTCACGGTCGTACATGTACTGATTTGAATAGGTCAGGTCAATAAGTGGCCATGATAATTGCACTAGCGCCCCCAATGTCGATACCAAAAAATAAGGAAAATCAAATCCGGACGCTAGAGGGCAATATGCACAAAGTGAAGGTTTTTCATTACTTTGAAATAAAATTGAAAAGTCTGCTCGAGTTAGAACGCTGTGATATTTAATTTAACTTGTATTCGTTGTATTGGGACTTCAATGACCAGTAAAATCAATGTACATGTATATAGGAGATTTCCAGAATAATTTGTCTTTGGTTTTCCCACACTTTTTCTTCAAAATAGTGCCACTAAAAATTAACCATTACTGCCCATGATCTGATTTGTCAACACAGCATGGGCACTACAATGAACACGCTTTTCTGGGCTATATTTGGAGTTACAAAACTGGACAGTCTTGAGATTTATGGAAATGACCGATGGTTCGTTGAGGGCGTAGGACAGACGTTATACGGAGCGTATCACGTGATTGGCATTATTGTGCTGCTGAATATACTAATTGCTATGATGACAAAAACGTACACAACCATCGAGGTAGATAAACCTTATACTCATTTCAGAGTGTTGGATGGGTGGAAAAGTCGGTCAGTTGGATTCATAGATGTGCCAACGAATTCACGCCATCACACGGCGTATTATGTGCATGAGACCACTTTCCCGGAAGTACCAAAACTGGGATGCAAAAACACTACTGCTTTGTCATGGCGGAAAATACAGACAAGTCAGTTTGCTGATAGTCGATATAAGGGAATTTCATTTTTGTTACGTCGATTGGAACACCCAGAAACACATATCACGCGTGAAAGTTTACGTTACACCCCAAAACGACATGCGCGCGCATGCGAAACGCCGACTTCCGGGAAAGTGGTCTGTGCGATAGATAATGGTCAGACTGGGTGTCATTTTAGAACTGGGTATACCTACATTCCCTTTCCCTTAACTTTAATATCTAATTTAAATAAATCAAATTTAACTTAGGCAAGCAACAAATGGGAAAAAAGTAATCTGTGTTTCAGACATCCTCTAAGACTACTCATACTACTATAACAACCTGTATGTATTTGAAAGCTTTAATAAAGGCGAATACGGTAGTGCATATGTCATACCAATGTTTATCTGACGACCAATTTTGCTGTTGTGTTTTTTTACTATTCTGACTATTGAATACATGGTTTATTTAATACCTCAATCACGCGAATGGCCTCCGAATCAGATTGCATTCCTACATGGGTTTTCAATGAGATATCGCAGTTATGCATATTAATGAGGTTGTTATGTCATTGTTTTATATGTCAGTCACATCTCTTGTCAAACTGCTTCAATATTGCTTGAGATATTACGCTTATGCATATTTAATAAGGTCACATGACTATATATGCTCATTTAATATGTTTATCAAATCTCTTGTCCAAAAGTTTCAACACTTTATTGGTTGAGTGTTCCTATCTGCAACAGTACTTGAGATATTACATTTATGCATATTAATGAGGTCACATGATCCTATATGTTCATCTGATATGATAGTCACATCTCTTGTCCAATAGCTTCAATATTGCACCAGTTTCATGTCCCTGTGCTTGAGATATTACAGTTACTCTAAAAATAGTCAGCAGACAATGTGTCAATGTTCTTTATGATTTATTGTTACACGATAATCTGGATGTAATTGAGTGCATACTTTCTTGAAATGTTACTTTCAATCTCATGCCAATAATGCTACGAAATGCATTATGGGCAATTACTGACGAAATAATTATGTTAATTTATTCACAGGAAGATGCCGACATTCAGTGGAAGTACTCTAGAGCTGAATTGTGGATGAGTTATTTCGGAGAGGGCGCTGCACTGCCACCGCCATTCAACTTGTTGCCTAGTAGACTTGGCGTTGAGGGCCTTATTCGTCGTTTTAAGCACGGGCTTTGTACCACTCCAGAGCACATCAAATTGGTGAGTAGTTCAAAAAAATCTTGTGAGATCAGCGCATGTCAAATCGGCTTTCAAATGGTTCTAAAACAAATGTGGAAGGTACTTACAAGAGTGTAACCCCAACCCCAACCCCAACACCGACCATCTGACCAATCAACGAGCAGCTTGTATATTTTTTTCAACGTATCAAATTCTGCATTGTGTATATGCTTCGACACACTTGCGAGAATACTTTTCTAGAATTTAAGTTCATATTTCACTTGCCGATAAGTTTATATATTTTTTTCAATATCACATATAAATATTTGAAAATAAATTACATTTTTTTTTTCAAAAACACTCTTGCAGCAACAACAATCCATGATAGAAACAAAAGTTAAGGAGTACGAGGTGAGTCCCCTCAGCTTTGATATAAACTGATTCAACGATTTAACCCGTTTAACGACACTCGTAAAGTCAATTTTGGCATTTTTTTTAAATTATCAATATAGGTAGCGAATAGAAAACTGTGTATATTTGGTTCATTGTGTATTACTTACATTAAAGCCGGACTCGGAGATTAAACGATCATTCTCGATTTCCTAAGCGATGTGCATGTCCATTTCCATTTTACAGGAGGTCATTCATGACGTAGTTCGACGATACCATTTTGAGAAGCAGCGTGACGAGGAAGAGGATGTTGACCCTTGGTTGGTTCAACTAAAACAAGACATCTCCGGATTCAAGTACGATATGTTCGAAGCACTCGGTGATATGGACAACAAGATCAACCACGTTCAGGCAAAGGTGGAGGACAGAGACGTGATTGAAAGCAGCGGGCCGGGAAGCGAAATGTTCCACCTTTTGGCGGATGCCGTGGCGTCAGAGCCACGTGATCGATACGCCGACTTGCTGTTCATTGACGATGAAGACGATGACGAAACCATTTACTCTATGTCAGATGTCCCGTCTCCTAGTACAACTACTGCCCTCAGTGTTAGCCGCGGAACGCTGGACAACCAAAGAGTCTGAATGTCTCGAATGTCTCAGCTTGATGCTTCACACTAAATCAACCAATCAGAGCTCGTGTTACACATTCTAGCGAGACGCCCTCTAATTGGTTGACAATCCTTTTCAGATGAGCAATGCATTTGGACAGTTTGAGTAGATGTGCGTCGGCGACTAGATGATCATACTTGAACAGAATCTTGCTATACGTGAATAGTCGAATAAACACGTTAATCACCATCTCTGCTCTCTGAATATATAACCATTGGCTATTAAACAAAGACTTACAAAACGTGAATGGAATAAACGCACTGAAAACATTTCTTGCTGAATAGGCTTTGAGGATGTAACTGTGATAAAAATATACATGTAGTTGCATTCTGTTAAACCCGAATATACGAATATAGGCATATGAATTATATGAAGAGTAATAACGCAATCAACTTAATATTTATGCTGTAAAGTATTATTAGGGTATTTGTATTTTCTAACCTGGGTTTGATCTCTGTAGTTAACAAAGTTGTGAATAAAAATAGGATTGCATTGAAAACTGCCAAAAGCGTGTCGTTGATTTGTGTTGATTGGCAATATACGTACAATGTTTAACTATAGTGTATATCATACATAGATATGTAGTATTATCTCAATTTAAATAATTTTCTGATCAAAGTATCATATTCCTTAGATGATATTTGAATAGTGTGTGCCTTTCTGTTGGTTGTTGCTTTGTGTGCTACGGGATCTCAATGGCGCCGATATTCTTCGAGATATAATGGTAACACCCACCATTTTATGCATTATCTCAAATATTTTAGTTGGTTACATCTGCTCTTATTGTGTTCAGACCTTATCACTTCATCACGCCTGATTTCAAAATCTCGCACTATACACCTCATTTATACATCGCGCCCTCTAGTGGCGAAGCACTTCCGTGATGTAAACAGATGCAAAGAAAGCTGTTTACATCACGAAGGATTTTAAACTCATGACGGGTAGAAATTATCCTTATTTTAAGGAGTTATTAATAGTTTAACTTTATTGTGAACATATTGAATCCACATGTACGATCAAATCATACACGCAACTATTAGTACTTTAATGAGCGCGTTTGATTGGTTATCCTTGCACGACATCACGATCATTGATTCGGGGCTGATTGGCTTGAAGTAGTGGGCGTTGTCTAAGACCACCGTGATGGACCTACTGAAACAAGACGACGCCAAGAATAATACCGCTTGTTTTTGGGGGTAACTTATTTATAGATATTTTCGAAAGTAGGTATTGCACAACATCGAAAATGTACAGGCACTTTATACTCACCAAGAAAATGTAGTAAAATTTCCATAATTTGCAGTAATCGATTGTATTTTTCGTGTGATATCATTGGCTTGCAATCACATTTTCATATTGATTTCGCTTGCTAGTGTAATTTTAGTCTTAACTCAGGAAATAAAACACACACACACGCACGTATTTATTTTGTATAAGATTATATTTTGCTCTGCATTTGTATATGCGAAAATATCGAAACGGATTTCCTTAAGTTTTATTGGGTGACAGTTAAATAAACAGTTCATCAACAATATGAAATTTATGTAAACAATGCAGCATTGTAACATAAACATAATAAATAATAACAATAAATAAATAAATAATAAATAATAACAATAAATAATAAAATCAACTCAGAATTTTAGAGATTTCGAAAACAATCGTTCGTGAGGAAAGTTAGTTCAGATTTCTCAAGCTGAATACACACTTTTCATGTTGTCCCCAGATATATCTCGCAATGTATATACAAATACCTAATGTACTGCTTCATTTAACAGTGACCTGGTGGGTGATACCTACAACACAAAATAAAAAAAGCTGGTGTATTGAAATCTCTGCCAAAAACTTAGTAGTTTACCTGGGAGCGACAACCGATGTAAAGAACGATCGAAAACTCCGTACTTTGTTGAAACTATCCTGAACAGTGCAACAAAACCAGTCAACTGTCGCACAAGTGATAATAATGCGATCCGTGGGGGGGGGGGGTAATATTAAGCCAACCGCTAACAAAATTCGGCCCGATTTTTGTGTTGAAAAATCCTTTGCATACGAACACCTAATTACACGAAGAACACATGGAACACTTTCCCGGGATATTTGAAACCGATTCGGTCATCTTATTGTAAGGTCTTCGCTGATTGGCTGCTGAGTTGGAATGACAATTTGTGATCTTATGCAAATTCAATTACGTAAGTCGCGAGGCTATTTAAAACGGCAACATCGCATTTTCAAATGATAGTTAAATCTAGACACTATAATATACATGTATTTACCACAACTGACCCCCGGGTGGCATTATATGACGGAGTATGCAATTGGTCGGCACTACGGTAAAAAGCGGTTCTCGGTTCTTCAGTACTACGACGATTCATTTGATAACCTCGACACACGTTTTACAGCGAGTTTAGCTGTCCCGCTTCCAGTAAGTGCACGAGTATTAGTTCTTACTGAGGAAAACTTTACCTAATGAATATTACACATTATTGTGACCTATATACGAATTATTTCCGGGAACAATTCAACTCAATGCAGCAGATGTGGTTAAAGTGTTGTCACCTATCGTCTGTTCAACGTCACCATAAAGAACGGTCAGTAGCGTATTACGTCATCAGTCGTTTGCATATTTATTGAGGGGCTTCAGAATGAATTGGGAATTGCATCATGTATTTTTGTCACGTTTCATTATAATAAGACCACACTATTGCAATACAGTAAAAACAACTTATGGGGGTCAATGGACAATTTTCAGAGTCTGAGATATATGTGGCATAGTATCGAAATAATAATATTCTATGCGCGATTAAAATAATATTGATACAATACGACGAATCACATGTGCGGATTAATATCGAACAGAATGCTGAAAATTAATTATTCACATTAATTTCCCTCCGTTATTGAGAGTATAGAATCGTAACCAAACAATTGTTATTAATTTTTCAGAGTTTCAGTATGATGCAAATTCCAATATGGTTCTTTATACTTGCTGGCTGCGTGTCAATTCTTCTTAGTATCGTCATTCTCGTGACGTGCATTTGTGGATATTTCAGAGTAGAGCCTTCCCCACCCGGTGACGTGGACGTCGTCATGGTGGCACGGGGAAGCGATCCCCCCGGCATGCCGCCTTCGTTTTTCCGAGACTGTCCGTCTAATGACAACCACCGGGAAGTCTCGTTAGAGGGTGTGAAGTTCAGTGATGGCAGTGATACTGGATTGCCGTTTGAAGATGAGATGAGGTTCAAACCGAAAACGCCGTATAGCGACAGAATAGTCTGTCTCTTTGCAATGGAGGATCCAATGCGAATATATGGAAAGATTGTCGGGTGTTCACATCATATGCCCAAGGCAATAACCAAGTGCATGAAGAAGATATTCCCATCGAGGCACACCGATAACGTTATCGTACGGAAGCCATACTTCCCTCTACCTATCGGAGATCCGCTCTCAATGTGAACTGTGTTCCTCCATATCACAGCTGTTAACCTAAAGATTGATGTATTTTGTAATTAACATAACCATGCTTTTCTGCACTGTCAATATTAATTAATTATTCGCACCAGACTCTGCTTAAACAAACTGCGAAATAACAAATCAGGGGTCTATATTAATTTGAATGAATATCAAATCATCAAAAAGACAGTTGTTATGGTGACAATCGGGGAATATTACGTAGAGTCTAAGGTGAAATTAACATGCTTACATGATGATTGGTTTTTCTTAGCTCCAGCTTCACCAGTCTTTTAAATTTCACATTGTACCCGCCATTTTTGAAAGGCGGAACCTGGATTGTATATTTAAGAGGCATAGTAATTACAGTATATACATTATATTATTCTCGACTTAATATTCATAAGTTCTAACCAACCTATTGTATAGATTGTATAGAGTAAATCATTATGCGAAAGGTAATGCTCATAGTACTGGTCGTTGTGTGTGGAGAGGGATGAGTCGAAGGTAGACTCGATTCGGGCGCCAGCCTGAGGTGAGTTGCGGTATATCTTGCCATGATTGAAATAAATATTGTTGGGACAGCATGCACACACTGGGTCAGTCGGAGGCGAGGCGAGAAGAGGCAGGGTACTAACTGGAATTCGTTAGGCCGTCGCTGATTGGCTGTTGAGCTGGAATGCCAATTTTTAGTTTTAAATACCCCCAGGAAAGTGTTCTCGGTTCTTCGCGTAATTAGGTGTTCGTATGCAAGGGATTTTTCCACACAAAAACGACGAATTAGGCCGAATGTTGTTATCGGTTGGCTTAATATAACCCCAACGGACCGTATTTTTGTGAAAGATTGGTATTTTTGTCCTGATTTGCAGGAATCTGAAAAACGCGTTTCACAACTTGTCTCTTATTTAGTTTTATGCGTCATTCAAGATGGCGGCGCCCATATAGTAAATATCATATTTATTTAATTATCACGTGTGCGCCAGCTGACTGTGACTCAGACAGTACGCCGTCGCACCGACCTCCGCTGCGCGTCAGTCGATACTTCCGCTGTATATATACCACATGCAACAAATACGGCACTCACATGATATCTGGGTCAGAAACAATAATGCCGAGCATTCATGTAGATTCAGATTTCCTAATACATGTATCTCCCCCGTTTGTATTGTTTTCGGGTGAATATTTCATTCGAATCTCCGCGTGTAACAGCCACAGAAAACAACACTCCTATTCATTTTATAAAGTTAGTCATTTATTGTAAAATCTAATGACATGGCAACTCGGACCTCATTTTTTAACACAGATCTTTCATATTTTACTCAAATTACCCAAAGATTTTATTCAGACTTAGAGTCTAACAACGTGTTATTAAACTGTAGTATCTTCTACTTTGAGTTTTACAGCTTTCACTTTTGTCAGTGGAAGGTAAGCATTGTATACGAAACAATATAAACTATAAAAATACGTTTTAAAAAAAATATATATATATTCGGGACATCAGGAAAACAAAGAAGACACATTTTTATTCGGTTTTATTCCTTCCAAGTAACCTAATATGCATTCGAAAACGTATGTACACACCCATGAATAAAAAATCGGAAGAAAAATAACGTCGGCTAATATACCGTCTGATTGTGTCCTACTCATTAGTTTGCCGATCTGTGCTGCAAACAAAGCAGGTACAAGCTGGTACAAGCAGATACAAATGTAAGGCCCTTGTTCCTTTATAAACATTGGGTTATACTAGAACTAATGCACCACTGGTTATAATTATGTAAGAGCCTGTGTTTGTCATCGTTGATAACTGGTCGACACCATATCGATTCTAAGTCGAAAGTCATAAGTCAGCAAAGTAATGTTTGGCGCAAGTCAACAACCCAAGGATGATTTGTGGTCAATATTGAAGGGGCAGCGATTAGTCGTATTTAGCTGTTTTACCACGTGGTCATCTTTCACTCCATGCCACCCTGCCCATTTCAATCGGAGGCATACACAGCTTATTGTGAATTCGACCCTTACGAGTGTGTACCTACAGATTATTACATTTTCGTTCAAGGGTTGGCCTTTCCTTTAAAAAATGTCCTACCAGCCGTCCTTGAGAACGTATCCGTAACGCATGTGTTAGCATCAGGTTGACTCTCCGATAGATAAGACACATACTACGATAAATTATTAACGAGATTAACTGTACACGGTCGTCACAAACAGGTACGGTTATTGTGTAAACCTCCGATGTGAAATCAACCTCAAACGTTGTGAGTGGTGAGAACGTCGAGCATAGTTGATATTGACCTTCAGTTTGAGAAACTGGACAGTTAATACCAGCAGGTTGGTAATTCGTAGCTTACGTTGCGTGGTTCCTTTGGGCTTACTATGGGGGGAAGGGGTTTCATTCAGTGATATTCAGTAATACTTAACACGTGTATATTAATATACGTACCCAAGAGAAGTGAAACATCGTGATTCAGTCGAACTGGGATATGATTTTCCTAGATAGACAAGTATGTATACATCATTGTATGTTAGAATCATAGTATTAAGTTGTAATATGGCATATTAAAATGTTTTCCAATAGTCGCCGCATGGGGCGCACTAGCTGAGCGCCACACTGATGGACGACACCGTGGTTACGGATACGTACGTCGTTAAAATGGAGGTGAACAAGATTTAAATAATACTAAAAATTAATTTGTCGTTTCCAAAAAGAAAACTTCGAACTGACCAAATGCTAAAAATAAAAGACTTGTATGTAGTCACAATGTTGGTGACCAGATTGACGCTAATTACGTTCTCGAGTATTCAGACGACACGGAAAATTACCAGATTAATAGAATTATCAATATTATCATTGGATGGACAAAATTATTGGTTTTGTCAGTACCATTGCGATTATTTAAATGAGTTCCTTTAATCGAAAGAATAAATTTCTGTCAATTGTTGGGCCAGATCGTGAAATAATTTACGGGAACCAATACTCAACATCTTATCTAATACATTCAACATGACCCCGCCCGAATATACTGGGAGAGATTTTATTTCCCCGTGTTCATGCAAACATACTTCCGGTATACAGACTTTTAATGACTCATGGTTTCAAATTTGGGTTGATTTAAATAACGCTTCGGCAGTTATCAAGTGAACTGAAATGAACATTGATTGAAAACAGTGCCAAACAACAACAAAATGGATCCTCGGACTTTTAAGCTCCGCAACAGCGCCATCAAAGATAAACTACTGAAAACATTGTTTTTATTCTAATCTGACGTCACGCGTTGTATAGTTCGTATATGGAATACGACTGTAGTCCTTAAGAAGAAATCTTCTCATAAATTTTCAGAAAGTTGGTCATAAATAGCTCCACAATGTACATTGGTTTATTGTGTACAATCTCCATGGTAACATCAAACCGCATTGTTGTGTTTCTTACAGTACCGTATTTCCCATATACTTGCTTTTCTGGAACAAATCCATAAAAGCGTTATAACACTGACAAAATGGCCACCATTTAAACACACAAAAAAAACATCATTTCTCAAAAAAAGGCTAGTGACCCGCAAATTTATTTAAGTTAATGCTATTTTGACTAGAGGTACAATATAATGCAAGTATTCTGGATATTTCCTTTTATGAGTAGACTTCTAATCTTAAAATACTTTTATTTTAGCAAATGATGTGTTTTATTTTCATATTACCTAGGTTGGTTAAGACTGGACACGTTTTTAAAAGTTGAGAAATTGACATATTTGTGAATGTAACATGTGTTATTGATATGTGATTATAATTAACAGAACACGATGGATTCGAATATCACCAGACATCTTACTGCGTTATTGCTCTTAATTCTCTGTTTACAAATTTGCTCCGCAGATTCAGGTAAGAAATCGTAATTATACATTGTTGAAACATATTTGTAGTAATTTGCTAGTTCACAATTAAAGTTCGTAAAACGAGAATAATAATTGAGTTTTATTGATGTAAAAAAAACAATGATAATTATGAAGTGGGGCACGTGAATGAACAAAGGCCCTCTCGGCCCGTGAAGGAAATAATATGCAAAATACCCGATAAACAGAAAAAATACTGAAATTGAAAAATACTTGTATTAGAGAAACTGATAATATGGTAACAAAATCATTATCAATACACAATATCTGCACCCGAAATATATTTTAGGAAGTAATAATAAGCAAAATATATCAAATGATACGTTTCGCACTTTGCTCCAATTCACAGTGTAATCATGACATACAATAAACAAATCATATAATCAATAATCACAATCAATTAATAATGTAAGTTTGTGTATAACATTTTTAACCTATATAGCTTTTGTGAAGAATAATAACAATGGAACAAAGAAATGTTTTTTAAACTAACTGAATCTGTGACTTATGTGCTGCTGAATAAGTGTGTTTACTGAAATTAAAGACTTACGTGAATCTGTATAAACAATGCCCAATAACTGAAACATACAACAACATATTTAAACACTTTCTTCATTGATATAATTAATGTACTCAATGTTGCCCTGTGGTAGTACTGTCTCAATTGCAGTCTCCCCGAGTACATACAATGGTTTGATTATTTTATTTTCAGCAAATATTTTAAAAGTATATTCACATAATTAGAACTCTTCTGAAACATGTGACGAAGACACTGTACCAACAATAATCTATATTAATAGCACCAAATTTATTATCATTTTTAATTTTTCTCTTCAATCTGAAAAAATATTATATTATCAAAATTCAGTAAGTAGTGTTTAATTAATTATCGTTATTGTTTCAATCAAATATATGTTATGTAAAATATTATTGTTGTTATAAAGTATGTGAAACTGAAAATATGTCAACGCACCAGTAACCCCAACTAAACTGCATTTTTCTGTTAAATTCTTCCTAACTAAGATCATGTCTTTGAAGGGATGTGAGCAAGAATGCAGTATGGAATTCTGTTGTTTGAGTTAAATCATTTACCGTACCAAGTCACACGAATGGAGGCCACTGTATATAACAATACAGTACACAGCTGCCGACGTTGGCTCTATCAATTACAGTTTCCATTCAAATAGATGAGTCATATAGTAGAGGAATAAGCAGCATACAATACGCATTTCCTATGAGTAACGCCCTCTATCGTCGAAACTCCTTATGACGTAAATGCGTGTAAGAAAAGTCGTTCACTTTGTCGAGTGGTTTATAGTCATCTGTCAATAAAAACATTTTTTGAGGAAAACTACTATTCTCTGAATATCATACAGTTACAGTTATGTCATTCGACGACATTGCTTACACTAAACACAGTCCCTCTGGACTGTGCACTAAATAACCTCACGTCACCCTTGACGTCACAGAATCGCGTTGTTGCTAGAGGGGGCGATTTATAAGGAAAGATGAATGACCTTATTTTTTATTTTTAAGCCCCGCATTTGAAAATATGTTCAGATTCATGTTCATTGTTTTTAAATATTACAGGATTTATGTCTTTATTTTACGTGCATTCTTATCTCATGTCTGAATCATGTATCTGTTACTGTAGATACTGTTACTCGTTGTCTTGTGTGTTGTCAACATGGTTTTCGCCGGGTTTTTTGTTGCATACCACCGCATAACGATTTGATTTAATATCTCTTTTTTATTTTTACTTTCGCAGGGCGTGACGAACTTTCTTTTATTGCCATCGTTCTCATCGCTCTGGGCGTCATCCTGGTAGCGGTACTTATATGTGTGTTACCCATGTGTCTCGTACTGTTCTGTTGCCAAGACTTCTACCCACGTCAAGACGACACCACCAAGAAGCAGCCGGGACAGGATAATGAACTAGAAATGGTAGAAACAAATCAGTCTGCGAATTTGATACCGTGATTAAGAAAACTTTTGTATGTAATTTGAAGACATACGCATAGTTACTCTAATGCAATTAGATAAGTCGTTACCAAGGAGATGACGAGACGGTGTCTTCAGTTACATCAACGCATATTGCTTCATAAACTGAGAAGATGGCCATGCCTGTTGATGAGTTCGAGTCATGTTCTTGGTATACGGCTGAAAATAGATTTAAATACTATTTCTAGTGATATTGTAAAACAGTTAGATTATAGTTACTACACATTGTAATCAAACTCAATATTTATTCCACTATTAGTATTTTTATATGGCATCATTTTTATCGAGACGGACGGAACGGAATAACATAAATTTAATATACATTTTCTATAATTTCATTCAATATCACATCCCAAGATATGCATAATATGTAAGCAATAACATCCTTTGTTTGCGCGATCCCGCAATTGAATTCTCTTCGTGTACGACAATATGGTCGTAAATGAAATTACGACATAGAATTTCCATTACGTCAATATGAAGTAACATCTTAACTCTTAACAACGATGTAAAAGTTAACAGTGTTAATAAAACATATAATACATGATGTAGAGAATACGCTTGCCGTAAAAGGGAATTGATACTTGCGTGGATCATATTGAAATGCGACATAGTGATTGTGCATAATTGACCATCACACCTAATATACAAAAAACAAAAACATGTAAAATAAAAATTGATGGCAAGGATAATCAGCAACGTCATTAACTAATAATACGTCAATTTAAAGGATTATACTATTTTTTTTCTATATCATCTTATTCGAGACGTAGTTATATGACTCCTAAGAGCTTCGCCACGGTGCGTGCCTGATAGATATTGCCGGCCCGGAGATTAAATTTAGTAATAACTATCTGGATATTACAAAGGCGTAACATGTGGGTTTTCTCTATCCGATTACTGTAGCGGTGAATATTTCACTGATCTGTGTTTTGCCGGGGGCTTGCAATGCACAAAGATAATGACTTGATATCATATTTTATCTATACTCTGTGTTGGTTCACAATTGTCGGCAACGAAGCTGGTTTAACAGATAATATTCCCGTTTTTTAATCACCTGTCGCTAGAGTGGTTACCTTGGCTGATTGTGCGTTGGAACATTCCGTTTGTTTGGGAAACTTGATATAACATTGTCGATTAACTGTGACTTCCAATTTGTTGACGGTGTTCGTAAAATTCGATATTTGAATTATTTATGATTTAACCGACCACATTTATATCTAACGCTTGATGGCGAAAGATGTAATCACCGAGTCATATTTGACCTTTATTTCTGAGTAAGAGGCACGTCCGTGAGATGGCATTAACAAGATAATGGGGAAAAAAATCTGAGAATGAATTTAAATAAAAAGGAGACGCTGAAAATGTACACAAGCATATATGAAATAAAAAATTGTATATCGGCCACTGAACGAGAAAATAATGTGCGCGAACAATCTGACCTCGTCACCCGACAGAAATGATGACTTACCCCCAAAATAATTGAGTCAAAATCCGAGTAAATGTTCTAATCAAGCAAGCACGAAATGTTATTATTACCACCAGGCCTAAAATCATTGTGTGTTACAACAGATGATTACGTTATAAATCATTTATTACATTATCGGTAAAAAGTTACTACATTATAAATTTGCATTACAGTATCAGATAATTATTGCTTTATTAGTTGTAACAAGCGCGTGCAATGTCAAGTAAAGTACAGGCCGATTTTTTTTCTCCACGTTTGTTATCACTTGACAGAGCTTTCCGCCTCATTTTTGAAAAACAATTTGACAAAAATCATGTTATCATTTGCGTGGCCTAATAGTCAACATATACACAGTGGACCGTATTTAGACGAAGGGTGAAAAGTATTAAATTTGAGCGCATCACTTGAAAATGAGCTTGTTCTATTTCTCACTGAACCGTATCATGAAATGGAACATTGATTAAAGAGGAAAGAGGACATTACAGTAATATTGTCAATTGCATAGCATGAAGCACTATAAGTCAAATATGTATGTATAAAGTACACGCAGATACCTGACTTTCAACACATACACGTGTTAAGTACAGCGATGAACTGTGAGTACAAAGACTTATAAATATTTTGAGAAATTATGCAATTGTATGATCTAAGGCTGACGGAATATGCCACGTAGTACAGTGTAGACATCATCGCTAGTTGAATATAATGAACACAGAACGACATTATTTTTTCAACACAATTCATTATTATAATAACTCGATTTAAGCGTTCTTTATTTCGGAATAAATGAGTAACCTGAAACTGAATTTGCTCTCCGTAAAAAACGCTCAAAACTTGCCTTGCTAACCTTCAGTGACGTATTCTTTATAACTCTAATAATTTTTCCAAGTCCCAGCGTAATGTGGACATGCTACTATATTGTACTTGCGTTTACAGAAAACAACTGGGTTGAGGTGGGGGATTAAACGACCGCAACCTGAATTACCAGAAGGCGATCTGCAGAACATTATATGTTTCAAAGGTGGTTACCATGGCGACTCAGACAGAAACAGCCCAATGAGTAGAAGATAGCGTCGCGATCTGTCTCACGCACTTCTAGACGGTGACAATAAATCAACCTTTGAAAGATACTATGTCCCATGAAAAATAGGACAGGTACATATTTTGATAAATTATTCAATACCGTAGATGTCGTCATTAAATTGTTATGAATCCTCTTTTTTACTTTACTTTCAGGCACACTTAATTTAATTGAAGCAACAGTATAGATATAGATATGTATTTCGTATGTCAAAGTATGTTGACTTAACTGTCCTAGCAGCATGCGTTCTGTAAACCAATTAAACGAATCCCGCATCCAAGGTGAATGTCAGAGGACATCCTCAGTTTTATCATAGGATCTTTTAGGTTTTACAAAAGAAAAAAGATTAGTTATGTAAATAAATAAGGAAGGTAAAATAAAAATCCGATAACAGAGCAATGCGTAACAATGCTGTCAGTCCAACAAAGCACATTCTTAGCATTACAATGATCTCATTAAAATAGCACATTATCAATGAACTTGCAAATAGTGGTAAATCAAAGTAAACATTAATTAAAGTCAAAATACTGGGCATTAGGGCATTACTCTATTTTTTTCATTTATTTAATCAATACATGACAGAAAAATACTAAGTGCATGCATGCATGTAGTGGCAAGCCTACTGAAAACACTCACTTGTGGCTCGATCACGGGAACCCAAAGAAGAATCGTACATTTGCCAATTCCAATTCTGAAAAGCTAAATATTCTAACTCTGAATATTTGAAAAATGATGCAAATATTGTTCCCGGTTAGATAAATTGGCTTGTTTTCAGTTGCAAAGTGGGACTGGACCATTATATAGATTATATGATTTTTGGAATTATTAGCAAAAATAAGATTCATGAGTATATAATCAGAAAGTAAAGAACTTGAATATGTTTTCAGAAAGTCGTTTATTTTTCGATTGCTCAAATAATTTAGGTGTATGGAATACATCTTAGATTATATATTGCTAAGCTGTCAACCCTCCCCACAACAAATGGTTTCACCCCAGTGATTCTTTCAGTTCAATTCACGAAATCCTATTTTATATCTTTCCTATTTGTTACTTACTGAGTTGAAGCAACGTGAAATATTCAGAGTTTCTTCTGTGAACATATTGGCAATGTAACTATGCTGAAATTGTTGTGCAAAACATGTCATATTAAGAAAAATAGACAGAAAATGTTTGCAGCCTATTAAAAGTCAACTCGGATGTAAACTTTGGATTGTTCAAATTCCAGTTTTGTTTCCTTGCGTAGATTGTCATTGTATATCGCCGAAATAAAGGATTGCAATTAACAATCCCAAACACTGTTTATTCCGTGCCTTAGTATCCTTATAAATCACCTTCCATTACATAAATGGAATACAATTGCAATTCGACGTACAGCCAATTTAGTTTTGTATATAGAATTACAAAGTGTAGATACTCATTCCATTTCATGTTTAAAGGACGCCCTCGCAATGGTGGATGTTGAGAGAATTGAAAACAACGATCAACAAGCAAGCCTGCACAAACACAACTGTTAACTACGTATGTATAACACAAAGCTGTATCAACAGCCATAATCTCTATACATAGGGTTGAGTGTTGAACTGTTTATTTCACACTGAATTGCGAGTGTGGAGTATGACGTTTACTAAGACCATAATATCCGTAGCGTATAGAACGTATACAATTGGGATACGAATATTATAGAACGATATTGCGATATTTATAACTTTTAGTTATTCTGCTACGCAAGATATTATCTATTTTATTTTCTATTTAGCTATAATTTTACATTAGTGACACAAAGGCATATTAGATATATATCATACCCGTGGTCATGGGAACGCCGAGAGAAAAAAATACAATATACGCTGAAATAATTATCATAATACACTCAGGTTGTCGTGCTCGTTCAGTGTGCGGTATAAGTGGAAGAGACACTAACGCATTTCGTCATTACATGCATCGGAGATAAGATGGCGGCGGCGTCTGTGTTTTTTATTTAAGTAGGTGCTGCATGTACCTCATCTTGACAAGGTCAGTTCTTGTTGTTTTTTGTTAATTCAGCGCTTCTTGTTCGCGCTCGATTATTGACGAGTTATCGCAGTGTACCACAGAATGTGATTATTTGGCATGGTACTGTTTGTTCTACACATACATACAACACACAGAGATTATTTGTTAATGAAAGCGACAGTTTTCTAAATAATTACTTGGTTATCTGATAGACTAATGAATAGACTGAGACACATGTGTGTCTGCAGTAACTGATACATTGATAACCATAGCAGCAACGGATTAGCTTTAAAAAAATCGTGTCAGGCATATGAAATTGTTGCGTTTATAGTCAAGGTTATATACACGGACACTGATCCGTACTTGGACTATCGATGGTTTGATTGATTGATTTCGTATTGATCCTGTTGACTAATCAATATTCATTCCATGTTGATTTACATGGATAGTTTCGCGTGTCATTCCAATTTTCCCTTGACAATCGATTACCTTTTCATATAAGGCCGTGTTCTGAGAAGTGTGTGTAAACCGTGTGGCGTATAGAATAATTGATGGATGTGTATGAAAAGAGCATTACTGGAAATAAACCCCGCACGTCATCTATGAGTCAAGCACAACTTAATAATCTTTACATTCATGTAGGCGGTGTCGGTTGGCGTCACGATGATTAACGTACTTGTCAGCTACACGCGATCGAAACGTAGACACATGTTAACTTGAATATGTCTTTACATGTACAGTATATTGCAGCTGTTAAGCTGTCGAAATCATTGCAAAGACCAATGTCGTGTTCGACCATGCTGCCACGCCAGGTCGATTAAATGTTGATTGCAATATTCACATGTTGTTTAAAGATTAACTTGTTGATTGCATTTTGAAAAGACGATCGAATGTTGACGAAATGTTGACTGAATGTTGACGTGTTGATTTAATTTTGACATGTTGACATTTTGACTAAATGTTGAATAATTAGACCTTGAATTTGACTAATATTTATTCATATCAAAAATGTGTATGCGTATATGTTAGTGTAAAGTTTGTCACAACATGGCACTACTCATGACGGACAACACCAACCAGCCACGCTGGTCGTTAGTTGTCAGATAAAAATCACCGATTTCACAGCACCGCTCTTCGTTCCAAACATGTCCATTAGTGTTTCGTGTTTCTAAGCATTACAAAATTAAATCGCCAATTTAATTACTGTACGGGTTTCCCAAGCTCAACCCCAGCGGATCAAAGCCGTGTTAATTTATATTATTTTGTTTAATTATGTCTTTAGTGTGATATACACACGTGCTTGCCAGACGATGGTGCTGATGCTAATAATGATAACATCACGCGGTAAACTATCATTGAATATCACACGGAATGTGATTGGAGAAGCACGCACAAACCACGGGGTATTTTTTTTACTCTGAAACAATAATTATATGATGTTGGTCAAAAGTCTTCGGCGTTTATACTATTTGTGTTTCAAGGAAACGGAGACATCAAATTACTGTAGATAGAGCACTTCTCAACGCAGTCCTAATGTTATCGTATTGTTGAATATGCTTTGCCCCATGCCTTTGCCCAAAACTGACGTTTAAGTGTGTATATGAACGTTTTACATTATTCATCGTACTGTGACGTTTACTTATAATTTGAAGGTGTTTAGGTTGTGCCCATCAATTGTATATCCAGTTAATACTGATTGTGTAGAAAATTGAAATGACTTGCTTGCCTTTGAAACGCAACCTGGATCAACTGCGAAACATGCCACTAATAATACACGCATGCGCAATTCACCTCCTTGTTCCCAGGCTATCGAAGGAGCTTGCCCAATTTGCTAAATTAGCATAAAGCCATTAGTTATAAAACGCTGAAAAGGGTTATTCAGAGGATAACTAAACCTCACTCAATCTACTATAATAACAGAAATATATGTATGCCCGACTCGGTTTCGTTGTGGAGGTCATGCACAATTCATATATGGAAACTGAATAATGTATAATGCATGAACGATATAAGTAACTAGATTAAATGGTTGTATTATTTTGTCGCATTTAAACCTGAGATTTATTAATTAAATGTTCATACTTTCACAGTATGTAGACCTTGTGTTCATTTATTCGAGCAAATTTAGTATCTACCATAACGGAGCCGGATGATAAGCAAATCAGTGTCATAAAATACGAAAAATATTGAATATACTAATTTTTACCAAAAGAATTAAAATAATAAAAAAAATCTACACAGCAATAATAATAAAGATGTTTACTTCTGTAACGTTCGGTCGAATTGCTACATCGTGTGGACGAGGGGCAGACTACTTATCGGTAATTCTGCGTTGGCAAGTACATGGACGTTGCGCATGCGTGAATGTAATTACCAGCTTCACGGAATATCTACGTTTACAATACCGCTTTTTCTATAGGAACCTTTAGCAAAGGCAATGACAATGACAATACAACACTAATCCTAGTAGAATTACACTTCAGACAAAAGCATGACGTGTGCACCAACCCCATAACATACGGACACGTTTTAATGAAAGTTTGTTACACGCATATGTGGGGGAAATCTAAAAATATCACAACGAGCCATTGCCTGTGATTAGAGAGCTAGTCAAAGCAAAACCACAAGACATTTGTGAAAGATTGTTCAAATATTAAGTGTGTTTGCGTCTGAAGCCTTATAATATTGTAATAAATGTATCCAGTGTATCGTACTGTCTTTTATTCTATATAGTATTGTAATAAATGTACCCAGTGTATCTTACTGCCTTTTATTCTATATAGTATTGTAATAAATGTATCCAGTGTATCGTACTACGACTGTGTATTATTCCGTATAGTATTGTAATAAATGTACCCAGTGTATCTTACTGTGTATTATTCTATATAGTATTGTAAGAAATGTACCCAGTGTATCTTACTGTGTATCATTCCATATAGTATTGTAATAAAAGTATCCAGTGTATCTGACTGTGTATCATTCCATATAGTATTGTAATAAATGTACCCAGTGTATCTTACTGTGTTTTATTCTATATAGTATTGTAATAAATGTACCCAGTGTATCTTACTGCGCATTATGCCATATAGTATTGTAATAAATGTATCCAGTGTATCTTACTGTGTATTATTCCATATAGCATTATAATAAATGTATCCCGTGTATCTTACTGTGTATCATTCCATATAGTAATGTAATATGTGTATCCGGTGTATCTTACTGTTCATTATTCCATATAACATTATAATAAAAGTATCCAATTCATCTTACTGTGTATTATTCCGTATAGTATTGTAATATGTGTATCCGGTGTATTTTACTGTGTATTATTCCATATAGCATTATAATAAAAGTATCCAGTGTATCTTACTGTGTATCATTCCATATAGTATTGTAATAAAAGTATCCAGTGTATCTGACTGTGTATTATTCCTTATAGTATTGTAAAAAATGTATCCAGTGTATCTGACTGTGTATTATTCTATATAGTATTGTAATAAATGTACCCAGTATATCTTACTGTGTATTATTCCATATAGCATTATAATAAATGTATCCAGTGTATCTTACTGTGCATCATTCCATATATTATTGTAATAAATGTACCCAGTGTATCTTACTGTGTATAATTCCATATAGTATTGTAATAAAATTATCCAGTGTATTTTACTGTGTATTATTCCATATAGTATTGTAATAAATGTACCCAGTGTATCTTACTGTGTATTATTCTATATAGTATTGTAATAAATGTATCCAGTGTATCTTACTGTGCATTATTCCATATAACATTATAATAAATGTATCCAGTGTATCTTACTGTGTATAATTCCATATAGCATTATAATAAATGTATCCTGTGTATCTTACTGTGCATCATTCCATATATTATTGTAAGAAATGTATCCAATGTATCCTAATGTGTATTATTCCATATAGCATTATAATAAATGTATCCTGTGTATCTTACTGTGTATTATTCCATATATTATTGTAATAAATGTATCCAGTGTATCTTACTGTGTA